>NW_027362821.1:5980000-6610000 GCF_046119375.1 Phyllobates terribilis
ACCCTCCTATCTCCCAGCCTCCCTCATCCCCGCTCCATCAGCTACTAGTTACCAAAGTGTTTTCTGCTTGGTGAGCTCAGCTGACATCAGTCTGACAGTTTCCACTAAGATATATTGCAGAAAAGGCAGCCCACCGCACAGCCTGGAATGCCGGCTGCACTTTTCAGTAAGATATCTTGCTGTTGTCCATAATAGCATGGAACATTAAAAGATAAGCTTCAAGTCACGGACCATGAGCTGGGAGTCAGAGGGAACAGACAGAGGCTGCAGTGCTGGGACGAGGCACAGGTTTTGCCTCACACACTTGTACGTGTCAGCGCCTCACCTGATTCCTTCAGCATCCTGTCACATGCGCAGAAAAAACTAGCTCAGTCTCAGACCAAAGTCACTGGCAGGGGCTGGAGGGGATGGAGCGCTGCCTGGCCGTTTCTATTGAGAGTGCAGGAACGACGTAGCTCCTGTCTCATTGATAACTGGAAAGGAGCCCCCAACACAGCCCCCAGTGTGACCGCAACCATTACACCCCCACTGGGGGCCCCTGAGGGAGTGGGGGCCCCAGGCATTTGCTTTCTTTGCCTCCCCATAACGCCGGCCTGCCCACATCTGATACTTCCCATTTATTCCCCCTCTTATCGCTCTCAACCTAATATGAATTACCGCAATCTCTCCTATGTAAAACCTGTGTCCTTGACGACCACCCCTCTGCTCCCTCTCTCTGGAGGACTCTGAAATGCCCACTCTGTCTGTAATAAGCTCCATGTGATTCATGACCTCCTTACCTCTCACAATTTCTCCTTCCTGGGCCTCACCGAAACATGGCTGACACCCTCCAACACTGCCTCCCTTGCTCCGCTGTGTTATGATGGCCTCCACTTTGCCCACACTCTTCTCCTTGGCAACATACATGGCGGAGGAGTGGGTCTTCTTCTTTCTACCGATTGCACCTTTAATCCAATCCCACCTCTAACCTCCCTTATCTTCTCTTTTGAAGTCCACTCTGTCCGCATCTATTCTACCTCCAAGTGGCCGTCATATACCGACCTCCGGGCCCGGCCACTACCTATATTGACTAATTCTCCACCTGGCTTCTTCACTTTCTTTCTGCTGACATTCCCACTATCATAATGGATGACTTCAACATCCCTACTGACACTCTCCAGTCAGCAGCCTCCAAACTCCTGTGTCTTACTTTATCTTTTGGACTTACTCAATGTTCCTCCTCAGCCACCCACACAGACGGAAATACATTAGACCTTATCTTCACCTGTCTCTGCTCCCTATCTAACTTCACAACCTCCCCTCTCACCCTACCTCATCACCATCTACTCACTTTCTCATCTCTGTCCTCCTCACCTGTCACCCAAGTCAGCAACTAGCACACCCCTGAAGAAACCTTGCATGTCTCCACACTCACACACTCTCTAATTCTATTCTACCACTGACATCCATATCTTCACTCCACGACACAGACAGTGTCACTGCCTTCTACAATGCCACTCTAGCATAGCACCAGCTATTGACTCGGTTACCCCTCTCATGCATGACAGAGTGTAACGAATCAATAGACAACCCTGGCACAATAGCATCACTAAAAAGCTTTGGCAAGTGTCCAGGGTCGTGCAGGGCTGCTGGTAGGAATTTCGGGGCCCCATACTGGCAAAATTTTGGGGCCCCCTTGAAACTCCACCCAGGCTTCACCCCAGCTCCGCCTCCACTCCTCAAACCTTCCACAGTCCCACCGACCACTCTTGGAAAAACTCTACTTTCTGCCACACTGTGACCACACCACATATTACCACCACATAGTGTCTGAATAATACCACATACAAGAGACAAATACTGTCACACCATGACCAGATCAAGTCTATGAGAGCATCGTTCAGGCTTTCAGACTTGCATTGAGAGATTGTGACATAGCTTCTGACTTCCAGTCAGTCAGAAGCTGCGTTCACAAGATGGCGCCGCAAGACTGAAGCAGTGCTGAAAATTGATGAAGACGCCAGAAGGTGAGTATGACTTATGTTTAAAGGGACTCTGTCAGCACAGGATGACTGTTCAAATAAAGTCCCACCACTCGGTACTTCACGGCAGTGCCAACCCTTTAAATTCACCTGCCCACCTGTTTGTTCTCCCTCTATCTCCACACCCCCCTTCTGGCCGGGAGTCTGCATTTCACATCCTTGAAGCCAAGTGATTGCCATTCCTGGCTCCGACACCAGCGAATCCTCACAGTGCTTGCGATGTGAGGATTCACAAGTCTTCAGTCAGTGACACAGAGGGACTGCTGGCTTGTGGATTTAGACTGGACAACCCCTTTAAGGCTCCTTCAGCCATCAGTGAATATCGGTCTGTGCTCGGACCGCAATGCATGGACTTGCCGCGGGTCTCCTGACCTCAACTCAGCAGCCTCACAGCATGTATGAGCATGCGGGTCAGCATGATTGGTGCCCAGTCCAAGCACTGCAGACTGAGAGCAGAACGATTTCTCACTTCCAGTATTTACACTGTCATAATAATAAAGATGTTTCCCAATCATATACAGTGCATTGTGAAAGTATTTGGCCCCCTTGAACTTTTCTACCTTTTGCCACATTTCTGGCTTCAAACATAAAGATATAAAATTAAATTTTATTGGAAAGAATCAACAACAAGTGGGACACAATCGTGAAGTGGAACGAAATTTATTGGATATTTTAAACTTTTTAAACAAATTAAAAACTGAAAAGTGGGGCGTGCAATATTATTCGGCCCCTTTACTTTCAGTGCAGCAAACTCACTCCAGAAGTTCAGTGAGGATCTCTGAATGATCCAATGTTGTCCTAAATGACTGGTAATGATAAATAGAATCCACCTGTGTGTAATCAAGTCTCCGTATAAATGCACCTGCTCTGTGATAGTCTCAGGGTTCTGTTTCAAGTGCAGAGAGCATCATGAAGACCAAGGAACACACCAGGCAGGTCCGATATAGTGTTGTGGCGAAGTTTAAAGCCGGATTTGGATACAAAAAGATTTCGCAAGTTTTTAACATCTCAAGGAGCACTGTACAAGTGATCATATTGAAATGGAAGGATTATCAGACCACTGCAAATCTATCAAGACCCAGCCGTCCCTCTAAACTTTCATCTCGAACAAGGAGAAGACTGATCAGAGATGCAGCCAAAAGGCCCATGATCACTCTGGTTGAACTGCAGAGATCTACAGCTGAGGTGGGAGAGTCTGTCCATATGATAACAATCAGTCATACACTGCACAAATCTGGCCTTTATGGAAGAGTGGCAAGAAGAAAGCCATTTTTCAGAGATATCCATAAAAAGTCTCATTTGAAGTTTGCCACAAGCCACCTGGGAGACACACCAAACATGTGGAATAAGGTGCTCTGGTCAGATGAAACCATTATCAAACTTTTTGGCCGCAATGCAAAACGATATGTTTGGCGTAAAAGCAACACAACTCATCACCCTCAAAACACTATCCCCACTGTCAAACATGGTGGTGGCAGCATCATGGTTTGGGCCTGCTTATCTTCAGCAGGGACAGGGAAGATGGTTAATATTGATGGGAAGATGGACGGAGCCAAATACAGGACCATTCTGGAAGAAAACCTGTTGGAGTCTGCAAAAGACCTGAGACTGGGACGGAGATTTATCTTCCAACAAGACAATGATCCCAAACATAAAGCAAAATCTACAATAAAATGGTTCAAAAATAAACGTATCCAGGTGTTAGAATGGCCAAGTCAAAGTCCAGACCTGAATCCAATCGAGAATCTGTGGAAAGAGCTGAAAACTGCTGTTCACAAACGCCCTCCATCCAACCTCAATGAGCTTGAACTGTTTTGCAAGGAAGAATGGGCAAGAATTTCAGCCTCTCGATGTGAAAAACTGATAGAGACATACCCCAAGCGACTTGCAGCTGTAATCGCAGCAAAAGATGGCGATTATTAACTCAAGATGGCCGAATAATATTGCATGCCCCACTTTTCAGTTTTTAATTTGTTAAAAAAGTTTAAAATTTCCAATAAATTTCGTTCCACTTCACGATTGTGTCCCAGTTGTTGTTGATTCTTCCCCCAAAAAATAGAATTTTATATCTTTATGTTTGAAGCCAGAAATGTGGCAAAAGTTAGAAAAGTTCAAGGGGACCAAATACTTTCACAAAGCACTGTATAAACTTATATCAATCATTCCCTCCCCTCCCCCCTTTCAGGAGCAGAGGGAATGATTGTATCATATAATCATGTACTGAGATGGTGGACAAATTAATACATGAACTTAAAGGCGTTTTCCCACGAACAAAAGTTAATTTTAATCAATAGATCTTTGAATAATGTAATGGCTGTGTCTGACCGTGTACAGAACACGGTCTGATCATACCATGACGCGCCCTCTGGGTCGTGGGGTACCCGGTGCCGGGCCGGTAAATGCTGGGGGATGTCACAGTAGCGGTGACCCGGTCCGTGACCCAGGGGTTATTGATAGGGGATTTATGGTGATTGTATAAAGTTCGTGACGCCGCCTGTTGTATGCGGCTAGGGGAGCCGCCGCTGCGGAGCAGGTCCTCTGGAGCTGATGTTACTGCAGCAGGGATAGTGTGGCTCTCCACAGGTAGAGCTTAGCTCCAGGGCAGTGTAGATGTTATGGGTTATGCTCGGCGTTGTAGTGCAGGGGTTGATGGCTCAGCAATAATCAGTCCACAACTCAATGGCGGTTTCCTCTTATCTTTACTGGTGGTGATTAGACAAGCCGGGACTAGGGTGCTGGCTAGAAGTGGAAGTCCGGGCAACCTGGAAGCAAGTAAAGAATCCTCCTTGCCAGGTGAAATTGGAGGCCTTCCCTTTACACTAAACTCTTTAGCCCTGCTGCTTGTAGCTGTGCGCGTCCCTCGTCCCTGAGTGCAACGTTTCTGTGCTCACCCGTATGGCAGGCAGCTCGGGCCTTGCTGGTGCGTCGCTCTCACGTGGCGGTGCTGAACCCTGCGGTGCTGCTGAGCCTTTGGGCGTCTGATGAGGCCAGGAGACCTGCAGTCTCCTGCCCTCCGGTTTCTACTGCTGGGCCTTCGGTGCCCCACAGCCTTGGACTCCGGTGTCCGGTTCTTCTGTGCTGGTTCTTCTGGGGTGAGCTGCCGCGCAGCTCCAGTCCCCAGCTCCTCTCTCCTCGATGTCCTGATTTCAACTCCTCACACACTAAGTCTCACTAACCACGCCTCCAGATCCCAGTTGCCAAGGGGAGGGACTCCCCTTGCTGGTCTGGAGCCAGGAAAGTGTTGCATGCTTAGTAAAACCTGATTAGGGGACCCCTGCTTGCTTCCAAGCATGGCATCAACTCTTGTGAGGGAGGCAATGCCACTGTGGCAACCGGACTAGTGTTGAGCCACCCCCGTAGTGTTCGAGTTCGGTTCGGTTCGTCGAACACCCGTGTGTTCGCCGAACTGTTCGTCGAACTGTTCGTCGAACACCTTCGAACACCGTTAAAACCAATGGCAGGCAAACAAAAACACATAGAAACACATAGAAAACACCTTCAAAGGTGTCCAAAAGCTGACAAACTGCTCAGAAGACACAACTAACACATGGAAAAGTGACAAGTATATATAGTCATGCGAAAAGAAAAGAGGTGGAGGAGTAAAAGGAGGGGGAGACACAGATATAGGCATGTCATGCCCTTCTAAAATCCAAAAAGTGAGAAGCCGACACGTTCAGTCCGCTCCTGCCCGTGCCACCTCCGTGTCGCCGGGTTTGTGCCAGAGCCGCGGTGAACCCTGACGGCCAGCCCCCCTCTCCGAATACTGGTGCCTGTCCGCTGGTGGGTCGAGCGAGCCCCCCTGTGGTGGAGGCAGCTCTAAGCTTTTTAATTTAAATTGTCTCTCTAATTTGAATAAATACACTTTAAATCCATTTACAAGGATCTATTGGAGGGCAAGTCTCATGCCAGCAGCCGCGTAATTCCAGCTCCAGTAGCGTCCACTAAAGCTGCTGCAGTTAAAAAGCTTTTATAAGGATCGAGCTTGGCTGTCCACCGCAAGGCATCCTACTGCCAGTCCGAGCCCCTATGCCTTGGGGTGCCTCCTGATGCTCTTCACTGAGTATCCCGTGGTCCCGAAGCATTTCCTTTGAAAAAATGAAGTGTCCAAACTACAGGTGGTGTAGCTTGCTTAACAGCCGGGATAATCCGCTGACTAGCAGACACTGCTACTAGGCACAAAGTATTTCCTGGGCTAGATGCAGTTAAAAATTTGTAATTAGATACTCTCGTTGGATGCTGAGAAAGCATTCCATAGAGTCTCCTGGCACGCCATATATGATTCTCTTAAAAAGCTTGGGGTAGGGGTCTAGGGGACCCTTTTATAGCCAAAATCACGGCCCTGTATCGCAATACGTCACCTAGGCTGAAGATAAATGGAACTGTAGCACCTTGAGGGCTCGGTTGCTACAGAGGTATTGCACCTCACCCAGAGGTGTGATATCTCACTCTCAGGTAAGGATGTAGTGTGGATCAGGACCCAACACCTGCATGCATTACACCACATTGCCGTGGGGCAGGGCGACCAATATGCCCCTGAGATGGGCACGACAGTCCCTGTCCCTGGCTGGAGTGGGGGGAGGGAACACTGAGGAAGGGGAACCCTGTAGTGCAGGAGCAGGGAGGAAGCAGTTCCTGGGTGCATTGAGAAGGGAGTATAAAAGGTGGGCACCATCTTAGTTCAGTGCAGAGAAGTCTGAGCAGAAGTGGCAGGGAGCAGGGGCTCTGCATGAGCTCTGCTCCGGAGGCGGGCCTAGTAACAGAGGCCCAGGCCTGGAAGAGGGAGAAGGAAGGAAGAGGAGCGGAGAAGGCTCCAGGAACGAGGAACGAAGGGATCTCAGGGGTGCGGACGGGCGAGTCGCCACCGCACGCCCGAATCCACCTGCGTGGAGGGGTCAGGCCAAAGGGGGAGACCGGTCCCCGAAACTAGTGGAGGCAGGAAACGACCCTCAGCTAGAAACAGGAGGCTGTGACATTTTATGTGGCGCAGCCCCTCACTACACCCGCTAGGAAGGCACCACATAGGGTCAGGGAAACTGGCGCCAAGTTTACCAAGAGGAGGCCCGAGGCAGCCGGACAGAAGGGTTGGTAAGAAAGGCCAGACAAAGGACACACAAAGGGGGTCCTGTGAAGCACTCCAAAGTTATCTGGGAGTTGTCTGAGCCCCTCACCTGGTGAGCACAGTACGACGTGGGCAGCCGTTACCTGCAGACGTGGTCTGGATAATAAGAACTGTGAGTAAAGGCCCTGGACTGCATCACTGACTCCGTGTCATTACTGCTGCTGCCCTGCACCATCACCCCCATCCTCCGCATACACTGCCCTGAGGCTATACTCCTCCCATGGGGAGTTATGCTACGCTCTGCTGCACCCACAACACCAGCCTCAGCGGTCTGCCCTGGAGCGGCGGTTCACTCTGACCGCAATCCACGGGTGGCGTAGTCGGACATTTAAACATCAAAACCACATAAATAGTTCCGCCACTGGTTTGACCGCCCTGAGCCACGGAACCGGGTTGCCGCCACGGAGACTACAACCACCAGCATCCACCAAAAAGGGTCCGGCTCCGGGTGTCCCAAGGCCCAGGGGGCGCGTCAGAACATTTTCATCACCTTTCACAATCACCAATGGGACAAGGCAGGGATGTTCTCTGTCCCCTCTCTTATACATCCTAGTGACGGAGCACCTGCTCTCATCAATTCGCCATAACCCCAATATTAGGTGGATTGAGGTGGGAGGCACCGAGTACAAGTGCTCTCTATTTGCTGATGATGTCCTAGTATATATCACTCAATCACATATATCCATCCATGCTGTTATGGCTGAAATAGATCACTTTGTTACATGGTCAAATTTTAAAATCAATGCAGCGAAGTCTGAGGCCCTCGATGTCTCCCTCCCCAAATCCATATAGGATTCCATCCAGTCCAACTTTCCCTTTGCCTGGCCCTCACAGGGTATCAAATACTTAGGAATTCCTATTCATAGAGACCTCTCCCATCTATGTTATCTTAATTTTGGGCCCTTTATTGAACAACTCCATACAGACCACGGTTGGCAAGTTAGAACTGTAAGATTCACTACGTGAACCACTGGTGTTTTGTGGAAAAGCACATGTACACTGTGTTCCAAATTATTATGCAAAAAGTGTTTAGGAGTGATAAGGGAAGAATTTGTTTGTTTGTCAGTTAAACTCATTGATGGTGATGTGTGTCAGGGCTCTTTATATCACTGTAAGCAATTGCAGACACCTGTTTTAATTAGTTTGGCAGGTGTGTCCAATGAAAGGCAAGACTACTTAAGAAGGCTGTCTCATATTATTAAGCAGCCTACATTTTCTGCCAAAATGGGAAAGAAAAAGGATGTGTCGGCTGCTGAGAAGCAACAAATTGTGGAGTGTTTTGGTCAAGGCATGACTACAATCAACATTGTGCGATGATCAGGATGAAGTGTCTTGGCAATCAAGAAGTATGTAGCTGATTCACAGTACACACGTGTGCGTGCTGATAAGGGCAAATTGAGGACTCTTTCCTACAGGCAATTACGTCAGGTTGAAAGAGCAGCGGCAAAAAAGCCTTGTCATAGCAGCAGACAAGTTTTTGAAGCTGCTTGTGCCTCCAACGTCCCCCGAACAACAAGATGCAGGGTCCTTCAGAGGTTTGCAGCTGTGCATACGCCATCCTGTCGACCTCCTCTATCCACTTCACACAAGCAGAAACGGCTCCAGTGGGCCAAACATTACATGAAGACTGATTTCAAAACTGTTTTGTTCACGGATGAGTGCCGTGCAGCGCTCGATGGTCCAGATGGATGGAGTGGAGGATGGCTGGTTGATGGACACCCCACGCAAACACGGCTACAGTGCCAACAAGGAGGAGGTGGAGTAATGTTTTGGGCTGGAATCATGGGGAGAGAGATTGTCGGCCCCTTTAGGATCCCTGAAGGCGCTAAAGATGAACTCCATAATGTATGTGGATTTTCTCAAACAGCACTTCCTGCCATGGTTCAAGAAGAAGAACCGTGTATTTCACAGCAAGATCATTTTTCTGCATGATAATGCACCATCTCATGCTGCACATAAAACATCTGCATCTCTGGCTGATATGGGCATAAAAGGGGACAAACCTATGGTGTGACCCCCATGCTCCCCTGACCTCTACCCCATTCAGAACCTTTGGAGCATCATTAAAAGGAGTGTCTATGATGGCGGGAGGCAGTTCACATCTAAGCAACAGCTCTGGGAGGGTATTCTGTCCTCATGCAAAACAATTGAAGCAGAAACCATCCAAAACCTGACAAATTCAATGGACGAGAGAGTTCAGAAGCTCCTTTCGAACAAGGGGTCCTATGTGAAAATGTAACATCGCCTAGAATAAAGTTTTGAGTTGAAAACTGTTTGATTTCAGTTTCTAACAACCTGCTAATGCTTATAATTTCAAAAATGACCATTTTTTTGGTCTTTATTAAAATGAAAAGGTTGATCGAAAAGTTTGGGGGATCTAAGAGTGTGGCAACCCAGTAGTCATGATTACTTCGAATTCTGACAATATGAGGGTCATGCTGCAGGTAGTGCAGCAAGAAGGCACTTATGTGTCTTGCGCATCTCGGAGCCCCAAAATTATTTTCCGGGCTAGATGCAGCTAAAAATTATTATTAATTTTAAATCTGGTGAAGCTTTAGTATAGATGGCCTAATAGGATCAGTGCTGCACACTGCTACAAAGCCCAAATTATTTTCCAGTCAAGATACAGATAAACATGATTAGTAATTTTAAATCTGGTGGAGCTTATTATAGATGGCCTAATAGAATCAGTGCTGCACACTGCTACAAAGCCCAAATTATTTTCCAGCCAAGATACAGATAAACATGATTAGTAAATTGAAAGCTTAAAACGGTTGGTAGGGTGATTTTAACCAATCATCAAGCTTTTACTCTCCCCAGGATGACACAGGGGTAGAAAAGTCGTTTCGGATCCATGATTTGTTCATCTTTATGAACGTGAGTCTGTCTACATTATCAGTGGAGAGCCGCGTGCGCTTATCTGTCAGCACACCACCAGCAGCGCTGAACACACGTTCAGACAGAACGCTGGCTGCGGGGCATGACAAGATCTCCAAGGTGTAAGTGGCTAGCTCCGGCCATTTATCCAGATTGGAAGCCCAAAAAGAGCAAGGGTCCAGTGACACAGTCGTGGCTTCAATGTTTACTTGGAGATACTCCTGTACCATCGTCTCTAGGCGTTGACTATGTGTCAGACTTCTTGTCTCCTGTGGCCTTGCAAAGGATGGGCTAAAAAAGTGGTGAAATGATTCCGCAAAATTGATGTTACCAGCAGATACTGTGGTTCTGTTACGGTTTGAGTGCTGAACACTTGACGGTCCCACGGTTGGCAAGTTGGAACTGTGAGATTCACTACGTGCACCACTGGTATTTTGTGGAAAAGCACATGTAAGATTCTGCAACAGTCTCTGCTGATACTCCTGCATGCGTGCATCCCTTTCTATGGCAGGAATAATTTCTGCAAATTTACTTTTGTATCGGGGATCTAACAGTGTGGCAACCCAGTAGTCAGGATTATTTCTAATTCTCACAATTCGAGGGTCATGTTGCAGGTAGTGCAGCAAGAAGGCACTCATGTGTGTTGCGCATCCAGGAGCACCAAGTCCCTGTTGTGTTGGTGGCGAGGTAACAATCATGCTTCCTTCCTCTGTCCTCTCCCCCCAACCTCGCACAACAGAAATGTGATCAAGGTCTCCCTCATCTGATGAGTCTTCCATCAGTTCGTCCTCCACATCTTCCTGGGCTCCTGCACCTTCCTCACTAGTTTGGCTGCTACCATGCGCCCTGGTAAAACCATCTCCCCCACCCTCACATGCCTGCCGCCTTGGTGCTGCCGACCGTCTGGACCTTGCAGATGTTAGCCCTTCCGCATACAACTCCTCCTCCTCTACTTCCTCCACCTCCTCTTGTGCCACCACCTGACTCCGAATTCTGTTTAACATGTGCTCCAGCATGTAAATCACCAGAATAGTCATGCTGATAATGGCATCGTCAGCACTAAACATCTTCGTCGCCATTTCAAAACTGTGCAGAAGGGTGCATAGGTCCCTGATCTGAGACCACTCCTCCAGCGTGATTTGCCCCACCTCTGGATCTCGTTGGCCCAGGCTATACGTCAGAACGTATTGCACCAGGGCTTGTCGGTGCTGCCACAGTCGCTGCAACATGTGCAGAGTTGAATTCCACCAGGTAGGCACATCGCATTTTAGCCGGTGAAGTGGCAGGCCCAACGACTTCTGTAGAGATGTAAGTCGCTGAGCTGCGGGATGCGAACGGCGAAAGTGAGCACACAGCGACCGTGCCCTCTGCAGAAGGCCATCTAGTCTGGGATAGTGGGCTAAAAATTGCTGGACAACCAGGTTCAACACGTGAGCCATACAAGGCACGTGTGTGACATTGCCCCGGCGAAGGGCCGCACCCAGGTTTGCAGCATTGTCGCACACGGCCTTCCCTGGTTTCAGGTCCAGTGGAGACAACCATTCATGAAATTGGTTCTCCAGAGCTGACCACAACTCCTCAGCTGTGTGACTCACATTTCCCAGACATTTCAATGTAAAAACCGCCTGATGACGTTGAGCCCTACTGCCAGCATAGTAAGGAGGTGTGCAGGATCCCTTCTGCGCAGTTAGAAAGCTTGTGGCATGACCAGACAGGCTTTGGGTGCAGGTGGAAGACCGAGAGGAGGTTGAGGAGGCAGAAGCAGTGGAGGAACTTTGACATAAAGAGGATTGACGCACAACTCGTGGGGACGGCAAGACTTGGACAGCAGCCCCTTGTCCTGCTGTCACCATAGTTACCCAGTGCCCAGTCAGCGACATGTAACGCCCCTGTCCATGCCTACTCGTCCAAGTGTCTGTGGTGAAATGCACCCTGTCACACACAGAGTTTCTCAAAGAAGCGGTGATGTTGTGTGCGACATGCTGGTGGAGCGCAGGCACAACTTTCTTTGAGAAGTAGTGCCGACTGGGCATCTGGTACTGGGGCACTGCGACGGACATAAGGTCTCGAAAATCCTCTGTGTCCACCAGGCGGAAAGGCAGCATTTCTGTAGCCAAGAACTTGCAGATGGTGAAATTCAACCTCTTAGCTTTCTCATGGCTAGGAGGAAATGGTCTTTTACTTGTCCACATCTGAGGGACCGAGGGCTGGCTATTGTGCTTAGACGGGGTTGATAAGGGTGTCCCCGGCAAACTGCCGGTCTGTGAGGAAGATGCAGGCGGACATGTTAGGTTGCCTTGATCCAAAGGTGGTTCTATCGATGTCGGACAGCGCTCAACACCAGCTGGTGTTACCACCTCCAAAGAAAATGATGACCTGCCAATCACGCTGGCTGTTGCGGGTAAAGAGGTGGCAGGTCTGCGCCCCAAAACAGGTGTGACTGCTGTCCCCCCAGTCACAGAGGATGAAGAGGCCGCGGATGCACAAGATATGGCAGACGGTGGTTGGCCCGGCCGGCTAGGCCGCATTGTAGCACACTGAGCTTCCCACTGCAACTTATGCTTCATGTCCATGTGCCGGTTCATGCATGAAGTACTCAAACTATGTATTTTTTGGCCTCTACTTAGCTTTTGCTGACAAATGTTACAGATAACACGAGTTGGGTCATCTTTATCGATCTGAAAAAATGCCCAGGCTATGCAAGGCTTAGCACCCATGCGACCTGAAGAGCCACCACGACTTGTGGTGAGAGGCAGAGTTGTGTTTGAGGATGCAGTTGTTGACGTGCTTCCAGTACTACGTCTCTGTCCAGGAAGGCGCAACCTGACCTCGTCGTCACTAGCATCTTCCTCCACCTCCTCTGCTGACCTCATCTCTTGGCTGACTGTGGGTTGACAGTAAGTGGGATCTCCAACCTCATCATCATCACCCTGTGCGTTATCACACCCGTCGTCCTCAGAGCCAACCTGTTCCTGCCCTGACAAAAAACTAAAGTTGTCGCTCCAATCAGGTATTTGAGTCTTATCATCGTCTTCCTCATTGTCTCCACCAACAGGAGTTACAGTTTGGGAATGAGGGTCTACATTATGGTCAGAACCTTCTGCGTCTGGTCCTGGATCCGACTCATAAAGATTCTGGGCATCAGTGCAGATCATTTCCTCGTCTGGATTCACAGAAGCGCTGGAGTCGACCTCTGATTCCCAGGCTATAGTATGAGTAAACAGCTCTGCAGACTCAACCATCTGTTCTACCTCATACTCAGACGGGCAGCTGGAGATTTGGGAGCTGTGAGGAAGCAAGTGCGATTGGGGTGACACCTTTGAGGACTGGAGTATTTGTGATGTTGAAGTTGATGTGGAGGAGAGCCCACTTAAAGGAGCACTTGATATCCGTTGAAGCACCTGCTGTTTTTGTGCCTCATCTGGAATTTGTAGCGATTGGCGTGGCCGTAAGAAAGGGATCTTATCACATTGTCCGCTAAAAGAAGTAGACATTTTAGTTTGGCTGGAAGATGGTCTTTCTTCTGCAGATGTTACTGTTGCTTTAACACCTACCCCACGGACACAACCTTTTTTCCCCTTCCCAACACGCCTATTCCCCTTTCCACCAGCAGCAGGCCTTTTTCCACTCATTTTGGTGGTTAACTAATTAACAACTCTGGAGTTGTTTGCACAAAAAAACAATGGATGGGAACCGAGCAGAGCTGAGTGGCCAAACTGTGGTATTAGGCCAAAACTATTGGCTGGGTTAGATGCAGAAAAAAATTATATTCAATTTGCAACCTGATGGAGGTCAGTATAGATGGACTAATAGAGAAAGTCCCACACACTGCTAGAAGGCCAAATATTTTTTCAGAGCTAGATGCAGAAAAAAATATATTCAGTTTGCAACCTGATGGAGGTCTGTATAGATGGATTAATAGAACAAGTCCCACACACAGCTAGAAGCCCAATATTTTTTCAGAGGTAGATGCAGAAAAAAATATATTCAGTTTGCAACCTGATGGAGGTCAGTATAGATGGACTAATACAACAAGTCCCACACACAGCTAGAAGCCCAATATTTTTTCAGAGGTAGAGGCAGAAAAAAATATACTCAGTTTGCAACCTGATGGAGGTCTGTATAGATGGATTAATAGAACAAGTCCCACACACAGCTAGAAGCCCAATATTTTTTCAAAGGTAGATGCAGAAAAAAATATATTCAGTTTGCAACCTGATGGAGGTCAGTATAGATGGACTAATACAACAAGTCCCACACACAGCTAGAAGCCCAATATTTTTTCAGAGGTAGATGCAGAAAAAAATATATTCAGTTTGCAACCTGATGGAGGTCTGTATAGATGGATTAATAGAACAAGTCCCACACACAGCTAGAAGCCCAATATTTTTTCAGAGGTAGATGCAGAAAAAAATATATTCAGTTTGCAACCTGATGGAGGTCAGTATAGATGGACTAATACAACAAGTCCCACACACAGCTAGAAGCCCAATATTTTTTCAGAGGTAGATGCAGAAAAAAATATATGCAGTTTGCAACCTGATGGAGGTCTGTATAGATGGATTAATAGAACAAGTCCCACACACAGCTAGAAGCCCAATATTTTTTCAGAGGTAGATGCAGAAAAAAATATATTCAGTTTGCAACCTGATGGAGGTCAGTATAGATGGACTAATACAACAAGTCCCACACACAGCTAGAAGCCCAAAATTTTTTCAGAGGTAGATGCAGAAAAAAATATATTCAGTTTGCAACCTGATGGAGGTCTGTATAGATGGACTAATACAACAAGTCCCACACACAGCTAGAAGCCCAATATTTTTTCAGAGGTAGATGCAGAAAAAAATATATTCAGTTTGCAACCTGATGGAGGTCAGTATAGATGGACTAATACAACAAGTCCCACACACAGCTAGAAGCCCAATATTTTTTCAGAGGTAGATGCAGAAAAAAATATATTCAGTTTGCAACCTGATGGAGGTCTGTATAGATGGATTAATAGAACAAGTCCCACACACAGCTAGAAGGCCAATATTTTTTCAGAGGTAGATGAAGAAAAAAATATATGCAGTTTGCAACCTGATGGAGGTCAGTATAGATGGACTAATACAACAAGTCCCACACACAGCTAGAAGCCCAATATTTTTCAGAGCTAGATGCAGAAAAAAATTATATTCAATTTGCAACCTGATGGAGGTCAGTATAGATGGACTAATAGAATGATGCTATGCCCAAAAGATTTTACTTCACTAGGTGCAGTAAAAAAATTGGTATTCTATACACAGGTGGTATATCTTGCAACACAGATATTCTACTCCACTGACTAACACAATCTGCAATAGGCCAAAAAGGATTAGCTTTGCTAGATTCAGCCAAATGCTGTGAAAAAAACTTGCACAGCACTGGCACAGACCTGCCTGGCAAAAACTGATAGGAACTGATGTAACCTAGTCCTGAAAAGGACTGCAATTACAATTAGTCTTTACTCCCACAATCTATCTATTTAAGAGCACAGACCTGCCTGATAAAAGTCGTAGGAAATGCTGTAACCTAGTCCTTAAAAGGAATGCAATCACAATTATTCCCTACTCACAAGCTATCTGTAGATTTGTGCGAAAATTGGCTTGAAATTAACAAGGTATAGCGCACACAGCAACAGCGGTGCCGTCTAACACGCAGCTGCAGCAGTGAGAAAATGGTGGCGACGGGGAAAATGGCTTGGTCTTATAGGGCAAGGACATGTGACATACACTGCCAATGACACATGCCCTTGCTTGTGTGAAAAAAAGCACTTCGCTCCGTGTGTGCGCTGCTGATAGGCTGACAGATTGCACCTCCCCACTGTAAATGCGGGAAAGAAAAAAAAAAATGGAGATCTTCATTATTCCTGCAGAGATCCATCCCCTGCCCCTCCCCCCACCCCGCTGTACACTCAAACTGCGTATTAACATTAATTTTCATCATTACTGAGAAAAAATCCAGTTATGATTTTGGTGCACGAACAGTTATCGAACATAACCTCGAACAGCCGAATTTTTCTCAAATTGTTCGTGTTCGCCGAACGGCTCGAACACCGCCCAAAACAGCTCGAATTTGAGATTGGCGAACAGTTCGAGTAGAACAACGCTCATCTCTAAACCGGACCCCTGGGGTGCCACAACCACATCTCATGCTAAGGGGAGGAAACAAAAGAGTATACAGACATTTCAGCATGGGATCCCAACTGTTTCTTTCTTTGAAGTAAAACATTGTTTAAAAACAGGCAGTGAAATGTTTTACCTCACAGAAAGAATCAGCTGTGATCCCCTGCTGTAATGTCTGTATATTCTTTTTCTTCCTCCCCTGCCCAGGAGATGTGGTGTGGTATGATCAGACTGTGTTCTGTACACAGTCAGACACAGCCATTACACAGTACACAGCAGGGGCACATGTATAAGATTATCTCAGCACAGGAACATTTTATTTAAACACATCCAATTGTGGAAGTTATTATTATTCCAAGATCTATTGATCACCCTATTTGTCAACTACTCTTGTTCCTCCTACCTGTCCACAGAGGTTGGCATCATCTTGATATGCAATTGGCATATCCTTGTCGACTAGCCCTGGTCGTCCTCGCCACCGCCTCCTCAGCCTCTCGCTGCCAGTCGCAGCCTCCCCTCAGCACCAGCCTCACCCTGCCGGATGCAGCTTCCCCTCAGAAACAGGCCCCCCTCAGCACCAGCAACAGCCTCGCCTCAGAACCACCAGCAGCCTCCTCTCACCACCACCAGCCACCTCCCCTCATCACCACCAGCCTCCCCTCATCACCACCACCAGCAGCCTCCCCTCATCACCAGCCTCCCCTCATCACCAGCAGCAGCCTCCCCTCAGCACCAGCAGTAGCCTCTCCTCGGCACCAGCACCACTCAGCACCAACCTCCTCTCATCACCAGCAGCAGCCTCCCCTCATCACCAGCAGCAACCTCCCCTCAGCACCAGCAGCCTCCCCTCACCACCACCAGTAGTCTCCCCTCACCAACATCAGCAGCCTTCCCTCACCACCTCAGCAGCCTCTCCTCAGCACCAGCAGCTGCTTCCCCTCAGCAGCTGCAGCAGCAGCCTCCCCTCATCACCAGCAGCAACCTCCCCTCACCATCACCAGCCTCCTCTCACCACCAGAAACATCCTCCCCCCAGCACCAGCAGCAGCCTCCCCTTAGCACCAGCAGCAGCCTCCCCTCAGCACCAGCAGCAGCCTCCTCACAAGCCTCCCTTCAGCACCAGCAGCCTCTTCTCTGCACCAGCAGCAGCCTCTGTGGCACCCTGCTACGCACTGGTGCCACAGAACCCAGAAGGGTGCATGGATGGACTTCTCCACAAGAGGCCCTCACTACATTCACACACCTCCACCCTTCCACCTCACACCAGCAGAGGGAGCCCGTTAGGGACATATATATAGGGAAGGTGGAGCCAGGCAGCTCAGATCAGTGAAAGAGTGTGCTCAGAGAGAGAGTAGCACGCAGGCTGCTGTGTGAGGCAAGTCTAGGCTTCCAGCACGCACTGAAGCCTAGTGAGGGCCCTGAGTGTGGCCGAAGGCGAGAGGAGAAGGAAGAAGTAGCAAGGGGGCAGAGGAGCATACCAGGCTCACCCCGAGATATATACTGGACACGGGGTCTGTGCCTACGGGGTCCCTTTATACCCAGTAGGGACCACCGGAACCCCTGGAGGACTACAGGTCCCAGGTTTACCAAATGCTGACTACAGTACCAGGGCTAGGAGTCACGGAGGCCCCAGCGACCAGGGAGAGTGATCTCCAGGAGAAGGCCCTATCACCAGATCAGCAGGTGCAAGAGAGAGACAGTAACCAAGCTAGGCCTAGCTCCAGGCAGGTCAGAAGCTTAGCGAGTAAAGCCACGGATCAGGAGGCCCTATACCCGCTCACTGGGGAGAGTCCAAAAGTGCACCCTTCATCCGTAGTACCCTGGACCGTGCCTGTATCATCACTATTAAACGTACTGAAGCTTATCCCCGTGTGAGTGTTCGTCTTTCCTCCGGGACCACCCTGCCGTCTCTCCCCTGCATCACCAACCATTACATCCCACGCTGCCCTGAGGCCCGCTACACCTGTGGGGAGCCGTTCCATCACAAGCTGCCCTACAATCTGCCTCAGAGGACTGCTCCGCAGCGGCGGCCCCCTTTAGCCGCATTCCACAGGTGGCATCACGAACTTTCCAAATTTCCTATAAATAATCCCCCTTTTCATTGACCGCCCTGGGTCACGGACTGGGCCAGCCACCGTGATATCCCCCATACCGGCATCCATAGGCCCGGTTGCCGAGTACCCCACGGCCCAGGGGGCGCGTCACCTCTCCTCGGCACCAGCACCAGCCTCCCCTCAGCACTAGCAGCAGCCTCCCCTCAGCACCAGCAGCTGCATCCCCTCAGCACCAGCAGTAGCCTCCCCTCAGAACCAGCAGCAGACTCCCCACCAGCCTCCTCTCAGCACCAGCAGCAACCTCCCCTCTCCACCACCAGCCTCCCCTCACCTCCAGCCTCCTCTCACCACCAGCAACAGCCTCCCCTCAGCACCAGCAGCAGCCTCCCCTTAGCACCAGCAGCAGCCTCCCCTCAGCACCAGCATCAGCCTCACCACAAGCCTCCCCTCAGCACCAGCAGCCTCTCCTCTGCATCAGCAGCAGCCTCTCCTCGGTACCAGCAGCAGCCTCTCCTGGACACCAGCACCAGCCTCCCCTCGGCACCAGAACCAACCTCTCCTCGGCACAAGCAGCAGCCTCCCCTTGGAACCAGCACCAGCCTCCCATCGGCACCAGCACCAGCCTCCTCCCAGCACCAGCCTCCCCTCGGCACCAGCACCAGTTTCCCCTTGGCACCAGTAGCAGCCTCCCCTCAGCACCAGCAGCAGCCTCCCCACAAGCCTCCCCTCAGCACCAGCAGTCTCTCCTCAGCACCAGCACCAGCCTCCCCTCAGCACCAGCCTCTCCTCAGCACCAGCAGCCTCTCCTCAGCACCAGCAGCAGCCTCCCTTTGGCACCAGCACCAGCTTCTCCTCAGCACAAGCCTCCCCTCAGCACCAGCACCCTCTCCTCAGCACCAGCAGCAGCCTCCCCTTGGCAACAGCACCAGCCTCCCCTCAGCACCAGCCTCCCCTCAGCACCAGCAGCAGCTTCTCCTCAGCACCAGCAGCAGCCTCCCCTCAGAACCAGCAGCAGCCTCCCCTCACAACCAGAAGCAGCAGCCTCCCCTCATCACCATTAGCAGGCCCCCCCACCACCATCAGCAGGCCCCCATCACTATCAGCAGGCCCCCCCACCACAATCAGCAGGCCCCCGCATCACCAGCAGCAGGCCGTCCATCACCAGCAGCAGGTCCTGCCATCACCTGGCCCCCCACAGCCATCAGCAGGCCCCGCATAACCATCAGCAGGCCCCCTCATCACCATCAGCAGGCCCCTCTGAGCACCACCAGGCCCCACTCACCACCAAACTCAGCAGCAGCTTCCTCTTCCTGCTACTCACACACTGGCCACTGCCTCCGAGACATGCTGCTCTGCTCAGGAATGAAGATGAGCATTCAGTGTGTCAGGAGATTGGAGTCAGGACCATGATGTACCTGGCCGCTGCTTAAAGGTAAAGCACCCATTTCCGTCTGCCGGGTGCATCGGGCATTTAACTGTTACCCCTGAGGCCCGGTAAAAAGAAGCAAAGAGAGGGGCCCCGGGCTGCCAGCGTGCCTGCCCCTCCTTCTTGCTTCTTTTCACCGGGCCCCATACAGTAGTAAGGGTAGTAATGCCCTGATGGCGGCCCTGGGGTCATGGAGCGGCATTGGAAGAAAACACATTCGCAAGATGACTTCTCTGCATTCAAACAAGCAACACTCGCTTTCAAATCAGCCCTTACCTCTGCTAAACAGGCTTACTTCACAACCCTCGTATCTTCCTTATCCAGGGTCACACTGGGGTGTCTGGGGCCCACAGGGGAAATTGACCCTAGGGGCCCACCCTACTGTCATGGCCAAAAGTATTGAGAATGACACCAAAATTATATTTTCACATGATCTGCTGGCCTCTGGTTTTTATTAGTGTTTGTCTGATGTTTATATCACATACAGAAATATAATTGCAATCATGTTATGAGTACCAATAGGTTATATTGACAGTTAGAATGAGTTAATGCAGTAAGTCAATACTTGCAGTGTTGCCCCTTCTTCTTCAAGACCTCTGTAATTCTCCCTGGCATGCTCTCAATCAACTTTTGGACCAAATCCTGACTGCTAGCAGTCCATTCTTGCATAATCAATGCTTGCATTTTGCCAGAATTTGTTGGTTTTTGTTTGTCCACCCGTCTCTTGATGATTGACCACAAGTTCTCAATGGGATTAAGATCTGGGGAGTTTCCAGGCCATGGACTCAAAATCTCTATGTTTTGTTCCATGAGCCATTTAGTTATCACCTTTGCTTTATGGCAAGGTGCTCCATCATGCTGGAAAAGGCATTGTTGGGCGCCAAACTGCTCTTGGACGGTTGGGAGAAGTTGCTCTTGGAGGACATTCTGGTACCATTCTTTATTCATTGCTGTGTTTTTAGGCAAGACTGTGAGTGAGCCGATTCCCTTGGCTGAGAAGCAACCCCACACATGAATGGTTTCAGGATGCTTTACAGTTGGCATGAGACAAGACTGGTGGTAGCGCTCACCTCTTCTTCTCCGAATAAGCTGTTTTCCAGATGTCCCAAACAATCGAAAAGGGGATTCATCAGAGAAAATGACTTTGCCCCAGTCCTCAGCAGTCCACTCACTGTACCTTTTGCAGAATATGGAATCTGTTTTAAAGAGCTTTTTTCACAATAAAGAAACCTATTTTTTGAACTATTCATGAAGCTGGTAATCCTTTCTCCTTATGCATTGCAAACCGCACTGATTGAAAGAATGGGGAACTTTTATCCCTGACAGGACACTTTTATCCCCATTTTAAAATGGAGTGGTATGTGGTATGTCTGACCGCAGCTCCATTCATCCTCTTTGGGGGCTTCCAGAAAAAGCCAAGTGCAGCCCCTTAGGGAATAAATGGATTAGTGGTCGAGTCGTACATGCCGTTCCATACTAATGGGGATAAAAGTTGCACATTCTCCAGGTCACAGCAGTCCATAACTTATCTATCCTTTGGCCACGTTCACACGATCAGCATTTGGTCAGTATTTTACATCAGTATTTGTAAGCCAAAACCAGGTGAGGAACAATCAGAGGAAAAGTAAAGTAGAAAGATGTCACCACTTCTGCATTTTTCACCCATTCCTGGTTTTGTCTTACAAATACTGATGTAGAATACTGACCATATGCTGAACGTGTGAACATGGCCTTAGGATAGGTGATTTCTTGTTTTCACCGTAGAACCCCTGTAAGCGCATATTTGCTACTGTGCAATAGCCACAGGACAGGGAGGGGTTAAACATCCAAGTATTTAATCTCCATTGGAAATCATGAATCTTCCCCTTATTGATATCAAAGAGAACAAGTGACCTCCATACACAACACAATCTGTCGGGGTCGTAGCGACATTCCACTCGTCCTCCAGTCACTCCAAATTAAGGCTATGAGCATGGGTCAACCATTCAAAGAATGAGTCAGACAACAAGCTGGTTCAAACTCAGAGCATGCTCAGAAGGCTACTGGCAAGCCACGATCTCAGCAATGTTCTGCCTTTATTTCCGCATGCACAAACTTAAATACACTACATAATGGGGAAGGGAAATGGAGTGTTCGGGGCGGGGTAAGCCATAAATGGAGTGTTCGGGGCGGGGTAAGCCATATATGTCTAGTATCCGGCCACTCCTGATTGGTCCACGTATCCTTAACTCAGTCTCTGGGCAGACAACCGTCAGTTGATGATTCGGTTTCATTTCTCTGAAACAGGTGCTGGCTGATACCGGCGCCATCTTAGCATAAGTTTCGATCTAAGTAACACGTAGCAAGGAAAGCTTATTGTTCTGAGACACAAAATGATGGTTAGTACATAAACAAAGCGTATAAAAGTATAAAAGTAGAGAAAATATATATTCTTTCTTACCCTGACATTCCCCCCTAAACACTAAGCTTTCCCTTGCTTCGGGGCCTTTGAGACTGTCCATGTGTGGGGAGAGGGGAGGTGGATTTCTTCACCCAATCATCTTAGAAGCTGCCCCCTTATGGGACGCCCCCAAACAATTGAGCCCTACCCTAAATGACACATGGAGTTCTCCCAACTGACCCTAAACTAGATCTCTCAATTGGACTCTGTCATGGGGGGTCTGGTCAGGCTTATTTAAAGGAGTGTATTTCTCCATATCTTCCTTACTGGTATCATCATGTAACAGAGATGTGGTTTCTTGATTCAAAAAGGTCCCGGAGGTTGGAACAGCATTGTTTATAGCTTTCCTGTATGAGGGGACTATGCAGCATACCATGTCATTCCTGCGCAATTCACTATGTCACCGTAATCAAATCGATACGTCTGGATTTTTGCGTGAGTATCTACCCAGAATGTGGTAGCTGTCCACCCTGGGACAGACAGTAAGCATATGGAAAGGATATAGAAGAAGGTAGTCATCTTTTATAGGCTCGTTCTGTCTCTCTTGCAGTGGGAAGCGTGAATCCAGGTGCTCCTGCCCTCAAGCTTCAGAGCTGTAGGAGTAGTCAGGATCACAGTGTAGGGGCCCTCAAATCTGGGTTGGAGACAGTCTCTCCGGACAAACTTCTTTACGTACACCAGGTCGCCTGGGGTGAAATCATGTACCGCATCACCTGTGGATTCTGGGAGAGAAGCAGACACTGCAGAGCGGGTGTTAGTCAATTCTTTAGACAGAGCAATCACAAATTTTACTACTCTATCTTGTGTTTCAGACAACTCTTGGGGCCTAATTTCTCCTATTTTAGGTGGGGTCCCAAACAAAATTTCATAGGGAGTTAGCCCATGTTTAGCTTGTGGGGTGTGTCTGATATGATACAATACTATAGGGAGTAGGTCGGGCCAGGGGAGGGGATGATCTTGGGTCATTTTCAAGAGCTGGGTCTTGAGTGTGGAATTCATTCTTTCCACTTTGCCTGAACTGGCAGGATGGTATGGAGTGTGGAGGCCCAAATCTGTTCCCAACATGTTCCAAAGTTCTTTGTAGATATTTGCTGTGAAAGCTGGTCCTTGATCCGATTCTATGACTTGGGGAACTCCAAATCTGCAGGCAATTTCAGTGATCAGTTTTTTGGCTGTGACTTTAGCAGTCATGTTGACAACCGGGTAGGCCTCGGGCCAGGCTGAGAACATATCCACGGCTACCAAAACGTACTCATATTTTCCTGCTTTAGGCATTTGGATATGGTCGACTTGTATTCTCTGCCAAGGGTAGTCTGGTTTAGCCAGTTGTTGGAGAGGGACCCGTGTCGTACACGTTGGGTTGCAGGTAGTGCAGACAGAGCAGGATTTTGAGTATGCAGTCACAGTGGAAGAGATTCCGGGTGCAAAGTACAGTTTCTTGATACATGCCAAGGCTTGATTCTTTCCTCTGTGTGTAGGCCCGTGAGCCCATGCTGCCACGGCTGAGTACATGCGCCGGGGCAAGCAAGGTTTTCCGTTCACTTGATAAAGAGCTGAGTCGACCTTTAAATCTTTGCGACCTGCCAGCACGGCTCCCGCCGCTTTCCATTGCTTGACTTCTTCAGTGGGGGTCTTCCTTTGTTCCTCACACAATTTTTCTTCAGGCATCCTGACCCCCCTGGATTCCACTCGTGTCTCCGCTGGACTTGTATGGTCTTCCGCCGGCTGTTCTTTGGCCCTTGCTCTAGTGAGCGCCACAGCTACGGTTTGCAGGGTCTCCCCCATCTCTTCTTCCTTTTCTTGCCACTTTGATGACACATTCTCCACTGTTGCAGTCTTGGCTGCTTGGTCAGCTAGGTGGTTGCCCCTGGCTTCCCTGGAATCTAGTCTTCCATGAGCCTTGACCTTGATAACAGCAACCTGAATGGGTAGTTCCAGGGCCTTCATTAGGGCCTTAATCCATGAGGCATGTTTCACTGGTGTACCTGCAGCTGTGATGAATCCTCTAGACTTCCACAAGAGTCCAAAATCATTGCAAATTCCATGTCCATACCTAGAATCGGTATATATGTTTGCCGTTGTTCCAGCTGCCAGGTGGCAGGCTTCTGTGAGAGCTACAAGTTCAGCTTCTTGTGCAGACATGTATGGTGGTAGAGCTTCAGCCTTGAGGACTGTTAGGTCTGTTGTGACAGCATATCCCGTGTGGAACTTCCCTTGAGGGTCTGCGAAACGGGATCCATCAGTCCATAGGTGCAAGGCAGGGTGTGCGAGCGGATGTGCCACCATATTCTCTGGAGCAGAAGTCTCTTCCTGCAAAATTTTTATACAATCATGAGGTTCCACCAATGGACCTTCACCCTGTTCATCTTCCCCCCTAGAAGGTGGAAGCAAAGTGGCAGGGTTGATAGTCAGACATCTGGTAAATGTTATATTGGAGGGCAACAATAGGGAACACTGCAGCCGCAGGTGTCTTTGGTTGGTTAGATGTTTCGGAGATGTTTGTTGCAGAACAGCCGAGAGATCATGGCCAGCCTGTATAACTAGATCATGTCCAAGGACGATATCAGCTGACTTGTCAAGGAGGATGTGAGCAGCGTGGACCGCCTTAAGGCACGTGGGGGCAGTTCGAGCGACAGGGTCCAGGCGGGCTGAGTAGTAGTCTAAAGGCCGATACTTATGATCATAGCGTTGTGCTAGAACTCCAGAGGCATGACCTTCCGATTCAGAGACAAACAGGTGAAATGGCTGAGTATAGTCTGGTAAGCCCAAGGCCGGGGCAGAGACAACAGCCTGTTTAAGGCGGTCAAAACATAGTCTGCGTTGGTGAGAGACACGTGGATCTTCAGCATGAAGCCAGACGGAGCCTTCGTCCTTAAGACAGTCATACAGGGGTTGCATAAGCTTTGAGGCATCCGGGATCCATTGCCTGCAGTAAGTGATGAGGCCAAGGAAAGTCTGCATAGCGGAGTAGGTGGTTGGGAAGGTGATATCCATGATGGCTTGTTTTCTTTCTTCAGTCAGATGTCTAGCACCTTGTGATATACAATGTCCGAGGAAAATGACCTTGGGCAGACACCATTGGACTTTGCCTTTCGAGACCTTACAGTTAGCTGAGTGAAGAAACCAGAGAAGGGATGCTGACATCTCTGGCAAATTTTCTTCAGTGCCGCAGAGTAAAAGATCATCCACATATTGTAGAAGAGTGACCTGAGGGTTATCTTGAACCCATGGCTCCAGAATAGACTTCATAGAATGAATGAATTGGTTAGGAGAGTCCTGGGCTCCTTGTGGAGTCCTGGTCCATGTAAGCTGTGCTCCTTGAAAGGTAATGCAAAAAGAAACCACGAATCTTCATGCAAGGGTATACTGAAGAAGGCGTTGGCCAGATCTAACATCTTAAACAAGGTGGCCGTTGGAGGCACCTGAGACAAGAGGGTGTTTGGGTTGGGTACCACCGGAGTTTCTAAAATGGTAGCTGCATTGACGGCTCTGAGATCCTGAACCAACCGGTATCTTGGAGGCTCTCCCGGAGCGGTTTTCTTCTTTACAGGAAAGAGTGGTGTATTGCATGGAGATACACATCTAACAAGGACTCCTGACTCCAGGAGGGAAGCGATTTGGGTACCCAAGCTTTGTTCTTGTGCCGCTTTGAGGGGGTATTGTGGCAATCGTGGGTACCTGTGTCCAGGCTTGAGGTGTACTTGGACCGGGGGAACCTGCAGGAGGCCAACGTCCTCTGGCCCGCTGGACCACAGAGAGTGAGGGAACTGTGAGGAAGAAATGACAGATGTGGCCGCCCCAGTGTCCACCAGGAACTTCAATGGTTGATGGTCCACCTGTAAAGTGACAGTCCCACAGGCGGCCGTGGGGTGCGTAGCCGGGAAAGTGGACACTGGTTGACCGGGCCGTCATTGGCGTGGGTGAGATGGTTCACGGGAAGGACCATCGTTGTGTGGACCGTCATAAAACGAGCGGTCATGGTACTGTCTGCGGGTTGGACAGTCTCTGAGAATGTGATTAGGGCTACCACATTCCCAACACAGTATGCGTCCTTCAGAATCACGAGATTATCTCTTGTCTCTAGGTGGCCCCCTGTCATTTCTTCTGTCTTGTTTTCTATATGTGGGAGGAGTATCATCACTTGTGCCTTTAACCATTACCCACTTGATTCCATGTTGGTTGCCAGGGGGTGGGTAGCTTTCTTGAGCTTGATATACCATGGCAGGAGCGGCTTTCTTCTTTGGCTTAGTATCCTTTTCCATTTTTAGCATGGCTTTTTGGAAAGCTTTGACAATGTCCACCGCGTCGTTAAAAGAAGAAGAATGGATCTCGGGGCGTACCCTCAGAACCTCATCTCTGAGAGCGTATTGTAGGCCATCTACTAGGGCCTGAACCAACAGGGCGGCCTGCGTCTTGACGTGAGGACTGTATCCGAGATCCTCAAAATGCATGCTGAGTCTTGCAGCATATCTTTCCACAGATTCATCAGGGTCTTGTTGAACATCTTGTACAGACCCAGCTTGATCTGACAAGCGATTCTGAGCCCAGGCTTTTAACTGTTTCATGTATTCTAGGCCGGATTCATACGTACTAAGGGATCCTGCTTTTGTGGAATCCATGGCCTTTTGAAAGCTCTCCGTTTTCGGCTAAGTGAGCCTGGCATTCTGCAGCCAGAGTGGAACCAGCAGCAAGGGCAATTTTACGAGCCAATCCTCCAGCATGGCTCATACGGGTATTTGCAGGGTTGACTATGGCCCCCACCCGATGTGTAAGGATGTCACCATAGCCTATTGACAGAGTGACAGGGCGTCCTGATGGGTCTACTAGATTCCGGGAGCGGCAGGGGTCCCAGACTTCTGAGGGGCTGGGGGGTGGTGCTCTTTCAGCAGTTGCTTGGAGCAAGGGCCGGAGTATGGGTAATGAATGTGGGGTGGAGGATGCCATAGGAGACGTATGGGGTAAAGGGGGGGGGGGGCGCTGGAGTATCTTGAGCCCATCCCTCATCTGGCTCCGTATCGTCTTGAGTAACAGTATGTTGGCGGAGGGAGAGCAGTCTGGCCTGAAATTCTGGGGAGTTGAGGAGGATATCCCCAGGGTTATGGGCGACCCCCATGGGGAACAGAGGGAGCGCCTCAGCATCGTGGACTGGAGCAGAGGGTATCACATTAGTTTCAGATGGGTGCTCTGGGACTGCGGGCTTTTCCACCCGTGCTGGCGGCTGGTAATAAGCACCGGACGGATCTAGTAGTGGATATAGGCCGGATTGGGGCTTCCCGGGCCTCCCACAACAAGTAAAAGGTGTAGTAAGATGGCCGTTGGAGGGAGGAGTTGGAGTGGGGGTGGGATTGTTCTTGAGGGCAGGCTGGGCATCGTGCCATGGGCGGCCCGCCCCACAGATACAGCAGAACTTCTCCCAGGGCGGGTTCTGCTCTCAGCACATACGACACGTCCATCCTTCCGATGATTTGGCGTCGGCACCATTATAGGGTGGTGGCTGAGGGCTCGGTGTAGTGACAGGCATCAACGGGGTTACGGCCAATTTAGGGTCACATAACAAATCACATTCTGCAGCTTTCATGTATCCGAACAAAGGCTCGGCATTCTCTGTTCCCCCCTGCACCATCTACTCTAAGATGTGTCTGAGCCTGGTGCAGGTGTCCTTCATCACTCAACTTCCCTTATTTTGTATAACGCATTCCTTCTACACTGAAGGCTGAAGTCTGCCCGTACTGG
Source organism: Phyllobates terribilis (assembly GCF_046119375.1). Taxonomy (NCBI): domain Eukaryota; kingdom Metazoa; phylum Chordata; class Amphibia; order Anura; family Dendrobatidae; genus Phyllobates; species Phyllobates terribilis. The sequence goes on from NW_027362821.1 coordinate 6,007,813, forward strand.
GTAGTCTTATCATTTAATACAGATTCCTAACATTCTTAACAGCCTCCTTGCTTTCCCGTGACTCTAGTAGCTGGATAACTCCCACAGCACCATCCGGCAACTTGCCAGGTCTTTCAGATTTAAACATACGCAACATTTTCTTATAGAATGCAATGATCTGTCGCGACTCAGATCACTGATGCAGTCCACAGGTCGCCACCGGGCAGTGTAGAGCACACCTCAATACACTGGTGAGATAGAGAGACACCTCAATCTATCTCCTTTCCTAACCTTGAATGGCGACTTTACAGTGCGACTCACCACGGCACCCTGATTACAGGTCACCACCCGTCAGTGTAGAGCACTCCTCAATACACTGGTGAGATAGAGAGACACCTCAATCTATCTCCTTTCCTAACCTTGACTTTACAGCAGTCTCTGTGGTAGACGAAGAGCACTCCTCAATTCGTCACAGATTCTTTCTTCCTTACACTACAATCTAGGGATGGCTTGGAATCGACTATCAGTAACGGGAGGCAGCTATCTAAGAAAAGTACAGTGACCGGGGGAGGAGGAGGTGGTGTGCACACGAGCACGCGCAGGCATGCGACGTCACTCGGTCTCACAGTTGCTGGTTCGGGACGTGGCGCGGGACGCCTGAGGTCTCACCACTCGACCGGTCACCCACCCAGATCCAAACTGATAATCCCACAGGAACCGCTGCGGCTGACACACAGGCAAGTGAAACATATAAAATATATCTCAACTTACCGTGTTCAATGGAGGTTGATCAGGCCTCAAATTCAGCCGCCGCGGTCACCACCAGGGAAGTCAGCAATACGGGTCCGAGAGGGCGGCGTACCGCTAGCCACGCCCCACGTTGGGCGCCATTTGTCGGGGTCGTAGCGACATTCCACTCGTCCTCCAGTCACTCCAAATTAAGGCTATGAGCATGGGTCAACCATTCAAAGAATGAGTCAGACAACAAGCTGGTTCAAACTCAGAGCATGCTCAGAAGGCTACTGGCAAGCCACGATCTCAGCAATGTTCTGCCTTTATTTCCGCATGCACAAACTTAAATACACTACATAATGGGGAAGGGAAATGGAGTGTTCGGGGCGGGGTAAGCCATAAATGGAGTGTTCGGGGCGGGGTAAGCCATATATGTCTAGTATCCGGCCACTCCTGATTGGTCCACGTCTCCTTAACTCAGTCTCTGGGCAGACAACCGTCAGTTGATGATTCGGTTTCATTTCTCTGAAACAGGTGCTGGCTGATACCGGCGCCATCTTAGCATAAGTTTCGATCTAACACGTAGCAAGGAAAGCTTATTGTTCTGAGACACAAAATGATGGTTAGTACATAAACAAAGCGTATAAAAGTATAAAAGTAGAGAAAATATATATTCTTTCTTACCCTGACAAATCCACTATACCAAGACCAATACCACCACATACAAGAGATAAATACCGCCACACCATGACCAGACCACATATTGACCAAATACCACATACAGGCAATTAATACAGTCACACCATGACCAGACCACATATTACCTCCACATAGTGACTGAATAATACTGTCACACCATGACCAGAGCATGTATTACCACCACATAGTGACCAAATAATACCACATACTGTACAAGGAACAAATACCTCCACACCATGACCAGATCATATATTACCACCTCAGTGACCGAATAATACAATACTGATCATTAATAAAAAACACAATACTAATAACATTAATATTACCACTGGTGACATAATACACAGGAGCTCTGTATATAGTGTCGGTGTACAGGTAATACAGTGATCACCAGAGACATTACAGCATATACAGAGTACCTATATATGCTGTAATACAGAAATATACAGGTAATACAGTGACCACCTCCATACAGAATTATGGGTCTCATGTAATGCTGCTCCATACAGTATATTGGCCCAATGTAATGCTCCTCCATACAGTATATTTTCCCCATATGATGCTGCTCTATACAGTATATTGGCCCCATGTAATGCTGCTCCATACTGTATATTGGTGCCATATGATGCTGCTCCATACAGTGTATTGGCCCCATATGATGCTGCTCCATACAGTATATTGGCCCCATGTCATGCTGCTCCATACAGTATATTGGCCCCATGTCATGCTGCTCCATACAGTATATTGGCCCCATGTCATGCTGATCCAAACAGTATATTGGCCCCATGTAATGCTTCTCCATACAGTATATTGGCCCCATGTAATGCTGCTCCATACAGTATATTGGCCCCATGTAATGCTGCTCCATACAGTATATTGGCCCCATGTAATGCTGCTCAATACAGTATATTGGCCCCATGTCATGCTGCTCCATACAGTGTATTGGCCCCCATGATGCTGCTCCATACATTGTATCGGCCCCCATGATGCTGCTCCATACAGTTTGTGGGCCCCCATGATGCTGCTCCATACAGTATGTGGGCCCCCATGATGCTGTTCCATACAGTATACTGGCCCACATGATGCTGCTCCATACAGTATATGGGCCTCCATGATGCTGCTCCATTCAGTATATGCGCCCCATGATGCTGCTCTATACAATATATTGGTCCACCATGATGCTGCTCCATACAGTATTTGGCCCCCATGATGCTGCTCCATTCAATATATGGGCCCCCATGATGCTGCTCCTTACATTATATGGGCCCCCATGATGCTGGTCCATACAGTATATGGGCCCCCATGATGCTGCTCCATACAGTATATGGGCCTCCATGATGCTGCTCCATACAGTATATGGGCCTCCATGCTGCTGCTTCATACAGTATATGGGCCCACATGATGCTGCTCCATACAGTATATGGGCCCCCATGATGCTGCATACATAAAAAAAATCAAATACCTCTCCCGTTCCCTGCAGGTTTGGTGTACTCAGCACGTCGTCTTCTGACTCTGCAGTGCTCAGAGCAGAGTGCGGTAGTGACGTCACCTCGCCCTCTGCCCTGAGATGTCAGAATCAGAAGACGCTAACATCACTGGAGCTGCAGGGAACGAGGAGGAGAGGTAAGTATTTGAGGAGGAGAGGTGGGGGCGGGGGCGGGGCCCTCCCTCGGGGGCGGGGCCCTCCCTCCCGAAGGGGGCGCTCCCCCTCTCCGAAGGGGGGCTCTCCCTCCCCCGACTCATAGGCCCAGTAGTGTGCCGGTGTCCCTCAACCCCGGGGCCCCAACACTTACTTGGGTGCGCCGAGTGGCGGTGACGCCGGCCATGGTCATCACGGCGGGTCAGGTCTGCATGCGCGTTCTCCTGCCTCCCCCACTTTTAAAAGGCCCATGTCCTTACAAAAAAAGTTTTTTTTCCCCCTCCTTCTGTGGGGCCCACTGGGCATTTCACCGGCATCCCGCCAGGCCAGTCCGACCCTGTCCTTATTTTTCAAGTCCAAACAGTTATTTAATACTTTTAACTCCTTCCTCTGCCCACCACTGCCCCCTCCAACCACCTCATCTCTGCCGAGGACTTTGCCACACACTTCAAAAATAAGTTAGACCAAACAAGGCAAGTTTTTTTGTTGACCACCACCACCCCTTTGTATATCAGACTCATGCCCTTCCCACATAACCTCCCTCTCCAACATCACTGAAGGAGAGCTTACTCGCCTCCTCTCCAAATCACACCTCACCACTTGTACAGTGGACCCTATCCCATCCCACCTCCTCCCCAACCTCACCACCATACTTATCACATCCCTAACCCATCTCAACAACCCATCACTAACTTCTGGTGCCTTCCCTTCTGCTTTCAAACATGTCACAACCACGCCTATCCTCAAAAAGCCATCCCTCGACTCGTCTGCTTTGTCAAGCTATCGTCCCATATCGCTGTTCCCATTTGCTTCCAAACCCCTTGAGTAGCATGTCTGATGCTCCCCCAGGGCCGTGGGGTACTTGGCAGCCGGGCCTATGGATGCCGGTGGGGGATGTCACGATGGCTGGCCCGGTCCATGACCCAGGGCGGTCAATAAAGAAGGGAATTATATACAGGGGATTATAAGAGTTCGTGATGCCACCTGTGGATTGCAGCTGAAGGGAGCCGCTGCTGCGAAGCAGTCCTCTGGAGCCGGTGTTACGGCAGCAGGGATGGTGTGGCTCTCCACAGGTAGAGCAAGCTCCAGGGCAGTGTGGGGGTAGATGGTGGATGCTGGTGAGAGACAGCAGGACGGTCCCGGAGGAAAGACTGACACTCACACTGGGGTAAGCTTCAGTACCTTTACTGGTGATGGTGCAGGCACGGTCCAGGGTGCTCCGGATGAACGGCGCACTTTTGGACTCTCCCCAGTGAGCGGGTATAGGGCCTCCTGATCCGTGACTTTGTTCCTAAGCTTCTGACCTGACTGGAGCTAGGCCTAGCGTGGTTACTGTCTCTCTCTGTCCTTTGCTCCTGCTGACCTGGTGGTAGGGCCTTCTCCTGGAGATCACTCTCCCTGGTCGCTGGGGCCTCCGTGACTCCTAGCCCTGGTACTGTAGTCAGCATTTGGGAAACCTGGGACCTGTAGTCCTCCAGGGATTCTGGTGGTCCCTACTGGGTATAAAGGGACCCCGTAGGCGTGGACCCGGTGTCCGGTATATATCTCGGGATGAGCCTGGTATGCTCCTCTGCCCCCTTGCTACTTCTTCATTTTCCTCTCGCCTTCGGCCACACTCAGGGCCCTCACTAGGCCTTTACTCGTGCTGTAGGCCTTGGCTCGCCTAAGCACAGCAGCAGCGTGCCGCCTCTTTGTTGCTCTCTGAGCGGCAGCACGCTCTCTCTCTCACTGAGAGACTAACTGGACTGCCTGGCTCCACCTTCCCCATATATATCTGTCCCTAACGGGCTCCCTCTGCTGGTGTGAGGTGGAAGGGTGGAGGTGTGTGAATGTAGTGAGGGCCTCTTGTGGAGAAGTCCATCCATGCACCCTTCTGGGTTCTGTGGCACCAGTGCATAGCAGGGCGCCACATGTCCTTCCTCCTACCTGTCATCTAACTTTTTCTTTGACAACCTACAATCTTGTTTCTGTCCCCATCATTCCACTGAAACTGCCCTGACCAATATTACTAATGACCTACTTACAGCCAAAGCTAACAGTCAATTCTCTATACTCCTCCTTCTAGACCTGTCCTCCACCTTTGACACAGTTGACCACTGCCCCTCCTACTACAGATCCTCTCTTCCTTTGGCATCAAAGACCTTGCCCTATCCTGGATCTCCTCATACCTTTGCAACCGCACATTCAGCGTCTCCCACTCCCACACTACCTCTTCTTCCCGCCCTTTCTCTGTTGGAGTCCCTCAAGGCTCTGTCCTAGGACCCCTACTCTTCTCCATCTATACCCTTTGCGTGGGACAACTCAAAGTCCCATGGCTTACAGTATCACCTATACGCTGATGACACTCAGATCTACCTCTGTTTCCAAGACATCACCTATCTGCTGTCCAGAAATTCAGAGTGTCTATCAGCCATATCCTCCTTCTTCTCCTCTTGCTTCCTCAAGCTCAATGTGGACAAAACTGAACTCATCATCTTTCCTACATCTCATGTATCTTCCCTGCCTGACCTATCTATCACAATAAGAGATTACCGGAGGCGCTCCTGTGGATAATGATAGAGACTCCACTGTAGGTGCAGTCGAAACATTCCAAAAGGGTCGCAGGTGACAGCTCAAAAGCACATAGGTACAAGTTATAAAATTTTATTTTGGATTAAAAACCACTCAAGGGATGAGTGGTTAGCATTAGTGTTGAGCAAACATGCTCGACACTGCTCGGTACTCGCCCGAGCATCACGCTACTCAGGATGTTCGGCGAGCACCGAGCATTTCCGGGTTACTTGGGCGGGAGCTCGGGTCTCCGCCCTGCATGTTTGGCGCTCTTTACAGAGCCAATGAACATGAAGGGATTGCCAGCCAGTCACTATAATGCCGCAGCCATGTTGTTTGTGGGCATTACAGTGATTGGCTGGCCGCACAGCGTCACCTCGAGTATTTAAAACCGGGCGCCGCAATCTTGGACACAGTCGCTCCGGATCAGACAGTGTAGGGACAGCGCTGCTGATTTAGGGAGAGATATATCCTGCAAAATAGTTAGTGTAGGGTCTGTAAAGGCTGCCAGATCAAACAAACAGTCCTTCTCAGGACTAATATCCATCCCAGGTATATCAGGCAGGCAGGCAGGCAGGTTGTATAGGAGACGCAGTGGTTATACCAGCAAACGCTGCATTACAGTCCTGTGTGCTGCTCCTGTTGCTGAAATTGCAAGACTTTAGTGTTGAGCCACCCCCGTAGTGTTCGAGTTCGGTTCGGTTCGTCGAACACCCGTGTGTTCGCCGAACTGTTCGTCGAACTGTTCGTCAAACACCTTCGAACACCGTTAAAACCAATGGCAGGCAAACAAAAACACATAGAAACACATAGAAAACACCTTCAAAGGTGTCCAAAAGCTGACAAACTGCTCAGAAGACATAACTAACACATGGAAAAGTGACAAGTACATATAGTCATGCGAAAAGAAAAGAGGTGGAGGAGTAAAAGGAGGGGGAGACACAGATATAGGCATGTCATGCCCTTCTAAAATCCAAAAAGTGAGAAGCCGACACGGCCAGTCCGCTCCTGCCCGTGCCACCTCCGTGTCGCCGGGTTTGTGCCAGAGCCGCGGTGAACCCTGATGGCCAGCCCCCCTCTCCCAATACTGGTGCCTGTCCGCTGGTGGGTCGAGCGAGCCCCCCTGTGGTGGAGGCAGCTCTAAGCTTTTTAATTTAAATTGTCTCTCTAATTTGAATGAATACACTTTAAATCCATTTACAAGGATCTATTGGAGGGCAAGTCTCATGCCAGCAGCCACGTAATTCCAGCTCCAGTAGCGTCCACTAAAGCTGCTGCAGTTAAAAAGCTTTTATAAGGATCGAGCTCGGCTGTCCACCGCAAGGCATCCTACTGCCAGTCCCAGCCCCTATGCCTTGGGGTGCCTCCTGATGCTCTTCACTAAGTATCCCATGGTCCCGAAGCATTTCCTTTGAAAAAATTAAGTGTCTAAACTACAGGTGGTGCAGCTTGCTTAACAGCCGGGATAAACCGCTGACTAGCAGACACTGCTACTAGGCACAAAGTATTTCCTGGGCTAGATGCAGTTAAAAATTTGTAATTAGATACTCTCGTTGGATGCTGAGAAAGCATTCCATAGAGTCTCCTGGCACGCCATATATGATTCTCTTAAAAAGCTTGGGGTAGGGGTCTAGGGGACCCTTTTATAGCCAAAATCACGGCCCTGTATCACAATACGTCACCTAGGCTGAAGATGAATGGAACTGTAGCACCCTGAGGGCTCGGTTGCTACAGACGTATTGCACCTCACCCAGAGGTGTGATATCTCACTCTCAGGTAAGGATGGAGTGTGGATCAGGACCCGACACCTGCATGCATTACACCACATTGCCGTGGGGCAGGGCGACCAATATGCCCCTGAGATGGGCACGACAGTCCCTGTCCCTGGCTGGAGTGGGGGGAGGGAACACTGAGGAAGGGGAACCCTGTAGTGCAGGAACAGGGAGGAAGCAGTTCCTGGGTGCATTGAGAAGGGAGTATAAAAGGTGGGCACCATCTTAGTTCAGTGCAGAGAAGTCTGAGCAGAAGTGGCAGGGAGCAGGGGCTCTGCATGAGCTCTGCTCCGGAGGCGGGCCTAGTAACAGAGGCCCAGGCCTGGAAGAGGGAGAAGGAAGGAAGAGGAGCGGAGAAGGCTCCAGGAACGAGGAATGAAGGGATCCCAGGGGTGAGGACGGGCGAGTCGCCACCGCACGCCCGAATCCACCTGCGTGGAGGGGTCAGGCCAAAGGGGGAGACCGGTCCCCGAACTAGTGGAGGCAGGAAACGACCCTCAGCTAGAAACCGGAGGCTCTGACATTTTATGTGGCGCAGCCCCTCGCTACACCCGCTAAGAAAGCACCACATAGGGTCAGGGAAACTGGCGCCAAGTTTACCAAGAGGAGGCCCGAGGCAGCCGGACAGAAGTGTTGGTAAGAAAGGCCAGACAAAGGACACACAAAGGGGGTCCTGTGAAGCGCTCCAAAGTTATCTGGGAGTTGTCTGAGCCCCTCACCTGGTGAGCACAGTATGACTTGGGCAGCCGTTACCTGCAGAAGTGGTCTGGATAATTAGAACTGTGAGTAAAGGCCCTGGACTGCATCACTGACTCCGTGTCGTTACTGCTGCTGCCCTGCACCATCACCCCCATCCTCTGCATACACTGCCCTGAGGCTATACTCCTCCCGTGGGGAGTTAAGCTACGCTCTCCTGCACCCACAACACCAGCCTCAGCGGTCTGCCCTGTAGCGGCGGTTCACTCTGACCGCAATCCACGGGTGGCGTAGTCGGACATTTAAACATCAAAACCACATAAATAGTTCCGCCACTGGTTTGACCGCCCTGAGCCACGGAACCGGGTCGCCGCCACGAAGACTACAACCACCAGCATCCACCAAAAAGGATCCGGCTCTGGGTGTCCCAAGGCCCAGGGGGTGCGTCAGAACATTTTCATCACCTTTCACAATCACCAATGGGACAAGGCAGGGATGTCCTCTGTCCCCTCTCTTATACATCCTAGTGACGGAGCACCTGCTCTCATCAATTCGCCATAACCCCAATATTAGGTGGATTGAGGTGGGAGGCACCGAGTACAAGTGCTCTCTATTTGCTGATGATGTCCTAGTATATATCACTCAATCACATATATCCATCCATGCTGTTATGGCTGAAATAGATCACTTTGTTACATGGTAAAATTTTAAAATCAATGCAGCGAAGTCTGAGGCCCTCGATGTCTCCCTCCCCAAATCCATATAGGATTCCATCCAGTCCAACTTTCCCTTTACCTGGCCCTCACAGGGTATCAAATACTTAGGAATTTCTATTCATAGAGACCTCTCCCATCTATGTTATCTTAATTTTGGGCCCTTTATTGAACAATTCCATACAGACCACGGTTGGCAAGTTAGAACTGTAAGATTCACTACGTGAACCACTGGTGTTTTGTGGAAAAGCACATGTACACTGCGTTCCAAATTATTATGCAAAAAGTGGTTAGGAGTGATAAGGGAAGAATATGTTTGCTTGTCAGTTAAACTCATTGATGGTGATGTGTGTCAGGGCTCTTTATATCACTGTAAGCAATTGCAGACACCTGTGCTAATTAGTTTGGCAGGTGTGTCCAATGAAAGGCAAGACTACTTAAGAAGGCTCTCTCACATTATTAAGCAGCCTACATTTTCTGCCAAAATGGGAAAGAAAAAGGATGTGTCGGCTGCTGAGAAGCAACAAATTGTGGAGTGTTTAGGTCAAGGCATGACTACAATCAACATTGTGCGATGATCAGGATGAAGTGTCTTGGCAATCAAGAAGTATGTAGCTGATTCACAGTACACACGTGTGCGTGCTGATAAGGGCAAATTGAGGACTCTTTCCTACAGGCAATTACGTCAGGTTGAAAGAGCAGCGGCAAAAAAGCCTTGTCATAGCAGCAGACAAGTTTTTGAAGCTGCTTGTGCCTCCAACGTCCCCCGAACAACAAGATGCAGGGTCCTTCAGAGGTTTGCAGCTGTGCATACGCCATCCTGTCGACCTCCTCTATCCACTTCACACAAGCAGAAACGGCTCCAGTGGGCCAAACATTACATGAAGACTGATTTCAAAACTGTTTTGTTCACGGATGAGTGCCGTGCAGCGCTCGATGGTCCAGATGGATGGAGTGGAGGATGGCTGGTTGATGGACACCCCACGCAAACACGGCTACAGCGCCAACAAGGAGGAGGTGGAGTAATGTTTTGGGCTGGAATCATGGGGAGAGAGATTGTCGGCCCCTTTAGGATCCCTGAAGGCGCTAAAGATGAACTCCATAATGTATGTGGATTTTCTCAAACAGCACTTCCTGCCATGGTTCAAGAAGAAGAACCGTGTATTTCACAGCAAGATCATTTTTCTGCATGATAATGCACCATCTCATGCTGCACATAAAACATCTGCATCTCTGGCTGATATGGGCATAAAAGGGGACAAACTTATGGTGTGACCCCCATGCTCCCCTGACCTGTACCCCATTCAGAACCTTTGGAGCATCATTAAAAGGAGTGTCTATGATGGCGGGAGGCAGTTCACATCTAAGCAACAGCTCTGGGAGGGTATTCTGTCCTCATGCAAAACAATTGAAGCAGAAACCATCCAAAACCTGACAAATTCAATGGACGAGAGAGTTCAGAAGCTCCTTTCAAACAAGGGGTCCTATGTGAAAATGTAACATCACCTAGAATAAAGTTTTGAGTTGAAAACTGTTTGATTTCAGTTTCTAACAACCTGCTAATGCTTATAATTTCAAAAATGACCATTTTTTTGGTCTTTATTAAAATGAAAAGGTTGATCGAAAAGTTTGGGGGATCTAAGAGTGTGGCAACCCAGTAGTCATGATTACTTCGAATTCTGACAATATGAGGGTCATGCTGCAGGTAGTGCAGCAAGAAGGCACTTATGTGTCTTGCGCATCTCGGAGCCCCAAAATTATTTTCCGGGCTAGATGCAGCTAAAAATTATTATTAATTTTAAATCTGGTGAAGCTTTAGTATAGATGGCCTAATAGGATCAGTGCTGCACACTGCTACAAAGCCCAAATTATTTTCCAGTCAAGATACAGATAAACATGATTAGTAATTTGAAAGCTTAAAACGGTTGGTAGGGTGATTTTAACCAATCATCAAGCTTTTACTCTCCCCAGGATGACACAGGGGTAGAAAAGTCGTTTCGGATCCATGATTTGTTCATCTTTATGAACGTGAGTCTGTCTACATTATCAGTGGAGAGCCGCGTGCGCTTATCTGTCAGCACACCACCAGCAGCGCTGAACACACGTTCAGACAGAACGCTGGCTGCGGGGCATGACAAGATCTCCAAGGCGTAAGTGGCTAGCTCCGGCCATTTATCCAGATTGGAAGCCCAAAAAGAGCAAGGGTCCAGTGACACAGTCGTGGCTTCAATGTTTACTTGGAGATACTCCTGTACCATCGTCTCTAGGCGTTGACTATGTGTCAGACTTCTTGTCTCCTGTGGCCTTGCAAAGGATGGGCTAAAAAAGTGGTGAAATGATTCCGCAAAATTGATGTTACCAGCAGATACTGTGGTTCTGTTACGGTTTGAGTGCTGAACACTTGACGGTCCCACGGTTGGCAAGTTGGAACTGTGAGATTCACTACGTGCACCACTGGTATTTTGTGGAAAAGCACATGTAAGATTCTGCAACAGTCTCTGCTGATACTCCTGCATGCGTGCATCCCTTTCTATGGCAGGAATAATTTCTGCAAATTTACTTTTGTACCGGGGATCTAACAGTGTGGCAACCCAGTAGTCAGGATTATTTCTAATTCTCACAATTCGAGGGTCATGTTGCAGGTAGTGCAGCAAGAAGGCACTCGTGTGTTGCGCATCCAGGAGCACCAAGTCCCTGTTGTGTTGGTGGCGAGGTAACAATCATGCTTCCTTCCTCTGTCCTCTCCCCCCAACCTCGCACAACAGAAATGTGATCAAGGTCTCCCTCATCTGATGAGTCTTCCATCAGTTCGTCCTCCACTTCTTCCTGGGTTCCTGCACCTTCCTCACTAGTTTGGCTGCTACCATGCGCCCTGGTAAAACCATCTCCCCCACCCTCACATGCCTGCCGCCTTGGTGCTGCCGACCGTCTGGACCTTGCAGATGTTAGCCCTTCCGCATACAACTCCTCCTCCTCTACTTCCTCCACCTCCTCTTGTGCCACCACCTGACTCCGAATTCTGTTTAACATGTGCTCCAGCATGTAAATCACCGGAATAGTCATGCTGATAATGGCATCGTCAGCACTAAACATCTTCGTCGCCATTTCAAAACTGTGCAGAAGGGTGCATAGGTCCCTGATCTGAGACCACTCCTCCAGCGTGATTTGCCGCACCTCTGAATCTCGTTGGCCCAGGCTATACGTCAGAACGTATTGCACCAGGGCTTGTCGGTGCTGCCACAGTCGCTGCAACATGTGCAGAGTTGAATTCCACCGGGTAGGCACATCGCATTTTAGCCGGTGAAGTGGCAGGCCCAACGACTTCTGTAGAGATGTAAGTCACTGAGCTGCGGGATGCGAACGGCGGAAGTGAGCACACAGCGACCGTGCCCTCTGCAGAAGGCCATCTAGTCTGGGATAGTGGGCTAAAAATTGCTGGACAACCAGGTTCAACACGTGAGCCATACAAGGCACGTGTGTGACATTGCCCCGGCGAAGGGCCGCACCCAGGTTTGCAGCATTGTCGCACACGGCCTTCCCTGGTTTCAGGTCCAGTGGAGACAACCATTCATGAAATTGGTTCTCCATAGCTGACCACAACTCCTCAGCTGTGTGACTCACATTTCCCAGACATTTCAATGTAAAAACCGCCTGATGACGTTGAGCCCTACTGCCAGCATAGTAAGGAGGTGTGCAGGATTCCTTCTGCGCAGTTAGAAAGCTTGTGGCATGACCAGACAGGCTTTGGGTGCAGGTGGAAGACCGAAAGGAGGTTGAGGAGGCAGAAGCAGTGGAGGAACTTTGAGATAAAGAGGATTGACGCACAACTCGTGGGGACGGCAAGACTTGGACAGCAGCCCCTTGTCCTGCTGTCACCATAGTTACCCAGTGCCCAGTCAGCGACATGTAACGCCCCTGTCCATGCCTACTCGTCCAAGTGTCTGTGGTGAAATGCACCCTGTCACACACAGAGTTTCTCAAAGAAGCGGTGATGTTGTGTGCGACATGCTGGTGGAGCGCAGGCACACCTTTCTTTGAGAAGTAGTGCCGACTGGGCATCTGGTACTGGGGCACTGCGACGGACATAAGGTCTCGAAAATCCTCTGTGTCCACCAGGCGGAAAGGCAGCATTTCTGTAGCCAAGAGCTTGCAGATGGTGAAATTCAACCTCTTAGCTTTCTCATGGCTAGGAGGAAATGGTCTTTTACTTGTCCACATCTGAGGGACCGAGGGCTGGCTATTGTGCTTAGACGGGGTTGATAAGGGTGTCCCCGGCAAACTGCCGGTCTGTGAGGAAGATGCAGGCGGACATTTTAGGTTGCCTTGATCCAAAGGTGGTGCTATCGATGTCGGACAGCGCTCAACACCAGCTGGTGTTACCACCTCCAAAGAAAATGATGACCTGCCAATCACGCTGGCTGTTGCGGGTAAAGAGGTGGCAGGTCTGCGCCCCAAAACAGGTGTGACTGCTGTCCCCCCAGTCACAGAGGATGAAGAGGCCGCGGATGCACAAGATATGGCAGACGGTGGTTGGCCCGGCCAGCTAGGCCGCATTGTAGCACACTGAGCTTCCCACTGCAACTTATGCTTCATGTCCATGTGCCGGTTCATGCATGAAGTACTCAAACTATGTATTTTTTGGCCTCTACTTAGCTTTTGCTGACAAATGTTACAGATAACACGAGTTGGGTCATCTTTATCGATCTGAAAAAATGCCCAGGCTATGCAAGGCTTAGCACCCATGCGACCTGAAGAGCCACCACGACTTGTGGTGAGAGGCAGAGTTGTGTTTGAGGATGCAGTTGTTGACGTGCTTCCAGTACTACATCTCTGTCCAGGAAGGCGCAACCTGACCTCGTCGTCACTAGCATCTTCCTCCACCTCCTCTGATGACCTCATCTCTTGGCTGACTGTGGGTTGACAGTAAGTGGGATCTCCAACCTCATCATCATCACCCTGTGCGTTATCACACCCGTCGTCCTCAGAGCCAACCTGTTCCTGCCCTGACAAAAAACTAAAGTTGTTGCTCCAATCAGGTATTTGAGTCTTATCATCGTCTTCCTCATTGTCTCCACCAACAGGAGTTACAGTTTGGGAATGAGGGTCTACATTATGGTCAGAACCTTCTGCGTCTGGTCCTGGATCCGACTCATAAAGATTCTGGGCATCAGTGCAGATCATTTCCTCGTCTGGATTCACAGAAGCGCTGGAGTCGACCTCTGATTCCCAGGCTATAGTATGAGTAAACAGCTCTGCAGACTCAACCATCTGTTCTAGCTCATACTCAGATGGGCAGCTGGAGATTTGGGAGCTGTGAGGAAGCAAGTGCGATTGGGGTGACACCTTTGAGGACTGGAGTATTTGTGATGTTGAAGTTGATGTGGAGGAGAGCCCACTTAAAGGAGCACTTGATATCCGTTGAAGCACCTGCTGTTTTTGTGCCTCATCTGGAATTTGTAGCGATTGGCGTGGCCGTAAGAAAGGGATCTTATCACATTGTCCGCTAAAAGAAGTAGACATTTTAGTTTGGCTGGAAGATGGTCTTTCTTCTGCAGATGTTACTGTTGCTTTAACACCTACCCCACGGACACAACCTTTTTTCCCCTTCCCAACACGCCTATTCCCCTTTCCACCAGCAGCAGGCCTTTTTCCACTCATTTTGGAGGTTAACTAATTCACAACTCTGGAGTTGTTTGCACAAAAAATCAATGGATGGGAACCGAGCAGAGCTGAGTGGCCAAACTGTGGTATTAGGCCAAAACTATTGGCTGGGTTAGATGCAGAAAAAAATTATATTCAATTTGCAACCTGATGGAGGTCAGTATAGATGGACTAATACAACAAGTCACACACACAGCTAGAAGCCCAAATATTTTTTCAGAGGTACTGTAGATGCAGATAAAAATTATTTTTAATTTGCAACCTGATGGAGGTCAGTATAGATGGACTAATAGAGAAAGTCCGACACACTGCTAGAAGGCCAAATATTTTTTCAGAGCTAGATGCAGAAAAAAATTATATTCAGTTTTCAACCTGATGGAGGTCTGTATAGATGGATTAATAGAACAAGACCCACACACAGCTAGAAGCCCAATATTTTTTCAGAGGTAGATGCAGAAAAAAATATATTCAGTTTGCAACCTGATGGAGGTCAGTATAGATGGACTAATACAACAAGTCCCACACACAGCTAGAAGCCCAAATATTTTTTCAGAGGTACTGTAGATGCAGATAAAAATTATTTTTAATTTGCAACCTGATGGAGGTCAGTATAGATGGACTAATAGAGAAAGTCCGACACACTGATAGAAGGCCAAATATTTTTTCAGAGCTAGATGCAGAAAAAAATTATATTCAGTTTGCAACCTGATGGAGGTCTGTATAGATGGATTAATAGAACAAGACCCACACACAGCTAGAAGCCCAATATTTTTTCAGAGCTAGATGCAGAAAAATAGTATATTCAGTTTGCCACCTGATGGAGGTCTGTATAGATGGATTAATAGAACAAGACCCACACACAGCTAGAAGCCCAATATTTTTTCAGAGGTAGATGCAGAAAAAAATATATTCAGTTTGCAACCTGATGGAGGTCAGTATAGATGGACTAATACAACAAGTCCCACACACAGCTAGAAGCCCAAATATTTTTTCAGAGGTACTGTAGATGCAGATAAAAATTATTTTTAATTTGCAACCTGATGGAGGTCAGTATAGATGGACTAATAGAGAAAGTCCGACACACTGCTAGAAGGCCAAATATTTTTTCAGAGCTAGATGCAGAAAAAAATTATATTCAGTTTGCAACCTGATGGAGGTCAGTATAGATGGACTAATAGAATGATGCTATGCCCAAAAGATTTTACTTCACTAGGTGCAGTAAAAAAATTGGTATTCTATACACAGGTGGTATATCTTGCAACACAGATAGGCTACTCCACTGACTAACACACTCTGCAATAGGCCAAAAAGGATTAGCTTTGCTAGATTCAGCCAAATGCTGTGAAAAAAACTTGCACAGCACTGGCACAGACCTGCCTGGCAAAAACTGATAGGAACTGATGTAACCTAGTCCTGAAAAGGACTCCAATTACAATTAGTCTTTACTCCCACAACCTATCTATTTAAGAGCACAGACCTCCCTGATAAAAGTCGTAGGAAATGCTGTAACCTAGTCCTTAAAAGGACTGCAATCACAACTATTCCCTACTCCCAAGCTATCTGTATATTTGTGCGAAAATTGGCTTGAAATTAACAAGGTATAGCGCACACAGCAACAGCGGTGCCGTCTAACACGCAGCTGCAGCAGTGAGAAAATGGTGGCGACGGGGAAAATGGCTTGGTCTTATAGGGCAAGGACATGTGACATACACTGCCAATGACACATGCCCTTGCTTGTGTGAAAAAAAGCACTTCGCTCCGTGTGTGCGCTGCTGATAGGCTGACAGATTGCACCTCCCCACTGCAAATGCGGGAAAGAGAAAAAAAAAATGGAGATCTTCATTGTTCCTGCAGAGATCCATCCCCTGCCCCTCCCCCCACCCCGCTGTACACTCAAACTGCGTATTAACATTAATTTTCATCATTACTGAGAAAAAATCCAGTTATGATTTTGGTGCACGAACAGTTATCGAACATAACCTCGAACAGCCGAATTTTTCTCAAATTGTTCGTGTTCGCCGAATGGCTCGAACAGAGCCCAAAACAGCTCGAATTTGAGATTGGCGAACAGTTCGAGTAGAACAACGCTCATCTCTACTAGACTTAGCTCCAGGTCCCGGGGGCCAGGAAAAATCCTTTTTTTAATCTAAATCCTCTGTTTTTTTTCCTCCTTCACAATGTACAAATACCCATCTTATTAACCTTTTGGTGCCCCCCCCCCCCCAAAAAAAAAAAAAGTGTGCCTCTGATTTTTCAGACACAAATGTATCTGTTGAAAATAGTCTGGTGTAGGCCAGAGAAATAGAAGTGTGGTTTTGCAGTTCTATGGGCCATTTATACCTAAAAAAAACAGTTTGAGTGTGTCGCTCACTGTTCAGCCGCAAATATATATATATTTTAAAAAGCCTGGTATACACCAGTAAATTATTACTGTGGTTTTGATGTTCCACGTTAAAACATCTCTATTATCCTGTTTTTGGCATTTTTTGCTGTATAAAAATAATAATAGTGTCTCCCTGATTTTTCAGACACAAATATATCTGTTGAAAATAGTCTGGTGTAGGCCAGAGAGACAGAAGTGTGCTTTTGCTGTTCCACGGTAAAAAATCTCTATTATCCTGCTTTTTGCATTTTTTGCTGTAAAAAAAATAAAAATAGTGTCTCCCTGACTTTTCAGACACAAATATATCTGTTGAAAATAGTCTGGTGTAGGCCCGAGAAATACAAGTGTGGTTTTGCAGTTCCACGGTACAAACCTCTGTATTATCCACTTTTGGGCCATTTGTATCTAAAAAAAACAGTTTGAGTGTGTCGCTCACTGTTCAGCCGCAAATATATATATATTTTAAAAAGCCTGGTATACACCAGTAAATTATTACTGTGGTTTTGATGTTCCACGGTAAAACATCTCTATTATCCTGTTTTTGGCATTTTTTGCTGTATAAAAATAATAATAGTGTCTCCCTGATTTTTCAGACACAAATATATCTGTTGAAAATAGTCTGGTGTAGGCCAGAGAGACAGAAGTGTGCTTTTGCTGTTCCACGGTAAAAAATCTCTATTATCCTGCTTTTTGCATTTTTTGCTGTAAAAAAAATATAAATAGTGTCTCCCTGACTTTTCAGACACAAATATATCTGTTGAAAATAGTCTGGTGTAGGCCCGAGAAATACAAGTGTGGTTTTGCAGTTCCACGGTACAAACCTCTGTATTATCCACTTTTGGGCCATTTGTATCTAAAAAAAACAGTTTGAGTGTGTCGCTCACTGTTCAGCCGCAAATATATATATATATTTTAAAAAGCCTGGTATACACCAGTAAATTATAACTGTGGTTTTACTGTTCCACGGTAAAAAATCTCTATTATTCAGGTTTTGGTAGTTTTTTCCGTAAAGAAAAACAGTAGTGTCTCCTGACTGTTGTGACACAAAAATATATCTGTTGAAAATAGTCTTGTGTAGGCCCGACATCCCAGTGTGGTTTCGCAGTTCCACGGGTCAAATCGCTGTACTATCCAGTTTTGGGCCTTTGGTATCTAAAAAAAAAGCAGTTTGAGTGTGTCGCTCACTGTTCAGCCGCAAATATCTCTATTTAAAAAAGTGTGGTATACCCCAGTAAACAATAACTGTGGTTTTCCTCTTCCACGGTTCTAATCTACTCTTTATTACCCTTTTTCCATTGATAGTGCAAGTGTAAGCTATTTTACTTCATTTACAATGGGCAAGGCGCGTGGCAAGGGACGTGGAAGTTGACGTTCTGGTGATGGTTCGTGCAGAGGACGGGGCCGTGGCTAAGGTGAAAATGTGCCACAACCAACAGCCACATCTTCTCGCTCCCACTTCTTGTCCGAATTACTAGGGAAGCACAGAACAACACCAGTATTGAGAACTGATCAGTGTGAACAGGTTATTAATTGGATAGCAGACAATACTTCCAGTTACCTGGGCACCACCACCTCCGGTCTGTCTTCCACACGGTCAACTCTTAGTAGCCGTGAGTCTCGACCGCATACTCCTCCTCACCCTGATGCTCCTTCCTCCCACCATGCCGAGTGTCGTCAGACAGCAAGTGATCCCACACTTGGACACTCTGAAGAGCTGTTCACTGGTCCATTTCCATATTTGGGCCCCTCGCCTGATACGCTTGAAGTGGTGGAAGAGGAGATCCCATGTTGCGATGCCCAAATATTTGAACAGCCACGACCACAGGAAGTCGACGTTGGCAATCTGTCACAAGAGGTGGACGATGACGAGACACAATTGGGGAGGAGGATCGTGGTGCGCAAGTGGAAGAGGAGGAGGTGGTGGATGATCTAGTAACTGACCCAACATGGAAGGAGGACATGCAGAGTGAGGCCAGCAGCACACAGGGGGAGAGAGGCAGAGTACCCCAACAGGCAGGAAGAAGCAGTGTGGTGGCCGCAGACAGAAGGCAGGCAACCGTTCCCCGTAACACCAACACGAGGGACGTTGCCAGTACAAGCGGTAGGTCTTCCAGAGTCTTGAATTTTTTTAAAGACTCTGCTGATAACCCCAAAAAGGCCATATGTTCCACCTGCCATGCCAGCATCAGCAGGGGTGACAAAACTACCAGCCTGACCACCACCAGCATGATCAGGCACATGGCAGCAAAGCACCCAACTTTGTGGGGCGAAACCCAGGGTCCACGACCAGTGTCAGCGGGTGTCACCACTGCTTGTTCCACTGTTGTGTGTGCAATAGAACCCCCTGTTGTGTGTGCAAGTCAATCCCCTGTCCATACTGCATGTAAAGATGCCCCCTCCTCTCAGTCTTCACTTGTTATGGCAGTTTCTCAAGAAACAGCATCAACGTCCACGTCCAGGTCCCACCGCAGCGTTCAATTGTCCATATCCCAGACCTTTGAACGAAAGCGGAAATTCGCAGATAAGGCCCCACAGGCCACAGTCCTAAATTTGCACATTTCACGACTGCTTGCATTGGAAATGCTGCCTTTTAGGTTGGTGGAGACGGAATCCTTCCGCAATCTTATGGCGGTGGCCGTCCCTCGGTACTCGGTCCCCAGCCGTCACTATTTTGCCCGGTGTGCCATCCCCGCACTACACAAGCACGTGTCCCAAAGCATCTGCCGTGCCCTCAACAACTCAGTTACTGGGAGAGTCCACCTGACAACGGACACGTGGAGAAGTGCTTCTGGCC
Source organism: Phyllobates terribilis (assembly GCF_046119375.1). NCBI lineage: Eukaryota > Metazoa > Chordata > Amphibia > Anura > Dendrobatidae > Phyllobates > Phyllobates terribilis. The sequence goes on from NW_027362821.1 coordinate 6,027,431, forward strand.
AGGGACGGTGCATCTCTCTGACGGCACACTGGGTAAACATAGTGGAAGCCGGGACCCAGTCGGACATTGGGACGGAACACATCCTCCCCACACCGAGGATTGCGGTGTTATATATAATAAAAGATGAAGCTATATAATTAAGGACGGCGCTATACATAATAAGCGAGTACACTATATACTAAGGGTGTATGCTATACATAATAAGTGAGTACACTATGTACTAAGGGACTGTGCTATACATAATACGGCTATATTCCTGCATCTGTGTGCAGTGTCAGTGTGCTACCCTGTTTTACAGACGCATTGAGCATGTCCTATTCTAATCCTCAAAATCGGATCAGAACAGGACATTCTCTGATCCTCACAGATCTCATTCTCAGATCCGTGATCCGTGATCTATAAAACTCTACAAGTCCGTGGACCATCCGATAAAAAAATCTGACATTTTACACAAATGTGAGAATGCAGCCTAAGGGATTTTACATGTAACATTATCACTCCAAGTCATACAGCGCAGATACAGAATAATATTTACATCCAGGCACTTACCGCTGACGTCTCGTCTGATCAGAGTCGATTTCTGCTGCTTCTTCTCCATCTGGTCAGACCTTCATGTCGACATCTCCCAGTCATGATTCGTCTTGTCATGATGATCTCCAGCCTAGATAATACAAGGTCACATATATTGTATATATACATGTGTCTCCCCCGCACTGAGCCCCTGAATACAGATCTGTAACCCCCCATTAATATACTAGGGGTAGCCACTTAGTAATCAAAATATAAACTGATAAGCAGCACTGTGCCCCCCATTAACTATAATCTCCACCTGCCAATAATGTAAATTATTCAGTCTCTGTGACTCCCCCCAATTAACTGTAAGGCTATGTGCACACGGAAAATATACAAGCGCCCCCATCATTGCTCTGTCCCAGCACCTCCATCATTGCTCTCTCCCAACACCACCGTCATTGCTATGTCCCAGCACCTCCCGTCATTGCTCTCTACCAGCACCCCCAACATTGCTCTGTCCCAGCACCCCAGTCATTGCTCTCCCAGCACCCTCGTAATTGCTCTCTCCCAGCACCCCCGTCATTGCACTCTCCCTGCACCCCCGTCATTGCTCTATCCCTGCAGCCCATCATTGTTGTCTCCCAGCATCCCCGTCATTGCGCTCTCCGAGCACCCCAATTATTGCTCTGTCCCAGCACCACTATCATTGCTCTCTCCCAGCACCCCCATCATTGCTCTCTCCCAGCACCCCCGTCATTGCTCTCTCCCAGCACCCCCGTCATTGTTCTCTCACTGCACCCCCGTCATTGCTCTCTCCAAGCACCCCTATCATTGTTCTCTCCCAGCAACCCCTGTAATTACTCTCCCAGCACCTCCATCATTGCTCTCTCCCAGCAACCCATCATTGCTCTCCCCATCCCCGTCATTGGTCTACTAATCCCCATCATTGCTCTCCCCGCCCCATCAGTCCCATCACTGCTCTTCCCAGCCCCACCATTGCTCTCCCCAGACCCATCAGCGCTCTCCCCAGCCCCATCAGCCCCACCATTGCTCTCTCCAGCCCCACGATTGCTCTCCCGAGCCCCATCAGCCCTACCATTGCTCTCACCAGCCCCATCAACCCCACTATTGCTCTCTCCAGCCCAGTCAGCCCCATTATTGCTCTCCTAAGCGTTTCAGTAAAAATAAAAAAAAACACACTTACCTCTCTGCCCATTCCCCCGCAAGCTGCACCATCACTGCTCTTCCCAGCCCCACCATTGTTATCCCCAGACTCATCAGCCCCACAATTGCTCTCGCCAGCCCCACGATTGCTCTCCCCAGCCCCATCAGCCCCACGATTGCTCTCCCCAGCCCCACCAGCCCCACGATTGCTCTCTCCAGCCTCATCAGCCCAGTTATTGCGCTCTCCAGCTCCATCAGCCCCATTATTGCTCTCACCAGCGTTTCAGTAAAAAAAAACAAAAAAACACTTACCTCTCTGCCCGTTCCCCCGCAGGCCGCAGCATCCTTGTTGTCTGCAATTTCCTCCCTCACACAGGCCCACGCTGCATGATGATGTCATCAAGGAGCGCATGCCTGTGTGAGGGAGGAAGCGGCGGGCAGGAAGCAGAGGATGGATCTCTGCAGCTCCGCTGCCATTCTGTCCTGTCAGCAGCGGGGATGCAGGGATCGCTCCCTGCCCGCCACGAGCAGGGAGACGCTGCACCGGCGGGCCCCCCGGCACAGCTGCACCAGCAGCGATATGTCCGCCCCTGGACTGCTATGGGGCCCCCCAGCTCACGGGCCCCATAGCAGTCGTGTGGTCTGCCTCCATTAGTGGTACACCACTGCATTTTACCTATTTTTGATTGCATCTAGCAGGGCTTTTGTACATCAGAGGCAGTCCATGTTTTCCAGGCGTGCGGTATTGCATGTATAGCCATACATGTTGTGAGTTTCTAACAAGCATATAAACTGCTTTTCTCCTCTACGCTTTTGCTTCTGTGAACACTAAGTTATATACATGCTCTGTAGTAGCCCTGTCATTTCCAGACATTGGTGTATTATAATTCTGAGCATTATAATTCTCCATACACATGCACTTTAAGGGTTTATTATGTATTTATCTCTTGATTGGTGACTTTGAAGCAGGGTTTATTTTGTTTTTGTTTAACCACTGGACCACCCCAATTAATGAACAATTTCCTTCTTTGACATGCACATGCACTTTGGATAGTTTCAATCCTTGGAATCGTTGGATTATGTAATGGTATAGGTTACTCTGCAGTGACTATCTCTGCTAGGTTGTTCTATGCTATTTTGTGGGGTGCACCAGGAGATAATATTCATGCATACTGGGTTGGCATTTCTTACCATCCCTCAAACAAGAGGCATCTGTTTTTATTTTATGTATGTGTTTGGTAATGTCTATGATATTGTTCAGTAAAATAATTTGTTTTTTATACACACTAACTTGAAGTGCTCACTTTTGTCTACTTGGTCTCCTTGATGTAAGGATTTTTACCTAGTGGTACAGATTGATTTACACATATTCATTATATATCTGCAAACTTTCTCATAAAATTCAAACCTGATAAATGCTTCTTGCACAAGTATTCAAACTCTACAGACTAGTATATGGCAGAGGCACATTCTGTAGCGATTCTAGCTTTATGTTTATTGAAGAAAAATAATTACAGGCACATATAAATCCCCCTATTAATAATCATTTATTACACATAAAAAAATTACAATCAGTAATATGATACCATGGGGACCCCGTGCAAGAAATATTGATAATCAAGATAAAATATAACATACTGTAGAAATGTCAGTGATTCCCATATACAGCACTAGGAATGAATGTGTGAACTGCCGTTACATTAAAGATGGGACAATTGCAGAAATACACTTGCATTTTTTTGTTGGGTGCATTTTAAGGTGTGAAAGTGAAGGAGTTATAGATTTAATTCAGTGCCCATGTTCAAAGCAATATATTGGCAGGACTCTGAGACCTCTTAAAAAAGGAGAGGAGAACAGATTAATAAGAATAGAATTTTTTTTTGTTAAACATGCACTTTCAATCATTTCAAAACATTTCATAACAGCAATTCAAATGGCTATATCTATATACGAGTATAGGAGGAAATAATCTATCACAAATGTCCGGAGCTGAATCTAGAAAGAAATTAGGCTTTAAAACACTAGCGCCGAAAAAAGGGGAGTGGGTATTGCTGGAAGCTGCTGATAGATTAGCGGGTCCTGTGTGAAAACCCGTAAGGAAGAATGGCTACTAGATAAAGGATTGATACTATCACGCTAAACAGCGGCTGAACAGAGCAGGATGAATGAAAGGAATAACAGACATAGAAATAATGTTTCACCAAAATGAGTTGAATGTCCCCCTTTCTTGGTATGTAAATTTGTCTTAAGATTACCGGATAATGATTTGCAGCTATGAAAGTTAATAGATGATTCCCTGGGTTGCGATGATCTATGGATAATTGGTCGGGTGGTACCAAGCTTCTGGTACAGATAGAGGCAGCTAGTGATTGGACGTTTTCCATCTATATATCCTCCTCTTACCATTTTTTTTCACCCTTCCATTGACACGACAACATTATTACTGAACACATAAGCTCTATCCTTTATATATACAGTATATAATTTCAAGGGAAAATGCGTTTTAAAAAAAGGTTTTAAAAAATTAATTATTAATTTAATTTCAGCTTTTTTTATTTTTTATATTCTATATATATTTAAATTTTTAATGATTTATTGTACTACAGTGCTGCTCACCATTCTTGTCACGCCGTAATTTTTTCGTAGACTGTACAATATCTTCAGAAATAAATGGAAATGTACCAAAGTTATATCCTCAGGATTTGTGGTCCAAAGTAATACAACAATAAAATATTGTTTTTCAACTTCCATGTTGCAATTTCAAAGAAAAAACTGAATGTGCCACAATAATGGCACCCCTAATTAATACTTGGTTGCACACCCTTTGTCATTGTTGACAGCCTCCAAACGTTTCTTGTAGCCATCTGTAAGCTTCTTGCACTTCTCAGCTGGAATTTTCTCCCACTTTTCCTTTGCAGTTTGTTCAAGCTCTTGAATGTTTGCAGGGTTCTTTTTCCCAATGGCAGATTTCAGCTCACCCCTAAGATTTTCAATAGGATTGACGTCAGGACTCATAGCTGGCCATTTTAAAACAGTCCATTTTTATTTTTCAACCATTCGTGTGTACTTTTCGATGTGTGCTTTGGGTCATTATCTTGCTGGTGGACCCATGATCTTTGACTCAAACCAAGTTTTCTTACACTGGGTTGGATATTTCATTCTAAAATCTCTTGATAATTCTCTGATTTCATGATTTCTGTGATACGGTCAAGGCCTCCAGTACCAGATGCAGCAAAGCAACCCCACAGCATTATGGATCCTCCACCATGCTTAACTGTTGATAAGGTGCTCTTTCCTTAAAAGCTTCATTGCACCCTCTGTAAACAAACTGTTGTTTTGCACTGCCAAAAAGTTCTATTTTTGTTTCATCTGTCCACAGAACATTTTCCTAGAAGGATTGTGGTTTGTCAAGGTACTCTTTGGCAAAGATCAATCATTCCTTTTTATGTCTTTTCTTCAGCAATGGTTTCTTTCTTGACCTTCACCCATAAAGCTCTGCTTGGTTTAGTGTGCGGCGTATGGTACTTGTTGAAACCATGACCCAAGACTGTTCCAGGTTGGCCTTCAGGTCTTTGGATGTTTGGTGTGGTGGTTTTTCCACCATTCACACCAACCTTCAAAGTCATCTCTTGTCAATTTCCTCGTTCCCCCACACCCAGGGACATTCTTGACAGTTCCATGCTTGGCAAACTTCTTAATAACATTGTGCACTGTTGAAACTGTGATAACAAAGTCTTTGAAGATGGCCTTATACCCTTTGGAAGTCTTGTGTTTGATAATAATAGCAGTTATGATGTCCTCAGACAGGTCTTTTGTCTTCACCATTGTGACAAAGGAATAGAGCCTGCCATGTGGCTTTTTAAAACACTGAAGTCATCAGTCATTGGCTAATTCATGTCACATGGACTCGGATAATTAATCACAGGTGAATCTCTTTTGTGATTTACCAAAGGCGAGTCAAAATGTGTTTCTATACTAAATTAATGTAAAGGGTGCCAATACCAGTGACACAGCAAGCTTTAGGTTTTTCTATCCCCCCTAATTGTTTTTTGTTTTCAATTATTTTTTATCATTTGCTCTTTTGTATTTAACATGAGTGCTCTATACAAAAAACTGTTTCAACTGATTCATTTTTTTTCAGCAGTCATTCCACATTATGTACTTCATCTTCATGGGTGCAAATAATGATGAGCAGGACTGTATATTGTATTGTATTAGTGCATTATCCCTCCTATTTCTTATTTCTACGCTCTGTACTAACATTTATTATACACATAATCCACTCGATATGCTTGGATGCTATGTTTGGATTTCTTTTTCCCTTAATAATAAAGAGCTTCATTTAAAAACTGCATTTTGTGGTTACTTGTGTTATCTTTGTGTAATATTTCCATTTGTATTGTGATCTGAAACATTTAAGTGACAAACATGCAAAAGAATAAGAAATCAGGAAGGGGGCAAACACTTTTTCACACCACTGTATGTGTGAAGTGTAAAGTAAATTCTACAAGGTTTTCTATATATTGAGAAAATATAAATCTGATAACTGTGACTTGCATTTGTATTTATCCCTCCGGAGTAAATAGTCTGTAGGACCACCTTTCGCTGCAATTACTGCTGCAAGTCTTTTCAGGTATGTCTCTACCAGCTTTGCATCTAGAAGTGACATTTTCTCCCATTCTTCTTTGTAAATGCTCTATCTCAGTGAGATTGGATGGAGACGTCTGTGAACAGCAATTTCAAGTCTTGCCACAAATCCTCAATGGGATTTCGGTCTGGCCTTTGGGCCATTCACACTCATGAATCTGCGGTGAGGGGTTCAGCATGAGGCTGCGGTATGTGCATTGCATTACACACATCTATTGCCTGGTACATTCTCATACTTACCACAATGCTCTTCAATTCTAGAAAATGTCAATCTGACATTTACAGAGTCACTTTTATCCCAAGTTTCAGAGCTACAACTAGAAGATGATTCCAAAAGTATAGTATCCAGAATATTAGTAATATACAGTGATCAGAAAAATAAGATTATCCCAAGATAATAGGACAAAACGCCAACATAAAGTGTCATGCAGTGCTCCATCATTAGTGGCAAATGCTGCCCATGTCAGTAATGTCATACAGAGCCCATAAGAATATATTCACCACCAATATTATAAACCCAGGTATGACAATAGTCATTATGGCACATTATACCGATACATGTGTAGGCTCCGCATGGTGCTGGAATTCAGAAGTTCAAAGTGCACATTTCTTATAGCTCCTATATTGTACATATGGCAACTATATGGCACAGTTGAATGGCATTACCCATATGGGCAGTTCATGGCACTAGTTATATTCCCAGTATATGGTAACAGAATTGTATCCACCTGTATTTTATATTTAATGTGCTGTCTATAAAAGGATAGTTTTTTACATCAGTCAGATTAATTACATTATTAAAAGGCTATACGCAATTTCTTAATTGGGTAAAATTGCAAAGTGCTTGTAAAAATAAGGAACTTTGCAAATAACCCCTTTTTAAAAATTCTCTTAATTTCTCATGAGAGGAGGTATTTTTAATTCTAGAATTTGCTTGTTGCCTAGGTCAGCCACCATTCTGTCTGTCAGAGTTGACTGATCTCCCAAACAAGGAGACTGTAACGGGTCTGGGAGGCAGAACCTCTGGGCTACTATACAAGGGGGCGGTCCTTGTAAGGGAGCGGGTGGCGACCAGGCAGGCAGTCACAGCAGGTGACCGGGACAGTCTCTGGGTGTACGGGCAGGGGGTCACGGCAAGTGATCGGGGCAGTCTCTGGAAGAACGGGCTGGAGGTCACGGCAAGTGACCGGGGCAGTCTCTGGAAGAACGGGCTGGAGGTCACGGCAAGTGACCGGGGCAGTCTCTGGAAGAACGGGCTGGAGGTCACGGCAAGTGACCGGGGCAGTCTCTAGGTAAAGGGTAGGCACGACCTGTGATGGCTGAACCTCCAGGTAGGCTAGCAAGGCAGATGGAGGATGTGTGCTCCCAGGTGAGCAAGCGAGAGTCTCTGGAATAGCAGGTGGTCACAGCACGTGACGGCGGAGCCTCCAGGTAGGCAAGCGGGCAGGTAGCGGAGAAGTGCTCCCAGGTGAGCGGGCAAGAGTCTCTGGAATAGCTGGTGGTCACAGCACGTGACGGCGGAGCCTCCGGGCAGGCAAGCAGGCAGGTAGCGGAGAAGCGCTCCCAGGTGAGCGGGCAAGAGTCTCTGGAATAGCTGGTGGTCACAGCACGTGACAGCGGAGCCTCCGGGCAGGCAAGCAGGCAGGTAGCGGAGAAGCGCTCCCAGGTGAGCGGGCAAGAGTCTCTGGAATAGCTGGTGGTCACAGCACGTGACGGCGGAGCCTCCAGGTAGGCAAGCAGGCAGGTAGCGGAGAAGCGCTCCCAGGTGAGCGGGCAAGCTGGTCCTTAGACAGACTGACAGGAGTTGTAAGGCAGACCGTCGGACCTCAGGCTAGCAAGCAGGTAGCAGGAACAACAGGCAGGAAACAGACAGCAAACTGGCAGGACTCTGGCAGAAATCAGGCAGGTAACTGGCAGGTAACTGGCAACGGGACCTGAGGGCTGAAGAAGAGTAGTGAACAGTGCAACAACATTGCTCGGGCACCTCCATTTTGGAGGAGGTGCCTTATATATGGTGAAGTCCTCCGGCCATTGGCCGGGGACTCCTTAGGACGGCGCGTGCGGCCCCTTTAAGAGGGAGGGAGAGCGCGCGCGCGCGCCCTAAGCACAGTGGCCGGGAAGGAGCGCGCGCTGCCAGCAGAGCGGGAGGAGGACGCCGGGCACGGAGCAGGGAGGTGAGGGGAACAGCGTCCCTGCCTAGCAGAGGGCAGGGACGCCGGCGCTACAGTACCCCCCCTTTAGGCCCCCCCTTTTTTAGGCCAGACAGAAATTTAGCAAGGATAAGAGGGGCATGGATGTTCTCCCGGGGCTCCCACGTTCTCTCCTCAGGACCAAACCCCTTCCAATCTACTAGAAAAAAGGTCTTTCCTCTTACCCTTTTGGTGGCAAGAATGTTCTCTACCTCAAACTCGTCCTCAGCAGAAACCGGAGCAGGAGGCGTACCTGTAGACTTGGAAAAAGAGTTAAGTACCACAGGTTTGAGGAGAGATACATGGAAGGAGTTAGGGATCCGTAAGTTGGCCGGGAGTTTCAATTTATAGGCCACCGGGTTGATCTGACTGATGACCTCCAGGGGGCCGATGAACCGAGGCCCTAACTTGTAAGAAGGTATCTTGAGTCGGACATATTTAGATGAGAGCCAGACTTTATCTCCGGGACGAAATTGTGGAGGATCCAGGCGTTTTTTGTCAGCGTGTCTTTTCATCCGTTCGGACGACTGAAGGAGTGCGGATCGGGTACTCTCCCAAATGGAGGAAAATTTGCTAACGAGAGATTCCGCAGCCGGGTTGTCCACAGAGGTGGAGACAGGAAAAAGAATCCGAGGATGCTGACCGAAGACTACAAAAAACGGGGATTTGGAGGAGGATTCACTCTCGTGATTGTTATAAGAGAACTCGGCCCATGGTAGGAGATCCACCCAGTCTGAATGATGGGCATTAACGAAGTGCCGGAGGTAACTGGTCAGGTTCTGATTGATCCGCTCCACTTGACCATTGGACTGTGGGTGGTAAGCGGAAGAGAAGTCCAGGGTGACGTCTAGCAGTTTACAAGTGGCTCTCCAGAAGCGTGAGGTGAACTGTACCCCACGATCCGACACGATGTGGAGGGGCAGGCCATGAAGACGGAAGATGTGACGAATAAAGTCTTTAGCTAGCTCGGGTGCAGACGGGAGGCCTGGCAGGGGAACGAAATGAGCCATCTTGGAGAAGCGGTCAGCGACCACCCAAATGACCGTACAACCGGCAGAGACTGGGAGGTCTGTTATAAAGTCCATTGCTATATGCTGCCAGGGGGCAGCAGGTACTGGGAGCGGAAGGAGGCGACCGGCTGGCAGATGTCTCGGAACCTTGTTGCGGGCGCAGGACACACAGGCAGAAACAAAGTCTATTACGTCCTTGTGCAGGGTAGGCCACCAGTAGTGCCGGGTAATAAGCTGGAGGGTCTTTTTCTGACCGGCATGGCCAGCCAGTTTAGACGAGTGACCCCAGTGAAGGATCTTCTCCCGATCAGGTACTGATACGAACGTCTTTCCGGGAGGGAGACGATTTAGACTCACGGGAGCCACCTGCATTACTCTGGCGGGATCGATGATGTGTTTCGGATCTTCCTCGAGATCAGACACCAGAAAGGATCGAGACAAGGCGTCTGCCTTGACGTTTTTGTCAGCCGGGCGAAAATGAAGAACAAAATCAAAGCGAGCAAAAAACAAGGACCACCGGGCTTGGCGCGGGTTAAGTCTCTGGGCATGCTGGAGGTAAGCCAAGTTCTTGTGGTCAGTGTAAATTATTACCGGGTGAAGAGCCCCCTCGAGCAGGTAACGCCACTCCTCCAATGCCAGTTTGATGGCCAATAACTCTCGGTCTCCTATGGAATAATTGCGCTCTGTGGAGGAGAAGAGTTTAGAGAAGAAGCCGCAAGTTACCATCCTCCCGGAAGATGATTTTTGAGTAAGTACCGCTCCGGCTCCAGAGGAGGAGGCGTCAACTTCCAGGAAGAACTGCTTGTTGCCGTCCGGGCGATGCAGCACCGGGGCGGAAGAGAAGGCCTGTTTTAAGGAAAGAAAGGCCTCCTCTGCTTCGGGCGGCCACTCTTTGGGATTAGTACCCTTACGGGTGAGCGCGGAAATTGGGGCAGTCCGGGAAGAGAAGTGTGGTATGAAGAGGCGGTAGTAGTTGGCAAAGCCCAGGAACCGCTGAATGGCCTTCAACCCCTCCGGTCGAGGCCATTTCTCGATGGCAGACAGTTTCTCTGGATCCATTCGTAGGCCGGTCTGAGAAATAATGTAGCCCAAAAACGGAAGCGAGGTCTGCTCAAAGAGGCACTTCTCGTATTTAGCGAAGAGGTGATTCTGCCTGAGCCTGAGCAGGACCTGACGAACGTCCCTCCGGTGAGTCTGGAGATCCGGAGAGAAGACCAAGATGTCGTCCAGGTACACCACTACGCAGGAGTAGAGAAGGTCCCGGAAGATGTCATTGACCAACTCTTGAAAGACGGCAGGAGCGTTACAGAGACCAAAGGGCATTACCAGATATTCATAGTGGCCGTCCCGGGTGTTGAATGCCGTCTTCCATTCATCCCCCTGACGGATACGAACCAGGTTGTACGCCCCACGGAGGTCCAGTTTGGTGAAGATTCTAGCCCCTCTCAGACGATCAAATAACTCCGGAATGAGCGGAAGGGGGTACTTATTCTTCACCGTGATCTGGTTTAGGCCTCTATAGTCTATACAGGGACGGAGAGAGCCGTCCTTTTTTTACGAAGAAGAAGCCTGCTCCCGCCGGGGAGGTAGATTTCCGGATGAATCCCCTGGCCAGATTCTCCTCAATATATTCGGACATCGACCGGGTCTCAGCAGCGGATAATGGATAAATACGCCCACGGGGAGGAGTAGTACCGGGTAACAGGTCGATAGGGCAGTCGTATGGTCTATGAGGGGGTAGTGTCTCTGCTTCCTTTTTATTAAAGACATCAGCATAAGACCAATAAGGAATCGGAAGTCCAGGTAGATTAGCTGGGGTAGGAGAAGGACGGACGGGATGGACGGGAACCAGACAGGTCTTATGGCAGTCCTGTCCCCAGCGAAGGACTTCTCCGGTCTGCCAGTCAAGCACGGGTGCATGTCTCTGGAGCCAAGGTAGACCTAGCAGGAGGGCGTGAGAGAGTCCAGGCAGAACATGAAAGAAGATACTCTCAGAATGCAGCATTCCCACCTGTAGAGTAATGGATTCGGTGATGAGTTGGATGGGGCGTGGTAAGAGACCCCCATCCACGGCAGCAACAGACAAGGGTACAGCCAGAGGTTTGGTGGGGATGCGGTATTTCTCTACCAGGGACTGTGAAATAAGATTCCCGGCTGCTCCAGAGTCCAGTTGGGCTAATTCGAAATAACGGTTCTCCCCGCAGACGATTGAAACTGACAGCAGCAGAGATGGAGAGGATTTATTCTTGTCTAGGTCGACCTCTCTGAGCGAACCTAGACACAGGCGTTTCCCGACCTCTCTGGGCAGGCACGGATCCGGTGCTCCTTACTGCCACAGTAGAAGCAGCTCCCCTCGGCACGGCGTAAGTCCTGACGTGTTTTGACCATCTTGGTCTGGTCGACCTGCATAGACTCAGGAGAGTGTACCTGGGGAGAGACGGAGGGAGTGACGGGTTTCTGAAAAGAAGGAGCTAGACGTGGAAACCTCCTCTCACGGGTGACCTCTTTGGCACGCTCCTGGAACCGTAGGTCAATCCGGGTGGCAAGAGTTATTAGGTCATCGAGAGTGGTAGAAATGTCCCGACCGGCAAGTTCATCTTTAATACGGCCGGACAGACCCTCCCAGAAGACGGATACCAGAGCGTCGTTATCCCAGGCCAGCTCCGAGGCAAGGGTACGGAACCGTATGGCATATTGGCCCACGGTGAGACTTCCCTGACGGAGGCGTAGCAGAGATGATGCGGATGAGGTCTTCCGTCCGGGTTCGTCGAAGACTTTCCGGAAAGCCGTGAGGAAGGCAGGCAAGTCGGACACCAGGGGGTCTCCTCTCTCCCATAGAGGATTTAGCCAGGCCAGGGCCTCCCCGGTGAGATGGGACATGATGAAGGCAATTTTGGCCCGGTCGGAGTTAAACTGGTGGGACAACAGTTCAAAGTGCAGGGTGCACTGATTTATGAAGCCCCGAGCCTGGGCGGAGTCGCCTCCGAAGCGAGGAGGTGCAGAAAGCCGGGGTCCGGGGTAGGATACCATGGTATTGGTGGGCAGCGGAGCTGCCGGGTTGCGAGTCATGGCACTGGCGGAGGTTGCTGGTGGAGCAGTCAGAGTATCCAGGCGAGAATTGACATTCCGCAGGTGACCCAGGATGGACTCCTGTTGGGACCTCTGACGGGACAGTTCATGACAGAGGTCCAAGAGCGAGGGAGCTTGGGTGCCACCGGGTTCCATGGCCCGAGCAAACTGTAACGGGTCTGGGAGGCGGAACCTCTGGGCTACTATACAAGGGGGCGGTCCTTGTAAGGGAGCGGGTGGCGACCAGGCAGGCAGTCACAGCAGGTGACCGGGACAGTCTCTGGGTGTACGGGCAGGGGGTCACGGCAAGTGATCGGGGCAGTCTCTGGAAGAACGGGCTGGAGGTCACGGCAAGTGACCGGGGCAGTCTCTGGAAGAACGGGCTGGAGGTCACGGCAAGTGACCGGGGCAGTCTCTGGAAGAACGGGCTGGAGGTCACGGCAAGTGACCGGGGCAGTCTCTAGGTAAAGGGTAGGTACGACCTGTGATGGCTGAACCTCCAGGTAGGCTAGCAAGGCAGATGGAGGATGTGTGCTCCCAGGTGAGCAAGCGAGAGTCTCTGGAATAGCAGGTGGTCACAGCACGTGACGGCGGAGCCTCCAGGTAGGCAAGCGGGCAGGTAGCGGAGAAGCTCTCCCAGGTGAGCGGGCAAGAGTCTCTGGAATAGCTGGTGGTCACAGCACGTGACGGCGGAGCCTCCGGGCAGGCAAGCAGGCAGGTAGCGGAGAAGCGCTCCCAGGTGAGCGTGCAAGAGTCTCTGGAATAGCTGGTGGTCACAGCACGTGACAGCGGAGCCTCCGGGCAGGCAAGCAGGCAGGTAGCGGAGAAGCGCTCCCAGGTGAGCGGGCAAGAGTCTCTGGAATAGCTGGTGGTCACAGCACGTGACGGCGGAGCCTCCAGGTAGGCAAGCAGGCAGGTAGCGGAGAAGCGCTCCCAGGTGAGCGGGCAAGCTGGTCCTTAGACAGACTGACAGGAGTTGTAAGGCAGACCGTCGGACCTCAGGCTAGCAAGCAGGTAGCAGGAACAACAGGCAGGAAACAGACAGCAAACTGGCAGGACTCTGGCAGAAATCAGGCAGGTAACTGGCAGGTAACTGGCAACGGGACCTGAGGGCTGAAGCAGAGTAGTGAACAGTGCAACAACATTGCTCGGGCACCTCCATTTTGGAGGAGGTGCCTTATATATGGTGAAGTCCTCCGGCCATTGGCCGGGGACTCCTTAGGACGGCGCGCGCGGCCCCTTTAAGAGGGAGGGAGAGCGCGCGCGCCCTAAGCACAGTGGCCGGGAAGGAGCGCGCGCTGCCAGCAGAGCGGGAGGAGGACGCCGGGCACGGAGCAGGGAGGTGAGGGGAACAGCGTCCCTGCCTAGCAGAGGGCAGGGACGCCGGCGCTACAGAGGACAGCGCTTACAAGTTGTTTCCCATGGAGCTTGTGAGTGCTGCTGAGAAGCTGTCTAGATACCTGGATTCAGCCACCTTCAGGGTCCTTGAGCTCCTCCGATGCCTCATGCCACATCCAAGCACTGATTTTACAATACATACTGCTTATATTATTATATATTATTATACAAATCTGTTAGCCCAGATGAGGCTGGTGTACTTGTCAGCATATGCATAAGGATGGCTGTATAATCCTTTGTGAAACTTTTCCTTTATCACATTAAAATAAGGATAAAACGCTCCTCTTAACATCAGGATTGCACAGCCATCCTGATGTGAATTTTCAGAGTACGTACATCAGCCCCATCTGGTCCGAGATCTGATTAATAGTATTTTTACAGTTTGCTTTGTGAAACCTGGTCATATAACTGCTTGAAAGTGTGAGTGCTGTTCTGTAAGAGGACGGACACCGAGACAGCTTGAGATACTGCGGAGGAGCCTTCCAGCAGGTGGTGTAAAGTTTGGAAAGTGGAAGCCCAGCGTAAATGTTTTTGCCAGTCATCTATCTGTGGTGAAGCTGTTCCCCTATTTAAGAGTATTTGTAGTTATGAAGCATGTTGGCGTCTCGGAGACTCTGTGACCAGTAAGCTTGTTGCCTCTTTTCAGTAACATTATCCTAAACTGTCACCAGTATGTGCCTGAATTACTTCTGCCGTCCTTTAGTGGTGACACCAGATACCAGTCTGCCACCAATGTCATTGTATCCTAAAGAAATGTCCTAAAGCATTCCGACCCCATAATCACACTGTGCCTTACAGGCATTTAGTGTTCATAGAGAAGGTCGTCTACTCTGGAGCAATGGACATCATGAAGCTTCACTAGAAGAGCATCTATCCCTTCTGTAGTAAGCCCAATTATTCTATGCATTACAGCTATTTAGTTACACAGCAAATATGTAATTCTACATTGAAAGCTCAGGCCAGAAGTGGCATGCTGGGTCATTTAATAAGGGTCTGTGTTATTGAAGCAAATTGTTTCCATTAAAATTGTACTAAGTATTATTTTTAAGTCAAAGTAAAATGTATAATACAAAAGCGTCAACATGATCTTTATCAAACATTCACTGTGAAAAATAATAATGTGACATAAGAAAAAAATATGAAGAACTTCCAATATACATCTAAGACAAAATGTATAATCTAGAATATAGTGAATAAGCGAATACTATTGAGAAGCGAATATCAAGTATAAGCAAATAATCCTCATTAGGGTTTAGCAAAAAATTACAAAAACATGCTAATATGCCGAGACACTAGCAATGACTAATCTAGAATTCAGCAGAAAGAACAATCTGTGTGCACCAAATATGGAATTAAATTACAAATAACTCCAGTCCATATATTGATAATACAATTTATCACAGGAAAATAGTTATATGTGAAAAAAGTATGTAGTATAGTGTAAAAAATATAACCCACCAATATTATTACTATTGGCAAATAAAATCCTTGTGTCCGGTCTAGGAGGGCTGTATTTCCCTATTTACACTAATAAAAAGCGCGATCATTGCCTTGTCATTTCCTATAGTATTAACACCAGAATGAGTATCCACAGCGGCATCTCAAGTTCAGACTTACACTATTTTTGATGGACTAGAAGCCAAGGGCATGTTCACATGTTGCATTTTTGCCGTATTTTCAAAAGTTATTTCCGCACGTTCTTTGCATGAAAAAACGCAGTGTTTTAATGTACTAGCAAAGTCAATGAGATTTATGGAATCTCATGTACATTCTGCTTATTTTTTCCTTGCAGATTTGAAGAAGTTTCATATCTTCTGCATGTCAATTCTTGAAGCGTTTTTGCACATATTTTAGGCAGCATTTTACCCGCCAACACTCTAGTATTTCTTTTCCTCTACAAATAATAACCGTGTGCACATCCCCTAAATGCTGCAAAACAGCGTCAGAAGGAAAATGGTGGCAAAGAGCGTTCTGCAAAACAGCAAACTCACACATGTGGGTTTTCTAAGAAGCCATTATAGTAACTAGAAATTATTCTTTAGAAACCTATAGTTGTCATTACGTGTAAATATTACTATCGAGATTGCTGCAAAGTATATTCAAGTCTTAACCTGAAAATGTGAAAAAGATCTGGATATTTGAGTCTTTCTATAGGAAAAAAGGCAGCAGAAAAGCTAAAATAAACCTCTATCTGTGAGCTTGGCCTAATACTATGTGATATGATGAGAATAAAATAGAAAAACACCAATATCTGATAACTCATATATATGACTGCTTATGGTCAATTCCTATCACATGACCAGTGAGCACATTGGAATGTTGCCGGTTGGCAGTTGGAGAGTTGCGGTTGGCTTGCATGCGGATGAGGAGGAGCTGCCTTCAGCAAAGCGACATTATGGAGATTAAAGAGGAGGACTTTAGGATGAGAGGGAAGAAAAGGAGAAGAAATGTTTTGGACTCATCGGATGATGAGAAGCCGTCCATCAAGAAGAGCCATAGGAGAGGAGAGAAGAGAAATGGCTCAGAGTTGGAGATCGTCTCTCAGAAGATTGATCACCAAGGCCAGAAAGAAGAACAGGAATGTCATCAGGAGGTCCTAGCTAGAAGAAGTGGAGCCAAGAGGAGAAGACAAATCTTTGGCTCATCACATGAAAGCTCTTCAATCAAGAAAGAAGAAGAAGGGCAGAAGACCACCAAGGGCACAGGTAATACTATACATCAGCTTACCACAGGGAGCACCATGACATGTAGCTTCTCATGCCCACACTTACAGATCAGGGCAATGTTGTCACTTTACACAAGTTACACATCTTTTAAATCTGACAGGTGGAGGATGTGATACATGAGCAAGATCTGAAGCTGGAGGGTTGTAGAACTGTTCCCCAGTCCATTTATATATATGTATATGACGCGCCCCCTGGGCCATATTCTTTAGGGGGAATATCCGGAGCCGGATCAGATGGGAGTTGTAGTCTTCCGAGTGGCTGTGACCCGGTCCGTGCCCAGGGTGTCAAACTCAGTTGTATGTGGCAGTCCTACAGATGTTATAAGTTCTTTATTGTCGACTACGCCACCCGTTGTGTTGCGGTCACTATGGCCGCCGCTGCAGCAGGGTCCGCTGAGGCTGATGGTGTAGGTGCAGCTTGTGATGGTATAACCCCCAACGGGTGGGGTATAGCCTCAGGGGGTCAGGTGCAGAGGATGGGGGTTGTGGTGGTGCAGCATAGATGATAAAGGAAGACAGAGTCGGGTTGTGCAGTTTAGGGTATTTACTCACTGCTGATGTTCCGGTCACTCCAGCTTCAAGTGACCTCCCGAGCCGTGCTGCATCCACCAGGTCCTGGATCCAGCCAACCCCCAAGCGAGTCCGGAGCGTGACCCTGAGCTCTCCTTCTGTCCTTTCTCTGGCCGTCCCCACTATTGATCCACCCAGGTCCAGCTCCCTCGGGCCTTCTGTTGGGTGACCCTTGGCCTTGGGTTCCCTGACCCTCCACGTGGTATGCCTTCGTGGTGGATGTGGTGGGTGGCCGTGGCAGACGCTGCCCACGGCCTCCGGTCTCTGGCTGGGGTGTGTTTTTGCCCCCCACCAGCTTGGGTTCCGGTACCCTGATGCCGACTCTTCACCCGTAGCTTGAATTTGGGGTCTTAGAGTCCTCTCTTCTGCTTCCCCCTCTGGGTCTCTCTTTCTTTCTCCTCTCTCTCTCTGGATCTGCTCTGCTCCTCTTCCTCCTCTGACTCCTCTGCAAAAGGCTGACAGACTGACTGACCCTGATCTAAGATGGTGCCCACCTTATATACTCCCTCTATGTGTGAGCTCAGGTGACCAGCACCCAATGAGCTCCTATCTTTACCCAGGCTGCTCCCCCTATCTGCCCCTACACTACTTGGGATGTTCCACCCCCCTCCCACTCCAGCCAGGAACAGACTCGGTCGTACCTGCACATTTCTAAGTGGGAGTACCGTCGGCCTGTTCCTCGGAAATGGGATGTATGTAGTGCATGCAGCCTACCGAGCTCAGTTCCACACTCCATCCTTACCCGGGAGTGGAATATCACACCTCTGGGTTGAGGTGCAATACCCCTGTAGCAGCCGAATCCTCAGGGTGCTACATATATATTCAGTACTTTGTTAAACCCCTACATGATCAGGCCATTTTTCCCCATTCTTGCCAAGGCACATTTTTTTCTTATTTTCATACATATGGTTTAAAAAACTGTAAAAAATTGTAATGTTTGGATATTTAAATATTTTTTTGTGAAACATCGAGTCTAAATTTTACAATATTTTAATATTATTTTATTTTTTTTCTGGTAATATCTGTAGTAAATAAAGGATTTCTGTGCTTGTGTTATTTTTATATATTAGTTACATGGTTTTTTGTTAGGGATGGGGCTTGTAAATGCAATTTGGATAGTCATTGTTTTTTTATTTATTTTTTCCTGGTTTTTTTGCTCTTTATTTCAATGATTTTACACAGGTGTTGTCTTAACTTTTGAAACATTTGATTTTTTTCTTGCTTGAATGGATAAAAAAAATTGCAATATGGTTTCATTAAAATAAAATTGAGTCGTTTGCCTCCTATAGTCTTTGTGTTGCGCTGTCTATTGCTGGTTGCAGAATTAGTTAATGAGGTTGACCATTTTATCTTTACTTTAACAGATGTGTTGGGGACATGATTTTGTGGCATTTACTATGATATACTGTAGGTATGTCAGATTCTCCTCCTGCTCTTGTTACTGCAGCTTTCCTTACAGACTGCCCAGCTCTCTAGTCTATAATATGGCTGCTGGTGGAGGAGCAGTGACCAGACCTGTCCGTCAGTCTACTTCACTATAAAAGCATCTTTCTCATGGGAGGTTCTCAATAGGACAAGGCTGATGGAGTGGTCTGGTTACATGCTCCTCCATCAGTGACCATTGTATGGACTGGAGAGCTGTGCAGTATGTGAGGAAAGCTGAACTAACAAGTGCAGGAGGAGAACCTGCCATACTTATATAATAGTAATTGTTAATAAACCTGTGTCCCAAACACATCTGCTGGTATATTGATCCTAGTTACAGGGGACATTCAACCTACTGCCTATATAGCAGGGTTGACTGGGTCTCCTAGGACCCAGAAGCTCTTGCTCTTTCTCTACACCCGGCCATCACATGATCTCTGGGTCTGGAGCAGGAAGCGCTATCTGCGCTTACCATACTGAATACACAGCACTTGTTCAGAGCTGTGTACACAGTAATTGAAAAGGCAGAGACGGTAATAAATCCTCTCTACCTTCTCTATAGGGAGTATCCAAAAAGAAAAGAGTCGGCCCCTATAAATGCTCTTCCATAACTATATAACCCAAAAAGAGAAAAATGGAAACAGGAGCAAATCCAATAAAAGTTACATTTTTATTGCAAAAATGTAAGTAAAATCAGACATAATCAAAAGAGATAAAAAATCCAAGGGAAAGAGGTGACAACAAAGTGCCACGGAACCACAGAAATAAACCAATGTAAGGCAAGAGACAATATATCTACTGTATATATATGTATATATATATATATATATGTATATATACAGTGCTGGCCAAAAGTATTGGCACCCCTGCAATTCTGTCAGATAATACTCAGTTTCTTCCTGAAAATGATTGCAATCACAAATTCTTTGGTATTATTCTCTTCATTTAATTTGCTTGCAAGGAAAAAACACAAAAGAGAATGAAGCAAAAATCAAATCATTGATCATTTTACACAAAACTCCAAAAAAGGGCCGGACAAAAGTATTGGCACCCTCAGCCTAATACTTGGTTGCACAACCTTTAGCCAAAATAACTGCGAACAACCGTTTCTGGTAACCATCAATGAGTTTCTTACAATGCTCTGCTGGAATTGTAGACCATTCTTCTTTGGCAAACTGCTCCAGGTCCCTAATATTTGAAGGGTGTCTTCTCCAAACTGCCATTTTGAGATCTCTCCACAGGTGTTCTATGGGATTCAGGTCTGGACTCATTGCTGGCCACCATAGAAGTCTCCAGTGTTTTCTCTCAAACCATTTTATAGTGCTTTTGGAAGTGTGTTTTGGGTCATTGTCCTGCTGGAAGACCCATGACCTCTGAGGGAGACCCAGCTTTCTCACACTGGGCCCTACATTATGCTGCAAAATTTGTTGGTAGTCTTCAGACTTCATAATGCCATGCACACGGTCAAGCAGTCCAGTGCCAGAGGCAGCAAAGCGACCCCAAAACATCAGGGAACCTCCGACATGTTTGACTGTAGGGACCGTGTTCTTTTCTTTGAATGCCTCTTTTTTTTTCCTGTACACTCTATGTTGATGCTTTTTCCCAAAAAGCTCTACTTTTGTCTCATCTGACCAGAGAACATTCTTCCAAAACGTTTTAGGCTTTCTCAGGTAAGTTTTGGCAAACTCCAGCCTGGCTTTTTTATGTCTCGGGGTAAGAAGCGGGGTCTTCCTGGGTATCCTACCATACAGTCCTTTTTCATTCAGATGTCGACGGATAGTACGGGTTGACACTGTTGCACCCTCGGACTGCAGGGCAGCTTGAACTTGTTTGGATGTTAGTCGAGGTTCTTTATCCACCATCAGCACAATCTTGCGTTGAAATCTCTCGTCAATTTTTCTTTTCCGTCCACATCTAGGGAAGTTAGCCACAGTGCCATGGGTTTTAAACTTCTTGATGACACTATGCACGGAAGACACAGGAACATTCAGGTCTTTGGAGATGGACTTGTAGCCTTGAGATTGCTCATGCTTCCTCACAATTTGGTTTCTCAAGTCCTCAGACAGTTCTTTGGTCTTCTTTCTTTTCTCCATGCACAATGTGGTACACACAAGGACACAGGACAGAGGTTGAGTCAACTTTAATCCATGTTAACTGGCTGCAAGTGTGATTTAGTTATTGCCAACACCTGTTAGGTGCCACAGGTAAGTTACAGGTGCTGTTAATTACACGAATTAGAGAAGCATCACATGATTTTTCAAAGGGTGCCAATACTTTTGTCCACCCCCTTTTTTAGGTTTGGTGTGGAATTATATACAATTTGGCTTTAGGACAATTCTTTTTGTGTTTTTTTCATTGAAGACAAATTAAATGAAGAGAATAATACCAAAGAATTTGTGATTGCAATCATTTTCAGGAAGAAACTGAGTATTATCTGACAGAATTGCAGGGGTGCCAATACTTTTGGCCAGCACTGTATATATATATATATATATATATATATATATATATATAGGGTGGGCCATTTATAAGGATACACCTAAGTGATATCAACTTCCTGTTTGTGGCCCATTAGTATATGGGAGGGGGAAAACTTTTCCAGATGGGTGGTGACCATAGCGGCCATTTAGAAGTCGGCCATTTTGGGTCCAACTTTATTTTTTTCAATGGGAAGAGGGTAATGTGAAACATCAAACTTATTGAGAACTTCATAAGAAAAACAATAGTGTGCTTGGTTTTAACGTAACTTTATTCTTTCATGAGTTTTTTACAAGTTTATGATCACTTATAAAATGTGTTCAAAGTGCTGCCCATTGTGTTGGATTGTCAATGCAACCCTTTTCTCCCACTCTTGACACACTGACAGCAATGCCGCAGAAGAAATGCTAGCACAGGCTTCCAGTATCCATTGTTTCAGTTGCTGCACATCTCGTATCTTTATGGTATGGTGTGGTATATGGAGTACAAAGATAGTGGGGCCATTCTTCATCAATGGAAACCTCAATGCCACTGGATATCTGAAACTGCTACATGTTGATGTGTTGCCCTCTTTATGCACTGAAGATGGCACGTTCCCTGAGTTTTTCCAACAAGATGGTGCACGATCACATTATGGGTGTCAGATCAGAGCATTCCTACATGAACTGTTTCCTGGAAAGTGGATTGGTCGTCGTGGGCTAGTTGAATGGCCACCAAGGTCTCCCGATCTGACCCCCTTAGACTTTTATCTTTGGGGTCATCTGAAGGCAATTGTCTATGCTGTGAAGATATGAGATGTGCAACATCTGAAACAACGGATACTGGAAGCCTGTGCTAGCATTTCTTCTGCGTTGTTGCTATCAGTGTGTCAAGAGTGGGAGAAGAGGGTTGCATTGACAATCCAACACAATGGGCAGCACTTTGAACACATTTTATAAGTGGTCATAAACTTGTAAAAAACTCATGAAAGAATAAAGTTACGTTAAAACCAAGCACACCATTGTTTTTCTTATGAAATTGTCAATAAGTTTGATGTGTCACATGACCCTCTTCCCATTGAAAAAAATAAAGTTAGATTCAAAATGGCCGACTTCAAAATGGCCACCATGGTCACCATCCATCTGGAAACGTTTTCCCCCTCCCATATACTAATGTGCCACAAACAGGAAGTTGATGTCACCAACCATTCCCATTTAATTTAGGTGAATCCATATAAATGGCCCACCCTGTGTATACATTTATGTATATATATATATATATATATATATATATATATATATATATATACAGTATATATATATATATATATATATATATAGAAAGAAAGAATATCAAGAGGCAGCACTCCAAAAATATTATAGAAAAATGGACTTTAATGAGCCCAAAGGCAACGTTTCGGTTCACAGAATCTTTCTCAAGCAGAGTTCAAGTGCATATAGTGCAATATATATAGTTACAAACAGTGATTCCATAATTATAATTAATTGATACAAAACCATGATTACATAAGAAAAGTGCAGTAGTGCATATCACAAAATATTATTCAGTTACATACATAGTGATAAAATTTTAGGCAGATATATTATTATCATCAATTACAGTATCCATAACTCTCATAAAGTGATAAGTGCTTTGATTAGTATTTATCAGTGCCAGGTGTACATTATAAATCATAATATATTTGAGGTTGCGACTCACACTGCAGCAATCATGCATGACCACGTTTCTTACTTCCTCCACGCTGTCCTCGGCGTCTCAAAATCCCATCTGCGCATGTCTCCCAGGAAATCCCCATTATCTCGTCACATGATCGGGGCAAACCTGGTCCGCCCGCTTCGTGACGTCACCGGGCATGCGCATTACACTTCTAATGCTACGATCGCCATCTTTTAAATTGGCAAGCCCCACCAAAAGCTTTTCTTCAAATGTAAACAACGTATGTGCTTTAATGATTTCTCTTATCCCCTATTTATAATAAAAGCGCACTATTTCTCATTATTAGGGACAATATTCTGTTAGCAGTTTCCCAATATATTTGCATTGCAATGACAGTATTCAAATAGTGATTCCTGTGTCCATAAGGCTATGTGCCCACGATGCAGAAATGAAGCAGAAAATTTCTGCAGCATTTCTGCATCTCCCTTGCAGAAAAAACGCATGCAGATTGTACATGCAGATTGTGCATGCGTTTTTCCTGCAGAATACATGCGGATCCACATGCGGATTCACATGCGTTTCCGCATGCAGATTGACAAGCGCTTTCCAGGCGATAGCATCACTTGGAAAGTGCTTGACAACTAGGTCACACTGTATAAATCCATGCAAACAGCATGGATTTATATAGTGTGAACCGTAAAAATTAAAACAAATAAAGCTATACTCACCCCCGAGGCCCCGGTGTGGCTGCAGCGCTGCTTCCTGGCTGGTTCCCGGCTGCCAGCATATCGCGAGACAGAGCGGTGAAGGGCCTGCGGTCACATGACTGTGACGTCACCGCAGGTCCTCAAGCGATGCCGGCATTCAGAGAGAAGACGCCGGACAGGTGAATATAACTTTATTTGTTATTTTATTCTTTTTTTACAGGTACAATGGTACCCAGGTCTGGAGGAGAGTCTCCTCTCCTCCAGAACTGGGTACCATCCGCACATAGAGACGCATAGAATCCGCTTGTACAAATGTACAGTCGCAGTTTCTATGCATTTCAATGCAAGTCAATGGCGGGAGTTCCGCTGCGCTTCCGCAAAATTAAATGACATGCTGCGGATTTTTGTACGCAGCATAAACGCTGCGGAAAAATCCGCAGCATGTGCATAGAACATGCGGAATCCCCTTGGGGACCATGGGGGGCGGATTACCTAGCGTTTAACAAGCGTTTATGCTGCGGAAATTCCGCAGCATAAACGCTTGAAAAACGCTACGTGGGCACTCAGCCTCAATGAACTGAGGGATAATATTTATTACATAACCCAAACACCCTTCCATGGAATTCCCTATTCCTAGGTTCATCCATGGAGTGAGATTAATAGGTCAGAGGAGGAACCCTCAACAGGTCTCCACCTCCTTCCCAATCTCAGGTGTTTAATTGGGAATACATTACAATCCAATTCCCTCCATAAGTAGGAATACCATTTCATAATGTAAAAATATATATCTATAACTTTTTATATATATATACATACAGTTAAGTGTCTATAAAGAAGGAATAATCAACAAGTGTTATTAAGGCATGATTCGTCCCAAGGGAGGCAGAGAAAAATCAATAAATACGTTCAATTGATTCATTAACATACTTACTGCATCCCATGCACAAAGGTTAATGATACATTAAATTAGGGATAAGACATAGAGCAACTGGAAAAGAATGTATCAGAGTCCAGATCACAAGTAAAGCATATAAAGTACGAGTGCACAGCAGGAACTAGTTATACAGTACAAGTTGCTAATATCCAAATAAGGAGAAGAATCATGCCTATGACACAGATGTCACAACATAAGTATATCTTCTAGTGAGAGTAATACACAGTGACACATATAGAAAGTTATGGTCCCACATAAAATGAGAGTACAGCCTAGTTACAACCTGTAGATGGCATGAAAGCAGCCCTGACGCGCGTTTCAAGTCCTGCTTCTCCAGGGGGCGATTGTGTATGGGTGACAGGCAGGGGGTATATATATCCAAAGTATTTTGGCACGTGTAGCGGGGGTACAGCGGCGCTTCCAGTGGCGGAAGCCAGCGCCGGAAGCCAGGGAGTCAGTGTCCAACGCAGCAGGTGCCCGCCTCCCGCTAACACGTCAGTAAGGAGGGCCCGAAGTGCCGCGTCATAGGGACACGTATTCATGGCAACCAGGTGCTTCTTGCCGGCTGGCAGAATGTGCACAATCATCAGGATGCCAAGAGATGCAGACATACTTAGAGGGAGAGAAAGAAATTGCGGAGAACATTACCGGCCCATACCTGGTGTAAGTTAATCATGACTTTCTATGTATATATATATACTAGCTATTGAAGCCGTTCTATGCCCAGGTGGCGAGCATTTTTATTGGTATATGGTCTCCCATGCTGGTATGTGTGGTATGTGCTGCCCCCCTCCTGGTATTTGTGCTGCCCCCATCCTGTCCGCACCATCCTATCCTGGCATGCATGGCACTCCTCATCCCTATCCTGGTATGCATGGCCCCTCATCCGAATCCCGGTATGCGTGGCACCCCTCATCCCCAATCCCGGCATGCGTGGCACCCCTCATTCCCAATCCCGGTATGCGTGGCAACCCTCATCCCCAATCCCGGTATGCGTGGCACCCCTCATCCCCAATCCCGGTATGCGTGACACCCCTCATCCCCAATCCCGGTATGCGTGGCACCCCTCATCCCCAATCCCGGTATGCGTGGCTCCCCTCATCCCCAATCCTGGTATGCGTGATACCCCTCACCCCACAATCCTGGTATATGCATGGTCCCCTCACCCCACAATCCTGATATGTGTGGCCCCCTCATCCATTTCACACTGTACACACATACAAAAAAAAATAAAGAGTTATACTCACCTTTGTTCTCTGTGCTCCAGCGCTGCTGCGTCCTCTTCTGCCGGAGGCCAGGGGAGGAGAGCAGCGCCGGGGCACTGCGCTGTCCGGCGCCATTTTGCTGAAGACACACTGTAAATGTGTCTTCAGTAAAATGGCAAAGGATAGCGCTATGTGCACGCGCCGATCCGACGCCTCACTCCTGCCCCCGGTCTCCGGCCAGAAGAGAGGTGCCGTGGCAACGCTCCTCCCGGTCAGGTAAGTATGCAAGTATGGCGCCGGAGAACGCGGTATGTGTTCAGTGTCTACGCATACCGCGATCTCCGGCGCCATACACCTCCTCTTACCTGTAACGGCTGGATGCATGATTCTGTCTGAAGCCAGACTGTGCGTCGCGCATGCGCAGTCTATCGAGGCTTCAGACAGAGGGATGCATCCCCGGTTATATTATATATATATATATATATATACAGGGTGGTCCGAAAGTAGGTGGACAGAAAGTGTAATAAGGTTATGAAAGGGGAGATTTATCAAACATGGTGTAAAGTAAAACTGGCTCAGTTGCCCTTAGCAACCTATCAGATTCCACTTTTCATACCTCACAGACTCTTTGAAAAAAAAAGTCTATTTTCAACAAGTTGGGGCCCCTCCACATTATTCAAGAGTAATCCGCGAGTATCCTGATGAAACATTTCCTAATAAATGGATTGGCCGAAGAGGCCCACTTGATTGGCCGGTACGTTCACCAGACTTGACCCCAATGGATTTTTTCTTTTGGGGAGTACTCAAGGACAAAGTTTATAGTCGAAAACCAAAAAGTGTCAGTGACTTGAAAAATGACATAAGAGATGCACTTCAAGAAATTAATACCCAAAGAGACTTGTGCAAAAAAGTTTGTTGAAGCGCAAGAGGCGACTTCAAAGCTGTGCAAATTGTAATGGAAAACAGTTTGAGCCCCTGCATTGATAACATTTAAGGGCTTTTGTGTTATTGTTCAGAATAAAATGTAATTGTCAATGTTATGCTTGTGTTAGTAAATATAATTTTATATATAAATCAAAATAAATGTTATTATTTTCTGTCCACCTACTTTTGGACCACTATATATATATATATATATATATATATATATATATATATATATATATATATATATATATAAATACACAAAGATACAAAGATGTAGATAAAAGAGGGAAAATAATATATGAAAACACACAATCAGGAATAGACATCATATTGTGAGAATTATGTACAACATATGTGTATAAAGTATAATGTCCACCAAGTAATACCCAAACTATCATTATTAAATATAAAGGAGTATATATAGAGAGAGTCATGAGACAATATAATATAATATGTACTCAATATGGTACAGAGAATATGGGAATACCATGAGTATCAACAGAACAAAGTTATAAATTGTGCATAAATGTGCAAAACTAATGGTGGTAAAAAAGAGGGGAGGGAAGGGAAAGGGAAAAGGAAGAAAAAATGAAGATGTGACAAGTGAATGAAAACATGGAAACAATAATAAACAGAGAGTGCACGAATTGTGTGAATATTTTTTATTATTATTTCGTGACCAAGCCCATGTGGTGCAGATGTCGGATGCATCCAATGGCAACCAGAATCACAGCAACGTGAAAAACCACATATGTTACGTGAAAGTGTTACACTAGTGAGTAGTGATGAGCGAGCACGTTCGTTACTCGAGATTTATGAGCATGCTCGGGTGTTTTCCGAGCATCTTCAGTGTACTTGAATATCATGTTTGAGTCACTGTGTGTGCATGATTTGCGACTGTTTGACAGCTTTAACACATGTGAGGAATGCCTGTTTGTTAGGCTTTCCTCACATGTATTAAAGCTGTCAGTCGCAAATCATGCACACACAATAACTCAAACATAACACCTCAGCACGCTGAAGATACTGGGCGAGCACCCGAGCATGCTCGCTGAAAGGGTTAACAAACCACGCTCGCCCATCACTACAAGTGAGACCAATCACAGGTAAAATAAATATAATAAATAACAATAGTATGAAGAGATAGTTAATGTCACAATACAAATGTATGTGTGCCCTTCACATACGAGTGAGCATAGACATGTGTTATATAGTAACATAGCTACTGACATCAGTATAATGGAAAATGTACAATAAAAAAATCAGAAAATTATAAGCCACAATGGGCAAGAGGAATCGAAAAAATAAAATAAAAAATATACAAGTGATAGGAATACTGACGTGTCAGTGTGACACAGGAAGTGCATCTTAAAGTGCCCTTTTTTGTGCATCCAAAATCACAGATTTAAAGCAACAATAAACAAAGAGTAAAAGCCGATGAATAACAATAGTGAGTAAAATGTTTTATAAAAAATGCTTATAGCGGATGGAATCAATTAGTGGCACACCGCACAGGAAATAGACAGGTCCGAAAAAGAGAGAGCAGCAGGGCGGGATGCTGCTGAAAGGTGAGTACATATCCATAAAAAGGGAGACGCGTGGAGCGCTGGCCCGCAAGGACGATCAGGCACCCGGTCCCCGAGGGGGGCAGAAAAAGGGAGGGAGGGAAGGGAGAAGAAGATCCTCCAAGTGAGTGGTGGTCCAGCATCTGTCTCACAGTAGAGTGTACAAAAATACTGGATACCCTGCATGTAAATAAAAAAGTGAGAAGTTATAAACAGCATAAAACATAAGTAAAACCTAAACACAATAGCACATTACAAGAAAGGGACAAAACTGAGGACCTCGTTGAGGCCTTTGGGGCATATGCAATCAATTTTCATAATCCACCAACGGTCTTTCTCCAATCCCCCCCCCCCCAGTCAATTAATATCCGGTCAATACCCCGAATTTGGAGGAGGCTAGCATCACACCCATGTTTTAACTTGAAATGCCTTGGGATAGGCTTCAATACAGTATCGGCAAGAGATTCTGATGCATTCTTAATATCTTGCATGTGCTCCCTCACACGCACTCTCAGTTGGCGAAAAGTAAGACCCACATAGATGAGGCCACATGGACACAAGGCGTGGTTGATTACGCCTTCTGTATTGCAAGATGTATGCTGTGTGATTTGAAACTCCTTATGACCATCACTTGATGGGAAGGATGTACACCGCACCAGATTTACACAGGCCGCACAGTTCTTGCATGGATAGAAGCCCCATCTGGGGCCTTTTGAGCTGAAGGCTTTCTCTGGTCCCGGATCTTTATGGTAACTATGTACCAGCAAGTCCCTCAGGTTCATCGCCCTTCTATAGGTGGTGGAAGGGACTGGTGTAGTACATTTGGAAAGGACTAGGTCTTGCTTCAAAATGAGCCAATATTTCCCCAATGCATTTCTAACATCTATCACAGTAATTGAAAAGCCAGAGATGGTAATAAATCCTCTCTACCTTCTCTATAGGGAGTCCGACTGTGACTGCCGGTAGGCTCGGGGCTGAGGTAACTGCACAATCTGGTGCAGGTGTTATACAATGTAGTGTTGTTTTAGAACAGACCTGCACAACAAACAGCTCATGTACCGCATGCAGCCCACCAAAGTTTTGCTGCAGCCCATGGAGCCGTCCAGGATATGGAGCTCCCATCTTCTTATATTCAAATGTTTCAGACGCAAACATATTTGAACACTGTCATCGGGACTAGGGTAAAACAGCGCTCGTCAGTCCCAGCCTCGACATGCTGCTGCTCGGCACGCTGCTGACGTCATCACACTATTGTCGGCACCCAAACACCTCAGAGGAGAAGAGATGGCACAGCCAATAGTAAGTCAAGGAGCCAAAGATTAAATTAATTATATCATTGTGGATGAGGAAGGAAGGGGCTAATGTTACAGTGAGGGCACATAATGAGGGTGACAATTGTCAAAGGGGGCACAATTGTGGTGGGGGGTCCTTCATTCAATCGGGCAATGTACAGGGGAATATTTTGGAGAGGGACAGTATGTGGGCATACAGTGGGTACAGAAAGTATTCAGACCCCTTTAAATTTTTCACTCTTTGTTTCATTGCAGCCATTTGGTAAATTCTAAAAAGTTCATTTTTTTTCTCATTAACGTACACTCTGCATCCCATCTTGACTGAAAAAAAACAGAAATGTAGAAATTTTTGCAAATTTATTAAAAAAAAACCCTGAAATATCACATGGTCATAAGAATTCAGACCCTTGGCTCAGTATTGAGTAGAAGCACCCTTTCTATTTCAAGTGTTTATTTCTGTTAATGTTGATGACTATGGCTTACAGCCAATGAAAACACAAAAGTCATTGTCTCAGTAAATTAGAATAATTAACAAAAAACACCTCCAAAGGCTTCCTAAGCATTTAAAAAGTCCCTTAGTCTGTTTCAGTAGGCTCCACAATCATGGGGAAGACTTCTGACTTGACAGATGTCCAGAAGGCAGTCATTGACACACCCCACAAGGTCCCAGAGTTCCAATTTTCATTTGGAAATCAAGGTCCCAGAGTCTGGAGGAAGAGTGGAGAGGCCACAATCCAAGCTGCTTGAGGTCTAGTGTGAAGTTTCCACAATCAGTGATGGTTTGGGGAGTCATGTCATCTGCTGGTGTAGGTCCATTGTGTTTTTTCCAGGCCAAAGTCAGCGCAGCCGTCTACCAGGAAATTTTAGAGCACTTCATGCTTCCCTCTGCTAACAAGCTTTTTGGAGATGGAAATTTCATTCTCCAGCAGGACTTGGCCCCTGTCCACACTGCCAAAAGTACCAATACCTGGTTTACACACAACAGTATCACTGTGCTTGATTGGCCAGTAAACTCGCCTGACCTTAACCCCATAGAGAATCTATGGGGTATTGTCAAGAGGAAGATGAGAGACACCAGACCCAACAATGCAGACGAGCTGAAGGCTGCTATCAAAGCAACCTGGGCTTCCATAACACCTCAGCAGTGCCACAGGCTGATCGCCTCCATGCCACATTGCCGCATTGATGCAGTAATTGATGCACGAGGAGCCCGACCAAGTATTGAGTGCATTTACTGAACATACATTTCAGTAGGCCAACATTTCAGATTTTAAAAACATTTTTCAAGCTGTTGTTCTAAAGTATTCTAATTTACTGAGATAATGACGCTTGTGTTTTCATTGGCTGTTAGCCATAATCATCTACATTAACAGAAATAAACACTTGAAATAGATCACTCTGCTTGTAATGACTCTATATAATATGTGAGTTTCACTTTTTGTATTGAATAACTGAAATAAATAAACTTTTTGATAATATTCTAATTTAGTGAGATGCATGTGTATGTAGCCTCTATTTCTTTAGTGTGGTAAGTACCATTTTGAGGGTATGTACCATTATTATTCATTGTAGCAAAATGGGAAACAGAAAATCCACTACTGTTGTTGCAGATTCATGGTTTTGCATAGCATTTGCTCTCCTGCACTGATTATGGGGGCAGAAACCTCAGGGTGAAGATCTTTTATCTTGCACCATTTATACTCAAAAAACACATTTCCAACAAATGCATATAAAATTCCCCTCCTTGCTATTTTTTTTTCTTAAAGATTACAAATAGTTTATTAAATAGTAATATGTTGCAATAATCTCATTTATTTTAATGCAGTTATAGTACTTCACATATAACATTTATTTATATTCTCTCATATACAATAAATATCCATACGCTTCAATCATCTGTTTAAGAAAAACAAAATGGAACAAATATTAACCCTTCCATATTATTCCATCATCCCTCCTCCCTTGAATCAAAACAAACCCCACCTGCACCCCCAAACTGAAGGGGAGGATACAAGGAAAACCCTTCACCCCATAACTAGCATTGCTCTACACCTGTCCATTCTTCCCAGATATGCTCATAAACAGTTGTCTGATTTTTATTATCGTAGACCACTTTCTCTTTTTTCGCTTATCAATTAATTTAATTCAGGTTGTTCTTTTACCTTCCATTTCCTCATAACTGCAAACAGAGTTTGAGACAAAATACGTATTAATAAGATCTTATTACTACTTCTTTTAAGACTCAAATATCTACATCTAATAAAGAATTTTTAGGGTCATTTTATAAATGCACTTAAACATTATTTAATACACTATTGAATTACCATACAATATCTTACTATTTGTTTTCTTAAATTCTGTGTCAGTGGCTAATCTAAGGGTTTTTGAGATGTAAATAGAGAGATATTCTCCCTTACAATTGATTATGGAAGATTCATTTATTTAAGGCAGGTTAGTTGGAGGGTGGGTGGATGTCTGGTTGAGGAGTTCTCTAAGAACTCGTTCACACTGCTGTATGACATAGTAGAGTGCTCTCTGATGTTTTATCAGACAGCACTCAGCCCAATATTATACTATGGGGCAGTGCAGATCTGAAATGTTTTTGCTCATGACGATTCGGCATGGGAAAACAATTGCAGCACGCTGAGAGTGGCTCAGCAAATCGGATCACATGCACCCATACAAGTCTATGGGTGCGTGTAAAACCTTGGCCCAGACTTGGATTTCATCCCAGTGCAGTTTGATTTATGCAGACACAGACGATGGAAAAGTTGGAGAAACGAAGTTCTCCATCTTCTCCGCACCTGTAATATGATTGTCTCAAACAAGAGAAACGGATCCCAGTAAACTGACACTCGGCTCAAACTCTGGTCAGAGCTTGAGCCTAGTGTCATTAGCATAAATGATCCAATTCTCTCACATGAGAGAATCAACACTTGTGTGACCCGGCCTAACGTGTAGTTGGGGAGCTAAGAGTGGGAGATGGTTTGAAGGGGTGAAGTGGAAGGTGGAGTGGGGGAGGTATCAGAAGAGGAGGGATATTTTAACTTAATTATTATTTTAATATGGTGAAAGTTATCTAATTTAATGTTAGAAGGGTTTAAGATAAGTTGAAATGGTATTTCTTTGCTTGGATGAGAAGAGATCTGATGTCTCTGATATGTCTTCAAAAGACACATTCAGATAGTGATTCAAGAAAGTAGCTAAAAGTGGGTTGTCAAGTACATGTATATCATGCTGTACATAATATCTACTCACGAGGGTCTTTATCCTTGTTCAAAGGGGTGTAAATATAAGTATGTATTACACAGGGTAGAAGTAAGATATATATATATATAAATATATATATATATATATATATATATAAACTGTTGAAATGTAAAATTAACAACATAAGGTTAGAAATTGCAAACACCTGTATTCCTCTCCCATATAAATCTGAGCTTCACTATGAAGAAAGTGAAAACTTGCAATATCCGATTTTGATTGTAGGAGATTTTAATACTGTAATTGACTTTACCTGTAATAGAAAATCATGTAGACGTGCGTCAAAGTCTAGTGATACAACATCTTTTCCAATCCTCTGGAAGAATTTTTTGGGGAAGAGGCTTATTAATCCCAAGGATTATCAGGATTCATGTTACTCTAAGACTTAGCAATCCTGATTCCCTATTGATATGGTTTTTGGCAATGGAGAAATTTTGTATAAACTCCTTTAAGGGGGTTGATACTCACTCAGCAGCTTTTACGGGGATCTCCCTGGGCAACCCAGGCTTGCACCGACTTTGGAAGGGAGTGGATGAACCTGTCCATGATGACCTTTTCCACCATCTGTACTGGGGAGGAAGATTGAGGTTACAACCACTTTGAACCAAGTGTAGGAGGTCGAACATTTGGGACCTGGGAGGTTTGTCACTGCAATAGGCCCAGTGGTGCACCCGTTGCACCCTAACAGTCAGAGTCACTCCCAAGCGCGCCAAAATTTCTGTTTTTAATTTGGCGCACTCCTTTGCGTCCTGCAGGGCCAAACAAGTCATAATGGGCTTTCTGAGGCTGGCCCATTAAATATGGCACCAGCACCTCCGCCCACTGCTCTGGAGGCAATCTCTCCCGCTCCGCCACCCTCCCAAAGAACGTTAGGACCTCGACGTCATCACCCGGAGTAATCTTTTGCAATGCTCTTCTTACCGTCTTCCTGACGTGTGAATCATTACCTGGAGTTGAGGGAGGGACGGCCTCTCTGCTGCGAACTTTCCCCGCTAGAAGTTCCATCTGCCGTTGTTGCTGCTGAATCTGCTGCATCAGAAGTTTATTAGTCTCTTGCTGCATCTGTTGCTGCTCCCGGTGCTGCTGTTGCAGGCTCTGCTGGCTCTGCAAGTGCTGCCGGTGCTGCTGTTGTTGGCTTTGCAGCAGGTGTTTGAGTGGCTCTTTCATGGTGCCGGACATCTCTGGCTGGCTGGCGGCCTTTACCCAGGACATCCATCGATCTCTGTGGCAGGTACACGTTTTCCTGGAATCTTGCCCACATTCTCCACTAATTGTAACTGGGTTGGTACTCACTCAGCCACTTTTAAGATAGTCACAGGAGTCAGTTTCTTTAAAAATGTCCAAGGTGGGTTTATTCGGACTTCATAAACTGCACTCTCCAGGTAAATTAAACATTTTCTCGGTAATTATTTTGATTCTAGGCTACATATATACCGGGACACGAGGATATGTACTTTAAATGCCCCTGATGAAGCCACCGTGTGTGGCGACACGCACTGGGCACTGAGGTCCCATTTGCACCTTCCCATTTACAGGCTGATTTGATTGAGTATTTGCTTTCTATGATCATATTGTTTAATTGGCTCTACTATTATTTTTTGCTGGGGCAGCACGGGTGGCCACAATTGAGTGTATGTGATGGAGTGGTTATGGAGTAGTCATCTCCAGTGTGAGGTGAAAGGGTCTATTGGCAATCGCCAGTTTACAATTATACTGTTCTATAGACCTATTACCCTGTATACAGGGACACCATATTGATTTTCACACAGATACCTGTTGTTGCACTTTATATACATATTGTTTTTTGTGTATTCTCTATTTATATAGAATACTTTGGGCTTGTGCAATATTGACCATCATAGATATTCTATATAGCCTGTTAGAGTTCATCTATTTGACTGCACTTTATTGTATTTTCTGTCATTATAATATGGGAAGGTCTCTAAAGTAGTGGGTTCCTCAAGCAGTGGATTCCTCCACTATTTTTAATGGTGTTTTAAAATAATTTTTTTTGTGCGTATTCTTATATATGTGTCAGGAGATACTGTAATAAATTGATGTAATTTATATTCAAATATTCCGTGATTATTTCTTCAGGTGATCACCGCTTAGGTGCATGTCTTCTTTTCTTTTTGAAATTCGTATGATGTTGTATGACATGTGGCAGGTAGATCCCAGTTATTAGATGGTGCCCTCCTAAAGTAGTAGGTGCATGGGGTTATGTCCCAGCTTTTTGTCCTTTTTATGGGCACAAGACATGGATTTCCTAATCCAAGCTGCTCTTTGCCCTACTTATTGACCATATATAAGGCTATGTGCCCACGATGCAGAAATGCTCAGGATTTTTTCCTGAGCGTTTCTGCATCTCCCTGGCAGAAAAAAACGCATGCGGATTGTACATGTGGATTGTACATGCGGATTGTACATGCGGATTGTACATGCGGATTGTACATGCGTTTTCCTGCCAGGGACATGCGGAAATGGAGCTTTATTCACTGACATTTCCGCATGCGGATTGACAAGCGCTTTCCAAGCGATTAGCATCACTTGGAAAGTGCTTGTGACAACTAGGTCACACTATATAAATTCATGCAAATTGCATGGATTTATATAGTGTGACCCGAGAGAGTGGTAAAAATAAAAAAATAAATGTATACTTACCCTCCGATGGCCCCCGGTGTCCTGCTTTACACTCCGTTCTCCCTTGCCGGCAACAGTGAATTGAAAGACCTGCCGACGTCAGCATCGCGTGACCCGTCACATGACTCTGACGTCAGCACAGGTCCTTCAATTCATTGCAAAGTGCCGGGAAGCAAGTAGGAGCGCAGCGCGGGCCGACAGAAGGTAAGTAGACAGTTATTTTTTATTTTATTCTTTTTTTACAGATTTTTTAATGGTACCTGGGTGTGGAGGAGACTCTCCTCTCATCTAAACCCGGGTACCATCTGCACATTGGAACGCGTGGATTACGCATCTACATATACAGTGATGCGTAATCCATGTGATCTAAAGCAAGTCAATGGCGGCGAAGACGCAGCACTTCTGCAAAATAATTGGTAGCGCTGCGTTTTTTTCCGCAGCGGAAATTTTCGCAGCATGTGCACAGCACATGCGGATTATCATTGGGGAACATTGCTGCCCTTCTACCATGCGTTTTTAATGCGTTTCAGCAGCTATAAAAACGCTGCGGAAACGCATTAAAAACGCATTGTGGGCACACAGCCTAAGGTTGTAAAGGAATAAGGGGTTCTCAGTTTTGGACTCAGGAGGAAATATTAGCGATGTACACAGGTGATTTGTTATTATTTTAATAAATGTAAAGGAAGATCTAAGGACAGATATTACATTGGTGAATGGATTTGGTATTTTTTCTGGATTGAAGATTAATTGGAATAAGTCAGATATCATTATTGGACAAGAATTTCCAAATTACAGATGGTGATATACTTATTATCCAAGAGGGCAACAGTTTGAAATATTTGGCATTAAATATATCACATAAGATGGTGGACTATATAGAAGTGAATGTCATACCGGTGTTGAGTCGTTTTAGCAGAATGGCAAAAATATGGAGGAACAAGGAAGAATCAATCTGATTAAAATGTATTTGTTTTTTTATGTATATTTAATAAATTCCCCTCTTTGCAACTTAGTGACTGAGTATAGGAAAAAATGTATATTAAAGCAACCTTATACCCTGAGACTGAAAAGTTACTACACTTTGTAAATATACAGTCATCCTTCCTGACGCCCTTCTTTTGCCTCCCGCTACCTCCATTGCTTAGATCTGTGTTCTGTTCCTACTACCTCCAAGATGGCCACCAGTTTGGTAAGTCTAAACCACATCTTCCCTGTCTTTTCTGTGCTGTGGGATGGGAAAGGAAAGGCAGGAGAGGTGAGGTTTAGATTTACCAGTGTACTCCATGCTGCTATGACCGTCATCTTGGAAGCAGGAGGAAAGGAACGCCTATCCCAGCAGAGGAGGCATCGGGGAGCTAATGGAGGGCTTCAGGTAGAGTGCCTATACATGCGAAACGTATACCCACTTCTCAGTCCCAGGGGAAGGGGCCCTTTAACACTGTTGCAGGACAATATTAGCGTTGAGCTGTAATTGTTTTCTAAGGCAGTACACTTAATATAGGACAATCACTGTGCTACCAGTATTATTCCGCACATAAATGATACTGATTCTCCATTTTGTAATAACATAATTAACCCTTTGTGCTAAACTGAATAGTAAATTATAGTCTGTTTTTCAATTAACAGCATAAAGCAATATGTTTACAAAGATGAATACTCCAATGCTAACCAAAACTGAATTCTCTGCTAAGGTTACAAAATAACCAACACTTTATACATGGACAGTAAATTCTTTTTCTAATTTCTCGTCTTATTTCTGTTTGCCATTTTAGGAGACAGTGGTGTGCGGCCATCTCTCCCCGGCAGCACAATCTCTGACAACATCAAGAGACTAGATTTTCATCAAGTGCTTGGCCGGGGGAGTTTTGGAAAGGTAAGAACCTATAACATTACGAGCCCAGATCGTATATTGTTTGCTATACAATATAAGATCATGAATGAAGTAGAGAATAACACTGTTAATAACCATCTTAGATCCCCAAATTCAGGTGTTTCTGACAAAGGCAGATGCAGGGCGGTTTCCAAATGTGTTGCTACCTATATATGTGTAATAGTGTTTTCTGATAGTCTACAGTGGGTTAAAGTATTTTTCTGGTGCCTCTAACTTCTGCACTAGGAAGTTGCAGGTGCTGCTGTTTTCCCCACATGCCTGCACCTTGGAATCTTGGATGGCCAGCAGATAACAACATCTATTTTTCAATACAGGTGCACGATCCTGTTGGCTGTGCAAGTGTGGGCCAGACACCTGTATAGACAACATCATGCAGAAGTGACAGCTGCCGTAGAAACTCTACATGCAAATATGTGACCAGAGCACTTTCATCCACCTTTATCCATGCTAGCTGTGTCACCCACATAGAATGTGGAAGAATGTGCTCTGGTCAGATGAGACCAATAATTTAAATTTTTTGCTAAATGAAAAACACTAAGTGTGGAGGAAAACTAACACTGCAGATCACCCTGAAAACACCATCCCCACCGTCAAACATGGTGGTGGAATCATCATGCTGTGGGGATGCTTTTCTTTAACAGGGACGCTCGTCAGAGTTGATTAGAAGATGGATGGAGCTAAATACAAGACAATCTTGTAGGAAAAACCTGTTAGAGGCTGGAAAAACTTGAAACAGAGATGAAGGTTCACCTTCCCGCAGGACAACGACTCTAAACATACTTCCAGAGCTACAATAAGATGGTTTAAATAAAAACATACTCGTGTGTTTATATAGCC
Organism: Phyllobates terribilis; assembly: GCF_046119375.1. Lineage (NCBI taxonomy): Eukaryota > Metazoa > Chordata > Amphibia > Anura > Dendrobatidae > Phyllobates > Phyllobates terribilis. The sequence goes on from NW_027362821.1 coordinate 6,065,540, forward strand.
CAGTTAAAGTCCAGACATAAATCTCATTGAGAATTTGTGGCAAGGCTTAAAAATTGTTGTTCACAAACGCTCTCTATCCAATCTCACAGCTAGTTTGCAAAGAAGAGTGGGCAAAAATTTCAACCTATAGTGCAAAGCTGGTAGAAAAATACCTTGCAGCAGTAATTGCAGCAAAAGGTGGTCCTACAAAGTGTTGACTCAGAGGGGCTGAATACAAATGCACGTCACAATTTTCAGATTTACATTTTTAAAATATTCAGAAAAACATGTATCATTTCCTTTACACTTCACAAATACTTGTACTCTGTGTTGGTATATCACATAAAATTGCAATAAAATACATTTAAGTTTTTGCATGTAACTTGAAAAAATGTGGAAAAGTTCACAGGATGTGAATACTTTTTCAAGGCACTACATTGTACATCTGCATGTACGTAGCTACATAAGTATGAGTAAATATATGTGTGTTTACTGAGAATGACATTTATTAAAGATATTGTCCACAGTTAAAAAGTAATAATTCAAAAAATTCCGTGTCAGCAGTGGTGACGTCTCATACATTCTCCTGATTGCTAACCAATGACTCGTCTCAATGGTTTTGTCCAATAAATAGAGACATCCTCAATGAGACCAGTGATTGTCTGCAGCAAGGTAAACAAGTGCAGGTTTGGACTACTGTGCCAGGCTCTGGAATAGCAAAGGATTTATCAGGGTAGTATCGTTTTATTTTTTTAATCATACTACTCCCTGAAGTTAGGACAAAAATGGAATTGAGGACAAGCCTCCTAATACTATTACAGACAACTCTCTGATTTTTTAGGACATTCCTGGGAAAAGGAGAGAGCTCCTTGATTACCAGAGAAGCCAGCAAATATCCCAAAGCATACTCTTCACAATATATTCACCTCTCGTGTTTTCTGCAATTCTTATAAGGCTGGGTGCCCACGTAGCGTTTTTCAAGCGTTTATGATGCGGAATTTCCGCAGCGGAAACGCTTGTGAAACACTAGGTAATCCGCACCCCATGGTCCCCAAGGGGATTCCGCATGTTCTATGCACATGCTGCGGATTTTTCCGCAGCGTTTATGCTGCGTACAAAAATCCGCAGCATGTCATTTAATTTTGCGGAAGCGCAGCGGAAGCCCCGCTATTGACTTGCATTGAGACGCATAGAATGCGCGTCTGTACATTTCTACAAGTGAATTCTATGCGTCTCTATGTACGGATGGTACCCAGTTCTGGAGGAGAGAAGACTCTCATCCAGACCTGGGTACCATTGTTCCTGTAAAAAAAAGAATAAAATAATAAATAAAGTTAATACTCACCTTTCCGAAGGCTTCTCTGCATGCCGGCATCGCTGAAGGACCTTCGGTGACGTCACAGTCATGTGACCGCAGGCCCTTCACCGCTCTGTCTCACGATATGCCGGCAGCCGGGAACTAGACAGGAAGGAGCGCTGCAGCCACGCCGGGGCATCGGGGGTGAGTATAGCTTTATTTTATTTTATTTTTACGTTTCACACTGTATAAATCCATGCTGTTTGCATGGATTTATACAGTGTGACCTAGTTGTCAAGCACTTTCCAAGTGATGCTATCGCCTGGAAAGCGCTTGTCAATCTGCATGCGGAAACGCATGTGAATCCGCATGTGGATCCGCATGTATTCTGCAGGAAAAAAGCATGCACAATCTGCATGTACAATTTGCATGCGTTTTTTCTGCCAGGGAGATGCAGAAATGCTGCAGAAATTTTCTGCTTCATTTCTGCATCGTGGGCACATAGCCTAACTCCTGGCATCACTGCAACATAAAACCTGACACCAGAGGTGCTGTGGAGTGAAAAGGAGTTTAGGATCAGGACAAAGTGTCTGCAAATGTAGTCTCAGGTCTGTGCTGCAGATTAAGGTGCATTCACACTGCGCAGTTATCGGAAACCAGTGGAAACAGGCTGACGTTCGCCCGACAAACAAGCAAAGTGGTCTTTCATAGGGTAAAATGATCTTTTGTTTTGCTTAAATCTTTATCGATCTTGAAATAACCTATACAAAAAACTATGAGCAATAGCCAAGGTAGCATAAAAGGTATATATTTTATTAGTACAATTTAGACACATGATAAAATCTGATGAAAAAAGAGAAAATCAGATAAGGCTAAAAACACAGGCAAACCCCATTATGCATAACAAAAGAATATGCAGCAATATTAAGTAATGTATACATAATAGGCTATTAGAAAAAGGTATGTTGGGTGGAAATAATTCCTACACACATATAAAGTGTAATAGACGCCAAATGTGATAAAGTATATATGCTGCACAAAATAACCCTAGTATAGATAGGCATACATTTGCAGCATGGTCTTTGATGCCAGCATCTATGTACAGCTGAGCTCTGCACCCCAACACAGTCTGTTTATATTGATTCTCATCTCAGCTTTTCATGGCTGACACAGGAATAATGCCGACCAGCTCTGGAGTTGTAGTTATTCCTGTCTCAATCATGCATGGCTAAGACTGAAGTAATCCTTTAACCTCCTAGCTTTAATGGGTAATTCTAGTGGGGTTATTTCCTAGTGCCCATGTTTATAGCTATTAGATCTCCTGTATGTAAGCTAGTAAGAAACTGTAGAAATATAAAATAATTATTAAAGAAATAGCAATGGTGTCACTTTCCTGCTCCCCTCCACACTTATTTCAATGAGTTGTTCGGCCTTAGGGTACAAGTCTGCAGTAACTATGTGACTACAGACTTGTGAGTCCTCACAGTGTGCAGTGTGTGTGCTGTTGAGGTTCTCCAGTGCCGGTGCCAGGAATGGGCAGGAGCATAACTGCAGGTATGCAATTTGCATACATGTGGTCATGTGCCGACGAGACATGTGCAGCTGTCCATGTCGCCCTGGCACTTTACAGAAAAATTGTGTGCCAGTTCAAATGTGCTGTTGCGTGTAGGGTGCGTTACACTCACTTGTAGGCCACAGGCCCCAGCTGTCTCCAGGTCTTCAACTTAAGGAGCTGCCGCACATAGATTAGGGAACACTCAGTTCGTTTCAACACACAGAAGTTTACTCGACAGTTCAATTGCATCAGATTGTAATACACAGTATCGGGCACAACATTCTCCATTTCTTATTTCCATAGTACAGAACATTTTCAGCATTTATTTACGTTCTAACTGGACTATCCCTACGTTCACTGATCCTGTCAGCCCCAGGATTTCCCAGTTGAGTTCCACAATACACCCGAGATGTGTTACATTTCCCATACACAATTGCACGTCCATCTTCCTCTGTATGTAAAGGGGTGAGGTGCTTGCCATAGCACCTGAATCGAGCCCTGATCTCCGGACATTGCAGGAATGTCTGCAGTGAATTTTTGTAAGGCCTCATATCACCCAGAACAATATGTACTCACTCTTGATATCAGCCCCAACTGCCCTTGAATTTGATCTTATATCACTCACGAACGCTCTACAAACAGGAAGCAGTCTCCTTTAACTGGCACTTTTCCCTCCCACTATGAGCTAGTCCTAAACATGAACACTTTCTTACACTATTCTCATCCTACCTATGTCAACTCCTAAGTCCTAAACTATGTCTTATCTTGCGCAATCCTATGCTGTACACTATACATTATACATATGACCATATCACACTCTATATTACAATTCACATAATATGACATACTGTAACTATGTAATTACACCATATATACTGAAAACTGCAGGACATCGTTTACACTACAATACAACACGATTGGTGTCTTCAGGGGTATGAATGCGACGGTCCAGTCAACACCCCCTTACACAGGCTCGCTCAATACAAGGGAATTGAGTGAGGCCGGATAAATGACCATCTGCTCCCATCACTGGAGAATCCTCATGAGTCTACACTCACATAAAGTGTCTGCAGACTTGTACCCCAAGGCCAGACAACACCTTTAATGAAGATCATCAACTAATGACCATTTTTTTCTAGGTGGTGCTGGCGGAAGATAGATATACCCGCCAGCAATTTGCTGTAAAAGTCATCACAAAGAGGAACCTGCTAGCTGAAGGAGAGGAGCGCGCGTTGGTGGAGCGGCGTGTGTTACAACTTGCATCTGGCAGCCCCTTCCTTCTTCATGGCACATTCGCCTTTCAGACCAAGGTAAAATTGTGACCTGTTCATTAATATTGGATAAAGAATAAAGTGCACTCATCTATATGCACAGGATATGTCCACGTTTATATCTGGTGTTTGTTAACATTTCAGCATTGGAAACATTTTCATGTCCTGCTCCTTGTATGTGTAGCTGTCACCTACTGTGGGAACACTGGACAAACCCTGGGAACCAGGCAATGTGCCTAGAAATATGATGCTGACGGTTAACTTTTGGGGTTTCTCTATTGAAGTCTATGGAAAGTCTTGGAGTGGTTCAACTGGCTCCCAATATCTGAAGTCATTTGTCCACCCCTATGGATGTCATTCTTAATGAGTACTTCATAATGGTGAGAAATGCAGAAGGCAACATTACAGTGAAAAGTAATGCTGTACATTTAGCACATCACATTCTACATATGTAGATATATCTTCTATATGTATATACTTAGAATAACTAATAAACACATAGTAAAAGAAGAAAGTATCATTACTGCTATTATTATGTAACTATATCTCCACGAGTAAGTGGAACAGAGATTAATCACAGAAGAAATCGCAGAAGAAATCACTGATTATTGAGTGTTAGTAAATGTATGACTGCTACAATGACTTTATCATACGACTGATTTCTACGTCTTGTCTGACAGGAGCTTGTGCTTCTTGGGATGGAGTATGTCACCTGTGGCGAATTCCACCATCTCCTGATGAGGAAGGGGTGTCTTGACATCCCCAGTGCACGGTACAGTATTCACAGTCTAAGCCATACAGCTATGTATTTTCTAAATGAGACTGACTAGATTGATTCGATTGTTAGCCCTAACGTTCACGTAAATTCATATCTCCCATTCACAGGGATGTTATTAGGGAAACACTTAGAAAAATACAGCTCTAATTTTTATTTCCAAAAATAGCACCGCACCTGTCCACAGGTTGTGTGAGGCATCGCAGTTCATCCTCATTCACATTAGTCATGTGGCGTTATTTTTTAAAGAAAGACACCATGTTTTTCTGATCCTGGATAATCCTTTAACACCATATGAATATACATTGTAATAGTAGCAATTGTGTATCCCTATAGGCAAGAAGGAACTTAAAGAGGTTATCCACTACTTTAACATTGATGTCCTATACTTAGGATGAGCAGGTCCAGGTGCCTTATAATCAATACGATATGTGCGACTGCCCTTCTAGACCATTATAATAATATAAATACTTGTATATAATAACCAGAAATATAAAATCCTGATAAGTCCTGCCTGTCTAGTCTTTTGGGCAATATATATTTCTGAGTTTCTGATTCACTAAAAACTATTTTCTCCTCTTTTCTTTCGGCCAGATTCTACGCCGCAGAACTTGTGTGTGGAATTCAACACCTGCATTCTAAGGGCATCATCCACCGGTAACTAGAAATACATCTAATCCTCCACCACCAGTGATGCCTATAACTATACACAGCAATACTGAGAATTATACAGCGGACACTGATAAGAATCCATTTGTCTTCTTCACAGAGATCTCAAGCCTTCTAACATCTTGGTGGCTGCGACGGGCCATATAAAGATTGCCGACTTCGGTCTGGCACTTGAGAACATCTATGGAGACCGGACAGCCACCGAATACGCTGGGACACCAGGCTTCATGGCTCCTGAGATGCTGGCTGCGGAGGAGTACAATGCTGGGGTAGACTGGTATGCATTTGGCATCATTTTGAACATCATGATTACCAGCAGGTCCAAATACCATCGAGGACTATTCAACGCTTCCAGCAAGGAGGCGAAGAACATCATTAAAAAGGTCAGTACATGATATAAGTTGTATTACTTTTATATTATTGTGTGATTTATTGTGATGTTAGCGGTAATTTACTATTATATTCAGCTCCATTGGTGGGAGTGGAATCTCATGTTAGGTCAAGTGTTTACGTGTTCAATATAACACGTAAACACTTGTAGGGGTGACGTGATGGTATATATTACCTGTCATGTATTATTGAAGATGTCAGAAAAAAAACACTAATATTAGGCTTTTTTTTTTCATAAATATATATAATATTTATTTATTTTAGTTAAATTTTATTTATGAAGCTGTTATATAAATATAAACATTTTTTTTTCTTCTTTTGTAGCTCCTCCGGGAAGATCCTGCCAGGCGCCTCGGAGTCCATGGTAACATCAGAGCCCATAGGTTTTTCCAGCGTATTGACTGGGACTCGGTGGAAGCCCTTAGAATGTGTCCCCCACATGTTCCTGTGCCAGTAAGTATTAGAGGAGATGTTTTATACAGACTCATTTATGAATAGTTTCACATAGCTTTAATCACTTTTTCCAAATTCGTCAGATTACTAATAACAGTGAAGGTCGCTGATTTGTCAGTGGTGAGATTGTAAGCCCCCATACATGTTAAATGATCAGCAGATAGTGACAAAATCTGCCGATCATTGGTTGACATATGTAGAGAGCCTCTAGCTTTCCTGAACTTTACTATATACTGTTCTTATGTAATCACCTTCTTGTGTTTTCTTTTTCTCTTATAGCCAAGTAACATCCAGCGCGGCTCCAGACCATTCAATCTTCAAATTCTGGAAGCAGCAGAGGCTAACAACTCAGCCCTCTCAGCAGACCACCAGGCCTTGTTCACGGGGTTTTCATTTACCAACATCAGCTGGAAAACCCCAAACCATCCACCGGCTCTTTAATATCATCAGAGCAAGCTGTCTTCCTAAACCCCAAGAAGAACATCAAAATAAGAAGATCCGGAAGGGCAAGCAGGACCTGGACAAGCAAGAAATAAGCGTGTCAGGACTCAAGCCAGGATCAGGACCCCAGAAGAACACAGAAGATATTCCTGTTCAAAAGGATGGCCATAAAGATGGATGAGGCAAGGGAGGTAAGTGCCCAGTAGGGTTATGTGTGGCATTATGGTGTGCCTGGGAATACCATGCACACTACATGCCCCTGACAATAAGAGCCTTATGATACTATATGTATAGTGTTACGCTATGTATATAGTACATAAGAGAAAAAATATTCTAGTTATATTTACCGGTGACTACCGGTGACTATAATTACAATTTTCCCCTTCCTCCATAACAACTCATTGAGCTGTCCTGGGCGACGGGGAAATAAGGTGTGAGATGGCTGGCTATTAAGGGGTGGAAGGAGGCCAGTTTTTTTTTTTTTATAAATCATAGCATTTAAAGCTATATTGCTTTGCTATGTAAAATAATTATATTTACCGGTGACTACCGGTGACTATAGTTACACTTTTCCCCCTCCTCCATAACAACTCATTGAGCTGTCCTGGGCGACGGGGAAATAAGGTGTGAGATGGCTGGCTATTAAGGGGTGGAAGGAGGCCAGTTTTTTTTTTTTGGTTTGTTTTTTTAAATCATAGCATTGAAAGCTATATTGCTTTGCTATGTAAAATAATTATATTTACCGGTGACTACCGGTGACTATAGTTACACTTTTCCCCCTCCTCCATAACAACTCATTGAGCTGTCCTGGGCGACGGGGAAATAAGGTGTGAGATGGCTGGCTATTAAGGGGTGGAAGGAGGCCAGTTTTTTTTTTTTTTTTAATCATTGCATTTAAAGCTATATTGCTTTGCTGTGTGAAATAATTATATTTACCGGTGGCTACCGGTGACTATAGTTACACTTTTCCCCCTCCTCTATAACAACTCATTGAGCTGTCCTGGGCGACGGGGAAATAAGGTGTGTGATGGCTGGCTATTAAGGGGTGGAAGGAGGCCAGTTTTTTTTTTTTTTAAATCATAGCATTTAAAGCTATATTGCATTGCTATGTAAAAAAAATTATATTTACCGGTGACTACTGGTGACTATAGTTACACTTTTCCCCTTCCTCTATATCAACTCATTGAGCTGTCCTGGGCGACGGAGAAATAAGGTGTGTGATGGCTGGCTATTAAGGGGTGGAAGAAGGCCAGATTTTTTTTTTTAAATCATAGCATTTAAAGCTGTATTGCTTTGCTATGTAAAATAATTACATTTACCTGTGACTATAGTTACACTTTTCCCCCTCCTCCATAACAACTCATTGAGCTGTACTGGGCGACGGGGGAAATAAGGTGTGTGATGGCTGGCTATTAAGGGGTGGAGGAGGCCAGGTTTTTTTTTTTGTTAAATCATAGCATTATATCTAGCAACACTGCTAGATATAATCATAACAAAAGCATAAGGACATAAACATATGACGGTGTCCGGAGAGCCTGACGAGGCCGCAGTTGGTGAAATGCATGTCGAGGCTCACACACACCATCTGGATGCTCCTGTGCTTCTCGTGAGACATGGTACTGGTGCACATACTTTATGACTGATTATCTTCGGGCTCTCCTGATACCATCATATGTTTATGTCTTTATGCTCTTGTTATGATTATATCTACCAGGGTTAATTGGCTTCATTATTTTCACCTGCACCCCATATTGGGGATTAGCATCTACTGCGGCCATCTCGTCTTTTGACCAACTTCTGATTATTATATAGATATTGCAGGGGTATTATACAGGCAAAGTTTAAAGTTTTGCCTTCCTGCTCTCTACTATGTATTTATTTAACTGACTGCAATGCACGCCACTTATAAGACACTAGTGCTGTAGAACATCAGGGTTGCTTCACCTATATTTTGCGTACTGTTAAAACGTATTATAAACATCGAGCCTTTTTTCCGGGTTCTTATTAAAACTACGGCCACTCACAATTGATCAGCTAAACTCTCTGATATTTATACCTTATATAATTGTCAGTTAGCTGTGAGGTTTTAGTATTTAATTTATTTAATTATACCGGATTATATGCTTGCATATTCTACTTGTTAGTATACTTCTTTTGCAGGTATATTCATAATTTTTCCTGTTTTTTATAGACTATTCATCATATTTCTTAGTCTCGCAGTTTGCAGTAATTACTAGCCCACCTTAATTGTGTTTGCCCCTAGAACTCTAGAGCATTTTTCATCTCACAGGAGCTCCTCATTATCTGGTTCTATCCTTATATTCAGGGATTGTTTCCATCCTCCCTGTTTTTTAATTGTACTTCTCCCCCTTACCTTGTATTGTTGTATTATTGGTATTATATTTATAATTGATGTACAATAAAATGGTTTATATATTTAACAAACCTTTGTTTTCGTTTGGGTCTCCGTCTCCTCCATATTTATTAACATTATATATATTGAGCGGTATTTGACTAGGATTCCCTTCTTTTTGGTTTTGATATCTTCTTAGGGGTACAACACACTTCTCTTTAGTGATATCTCTTATGTAGGTTTACATGTGTAGATACAGGTCTGGTGACGAATTCTGTGTTGCTCTGTAAGTGTGCTGCAGTAATACAGTGGGTACGGAAAGTATTCAGACCCCTTTACATTTTTCACTCTTTGTTTCATTGCAGCCATTTGGTAAATTCTAAATAGTTCATATTTTACTCATTAAAGTACACTCTGCACACCATCTTGACTGAAAAAAACAGAAATGTAGACATTTTTGCAAGTTTATTAAAAAAGAAAAACTGAAATATCACATGGTCATAAGTATTCAGAATCTTTGCTCAGTACTGAGTAGAAGCACCCTTTTGAATTAGTACAGCCATGAGTCTTCTTCGGAATGGTGCAACAAGTTTTTCACTCCTGGATTTGGGGATCCTCTGCCATTCTTCCTTGCAGATCCTCTCAAGTTCCGTCAGGTTGGATGCTGAACGTTGGTGGACAGCCATTTTCAGGTCTTTCCAGAGACGCTCAATTGGGTTTAGGTTAGGGCTCTGACTGGGCTAGTCAAGAATGGTCACAGAGTGGTTCTCAAACCCCTCCTTTGTTATCTTAGCTGTGTGCTTAGGGTCATTGTCTTGTTGGAAGGTGAACCTTTGGCCAAGTCTGAGGTCAAGAGCACTCTGGAAGAGGTTTTCATCCAGGATATCTCTGTACTTGGCCACATTCATGTTTCCTTCAATTGCAACCAGTCATCCTGTCCCTGCAGCTGAAAAACACCCCCATAGCAATGCTGCCACCACCATGTTTCACTGTTGGGATTGTATTGGGCAGGTAATGAGCAGTGCCTGGTTTTCTCCACAAATACTGCTTAGAATTATCACCAAAAAGTTCTATCTTCATCTCATCAAACCAGAGAATCTTATTTCTCATAGTCTGGGAGTCCTTGACTGGTGGAGGACTGCAGTGATAGTTGACTTTATGGAACTTTCTCCCATCTCCCTACTGCATCTCTGGAGCTCAGCCACAGTGATCTTGGGGTTCTTCTTTACCTCTCTCACCAAGTCTCTTCTCCCATGATTGCTCAGTTTGGCTGGATGGCCAGGTCTAGGAAGACTTCTGGTGGTCCCAAACTTCTTCCATTTAAGGATTATGGAGGCCACTGTGCCCTTAGGAACATTGAGTAATACAGAAATTCTTTTGTAACCTTGGCCAGATCTGTGCCTTGCCACAATTTTGTCACTGAGCTCCTTGGGCAGTTCCTTTGATTCTCATTTGGTCTGACAAGCACTGTGAGCTGTTAGGTCTTATATAGACAGGGGTGTGCCTTTACAAATCAAGTCTTATCAGTTAATTAAACACAGCTGGACTCCAATGAAGGAGTAGAACCATCTCAAGGAGGATTACAAGGAAATGGACAGCATGTGACTTTAATATGAGTGTCTGAGCAAAGGGTCTGAATACTTATGACCATGTGATATTTAAATTTTTCTTTTTAATAAATTTGCAAAAATTTCTATATTTCTGTTTTTTTTTCAGTCAAGATGGGGTGCAGAGTGTACTCTAATGAGTAAAATATGAACTATTTAGAATTTACCAAATGGCTGCAATGAAACAAAGAGTGAAAAATTTAAAGGGGTCTGAATACTTTCCGTACCCACTGTATACCAGGAATAAACCAGAAGGGAACAGTAAGCACTGCTTATTACATGTACCTAGCTTTTCTTTTAACCTACTCCTACTCCTTCAACATGCTTACATATGCTCACAGTTTTGGCTCCACTAATCCTCAGTCTCCTTCGCTATCCCCAAACCTCAGCACCCTCTAACCAAATAATTATCTCTCCTTCCCTCTTATCTCCACACCTGTCCTCATCTGCCATACTGCTCTTCAACCTCAGATCTATCCTACTAAAACATGAAAAAACAGTCACTCTCCTTCTCCCACCTGCTCTACCTCTCTCTGCTTCTCCTCACTGCAGGCGACATATCTTCCAATCCTGTTCCCCCCACATCCAGGGCCGGTTTTAGCCAAAGTGGGGCCCTGGGCAAAAGTTTAAAGTGGGGCACCAAACGCTCATATATTGTACCATCACACAGAAACATTTCAGTTGCATTTACATGCACAGAGTTCAGGCCGTTAAGCGAGTGCAATTGTCAAGTCGTTCTGTGCTTGATTTTGGCGTCTTTAGACAGGCTGACTAACAATGATGAGCGCATGATGAACAGTGATGAACAATTACTAGTGATGTGCTGCTGAGAATAATGATTTTTGTTCTGCCATAAACAATCCAATCACCCGATGAATGAGCAGCATTTTGCTCATTCATTGGGCAATTGCCAATCTTTACACTTATTAACTTTTGTCTGTGCTGCCGGGATTTATAACTGTGGATGCTACATACACATAGTTCAGTTTTTCTATTATATCAAATACTTATTTCAAGCAATAATATACAAATTAATTATGTAAAAATGTAAAAATCATACAGTCTGATTTTCTAGATTACTTTTTATATTCTGTCTCTCACAGTTGAAGTGTACCCGCGATAAAAATTACAGACCTCTTCATTCTTTGTAGGTGGGAAAACTTGCAAAATCAGCAATGTATCAAATACTTATTTTCCCCACTGTATATTTGAGCACATAGATATAGACTTGTGTTTATATATATATTTATTAAGCACATATATATACAGTACAGACCAAAAGTTTGGAAACACCTTCTCATTTAAAGATTTTTCTGTATTTTCATGACTATGAAAATTGTCCATTCACACTGAAGGCATCAAAACTATGAATTAACACATGTGGAATTATATACTTAACAAAAAGTGTGAAACAACTGAAAATATGTCTTATATTCCAGGTTCTTCAAAGTAGCCACCTTTTGCTTTGATGACTGCTTTACACACTCTTGGCATTCTCTTGATGAGCTTCAAGAGGTTATCACTGGAAATGGTCTTCCAACAATGGTTTTCACTTCACAGGTGTGCCCTGTCAGGTTTAATAAGTGGGATTTCTTGCCTTATGATTGTGGTTGGGACCATCAGTTGTGTTGTGCAGAAGTCTGGTGGATACACAGCTGATAATCCTACTGAATAGACTGTTAGAATTTGTATTATGGCAAGAAAAAAGCAGCTAAGTAAAGAAAAACGAGTTGCCATCATTACTTTAAGAAATGAAGGTCAGTCAGTGCGAAAAATTGGGAAAACTTTGAAAGTGTCCCCAAGTGCAGTTGCAAAAACCATCAAGTGCTACAAAGAAACTGGCTCACATGAGGACCGCCCCAGGAAAGGAAGACCAAGAGTCACCTCTGCTTCTGAGGATAAGTTTATCCGAGTCACCAGCCTCAGAAATCGCAGGTTAACAGCAGCTCAGATTAGAGACCAGGTCAGTGCCACACACAGTTCTAGCAGCAGACACATCGTTTCCACAACTATTAAGAGGAGACTTTGTGCAGCAGGCCTTCATGGTAAAATAGCTGCTAGGAAACCACTGCTAAGGACAGGCAACAAGCAGAATAGACTTGTTTGGGCTAAAGAACAGACGAAATGGACATTAGACCAGTGGAAATCTGTGCTTTGCTCTGATGAGTCCAAATTTAAGATCTTTGGTTCCAACCACCGTGTCTTTGTGCGACGCAGAAAAGGTGAACGGATGGACTCTACATGCCTGGTTTCCACCGTGAAGCATGGAGGAGGAGGTGTGATGGTGTGGGGGTGCTTTGCTGATGACACTGTTGGGGATTTATTCAAAATTGAAGGCATACTGAACCAGTATGGCTACCACAGCATCTTGCAGCGGCATGCTATTTCATCCGGTTTGCGTTTAGATGGACCATCACTTATTTTTCAACAGGACAATGACCCCAAACACACCTCCAGGCTGTGTAAGGGCTATTTGACCAAGATGGAGAGTGATGGGGTGCTACGCCAGATAACCTAGCCTCCACAGTCACTAGACCTGAACCCAATCGAGATTGTTTGGGGTGAGCTGGACCGCAGAGTGAAGGCAAAAGGGCCAACAAGTGCTAAGCATCTCTGGGAACTCCTTCAAGATTGTTGGAAGACCATTTCCGGTGACTACCTCTTGAAGCTCATCAAGAGAATGCCAAGAGTGTGCAAAGCAGTCATCAAAGCAAAAGGTGGCTGCTTTGAAGAACCTAGAATATAAGACATATTTTCAGTTGTTTCACACTTTTTTGTTAAGTATATAATTCCATATGTGTTAATTCATAGTTTTGATGCCTTCAGTGTGAATGTACAATTTTCATAGTCATGAAAATACAGAAAAATCTTTAAATGAGAAGGTGTGTCCAAACTTTTGGTCTGTACTGTATATATGCACAATACTTACCAGTCTGTCTCTTCCTCTTCACTTCTTCTAAACTCCTGCACAGTACAGGACCTGTGATGATATCATGGTTACGACTGTGGTGTCATCAAAGATCCTTAAGCAGTCCCAACAACTGTATTGATAACGCAGAGCTATTATGTAGTTTTTGCGGTAGATGTTTGGTGTCAGTGGTGTAACTTGGGCTGCTCTGTTGCCAGGATGTGACTGTCAACATCATGCTAATTGAGAGACGGCTCCCCGCAATGAGGCAGCGAGGAGCTGGCTGTCAGCATGACATCAGCAGTTACACCCTGGCTACAGAGCGGAAGACAAGCTGTTGCGACAATGTGACGTCAGCGGAAGTCTCAGAATGATCGTCAGGAATGGTCTGTGACCACTCTGTGCTAGGAGAGATCTGCGCTGGGTAGAATAGGCAGGTAGTTAGTAACCACCTGCCTGTCAGCACTTATGCCCATAGTAAAAAATTAATATAATTCTAGATAAACCCTTTGAGAGGGGGTTCCCTAGTAGTTGACAACCCCTTTAAATCCATTACCTGAGGTTGAATATGACACAACAAAATACTAAACTTTTCTTTGTGCACCTTTGAGAAATGCTGCCAATGGCTGGTCTCCTTTCTGCACAGTGGTTCTGCGCTCCTCCCCTCACCCTCTACAGCAACTATTGGTTGCTCAAGTCAAGTCAGCTGGGTATTGTAAAGAGAGCCTGTCACCAGAAAAAAACGCTATTAATCTGCAGATATAGGCTTAATCTGCAGGTTAATAGCGTTACTAACCTGCCCGGTGCCCACACATATCAGAACGCTATGGGGAGAAAATGTCCTTTATTCACTCCAGCAACGTTCAGTTTCAGTCATGGGGGCACAGGATCAGTCACCGATCTGAGTTTACAGTACCGTGTCCCTGGCCTTGACTGACAGCCGGCCCCAATGCAGAGCGACTGTCAGTCAGGGCCGGGGGCGCAGTTACAGCCACTGCTCTGTATTTTCAGACCGGTGACAGAAACCGCGCCGGCACCGCCCCGTGACTGAAACTGGAACACTGCTGGAAGGAATGAAGTTCATTTTCTCCTCGCAGCGTTCAGCTAAGTGCAGGCACCAGGCAGGTTAGTAACGCTATTACCCTGATGATTGACCCCATATCTGCAGGTTAATAGTGCTTTTTCTGGTGACAGGTTCCCTTTAAAGCTCCCGCCCAGGACTTATCAAATCTTCTTATTGTGTAATAAGCACAGTAAACAGGACCTCTTCAACAAATTTGAACTGCTCCAGATGCTCCCCCTGTCATCACACACTTGATGTGATTCTGCAGGCTGACAACCAGGGTCGGACTGGGGTGGCTAGGGCCCACCAGGGGAACTGACTCTAGGGGCCCACACTACAGCCCACCATAAATGGTTTTATTACTTGTTATGCTTTTCTATAATGTTCTATAATTACATGATTGGCCGCGCTGTGGAGCACCAAGTTGCAGGACTATATTCGAACAGTCATTCCGTACTGCCAGAGTCCCTTTAATGGTAACTTGTCACCTTGAAAAACGCTATTTATCTGCAGATAAAAGGGTAATCTGCAGGTAAATAGGGTGTAAAGCCTGGTTAGACGGCTTATTGGAAAAGCATTGGCTACACAGAGAAAATTACATTTTATTCTCCCTGCCGCCACTCGCTTCCTGTTATTGGGTCGGTGCAAGGAGGGAGACATTACAGTCACCACGAACTACAAAGTGAGGGTGCTGCAATAACGTCCGGCACCTTGATTGTGACATCTTCTATGGAGCCCAACCTCAGGCTGAGCTTCATTGAATGACTAACATGGAAGCAACACCAGGCAACTAGTGCTGAGTGAGTGTGGTCGGATAAGGTGTGATCCCAGCATGTTCAGGTGTTATCTGAGTATCTTGTAGTGCTCTGCTAATATGCTCGAGTCCCCGGGGTAGCATGTTTTGCGGCAGTAGACAGACGCAACACATGCAGGAATTGCCTGTTTGTTAGGTAATCCCTGCATGTGTTGCTTCTGTCTACCGCCGCAAAACATGCTACCCCGGGGACTCGAGCATATTAGCAGAGCACTACAAGATACTCAGATAACACCTGAGCATGCTGGGATCACACCTTATCCAACCACACTCACTCAGCACTAGTTGCCAGGTGTTGCTGCCATGTTAGTCATTCAATAACGCTCAGCCTGAGGTTGGGCTCCATGGAAGTGTCACAATTAAGGTGCCTGACGTTATTGCAGCACTTTGTAGCTCGCGGTGACTGTAATGTGTCTTATCCGACCACGCGCACTCAGCACTACTGGCAACCCATCAGCAACCTGCAACTGCGTCACAGGGGGCTGAAGGGAACAGGTGACTGCATGTGACGCGCCCCCTGGGCCATATTCTTTAGGGGAATACCCGGAGTCGGATCAGATGGGGGTTGTAGTCTCCGAGTGGCTGTGACCCGGTCCGTGCCCAGGGTCTCAAGCTCAGTGTGTGGCAGTCCTACAGATGTTATTAAAGTTCTTTATGTCGACTACGCCACCCGTTGATGTGCGGTCAATACGGCCGCCGCTGCAGCAGGGTCCGCTGAGGCTGGTGGTGTTTGTGCAGCTCTGGTATTATAACCCCCAACGGGAGGGGTATAGCCTCAGGGGGTCAGGTGCAGAGGATGGTGGTTGTGGAGGTGCAGTGAGGATGGTAATGAGAGACAGAGTCGGGTTCTGCAGTTCAGGGTTTTTACTTACTGCTGTTGTTCCGGTCACTCCGGCCTTGAGTGACCACCCGAGCCGTGCTGCGTCCACCAGGTCCTGGACTCGGCCAACCCCCAAGTAGTTCTGGAGCGTGGTTCTGAGCTCCCTTTCTGTCCTGTCCTCGTCTCTGGCCGTCCCCACCAGGGATCCACCTATGTCCGGCTCCCTCGGGCCTTTTGGTGGTAAACCCTTGTCTCTGGGTTCCCTGACCCTATTCTTGGTCTGCCTTCCGGGTGGATTTAGTGGGTGGTCGTGGCAGATGCTGCCCACGACCTCCGGTCTCTGGCTGAGGTGTGCTGTAGCCTCCACCAGCTTGGGATCCGGTACCCTGTTGCCAACTCTTCACCCTCTGGTCTAATTTGGGCTCTCAGAGTTCCTTCTTTCTCCCCCTCTGGGTCCTTCGTTCTCCTCTCTCTCTCTCTGGGCCTTGGAGTTGCTCCGCTTCTCTGCTCTGCTCCTCAAGTTACACTCTGACAGACTGACTGACCGACTGACCAGCCTTCTACAAAGGCTCCTCTGCAAAGACCCTGTTCTAAGATGGTTCCCACCTTATATACTCCCTCTATGTGTGAGCTCAGGTGACCAGCACCCAATGAGCTCCTAGCATTACCCAGACTGCTCTCCCTATCTGCCCCTACACTACTGGGATGTTCCACCCCCCCTCCCACTCCAGCCAGGAACAGACACTGTCGTACCTGCATATTTCTCTAGTGGGAGTACCATCGGTCTGTTCCCCGGAAATGGGATGTATGTAGTGCATGCAGCTAACTGAGCTCAGTCCCACACTCCATCCTTACCCGGGAGTGGAATATCACACCTCTGGGTTGAGGTGCAATACCCCTGTAGCAGCCGAATCCTCAGGGTGCTACATTCCCCCCTGGTAAATCACAGCACGTCCTCGGGCTGAAAGACAATAAAAACATAAAACATACAAAATTTTTTCATAAACATCAACATATAAACATATAAAACATCATACATATATCAGCAATAAAACTTTTTCATAAATAACATTCTTCTTGTTTCTGGTTCCTCCGGTCACGGTGCGACTTGTGACCGGGAAAAGTGCAACAGTTTCTTTAAGAAAATGGTTTTCCTATAAAACCGGTAGGGGGCGCTTTAGGAAGCGCAACTATATACAAAAGGGAAGGTGGCCGCTCTCAGTCCTCGGCCAGGTATTAGGAAATAGGGTCACACGGGTAACAGTTCAATTCGCTGGTCCCAACGGGGACTATAATAGCAGCAACAGTTTTTGGTACCCCGACGGGTAACTATATACAGTTTCTTCTCTACCGTACTCAACGACGGCGTCCTCCTGCTCTTTCTTTGTGGACAGTTTCAGTTTCAGACCCGTCCGGGTCCTCTTGCTCCTCCTCACACCGCAGCTCCTCCTCCGTCAGGCAATGCACATGGAGGGCGTAGGGTCCTTTGGCACACTTGTGCCGGGTGAAGGTGACCTCGTCCCCTATATAAAGGTCACGACCTCTGTGTCCCTCCGGTAGGTGGGACTCAACGTCTCTCCTGGTCACGAAGACGTCGCCTGGGGTGCGGTGATCCCTGATGAAACCCCACCCATGCTGCAGATTAAACTTTATCACAGTCCCAATGGTACGGGGACCATGCGCTGCACGGGGGTCTCTCCTGGTCCGGCTCTTCTGCTCCGCGCTCCTTACTTGGGCTTGCTGTTCCCGGACCCGCCTCTCTCTCCGCTCCCTCTCGAAGACCTCAAGCTGCTGCCGGCAGCACTCGGCACGCTCCGCTGCGGCTGCCCGAGTCTCCTGAGTGAACCCCATGAGATCTTCTCCGGTGGGGTCCCACTCAAACTGGGTCTCTTCTAGCGGGGGCGAGATCCTTTTTACGGGCTTTGGAGCCGGGATCAGGGGTTCGCACATGGCCCTTGCTTTTTGCAGCTCCAGCTGGATGTATTCCTGGGGCCATACGAAGGGCTGCCCATCCGGGCACGTATGTTGGGCGAACAGGTCTTCACCCAGGTGCGGCACTCTTGATGTTGAGGGCGCGTTGATGGTAGCGGCGCCCGGGTTGCCCAGGCCTTGCGACCAGGCTTGGGGCACTTTGAAAGTAAAGGGCACCGTAAGGACGGCGGCGCCCTGTGTTACTTGGCCCTGCGACCAGGCCGGTGGCTCCGCGGAGGTAGGGGGCGCTGTTGGTATTGCGGCGCCTGGGGGTACTAGGCCTTGCGACCAGGCCGATGGTACTTCCTGCTTGGTCACGCTCGAGGTCGAGGCGTGTGACGTCACAGGGGTCGCGGCTTCTGTTTGAGGCCTAGTCTGCGGCGGTGACGTTGCAGCGACGGGCACGGCAGGGGATACTTCGGGCTCTGCGACGGGGAGCTGGGGCAGGTACGCGGTTTCCCGGCTTGGGGTAGAGACGTCCCCTTTACCTGCCTCCTTTCGTTCGGCTCCCTTCTCGGCGCCGCCGTCTCCGGCCTTCAGTCCTCCTGCGCCATCCTCAGAGGCGGTCTGTCTCCTCGTCTCGGGTGGCGTGCTCCGCTGACGGGTCTCGGTCTGCTGGGCCATCTCACGGCTCCATTCTGCTAACGTCTCTCGCTGCACCCGGGCCATCCTCCGTGCGAGGCCCTCCAGCGCAGTCTGTGCACACTCCCGATCTCGGGGGAGCTGTGCTAGAATCTCCAGCAGGCCTTCTGGAGTGGCGACCGGCAACAGGCTCCTGACCACTGGGTCGGTGCTGCCTGGAGTGGCGGCCCGCATCAGGCTCCTGACCACTGGGTCGGTGCTGCCTGGCTCTCCCTCCATCTCCGGGTAGGCTTTCTCTGGACTCTGCTCCAGGCTTCTTGTCTCCGGGTGCGCTCTTTCTGGACTGCTCCAGGCGACACCCATCTTTGCTCTCTTGTTCTCAGTCCTCCCACTTCGAGGGCGGTCCCGGGGCAACTTGGTGATTGTCAGCTCCAGGGGCAGTTCTTTCACGCTGACAGACACATCTAGCATCACAGTCTCTGTTGGTGGGGGCGGTTTCCACTTTTGGCGCCATTTTCGGTCCTGGCCCACGATGGGAGGCGGCCTCTTGCCATCCTCTGGCACGCCCATAATGGCGTCCGCTCTGGCAAGGCGGGAAACCTTTGGAAATGGCGGGAATCGTCTCCCAGTGGCGGGAAACTCTGCAGATGGCGGGAAAAGGCTGTTAATGGCGGACAACCGGTGGGAATCGATCTGTGATGGAGTCCGATGTCGGGGACCCTCCGGGACCGGCGGGAGACTTCTTTTTGAGGTAAACTTGTTCTTTTCTTCAGGCACGCAGTACCCGGGTGTTGCGGGCATGTGATCCTGCCGACTACGCCAAAGTTGACGCGCCCCCTGGGCCATATTCTTTAGGGGAATACCCGGAGCCGGATCAGATGGGGGTTGTAGTCTCCGAGTGGCTGTGACCCGGTCCGTGCCCAGGGTGTCAAGCTCAGTGTGTGGCAGTCCTACAGATGTTATTAAAGTTCTTTATGTCGACTACGCCACCCGTTGATGTGCGGTCAATACGGCCGCCGCTGCAGCAGGGTCCGCTGAGGCTGGTGGTGTTTGTGCAGCTCTGGTATTATAACCCTCAACGGGAGGGGTATAGCCTCAGGGGGTCAGATGCAGAGGATGGTGGTTGTGGAGGTGCAGTGAGGATGGTAATGAGAGACAGAGTCGGGTTCTGCAGTTCAGGGTTTTTACTTACTGCTGTTGTTCCGGTCACTCCGGCCTTGAGTGACCACCCGAGCCGTGCTGCGTCCACCAGGTCCTGGACTCGGCCAACCCCCAAGTAGTTCTGGAGCGTGGTTCTGAGCTCCCTTTCTGTCCTGTCCTCGTCTCTGGCCGTCCCCACCAGGGATCCACCTATGTCCGGCTCCCTCGGGCCTTTTGGTGGTAAACCCTTGTCTCTGGGTTCCCTGACCCTTTTCTTCGTCTGCCTTCCGGGTGGATTTAGTGGGTGGTCGTGGCAGATGCTGCCCACGACCTCCGGTCTCTGGCTGAGGTGTGCTGTAGCCTCCACCAGCTTGGGATCCGGTACCCTGTTGCCAACTCTTCACCCTCTGGTCTAATTTGGGCTCTCAGAGTTCCTTCTTTCTCCCCCTCTGGGTCCTTCGTTCTTCTCTCTCTCTCTCTGGGCCTTGGAGTTGCTCCGCTTCTCTGCTCTGCTCCTCAAGTTACACTCTGACAGACTGACTGACCGACTGACCAGCCTTCTACAAAGGCTCCTCTGCAAAGACCCTGTTCTAAGATGGTTCCCACCTTATATACTCCCTCTATGTGTGAGCTCAGGTGACCAGCACCCAATGAGCTCCTAGCATTACCCAGACTGCTCCCCCTATCTGCCCCTACACTACTGGGATGTTCCACCCCCCCTCCCACTCCAGCCAGGAACAGACACTGTCGTACCTGCACATTTCTCTAGTGGGAGTACCATCGGTCTGTTCCCCGGAAATGGGATGTATGTAGTGCATGCAGCTAACTGAGCTCAGTCCCACACTCCATCCTTACCCGGGAGTGGAATATCACACCTCTGGGTTGAGGTGCAATACCCCTGTAGCAGCCGAATCCTCAGGGTGCTACACATGCACCGGCCATTGTGCTATCTAAATGCCGCTGTCAGTGATTGACAAGGGCACTTAAATACTCAAAACAGCAGCAATCAAGGCGAGCTCTGATCACTGCTGTTACAGGCAGACGCCGGCTATGTAACACAGCCGACATCTGCCCAGTATGGAGCAGGCTCAGCTCCTGAACCCGTGTCCATACAAGCACATCCCTATGGTGACAGTTTTGTCAGGGTTAGCATATTTCACTTGTCTGTTCCTAAATGTGGAAAGACAAATGGAATTCCCTAACACATGTGAGTGAGTCCTAACAGATTTAGTAAAGGTGCCTCAAGCATATGAATGTTATTACACACCACAATGCACAGTTACATACACGCATCTTACAAAAATACATATTATTCCAGATACGCAGACGCGCACAAACACGCAGACGCGCACAAACACATCAGTACACGAATACATCATCTGAACCACCATCAATTGTAATGTCAGGTCAGACCCATATATCTTTGTATCGCATAAACCTACAACTCCCAGTATGTAATTAACAATAGAGATACTGGGAGTTGTTATCAGTCATCATCAGACTGCGGACCATACAGGAACCACATTACTGATGAGACACAGGCAGGATCACAAATGAACATTTACATGCAGGTATCTTACCTGAGACGGCTTCTCTGATTAGAGTCGTTCTCTTTCTGTTCTTCCTCTTGTCCAGACTCCATGATGAGTTCCACAGCTCGTCTCTGCAGACTTCCATCTTCTCCGGTCTTCTGCAGCACATCCCCACATGATGCCCTTAAAGATAGCAGTGTCATTATGATGCTCCTGAATAAAAATATCTACACTGAGCCCCTAAATAAACCTAACTCTTACAATGCTCCCTGCACAAAATATGACATACACTCTACCACTCTTATGCTACCTGCACTCCACACTGTCCTCTCCTTACCATACTGGGCCCCCTCTTCACACTGTCCTCTCACACTGTGTCCCCCCTATACTACCCAGTCTCTATACTGTGCCCCTTCATCACACTCCCCCTCCTCAGCATACTGTTACCTCCTTTCTGTGCCCTCACACTGTTTCCCCTATACTGACGCATCTCTATACCTTCCCCCTCACTACCTAGTCTCTGTGCTGTGTCACATCACACTTTTCTCTCTCCATACTATCTCCTCACACTATTCCCCCACTCTCCATACTGTTTCCTTATACATCCCCCTTCCCCATTCTGTTCCTGCACTCATTCCCACCCCTCCTCTAGTTCACCATACCGTTTCTTCACACATCTCCCCATTTTGTCTCCTAAAATTTCTCTCCCCAAATATAATAAATCATCGGAAGACCACACAGACATGCAGAAGCGCGCTTACACACACGAAAACAAGCGCACACAGACACATACTAAGGGCTCTTTCACACGTCAGTACATGCGGTGACAGTTTCCTCATGTACCACAGACACTGGTACACGTAGACCCATTCAAATGAATGTGCACACGTCAGTGTGTTTCCACTTTCCACAGACCATGTGGTGTCCATGGGCAAAACACGCTGACATGTCTGTTTTTTACCTGCTGCACAGGCCGCAAAACGTCCCGCACACTGATGACAGTTAGTGCTCTTCCCAAGCACTGGGTGCTGAGCGCTGCCCTCATCATAGATCCCTGCTGGCGCTGCGATCAGCAGCAGCAGGGTCAATGATGAGAGTAGTAGTCTACTCCAGCAGTGTCCAACTGTAAAAATAGGAATAAAATAAAAAAAATCCTTATACTCACCTCTCCTAAGAGTCACCCGCTGTAATCCGTGCGAGCACTCACGCCGAGGAGAATGACTCCTGCAGCGATTGGACCCCGGAGCTGCGCTCAACAAGCGGTGCCCTGTCAATCACTGAGTGCAGCTCCGAGGCCCGCTCGCTGCAGAAGTCATTCTCTTCGGCGTGAGCGCTCGCACAGATTACAGCGGGTGACACTTAGGAGAGGTGAGTACAAGGATTTTTTAATTTTATTCCTATTTTTACAGTTGGACACGGCGGGAGTTGACTACTACTCTCATCATTGACCCTGCTGCTGCTGATCGCAGTGCCGGCAGGGATCCATGATGAGGGCAAGCGCTCAGCACCCGGCTCTTGGGAACAGCGTTAACTGTACACTGATTCCCAAGCACTGGTATGTGTCACACGGATGACACACAGGTGGACACATATCTCCAGTCCCGTAAATATCAGGACATGTGAAAGAGCCCTAATATACACACGCAGATACACATACCCACAGAAATGGGGACACGTACACACGCAGGCAAGCACACACAGAAATGCACACGCAATCATGCACAGACACACTCAGACAATCACACACAAAAATGCAGACAAGCAGGGAAGCACGCACAAACGTGTGAAGACACATATACACGTAGGCATGCAGGCACTCAAATACATACACATGCTGGCATATACACACACACACACGCAGGCATATACACACACACATGCAGGCATATACACACACACACATGCAGGCATACATACACACACACACAAGCAGGCATATACACACACACACACACACATATGCAGGCATATACACACACACACATGCAGGCATACACAAACACACATACATGCAGGCATATACACACACACACACATGCAGGCATATACACACACACACATGCAGGCATACATACACACACACAAGCAGGCATATACACACACACACATGCAGGCATACACACACACACACATGCCGGCATATACACACATGCAGGTATATATACACACACACATGCAGGCATATACACACACACTGTACACACATGCAGGCATACACACACACACATGAAGGCAGGCATATACACACACTGTACACACACAGGCATATACACACACAAATGCAGGCATATACACACACACAGGAATATACACACACGCAGGCATATACACATACAGTACACACAGGCATATACACATACACAGGGATATATACACACACACACACAGGCATATACACACACAGGCAGGCAGCATATACATAAAAATTCATACAAACACACACTATATTACACAATCTGTACAGTACAGAAGCGCTCCTAAGGCGGAAGACTGCAGTGCAGGGCGCGCTGTGACGTCACTTTCAGCAGACGTGCGGCCCTGTCTGCTAAATGTGACGCTGCAGTACAGCCCCTGCTCTGCTCTTCGGCTCTCCTGCTCCCAGGCCACTCCCGCTACTGTTCTGGGCATCGCGGCGGCGGTGAGAGTGTGTGCGCGCGCCCTTAAAGGGCCCGCGACCACTTTTTTTTTCCTTTTTTTTTTTTAAATTCTCCTCTGCCTCCTCTGCAGGGGGCCGGGGCCCACCGGGAAATTTCCTGGCACCCCGCCAGGCCTGTCCGAGCCTGCTGACAACCCCCCACTCTCCTATCTCCCAGCCTCCCTCATCCCCGCTCCATCAGCTACTAGTTACCAAAGTGTTTTCTGCTTGGTGAGCTCAGCTGACATCAGTCTGACAGTTTCCACTAAGATATATTGCAGAAAAGGCAGCCCACCGCACAGCCTGGAATGCCGGCTGCACTTTTCAGTAAGATATCTTGCTGTTGTCCATAATAGCATGGAACATTAAAAGATAAGCTTCAAGTCACGGACCATGAGCTGGGAGTCAGAGGGAACAGACAGAGGCTGCAGTGCTGGGACGAGGCACAGGTTTTGCCTCACACACTTGTACGTGTCAGCGCCTCACCTGATTCCTTCAGCATCCTGTCACATGCGCAGAAAAAACCCAGCTCAGTCTCAGACCAAAGTCACTGGCAGGGGCTGGAGGGGATGGAGCGCTGCCTGGCCGTTTCTATTGAGAGTGCAGGAACGACGTAGCTCCTGTCTCATTGATAATTGGAAAGGAGCCCCCAACACAGCCCCCAGTGTGACCGCAACCATTATGCCCCCACTGGGGGCCCCTGAGGGAGTGGGGGCCCCAGGCATTTGCTTTGTTTGCCTCCCCATAATGTCAGCCTGCCCACATCTGATACTTCCCATTTATTCCCCCTCTTATCGCTCTCATCCTAATATGAATTACCGCAATCTCTCCTATGTAAAACCTGTGTCCTTGACGACCACCCCTCTGCTCCCTCTCTCTGGAGCACTCTGAAATGCCCACTCTGTCTGTAATAAGCTCCATGTGATTCATGACCTCCTTACCTCTCACAATTTCTCCTTCCTGGGCCTCACCGAAACATGGCTGACACCCTCCAACACTGCCTCCCTTGCTCCGCTGTGTTATGATGGCCTCCACTTTGCCCACACTCTTCTCCTTGGCAACATACATGGCGGAGGAGTGGGTCTTCTTCTTTCTACCAACTGCACCTTTAATCCAATCCCACCTCTAACCTCCCTTATCTTCTCTTTTGAAGTCCACTCTGTCCGCATCTATTCTACCTCCAAGTGGCCGTCATATACCGACCTCCGGGCCCGGCCACTACCTATATTGACTAATTCTCCACCTGGCTTCTTCACTTTCTTTCCGCTGACATTCCCACTATCATAATGGGTGACTTCAGCATCCCTACTGACACCCTCCAGTCAGCAGCCTCCAAACTCCTGTGTCTTACTTTATCTTTTGAACTTACTCAATGTTCCTCCTCAGCCACCCACACAGACGGAAATACATTAGACCTTATCTTCACCCGTCTCTGCTCCCTATCTAACTTCACAACCTCCCCTCTCCCCCTACCTCATCACCATCTACTCACTTTCTGTTAGCAGAGGATTAATCCGCGTGACATCCAGAGTTTAGAACACAGCATGTAGGTTTATTCATATCCAGCATAGGCACAGCATGGAGTCTGGTGTTACTGCAGCATGAGGAAATCAAATCAGATATATAACAACAACACAGGAAGAGAAGGAGGGGGCATCCTGTCTGTGGGAGTTTTTTTTTAACTAAACTTTGTTAACAACCTCACAATATGCACAACATATGAAACAGCACAGTAGTTGTTGCAATACACATACAGATTAATATGTATTATTCCAACACCCCCACTCAACAACTACTTATCCTCTTAGTCCCATTGTGGTTCTCAATTCTTTTAACCTAGCTCGTGGCAATGGCTTTGTCATAATGTCAGCTACCATCTTATCAGTTTCACAATAGACAAAGTGAATTATCCCACGATCTATCAAATCACGTAGATGATGATGTCTGACGTCAATGTGCTTGGTTCTATCACTGATTTTTTCACTGCATGCAAGTTTAATGCATCCTTGGTTGTCCTCATAAATCACCGTCGGCTGAGTTGTCGGTTTGCCAAGATCGTCCATCAATTGTCTTAGCCAAACAACCTCCTGGCTTGCATAGGCTGCGGACACATACTCCGCTTCTGTAGATGACAAGGCAACAGACACTTGTTTCCTACTAGACCAGGAGATTGAACTTTCTCCAACTTTAAACAAGTATCCACTTGTGGATTTATGATCACGCGAATCACCAGCCCTATCCACATCTACATAGCCGGTAAGTTCTAGATCTCCTGCTGCAGATAGTTTTAAATTTACATCTTGCGTTTCTTTCAAATATCGGAGAAGTCTCTTAACAGCATTCCAG
Source organism: Phyllobates terribilis (assembly GCF_046119375.1). NCBI lineage: Eukaryota > Metazoa > Chordata > Amphibia > Anura > Dendrobatidae > Phyllobates > Phyllobates terribilis. Next base: position 6,092,141 of record NW_027362821.1, read on the forward strand.
TCTCTTTGGCGCGGTTTTTCCACATATCTGCAAAGGATTCCAACTGTTGTTGTGATATCCGGTCGAGTCATAGTTGATATGTATAGAAGTGTCCCCACTGCCTGACGATATTTCTCATTGTTAGGCAACAGGTCATCTTCTCCTTCCAGCTTCAGGTAGGATGGTTCCATTGGGGTTGATATACCTTTGACCTCTGACATTTTAAACTGATTCAGAATCAAATTAATTTTTGCACTTTGGTTTAGAAGAAAACTTCCATCTTCCTCTCTCTGGATTTGGATTCCTAGATAATATGTCACACTTCCAAGGTCTTTTGATTCAAAGTGCTGATTCAGAATTTCAGTCATTTTTCCAATTCCTGCGTCGTCTTGATGAACAACAATCACGTCGTCCACATATAAGAGAATATACATCCACTTTCCATCTGTATATTTTGTCTTCCAACATGACTTTATTCATCTTGGTGTTCCATGCTCTTGCTGATTGCTTAAGACCATAGAGAGATTTTTGTAGTTTGCAAACAAGATTCTCTTGACCTCTTTTTACATAACCTTCAGGTTGAGTCATGTATAAGTCCTCCTCAATGTCACCATTTAAAAAGGCAGTTTTTATATCCAAATGTCTGACATACATCTTTTGTACAGCAACTACAGCTAACAAAGCTCTGAACGTGGTCTGTTTAGTGACTGGAGCAAATGTAGCATCGTAATCTTCGCCATACTTTTGAGAATATCCTTTTGCGACCAACCTTGCTTTGAATCTGTGGACTTTACCTTCTGAGTCATATTTGGTTTTGAAGACCCACTTGCACTTGATTGCCTTTTTGCCCTGTGGTAGCTTGGTGAGTTTCCAAGTTTGGAGTTGATGAAGCGATTTGATTTCCTCATTAGCGGCATCGATCCACTTTGTTCTTTCATGGACAGGTAGTGCTTGCATTTCATCCCATGACTGCGGCTCTGACTCAGGTAGTGTCTTGACAATGTAGGATAGACGTTTAGCTGGTATACCTTTGCTTGATCTTGACGATCTCCTGATTTCAGATTCACCTGATTTTTCTGTTGTTCCTTCATTAGTTGAAGAATCCAGCCAGACCTCTACATCCTCCTTGTTGCTGTCTTGTAATTGTGACTTCAGCTGGACTACTGGCGTGATGTCACAAAACTTGGGTGATACAAAGTTCTCATCAATCACTACATCTCTACTTATTGTGATCTAGTTTGTTTCTGGGTGTAGAATCAAAATGCAGCAGCAGGGGTTTTAGAAATAACTACACAAAAAAATAAATGTAAACACAAGCAGGTGTAGTGCTATAGAAATGTAAAACTTAACATTTATTACCACTAGATAAAATATGTGCAAAATACAAGGACCTAAAAACACAGATGTACTGTCTGTGATATTAGATAGCCAAAATACTTCCATGTATTGTTGCGTCCAAAGATATAGATATATGTCATATAAGCATATTGTATCTCTGACGCAACCAAGAAAGTGTGGCAAAAAGAAAATGATGGAGCCTACGGGACACTATAACAACTTATTGTGTCTCAATATGTGAGAACGCAGAAACATTAACCCTATCAATGGTAACCATTTAACCTTGCTATATATAGAAATGGAACATCCTCACCAATTTTGATATCCGTTCCTGCTCTCAGACTTCAAGATAGCTCCATATGATGGGGGCAGACCAAGTCTCATAGGGTCACCAGCCCATCACAATATACCGCTCCCGACGCGTTTCCTTGCCTTAGCTAGTCATCAGGGGAAAAAAAGAGAAGACATGCGGTATGCACGCTGCCCACAATCGCGCAGCTCATTCACCAGACAGCGCCATTTGACACTCTGATAAGTCCTCTTTTAAATCCTAGTCGCGCTATACTCGCGATCGTGTCACTTCCGGTTCCGGTCAGCTGACATCCGGTATGTGGAACGCAGGTGCCGGGCGTGACACGCAAGCGTCACATCCGGTGTGCGCATCACAGACAAGGAAAAACCGCACACTACGGAGCGACGATTAAGGGGCACACAAGGTAACCAACTGACATCTTGTGTTGGATGGTGACATGAAGCCCTCCCATCCATAAGTACCCCAGGCCAGGGCAAATGTCCAAGTTATACAGTAGCTGACACCCATCCAGGCACATACCGTATGTACCGCGGTATATACTAACCGCGTATATTCTGCCCCAATGGTTCATGAGCTGGAAATACCTCATAGGTCAAAACCGCACAGTGGTGCCACGGCCCAGGTCGAGAGCGCACTTAAAGCCCAAACAAAAAATTATTATGAAAATAAAAATGGAAATAAAGGTGAAATTATGAAAAAAAAAAAAAAAAAAAAGGGGAATATGAAGAAATATGAAGAAAATATCTTTGGACGCAACAATACATGGAAGTATTTTGGCTATCTAATATCACAGACAGTACATCTGTGTTTTTAGGTCCTTGTATTTTGCACATATTTTATCTGGGTGTAGAATCCTATAACCTTTCTGGGTTTCGCTGTAGCCTACCAGGATACCTTCCTTAGCGTGAGATTCCCACTTAGTTCGCTTTTCTTTGGGAACATGTACAAATGCTTTACTTCCGAATATTCTTATGTGATGTAGTTTTGGCTTTCTGCTATTCCATTGCTCAAATGGAGTTTTGTCTGTAGCTTTACCTGGTAGTCTGTTCTGAAGATAGCAAGCTGTCATGATTGCTTCACCCCAATATACTGTGGGCAGATTTGCATCAAATAACATGCTTCTTCCACTTTCACATAGTGTTCGGTTCCTTCTTTCCGCGACACCATTTTGCTCTGGGTTGTACGGTACAGTGGTCTGAAATAGGATTCCATTTTTCTTTAAAATGCTCTGTGTCTCATTACTTGTATATTCAGTCCCATTATCTGCACGTAGAATCTTTGACATTCTTCCAAATTTATTATATACTTCAGCTGGTATATTTCAAGTTTCTCTGGAACTTCCTTCTTGCTGTGAAGCAGGTGGACAACTGTATATCTTGAATGATCATCAATAAATGTGAGAAAATATCTCTTCTTCCCTGGGGTCAGAGTGCTCATTGGACCACAGACATCTGTGTGTATTAAATCTAGTGGCTGTGCTGTTGTTGTACTAATTCTCTTAGGAAAAGCTTTCCTAGACATTTTCCCTTTGATGCAGCTAGTACACTTCATTGTCTGGTTACATAGATCAATTGTAATATCCTCAGCTAGTTGCTTTTGGACTAACTTTCTTATTGCTTCTGGGTCTCTGTGTGCCAGACGCATATGCCACACATGAATACAGTTTTTATGCTCTTCTTGTTGCGCTGTATACACACACTCTTTGCATTTCAGCTGATAAAGTTCATCTGTGATGTTTCCCTCTACTAGTGTGTGACCTTCCTTTGAGATGATGCAGCTATCATGCTTAAATGTAACTTCATTTCCTTGTTTTGTGAGTTTCTTCACAGATAGTAGATTACTTTCAAGACTAGGCACATACAGCACATCCTTTACTGGGATCTTCCTGCTTTGTGTTGGTGAGATTTGACAATCAATATAACCATCTCCTATGCCTTCTGAAGTCATGTACTGACCATTAGCCATAATCACTTTCTCTGATTTACTTTGGTTAAGCTTAGAAAAGAAGTCTCTGTTATTAGTCATGTGACTAGCTGCTCCAGAGTCTATACACCATGCATGCTTTGATGTATTTGCACTGACAGTAAATGCAGTTTCAGTATTCACAGAATCATTTTCTCCAGATACAGCACTTTTAACCCTTTGATGACTGCTTTGCTTTTTCAGCTGATTCATTCTAGCTTTCCAGACTCTGCAGTCAGCTTTCAAATGTCCTGATTTCTTGCAAACAAAACATTCACGTGTTTCTTTTATGTGCTTCCTGTTATCAGTTAGGTTTTGTGTCTGTAAAGCAGATTCTGTGTTGCATGTCCTACTGTTTACACCTTCTGCCTTTCGCTTATATTCATTTATGAGCTTCCCCCTGACATAATCCAGTGTAAGCTCATCATCTGGACGCGCATCTAGTGCGGTTACAAGCGTATCATACCTCTCTGAAAGGCCACTAAGCAGTAATGCGGCCACATGAAAGTCCTTTAGATCTTCCCCAATGACTCTCAGGCGTTCTACAACTTCCAGAACACTTCTTATGTAATCCTGCATATCCTGGCCTTTCTGTAGCTTAGACTGGTACAGCTTTCTCATGAGATAGAGCTTATTGCTTAAATTTATCCTTTCATGTACCTTTTGCAACTGCTCCCACATTTCCTTTGCAGTATTACATTTACACACATGCACAATCTGGTCATCATCTATACTGAGTGATATGGTACTTTGTGCTTTCTGATCCATCTCTGTCCACTCCTGTGGCACTGGGTCAGGTTTAGGCTCCTGTGTGTATTTCCACGTACCTTCTCTTATTAGCAGCATTTTCACTTTGAATTTCCAGGATTGATAATTCTGGTTAGTGAGACTTGGCACTGTAAATTTCATGGAGCTGCTGCTGGTGGCCATCTTTGCTTCTTCTCAGTTTGCTGTCTTTCTTTCTTTTCTTTCCTCTGTGTTCTGGGGATCTGTGACTCTGGGACTCTGGTACATCTGGGCCCATAACCTGTTAGCAGAGGATTAATCCGCGTGACATCCAGAGTTTAGAACACAGAATGTAGGTTTATTTATATCCAGCACAGGCACAGCATGATGTTACTGCAGCATGAGGAAATCAAATCAGATATATAACAACAACACAGGAAGAGAAGGAGGGGGCATCCTGTCTGTGGGAGTTTTTTTTTTTTTTTTTTTAACTAAACTTTGTTAACAACCTCACAATATGCACAACATATGAAACAGCACAGTAGTTGTTGCAATACACATACAGATTAATATGTATTATTCCAACACTTTCTCATCTCTGTCCTCCTCACCTGTCACCCATGTCAGCAAATAGCACACCCCTGAAGAAACCTTGCATGTCTCCACACTCACACACTCTCTAATTCTATTCTACCACTGACATCCATATCTTCACTCCACGACACAGACAGTGTCACTGCCTTCTACAATGCCACTCTAGCATAGCACCAGCTATTGACTCGGTTACCCCTCTCATGCATGACAGAGTGTGACGAATCAATAGACAAAACTGGCACAATAGCATCACTAAAAAGCTTTGGCAAGTGTCCAGGGTCGTGCAGGGCTGCTGCTAGGAATTTCGGTGCCCCATACTGGCAAAATTTTGGGGCCCCCTTGAAACTCCACCCAGGCTTCACCCCAGCTCCGCCTCCACTCCTCAAACCTTCCACAGTCCCACCGACCACTCTTGGAAAAACTCTACTTTCTGCCACACTGTGACCACACCACATATTACCACCACATAGTGACTGAATAATACCACATACAAGAGACAAATACTGTCACACCATGACCAGATCAAGTCTATGAGAGCATCGTTCAGGCTTTCAGACTTGCATTGAGAGATTGTGACATAGCTTCTGACTTCCAGTCAGTCAGAAGCTGCGTTCACAAGATGGCGCCGCAAGACCGAAGCAGTGCTGAAAATTGATGAAGACGCCAGAAGATGAGTATGACTTATGTTTAAAGGGACTCTGTCAGCACAGGATGACTGTTCAAATAAAGTCCCACCACTCGGTACTTCACGGCAGAGCCAACCCTTTAAATTCACCTGCCCACCTGTTTGTTCTCCCTCTATCTCCACACCCCCCCTTCTGGCTGGGAGTCTGCATTTCACATCCTTGAAGCCAAGTGATTGCCATTCCTGGCTCTGACACCAGCGAATCCTCACAGTGCTTACGATGTGTGGATTCACAAGTCTTCAGTCAGTGACACAGAGGGACTGCTGGCTTGTGGATTTAGACTGGACAACCCCTTTAAGGCTCCTTCAGCCATCAGTGAATATCGGTCTGTGCTCGGACCGCAATGCATGGACTTGCCGCGGGTCTCCTGACCTCAACTCAGCAGCCTCACAGCATGTATGAGCATGCGGGTCAGCATGATTGGTGCCCAGTCCAAGCACTGCAGACTGAGAGCAGAACGATTTCTCACTTCCAGTATTTACACTGTCATAATAATAAAGATGTTTCCCAATCATATACAGTGCATTGTGAAAGTATTTGGCCCCCTTGAACTTTTCTACCTTTTGCCACATTTCTGGCTTCAAACATAAAGATATAAAATTCAATTTTTTTGGAAAGAATCAACAACAAGTGGGACACAATCGTGAAGTGGAACGAAATTTATTGGATATTTTAAACTTTTTTAACAAATTAAAAACTGAAAAGTGGGGCGTGCAATATTATTCGGCCCCTTTACTTTCAGTGCAGCAAACTCAGTCCAGAAGTTCAGTGAGGATCTCTGAATGATCCAATGTTGTCCTAAATGACTGGTAATGATAAATAGAATCCACCTGTGTGTAATCAAGTCTCCGTATAAATGCACCTGCTCTGTGATAGTCTCAGGGTTCTGTTTCAAGTGCAGAGAGCATCATGAAGACCAAGGATCACACCAGGCAGGTCCGAGATACTGTTGTGGTGAAGTTTAAAGCCGGATTTGGATACAAAAAGATTTCCCAAGTTTTTAACATCTCGAGGAGCACTGTACAAGCGATCATATTGAAATGGAAGGATTATCAGACCACTGCAAATCTATCAAGACCCAGCCGTCCCTCTAAACTTTCATCTCGAACAAGGAGAAGACTGATCAGAGATGCAGCCAAAAGGCCCATGATCACTCTGGTTGAACTGCAGAGATCTACAGCTGAGGTGGGAGAGTCTGTCCATAGGACAACAATCAGTCATACACTGCACAAATCTGGCCTTTATGGAAGAGTGGCAAGAAGAAAGCCATTTTTCAAAGATATCCATAAAAAGTCTCATTTGAAGTTTGCCACAAGCCACCTGGGAGACACACCAAACATGTGGAATAAGGTGCTCTGGTCAGATGAAACCATTATCAAACTTTTTGGCCACAATGCAAAACGATATCTTTGGCGTAAAAGCAACACAGCTCATCACCCTCAAAACACTATCCCCACTGTCAAACATGGTGGTGGCAGCATCATGGTTTGGGCCTGCTTTTCTTCAGCAGGGACAGGGAAGATGGTTAATATTGATGGGAAGATGGACGGAGCCAAATACAGGACCATTCTGGAAGAAAACCTGTTGGAGTCTGCAAAAGACCTGAGACTGGGACGGAGATTTATCTTCCAACAAGACAATGATCCCAAACATAAAGCAAAATCTACAATAAAATGGTTCAAAAATAAACGTATCCAGGTGTTAGAATGGCAAAGTCAAAGTCCAGACCTGAATCCAATCGAGAATCTGTGGAAAGAGCTGAAAACTGCTGTTCACAAACGCCCTCCATCCAACCTCAATGAGCTCGAACTGTTTTGCAAGGAAGAATGGGCAAGAATTTCAGCCTCTCGATGTGCAAAGCTGATAGTGACATACCCCAAGCGACTTTCAGCTGTAATCGCAGCAAAAGATGGCGATTATTAACTCAAGAGGGCCGAATAATATTGCACGCCCCACTTTTCAGTTTTTAATTTGTTAAAAAAGTTTAACATTTCCAATAAATTTCGTTCCACTTCACGATTGTGTCCCACTTGTTGTTGATTCTTTCCAAAAAATTTGAATTTTATATCTTTATGTTTGAAGCCAAAAATGTGGCAAAAGGTAGAAAAGTTCAAGGGGGCCAAATACTTTCACAATGCACTGTATATGATTGGGAAACATCTTTATTATTATGACAGTGTAAATACTGGAAGTGAGAAATCGTTCTGCTCTCAGTCTGCAGTGCTTGGACTGGGCACCAATCATGCTGACCCGCATCCTCATACATGCTGTGAGGCTGCTGAGTTGAGGTCAGGAGACCCGCGGCAAGTCCATGCATTGCGGTCCGAGCACAGACCGATATTCACTGATGGCTGAAGGAGCCTTAAAGGGGTTGTCCAATCTAAATCCACAAGCCAGCAGTCCCACAGTTTTTAATTTGTTAAAAAAGTTTAACATTTCCAATAAATTTCGTTCCACTTCACGATTGTGTCCCACTTGTTTTTGATTCTTCCCCCAAAAATAGAATTTTATATCTTTATGTTTGAAGCCAGAAATGTGGCAAAAGTTAGAAAAGTTCAAGGGGACCAAATACTTTCACAATGCACTGTATACACTTATATCAATCATTCCCTCCCCTCCCCCCTTTCAGGAGCAGAGGGAATGATTGTATCATATAATCATGTACTGAGATGGTGGACAAATTAATACATGAACTTAAAGGGGTTTTCCCACGAACAAAAGTTAATTTTAATCAATAGATCTTTGAATAATGTAATGGCTGTGTCTGACCGTGTACAGAACACGGTCTGATCATACCATGACGCGCCCTCTGGGCCGTGGGGTACCCGGTGCCGGGCCGGTAAATGCTGGGGGATGTCACAGTAGCGGTGACCCGGTCCGTGACCCAGGGGTTATTGATAGGGGATTTATGGTGATTGTATAAAGTTTGTGACGCCACCTGTGGTATGCGGCTAGGGGAGCCGCCGCTGCGGAGCAGGTCCTCTGGAGCTGATGTTACTGCAGCAGGGATAGTGTGGCTCTCCACAGGTAGAACTTAGCTCCAGGGCAGTGTAGATGTTATGGGTCATGCTGGACGTTGTAGTGCAGGGGTTGATGGCGCAGCAATAATCCACAACTCAATGGCGGTTTCCTCTTATCTTTACTGGTGGTGATTAGACAAGCCGGGACTAGGGTGCTGGCTAGAAGTGGAAGTCCGGGCATCCTGGAAGCAAGTAAAGAATCCTCCTTGCCAGGTGAAATTGGAGGCCTTCCCTTTACACTAAACTCTTTGGCCCTGCTGCTTGTAGCTGTGCGCGGCCCTCGTCCCTGAGTGCAACGTTTCTGTGCTCACCCGTATGGCAGGCAGCTCGGGCCTTGCTGGTGCGTCGCTCTCACGTGGCGGTGCTGAACCCTGCGGTGCTGCTGAGCCTTTGGGCGTCTGATGGGGCCAGGAGACCTGCAGTCTCCTGCCCTCCGGTTTCTACTGCTGGGCCTTCGGTGCCCCACAGCCTCGGACTCCGGTGTCCGGTTCTTCTGTGCTGGTTCTTCTGGGGTGAGCTGCCGCGCAGCTCCAGTCCCCAGCTCCTCTCTCCTCGATGTCCTGACTTCAACTCCTCACACACTAAGTCTCACTAACCACGCCCCCAGATCCCAGTTGCCAAGGGGAGGGACTCCCCTTGCTGGTCTGGAGCCAGGAAAGTGTTGCATGCTTAGTAAAACCTGATTAGGGGACTCCTGCTTGCTTCCAGGCATGGCATCAACTCTTGTGAGGGAGGCAATGCCACTGTGGCAACCGGACCCCTGGGGTGCCACAACCACATCTCATGCTAAGGGGAGGAAACAAAAGAGTATACAGACATTTCAGCATGGGATCCCAACTGTTTCTTTCTTTGAAGTAAAACATTGTTTAAAAACAGGCAGTGAAATGTTTTACCTCACAGAAAGAATCAGCTGTGATCCCCTGCTGTAATGTCTGTATATTCTTTTTCTTCCTCCCCTGCCCAGGAGATGTGGTATGATCAGACCATGTTCCTGCACGGTCAGACACAGCCATTACACAGTACACAGCAGGGGCACATGTATAAGATTATCTCAGCACAGGAACATTTTATTTAAACACATCCAATTGTGGAAGTTATTATTATTCCAAGGTCTATTGATCACCCTATTTGTCAACTACTCTTGTTCCTCCTACCTGTCCACAGAGGTTGGCATCATCTTGATATGCAATTGGCATATCCTTGTCGACTAGCCCTGGTCGTCCTCGCCACCGCCTCCTCAGCCTCTCGCTGCCGGTCGCAGCCTTCCCTCAGCACCAGCCTCACCCTGCCGGACGCAGCCTCCCCTCAGAAACAGGCCCCCCTCAGCACCAGCAACAGCCTCAACTCAGAACCACCAGCAGCCTCCCCTCAATACCAGCAGCAGCCTCCCCCCAGCAGCAGCCTCCCCTCACCACCACCAGCAGACTCCCCTCACCACCACTTGCAGCCTCCTCTCACCACCGCCAGCCGCCTCCCCTCATCACCACCAGCCTCCCCTCATCACAACCACCAGCAGCCTCCCCTCATCACCAGCCTCCCCTCATCACCAGCAGCAGCCTCCCCATCAGCCTCCCCTCAGCACCAGCAGTAGCCTCTCCTCGGCACCAGCCACCACTCAGCACCAACCTCCTCTCATCACCAGCAGCAGCCTCCCCTCATCACCAGCAGCAACCTCCCCTCATCACCAGCAGCCTCGCCTCACCACCACCAGTAGTCTCCCCTCACCAACATCAGCAGCCTTCCCTCACCACCTCAGCAGCCTCTCCTCAGCACCAGCAGCTGCCTCCCCTCAGCAGCTGCAGCAGCAGCCTCCCCTCATCACCAGCAGCAACCTCCCCTCTCCACCACCAGCCTTCCCTCACCTCCAGCCTCCTCTCACCACCAGCAACAGCCTCCCCTCAGCACCAGCAGCAGCCTCCCCTCAGCACCAGCATCAGCCTCACCACAAGCCTCCCCTCAGCACCAGCAGCCTCTCCTCTGCACCAGCAGCAGCCTCTCCTCGGTACCAGCAGCAGCCTCCCCTCGACACCAGCACCAGCCTCCCCTCGGCACCAGCACCAGCCTCTCCTCGGCACAAGCAGCAGCCTCCCCTCGGAACCAGCACCAGCCTCCCATCGGCACCAGCACCAGCCTCCTCCCAGCAGCAGTTTCCCCTTGGCACCAGTAGCAGCCTCCCCTCAGCACCAGCAGCAACCTCCACACAAGCCTCCCCTCAGCACCAGCAGCCTCTACTCAGCACCAGCACCAGCCTCCCTTCAGCACAAGCCTCCCCTCAGCACCAGCAGCCTCTCCTTAGCACCAGCAGCAGCCTACCCTTGGCACCAGCACCAGCCTCCCCTCAGCACAAGCCTCCCCTCAGCACCAGCAGCCTCTCCTCAGCACCAGCAGCAGCCTCCCCTTGGCAACAGCACCAGCCTCCCCTCAGCACCAGCAGCAGCTTCTCCTCAGCACCAGCAGCAGCCTCCCCTCAGAACCAGCAGCAGCCTCCCCTCACCACCAGCAGCAGCAGCCTCCCCTTGGCAATAGCACCAGCCTCCCCTCAGCACCAGCCTCCCCTCAGCACCAGCAGCAGCTTCTCCTCAGCACCAGCAGCAGCCTCCCCTCAGAACCAGCAGCAGCCTCCCCTCACCACCAGAAGCAGCAGCCTCCCCTCATCACCATTAGCAGGCCCCCCCACCGTCATCAGCAGGCCCCCCCACCACAATCAGCAGGCCCCCGCATCACCAGCAGCAGGCCGCCCATCACTAGCAGCAGGTCCTGCCATCACCAGGCCCCCCACAACCATCAGCAGGCCCCGCATAACCATCAGCAGGCCCCCTCATCACCATCAGCAGGCCCCTCTGAGCACCACCAGGCCCCACTCACCACCAAACTCAGCAGCAGCTTCCTCCTCCTGCTACTCACACACTAGCCACCGCCTCCGAGACATGCTGCTCTGCTCAGGAATGAAGATGAGCATGCAGTGTGTCAGGAGATTGGAGTCAGGACCATGATGCACCTGGCCGCTGCTTAAAGGTAAAGCACCCATTTCCGTCTGCCGGGTGCATCGGGCATTTAACTGTTACCCCTGAGGCCCGGTAAGAAGAAGCAAAGAGAGGGGCCCCGGGCTGCCAGCGTGCCTGCCCCCCCTTCTTGCTTCTTTTCACCGGGCCCCATACAGTAGTAAGGGTAGTAATGCCCTGATGGCGGCCCTGGGGTCATGGAGCGGCATTGGAAGAAAACACATTCGCAAGATGACTTCTCGGCATTCAAACAAGCAACACTCGCTTTCAAATCAGCCCTTACCTCTGCTAAACAGGCTTACTTCACAACCCTCGTATCTTCCTTATCCAGGGTCACACTGGGGTGTCTGGGGCCCACAGGGGAAATTGACCCTAGGGGCCCACCCTACAGCTATATGCACATACTTGTTAGCCGTTATCCCTGTTATTGTTAGAACCTTGCTGTTAGGTTTTTTTTTCCTTTGCTGGTCACATGACCTTGTTGGCCTATTTAATCCTGCTCCGCCCTTCTGGCTTTGCTGGACTTCATTGTATATCTACTTTCTAGCTAGCCTGTGCTCTGTATCTAACTCTGTTAGTTTGCTTGGTCTACGGACCTCTATGTTCTATCTATTTTGTTTGTTCGTCTGTCTGCTACTATTTCTGTTAGGAGGTGTCCCATATTCCTCCCAGTCCTTAGTACTTGTAGGGATTCCCTCCCCACATCTATAGGTCTCCGTACAGACTAGATTAGGACTTTAGCAGGTCTGATCGCAGGATCAGGTTCCCTGTTACATCGTAGGGATTCAGCTGAGTCCTATAGTAGGGACAGATCTCCTCTCTTTCCTTAGCTTTGGTAGCAGAACATAACAGTAAGTCCAGCCTGCAAATTCTCTAAGGAAAGAGTTTTTTTTTTTGTTCCATCATGGTGTCGGTTCAGGATTTGGCTAAACACCTGCAGGGACTCTCTCTGGAAGTGGCCGAGCTCCGTCAGCACGTGAGTAACTGTCCTGGAGCATATTTCTTGGAGCCTAAGGTATGTTTGCCGGATTTATTTTTTGGTGAACATCGAGAATTTTTTTCATTTAAAAATGCTTGCTTATTGTATTTTCGTTTGAGACCCAAGTCCTCTGGGGATGAATCCCAGCGCGTAGGGTTCATAATGTCACTTTTGCGCAAAGAGCCTCAGGAGTGGGCCTTTTCTTTGCAACCTAGTGATACATGCTTCAGATCAGTGGATAGTTTTTTTTCTGCTTTAGGACTATTATATGATGATCCTGACCGTGTGGCATCAGCTGAGACTGAGTTGAGACGTTTAAAACAAGGATCAGGTAATGTGGAAAAATATTGTACTCATTTTCGTCGTTGGTCCACTCAAACAGGGTGGAACGATTCTGCTCTGAAAAGTCTATTTCTTGCTGGGCTCAGTGAAAGGGTTAAAGACCTGCTAATTGCTTATCCTACACCTGAGGATTTGCAACAGGCTATGCAATTAGCTATACGGGTGGATAGAAGACTGCGTGCTAGGGTTAATGAGAGCAAATCCTCTGCTATGTCAGTTTCTGGTTATGATAATGTGTGTACTAACAGTGGTGAACCGATGGAGATTGGATCGGTGGCACCTCGCTCTCAAGAAAAAGACCGTCGTTTTTCGGAAGGCTTGTGTTTCTATTGCGGAAAATCTGGTCATTTGATTAAAGGCTGTGAGCTTCGTATGAAGAAAGAAAAAAAAATGGTCAGTCACGCCCGTATTGCCTGTTTAAATTCCAAGGGTATATTTTTAGCTGCTTCCACGATTGCTCAGGAAAAATTAATGGAATTTCGGGTGTTTGTTGATTGTGGGTCTACACTGAATGTAATTGATGGGGGATTCGTGGAAAAACTCAATTTAAAACCTGAACCTTTATCATCCCCCCTTTGCTGTGGTTTCTGTGGATGGCTCCCCTTTGAAGAATATTACTCTCAAGGTCAGTGAATTTCCTCTCACTATTAATGGTGTTCACCATGAGAAATTGGATTTGGTAGTGTTGAATAACTTGCCTTCTCCAGTAATATTGGGTTTGCCCTGGTTAAAATTTCACAATCCTGTACTGGATTGGTCTACCAGTGAAATTAAATCCTGGAGCCATAAATGTTATGACAAGTGTTGTAACGGGCGTATTGCAGCTTTGGATAGGGGAGAATTGCCTGTTCCTATTCAGGATTTTTGGAGACTTTTTTCTGAGAAAGAATCGCAGGTTTTGCCTCCCCATAGAGACTATGATTGTTCTATTGAATTTGTCCCTGGAGCGACTCTTCCTAAAAGTCGTTTATTTAACCTTACTATTCCTGAGAGGAAGGCTTTGGAGGAATACATACAGACAAGTTTGGCCGCCGGTCACATTAGGCCCTCTAAGTCTCCTGTGGCGGTTGGATTTTTTTTTGTAAAAAAAAAGGACGGCGGTTTACGTCCTTGTCTGGATTTTCGTGAGATTAACAAAATTACGGTACGCAATCCTTACCCACTGCCATTGATTCCTGATCTGTTTAACCAGTTATTGGGGGCCAAGTGGTTCTCTAAAATTGACCTTAAGGGGGCATACAATCTGTTGCGCATGAAGGAGGGTGATGAATGGAAGACTGCTTTTAACACTCCTGTGGGTCATTTTGAGAATCTGGTTATGCCTTTTGGTCTTACTAATGCTCCTGCATTTTTTCAGAATCTGATTAATGACATCCTTAGACCTTTGATCGGTAAAAATGTGGTTGTGTATTTGGATGACATTTTGATTTATTCGCCAGATCTGGAGTCTCATTGGCGGAGCGTGCGTGAGGTATTACAGTTATTAATGGACAATTCGCTTTTTGCTAAGCTGGAGAAATGTGAGTTCGCTGTACAGAGAATTAGTTTTTTGGGCTACATTATCTCCAGCAAAGGTTTTGAGATGGATCCGGTTAAGGTTCAGGCTGTGCAGGAATGGCCTAGGCCTATTGGTTTGAAATCGATACAGAGGTTTTTGGGTTTCGCCAATTACTATAGAAAATTCATAAAAAAAATTTCTAGTATTGTCAAACCTCTGACTGATCTCACCAGGAAAGGTGCTGATGCGGTTCAGTGGTCTTCTGAGGCCATTGAAGCTTTTGTGTATCTCAAGGAGAGGTTCACCTCTGCTCCCATCCTTATGCAGCCTGATGTTACTAGGCCGTTTTTGGTTGAGGTTGATGCTTCCTCTGTGGGGGTTGGCGCAGTATTGTCTCAGGATAACGGGGATGGATTACATCCCTGTGCCTTTTTTTCAAAAAAATTTTCGGAGACTGAATTGAATTACGATATTGGTAATCGGGAATTATTGGCTATTAAACTCGCATTTGAACACTGGCGCCACTTCTTGGAAGGTGCGGAATTTCCCGTTCAGGTTCTTACGGATCATAAAAATCTGATATATCTTGATGCTGCCAAGCGCCTGAATGCCCGTCAGGCTAGGTGGGCACTGTTTTTCTCGCGGTTTAATTTCTCCGTTACTTACATCCCTGGTACTAAGAATGTTAAGGCGGATGCCTTGTCTCGCAGTTTTTCTCCCATAGTCGGTGCTGAGAAAGAGGAAAACATTTTACAAGAAGGTGTTGTGATAGCTGCTTTAGACTCCGTTTTGGAAGATGAGATTCTTAAAGCTCAGGAGAATGCCCCATCTAACACTCCTCATGGGAGGTTGTTTGTGCCTGGGACCTTTAGGAGAGATTTGTTTGTTGAGTGTCACGAATCTCGGTTGGCAGGTCATCCCGGAATCTCTGAGACCAAGAGACTGGTGGGTCGCAGTTTTTGGTGGCCTGGATGGCAGAAGGAAGTCATTAAGTGGGTGCGCCAATGTACTATATGTGCTAGATCTAAGTCCTCACATACTCCTGCTGCGGGGTTGCTTTGTCCTTTGGAGGTCCCCAGTGCTCCTTGGACACATTTGGCTATGGACTTTATAACTGATCTTCCCCCCTCTGAGGGTTTTACTGTCATCTGGGTGGTCGTGGACCGTTTTAGCAAGATGTGTCACTTGGTTCCCTTCGTCAAACTGCCCTGCGCTAAAACTCTCGCTAAGGCCTTTGTCAAGGAAATTGTCAGACTTCATGGCGTTCCTACTGACATTGTTTCTGATAGGGGTCCTCAGTTCGTGGCTCGTTTTTGGCGTGCCTTTTGTGACAGGTTGGGAATTCATTTGTCGTTTTCGTCCGGATATCATCCTGAATCTAATGGCCAGACAGAAAGGAAAAACCAGGATGTTGAGCAGTTCTTGCGTTGTTTTGTGGCAGACAATCAAGAGGGGTGGTCTGAGTTTCTGCCACTTGCCGAATTTGCTCTGAACAATCATACATCTTCTTCTGCTGGTTGTTCGCCTTTTTTTTGTTGTTCTGGGAGACATCCGTCGTTTGGGTCGTTCTCCAAGTTGGGATCTGCCGTGCCTGAGGAGGAGAATTTTTCCGGTGATTTGGAAAGAGTTTGGACGGATGTGCGTGGTAATCTTCAGGAGGCCAACAGAAAATCTAAAGACTACTTTGATAGGAAACGACAGGAGGTTTTGTTCGCTGTTGGTGACATGGTTTGGTTGTCCTCTAGGAATCTGCGGTTGAGGATTCCTTCTAAGAAATTGGGTCCCAAGTTTGTAGGGCCCTTTAAGGTGCTTCAGGTTGTCAACCAATCTGCTGTTAGGTTGGAGGTTCCTACCTCCTGGAGAATTAATCCGGTCTTTCATGTCTCTCTGTTAAAAAAAGCTGTTGTGTCGGATGGTGACGCCTCTGCCTCTGTTCCTCCGGTGGTGGAGGACGGGGAATATGAAATTTCTCGCATCCTTGACTCTAGACGGTATAGAGGTAGTTTGCAGTATCTTGTGGCCTGGAAAGGTTTCGGACCCGAGGATAACTCTTGGGTGAGGTCAGATGATGTTTCCGCGTCCAGACTTATCAGAGCGTTTCACAGGAGATTTCCTGATAAGCCTGGTCCTAGGGGATCCGGAGGATCCTCTTAGAAGGGGGGGTACTGTTAGAACCTTGCTGTTAGGTTTTTTTTCCTTTGCTGGTCACATGACCTTGTTGGCCTATTTAATCCTGCTCCGCCCTTCTGGCTTTGCTGGACTTCATTGTATATCTACTTTCTAGCTAGCCTGTGCTCTGTATCTAACTCTGTTAGTTTGCTTGGTCTACGGACCTCTATGTTCTATCTATTTTGTTTGTTCGTCTGTCTGCTACTATTTCTGTTAGGAGGTGTGCCATATTCCTCCCAGTCCTTAGTACTTGTAGGGATTCCCTCCCCACATCTATAGGTCTCCGTACAGACTAGATTAGGACTTTAGCAGGTCTGATCGCAGGATCAGGTTCCCTGTTACATCGTAGGGATTCAGCTGAGTCCTATAGTAGGGACAGATCTCCTCTCTTTCCTTAGCTTTGGTAGCAGAACATAACAGTTATAGTGGAGCGTCGACTGTAAATCACAGGCGGCTCCTGCACATCTACTGTGCGCCACCATAACTGGGATGTACAATTACTGTAGTCTTGACAAAGAACGCATCTTTAGCGTTCGAAACGCGTTGCCCTGGCTACACTATGTGACTATGGAATCTGTTTTTAAAGAGCTTTTGTCACAATAAAGAAACCTATTTTTTGAACTATTCATGAAGCTGGTAATCCTTTCTCCTTATGCATTGCAAACCGCACTGATTGAAAGAATGGGGAACTTTTATCCCTGACAGGACACTTTTATCCCCATTTTAAAATGGAGCGGCATGTGGTATGTCTGACCGTAGCTCCATTCATCCTCTTTGGGGGCTTCCAGAAAAAGCCAAGTGCAGCTCCTTAGGGAATAAATGGATCAGTGGTCGAGTCGTACTTGCCGCTCCATACTAATGGGGATAAAGGTTGCACATTCTCCAGGTCACAGCATTCAATAACTTATTTATCCTTTGGCCACGTACACACGATCAGCATTTGGTCAGTATTTTACATCAGTATTTGTGAGGAACAATCAGAGGAAAAGTAAAGTAGAAAGATGTCACCACTTCTGCATTTTTCACCCACTCCTGGTTTTGTCTTACAAATACTGATGTAAAATACTGACCATATGCTGAACATGTGAACATGGCCTTAGGAGAGGTGATTACTTGTTTTCACCGTAGAACCCCTGTAAGTGCATATTTGCTACTGTGCAATAGCCACAGGACAGGGAGGCGTTAAACATCCAAGTATTTAATCTCCATTGGAAATCAAGAATCTTCCCCTTATTGATATCAAAGGGAACAAGTGACCTCCATACACAACACAATCCACTATACCAAGACCAATACCACCACATACAAGAGATAAATACCGCCACACCATGACCAGACCACATATTGACCAAATACCACATACAGGCAATTAATACAGTCACACCATGACCAGACCACATATTACCTCCACATAGTGACTGAATAATACTGTCACACCATGACCAGAGCATGTATTACTACCACATAGTGACCGAATAATACCACATACTGTACAAGGAACAAATACCTCCACACCATGACCAGATCATATATTACCACCTCAGTGACCGAATAATACAATACTGATCATTAATAAAAAACACAATACTAATAACATTAATATTACCACTGGTGACATAATACACAGGAGCTCTGTATATAGTGTCGGTGTACAGGTAATACAGTGATCACCAGAGACATTACAGCATATACAGAGTACCTATATATGCTGTAATACAGAAATATACAGGTAATACAGTGACCACCTCCATACAGAATTATGGGCCCCATGTAATGCTGCTCCATAGAGTATACTGGCCCAATGTAATGCTGCTCCATACAGTATATTTTCCCCATATGATGCTGCTCTATACAGTATATTGGCCCCATGTAATGCTGCTCCATACTGTATATTGGTGCCATATGATGCTGCTCCATACAGTGTATTGGCCCCATATGATGCTGCTCCATACAGCATATTGGCCACATGTCATGCTGCTCCATACAGTATATTGGCGCCATATCATGCTGCTCCATACAGTATATTGGCCCCATATGATGCTGCTCCATACAGTATATTGGCCCCATGTAATGCTGCTCCATACAGTATATTGGCCCCATGTAATGCTGCTCCACACAGTATATTGGCCCCATATGATGCTGCTCCATACAGTGTATTGGCCCCATATGATGCTGCTCCATACAGTATATTGGCCCCATGTCATGCTGCTCCATACAGTATATTGGCCCCATATGATTCTGTTCCATACAGTATATTGGCCCCCTGTCATGCTGCTCCATACAGTATATTGTCTCCATATGATGCTGGTCCATACAGTATATTGGCTCCATGTAATGCTGCTCCATACAGTATATTGTCTCCATATGATGCTGGTCCATACAGTATATTGGCTCCATGTAATGCTGCTCCATACAGTATATTGTCTCCATATGATGCTGGTCCATACAGTATATTGGCTCCATGTAATGCTGCTCCATACAGTATATTGGCCCCATATGATGCTGCTCCATACAGTATATTGACCCCATATAATGCTGCTCCATACAGTATATTGGCCCCATGTAATGCTGCTCCATACAGTATATTGGCCCCATGTAATGCTGCTCCATACAGTATATTGGCCCCATATGATGCTGCTCCATACAGTTTGTGGGCCCCCACGATGCTGCTCCATACTGTATGTGGGCCCCCATGATGCTGTTCCATACAGTATACTGGCCCACATGATGCTGCTCCATACAGTATATGAAGAACAAATAAAGTAGCACACTGTAACACTGAGTATATAGATATGAAATATGAAATATGAATAACATAACTGCTGTAGAAAATAGAAATAAATGAAAAAATTTTTGAAAATTTATTTTTAGCGCATGTAAATATGAAGTATGAAAAATGAATAGCATTACTGCTGTAAATAAATGAGAAATCTTAGCGTATAAATTGGCCAATTCATGTGTCCCTGACAGCCGCGGTAAGGCGTTTCTCGATGTCAGGACCTACCAATGTGAATACCTCTCTAAGAGACCTCTGTCTGATTATGTGTACCTCTTAGAGAGGTATTCACATTGGTAGGTCCTGACATCGAGAAACGCCTTACCGCGGCTATCAGGGACACATGAATTGGCCAATTTATACGCTAAGATTTCTCATTTATTTACAGCAGTAATGCTATTCATTTTTCATACTTCATATTTACATGCGCTAAAAATAAATTTTCAAAAAATTTTTCATTTATTTCTATTTTCTACAGCAGTTATGTTATTCATATTTCATATTTCATATCTATATACTCAGTGTTATTTGTTCATTATATATGGAGGTAGCTGCTCTTAGTAAGCACCTGTTCACACCTATTTTTTGTAGTGGAAGTGCCGTCATTTTCTTTGTTGTCCATACAGTATATGGGCCTCCATGATGCTGCTCCATACAGTATATGGGCCTCCATGATGCTGCTCTATACAATATATTGGACCCCATGATGCTGCTCCATACAGTATTTGGCCCCCATGATGCTGCTCCATACAATATATGGGCCCCCATGATGCTGCTCCTTACATTATATGGGCCCCCATGATGCTGGTACATACAGTATATGGGCCCCCATGATGCTGCTCCATACAGTATATGGGCCTCCATGATGCTGCTCCATACAGTATATGGGCCTCCATGCTGCTGCTTCATACAGTATATGGGCCCACATGATGCTGCTCCATACAGTATATGGGCCCCCATGATGCTGCTCCATACAATATATGGGCCCCCATGATGCTGGTACATACAGTATATGGGCCCCCATGATGCTGGTACATACAGTATATGGGCCTCCATGATGCTGCTCCATACAGTATATGGGCCTCCATGCTGCTGCTTCATACAGTATATGGGCCTCCATGCTGCTGCTTCATACAGTATATGGGCCCCCATGATGCTGGTCCATACAGTATATGGGCCCCCATGATGCTGCTCCATACAGTATATGGGCCTCCATGATGCTGCTCCATACAGTATATGGGCCTCCATGATGCTGCTCCATACAGTATATGGGCCCACATGATGCTGCTCCATACAGTATATGGGCCCCCATGATGCTGCATACATAAAAAAAATCAAATACCTCTCCCGTTCCCTGCAGGTTTGGTGTACTCAGCACGTTGTCTTCTGACTCTGCAGTGCTCAGAGCAGAGTGCGGTAGTGATGTCACCTCGCCCTCTGCCCTGAGACGTCAGAATCAGAAGACGCTAACATCACTGGAGCTGCAGGGAACGAGGAGGATAGGTAAGTATTTGAGGAGGAGAGGTGGGGGCGGGGGCTCTCCCTCCTGAAGGGGGCGCTCCCCCTCTCCGTAGGGGGCTCTCCCTCCCCCGACTCATAGGCCCAGTAGCGTGCCGGTGTCCCTCAACCCCGGGGCCCCAACACTTACTTGGGTGCGCCTAGTGGCGGTGACGCCGGCCATGGTCATCACGGCGGGTCAGGTCTGCATGCGCGTTCTCCTGCCACCCGCACTTTTAAAAGGCCCATGTCCTTACAAAAAATGTTTTTTTTCCTCTCCTTCTGTGGGGCCCACCTGGCATTTCACCGGCATTCCGCCAGGCCAGTCCGACCCTGTCCTTATTTTTCAAGTCCAAATGGTTATTTAATACTTTTAACTCCTTCCTCTGCCCACCACTGCCCCCTCCAACCCCCTCATCTCTGCCGAGGACAAGACAAATGGGCAAGGCACGTGGCAAGGGACGGGGAACTGGACGTGATGGTGATGGTGCATGCAGAGGCCGAGGACAAGGCCGTGGGCAAGCTGAAATTGTGCCACAACAAACACCCACATCTTCTCGCCCGACCTTACTGTCCCAACTGCTAGGGGACCGCAGCACACCACTATTGAACCCAGAGCAGTGTCAAAAGGTTGTTGGTTGGATAGCGGATAATGCTTCCAGTCACTTAGCCGCCACCACCACCCTGTCTTCCACACGGTCAAGTCTCAGTAGCCGTGAGTCTGGACCGCATATTCCTCACCCTGATCCTCCTTCCTCCCACCATGCCAAGCGCCCAGAGACAACTGATCCCACACATGGACACTCTGAAGAGCTGTTCACTTTTACATTCATAGATTCGGGCCTCTCACCCGGTCCACTTGAAGCGGGGCAAGATGCATACCAGGATGGGGGTTCAGAGGGTGCCATGCATACCAGGATGGGGGCTCAAGGGGTGCCATGCATACCAGGATGGGGGCTCAAGGGTTGCCATGCATACCAGGATGGGGGCTCAAGGGGTGTCATGCATACCAGGATGGTGTATAAAGGGGTGCCATGCATACCAGGATGGGGGATAAAGGGGTGCCATGCATACCAGGATGGGATGGGGGCCACTTATACCAGGAAGGAGAGGCCATACATACCAGGATAGAGGATATTAACAGAATTGAGGGACATTACCCCAATGCCAGTGTCACCAGCAGACCCCCTCCCCCATAACAGGGCATCAGGACCACATTTTTTGCTTACATTTTTTCTTCCTATTTTCCTCCTTTAAAACCTAGGTGCGTCTTATGGTCCGGTGCGTCTTATAGTCCGAAAAATATGGTAGTTAAAAATGCCATTGCATCTTACTGGAAAAAAACGGATGTACCTATCTTTTCAGTTATTAAAGAAAAAATGGCTCTACATAAATTATATGAATACTGATTTGCAAACTCTAATAATAACCTTAACAAATATTTCAAAAAATGAACAAAGTGGCCTGAAATATATTCCTGATTGTTACTTAAATTATTAATACATATACTTATTAGATTTAATTGGATATCTATTATATTACGACTAAGTTGTTCTATAACCAAATTTTGATTTTCATCTTAATTTACTTGTTGTAATACTATATATTCTACTGTTTATTCAATTTTGAGTTCTCCTTCCCCTTATCCATTTTCCCACACTTATCCATTACTCTCCCGTCCCCCATATATTCCTCTATTCCCTAACCATATCCCTACCCCTTGAACTGTTATAAAATATTAATAAAAATGATTGAAAACAAACATAGTGTCACAGGGACAACTGTAAATCAATGTACAAGGTAAAAAATCCTACGATGTGCCACGTCATATCCTTCACAACCCTGAAGGTTTAAATCATGTGATATCTAGCCTCCGTCAACCATTGGTACAGTGATCACTTAAAAGGTCCAGCGTCCCTCTCCTCTGACACGGCCCTGAGGAAGTGTGGACAAAATGCGCGTCGGGGAAGAGGGATGCAGGACAAACCCTGTCTCACACTCCACTGTGTAAGTGGCACAATGCTATTAGCAATACATTTTACCAGGGGCGTACATAGGATTCATGGGGCCCTATAGCAGAAGTTCAAATTGGGCCCCCCCCCAAAAAAAATGTAAATAATTGTCAGTGTCACAGAAGAGCAGATCACACAACCTTCCAGCCTTTACATAGTAATTTTCCTCCTGCTGACGTCCTAGACCCCTCTTTCATTGTCCCATGAAGTGTGATACCAACAAAAGTGTCCCCCAAACACAGTATGATACCCCCATGGTGAATTCCTCCACATGCGCAGTATAATGACCCTACTGTACCTCACCTCAACTACCAGGGCAAAGTTTGCTGACCCCAACACAGTATGATCCCCCAATTGTGAGCTCTAGAACTAGAGAGGATGGTAGGTAAAAAGGGAGGGTGTTATATATAATAAAAGATGAAACTATATAACTAAGGACGGCGCTATACATAATAAGCGAGTACACTATATACTAAGGGCGTATGCTATACATAATAAGTGATTACACTATGTACTAAGGGACTGTGCTATACATAATACGGCTATATT
Source organism: Phyllobates terribilis (assembly GCF_046119375.1). Lineage (NCBI taxonomy): Eukaryota > Metazoa > Chordata > Amphibia > Anura > Dendrobatidae > Phyllobates > Phyllobates terribilis. The sequence continues at coordinate 6,115,583 of NW_027362821.1, forward strand.
CCTGCATTTGTGTGCAGTGTCAGTGTGCTACCCTGTTTTACAGACGCATTGAGCATGTCCTATTGTAATCCTCAAAATCGGATCAGAACAGGACATTCTCTGATCCTCACAGATCTCATTCTCAGATCCGTGATCCGTGATCTATAAAACTCTACAAGTCCGTGGACCATCCGATAAAAAAATCTGACATTTTACACAAATGTGAGAATGCAGCCTAAGGGATTTTACATGTAACATTATCACTCCAAGTCATACAGCGCAGATACAGAATAATATTTACATCCAGGCACTTACCGCTGACGTCTCGCCTGATCAGAGTCGGTTTCTGCTGCTTCTTCTCCATCTGGTCAGACCTTCATGTCGACATCTCCCAGTCACGATTCGTCTTGTCATGATGATCTCCAGCCTAGATAATAACAAGGTCACATATATTGTATATATACATGTGTCTCTCCTGCACTGCGCCCCTGAATACAGGTCTGTTATCCCCCATTAATATACTAGGGGTAGCCACTTAGTAATCAAAATATAAAGTGATAAGCAGCACTGTGCCCCCCATTAACTATAATCTCCACCTGCCAATAATATAAATTATTCAGTCTCTGTGACTCTCCCCAATTAACTGTAAGGCTATGTGCACACGGAAAATATACAAGCGCCCCCATCATTGCTCTGTCCCAGCACCTCCATCATTGCTCTCTCCCAACACCCCCAACATTGCTCTGTCCCAGCACCCCAGTCATTGCTCTCCCAGCACCCTTGTAATTGCTCTCTCCCAGCACCCCCGTCATTGCTCTCTCCCTGCACCCCCGTCATTGCTCTCTCCCTGCACCCCATCATTGTTGTCTCCCAGCATCCCCGTCATTGCGCTCTCCGAGCACCCCCATTATTGCTCTGTCCCAGCACCACTATCATTGCTCTCTCCCAGCACCCCCATCATTGCTCTCTCCCAGCACCCCCGTCATTGCTCTCTCCCAGCACCCCCGTCATTGTTCTCTCCCTGCACCCCGTCATTGCTCTCTCCGAGCACCCCTATCATTGTTCTCTCCCAGCAACCCCCGTCATTACTCTCCCAGCACCTCCATCATTGCTCTCTCCCAGCAACCCATCATTGCTCTCCCCATCCCCGTCATTGGTCTACTAATCCCCATCATTGCTCTCCCCGCCCCATCAGTCCCATCACTGCTCTTCCCAGCCCCACCATTGCTCTCCCCAGACCCATCAGCGCTCTCCCCAGCCCCATCAGCCCCACCATTGCTCTCCCCAGCCCCACCATTGCTCTCCCCAGCCCTATCAGCCCTACCATTGCTCTCACCAGCCCCATCAGCCCCACTTTTGCTCTCTCCAGCCCAGTCATAACCATTATTGCTCTCCCCAGCGTTTCAGTAAAAATAAAAAAAAAAACACTTACCCCTCTGCCCGTTCCCCCGCAAGCTGCATCATCACTGCTCTTCCCAGCCCCACCATTGTTATCCCCAGCCGCACCAGCCCCACCATTGCTCTACCCAGCCCCATCAGCCCCCTTATTGCGCTCTCCAGCTCCATCAGCCCCATTATTGATCTCACCAGCGTTTCAGTAAAAAAAACAAAAAAAAAAACACTTACCTCTCTGCCCCCGCAGGCCGCTGCAATTTCCTCCCTCACACAGGCCCGCGCTGCATGATGATGTCATCAAGGAGCGCGTGCCTGTGTAAGGGAGGAAGCGGCGGGCAGGAAGCAGAGGATGGATCTCTGCAGCTCCGCTGCCATTCTGTCCTGTCAGCAGCGGGGATGCAGGGATCGCTCCCTGCCCGCCACGAGCAGGGAGACGCTGCACCGGCGGGCCCCCCGGCACAGCTGCACCAGCAGCGATATGTCCGCCCCTGGACTGCTATGGGGCCCCCCAGCTCACGGGCCCCATAGCATTCGTGTGGTCTGCCTCCATTAGTGGTACACCACTGCATTTTACCTATTTTTGATTGCATCTAGCAGGGCTTTTGTACATCAGAGGCAGTCCATGTTTTCCAGGCGTGCGGTATTGCATGTATAGCCATACATGTTGTGAGTTTCTAACAAGCATATAAACTGCTTTTCACCTCGACTCTTTCGCTTCTGTGAACACTAAGTTATATACATGCTCTGTAGTAGCCCTGTCATTTCCAGACATTGGTGTATTATAATTCTGAGCATTATAATTCTCCATACACATGCACTTTAAGGGTTTATTATGTATTTATCTCTTGATTGGTGACTTTGAAGCAGGGTTTATTTTGTTTTTGTTTAACCACTGGACCACCCCAATTAATGAACAATTTCCTTCTTTGACATGCACATGCACTTTGGATAGTTTCAATCCTTGGAATCGTTGGATTATGTAATGGTATAGGTTACTCTGCAGTGACTATCTCTGCTAGGTTGTTCTATGCTATTTTGTGGGGTGCACCAGGAGATAATATTCATGCATACTGGGTTGGCATTTCTTACCATCCCTCAAACAAGAGGCATCTGTTTTTATTTTATGTATGTGTTTGGTAATGTCTATGATATTGTTCAGTAAAATCATTTGTTTTTTATACACACTAACTTGAAGTGCTCACTTTTGTCTACTTGGTCTCCTTGATGTAAGGATTTTTACCTAGTGGTACAGATTGATTTACACATATTCATTATATATCTGCAAACTTTCTCATAAAATTCAAACCTGATAAATGCTTCTTGCACGAGTATTCAAACTCTACAGACTAGTATATGGCAGAGGCACATTCTGTAGCGATTCTAGCTTTATGTTTATTGAAGAAAAATAATTACAGGCACATATAAATCCCCCTATTAATAATCATTTATTACACATAAAAAAATTACAATCAGTAATATGATACCATGGGGACCCCGTGCAAGAAATATTGATAATCAAGATAAAATATAACATACTGTAGAAATGTCAGTGATTCCCATATACAGCACTAGGAATGAATGTGTGAACTGCCGTTACATTAAAGATGGGACAATTGCAGAAATACACTTGCATTTTTTTGTTGGGTGCATTTTAAGGTGTGAAAGTGAAGGAGTTATAGATTTAATTCAGTGCCCATGTTCAAAGCAATATATTGGCAGGACTCTGAGACCTCTTAAAAAAGGAGAGGAGAACAGATTAATAAGAATAGAAATTTTTTTTTGTTAAACATGCACTTTCAATCATTTCAAAACATTTCATAACAGCAATTCAAATGGCTATATCTATATACGAGTATAGGAGGAAATAATCTATCACAAATGTCCGGAGCTGAATCTAGAAAGAAATTAGGCTTTAAAACACTAGCGCCGAAAAAAGGGGAGTGGGTATTGCTGGAAGCTGCTGATAGATTAGCGGGTCCTGTGTGAAAACCCGTAAGGAAGAATGGCTACTAGATAAAGGATTGATACTATCACGCTAAACAGCGGCTGAACAGAGCAGGATGAATGAAAGGAATAACAGACATAGAAATAATGTTTCACCAAAATGAGTTGAATGTCCCCCTTTCTTGGTATGTAAATTTGTCTTAAGATTACCGGATAATGATTTGCAGCTATGAAAGTTAATAGATGATTCCCTGGGTTGCGATGATCTATGGATAATTGGTCGGGTGGTACCTAGCTTCTGGTACAGATAGAGGCAGCTAGTGATTGGACGTTTTCCATCTATATATCCTCCTCTTACCATTTTTTTTCACCCTTCCATTGACACGACAACATTATTACTGAACACATAAGCTCTATCCTTTATATATACAGTATATAATTGCAAGGGAAAATGCTTTTTAAAAAAAGGTTTTAAAAAATTAATTATTAATTTAATTTAATCTTTTTTTATTTTTTATATTCTATATATATTTAAATTTTTAATGATTTATTGTACTACAGTGCTGCTCACCATTCTTGTCACGCCTTCATTTTTTCGTAGACTGTACAATATCTTCAGAAATAAATGGAAATGTACCAAAGTTATATCCTCAGGATTTGTGGTCCAAAGTAATACAACAATACAATATTGTTTTTCAACTTCAATGTTGCAATATCAAAGAAAAAACTGAATGTGCCACAATAATGGCACCCCTAATTAATACTTGGTTGCACACCCTTTGTCATTGCTGACAGCCTCCAGACATTTCTTGTAGCCATCTGTAAGCTTCTTGCACTTCTCAGCTGGAATTTTCTCCCACTCTTCCTTTGCAGTTTGTTCAAGCTCTTGAATGTTTGCAGGGTTCTTTTTCCCAATGGCAGATTTCAGCTCACCCCTAAGATTTTCAATGGGATTGAGGTCAGGACTAGTATTGAGGGATACCTTCCGATATCAGGAAATATCGGATCGGATTGGATCGGGCCGATACCCAAAAAGTATCGGATATCGCCGATTCCGATACCGGAAACCAATGCAAATCAATGGGACACAAATATCGGAATGAAAATAAACCCTTTCTTTCCTTGTAGGTTAATTCTACATGAAGGAAAACAACTAACAATAATGTAGAATGTATTGGTGGAGGTGGTTGCCCAAATCGATGGGAACAGTGCTCACAGTGAAACATGAAAAGCCGGCAATTCATCAGTGGCATACACCGGTACCCGACAATTTAGAACAGAAAGAATAGAGCTTCACACATAGATTAGATAGAAACATGTCAGTCACATATATATGAAGTACAGTGACAGTGTTGCTTACTGTACTTGTCATTTAGTGTAAAGGATTTATTTAAAAAAAATATTAGTGTTTTAATGCACCGTCTCTTTAAAAAAGCCGGCCGGCAATTCAGCAGCGGTACCCGACAATTTATAACAGAAAGAAAGAGCATCACACATAGATTTGATACATAGAAACATGTCAGTCACATATATAAGAAGTGCAGTGACAGTGTTGCTTACTGTACTTGTCATTTAGTGTAAAGGATTTATTTAAAAAAATATTAGTGTTTTAATGCACCGTCTCTTTAAAAAAGCCGGCCGGCAATTCAGCAGCGGTACCCGACAATTTATAACAGAAAGAAAGAGCATCACACATAGATTTGATACATAGAAACATGTCAGTCACATATATAAGAAGTGCAGTGACAGTGTTGCTTACTGTACTTGTCATTTAGTGTAAAGGATTTATTTAAAAAAATCTTAGTGTTTTCATGCACCGTCTCTTTAAAAAAGCCGGCCGGCAATTCAGCAGCGGTACCCGACAATTTACAACAGAAATAATAGAGCATCACACATAGATTAGATAGATAGAAACATGTCAGTCACATATATAATAAGTACAGTGATAGTGTTGGTTACTGTACTTGTCATTTAGTGTTAAAATAAAGGATTTATTAAAAAAAAAATTGGCGTGGGGCTCCCCGTAATTTTAGTCTCTAGCGGAGGTTAAGCAGACAGCTAGGGCAGATGTTTGAAGCCTGGGAAGAGGGTAATACCCACGGAGCTTCCCAGGCTACTAATATCAGCCCCCAGCTGAATACCTAGCCTTTACTAGCTATTAAGATGGGGGACCCCCCCCAAAAAATGACGTGGGGTCCCCCCTATTTTAATAGCTAGCAAAGGCTAGGCAGACAGCTGGGGGCTGATATTAATAGCCCAGGAAGGGTGCCATGAATATTGGCCCCCTCCCAGGCTAGAAACACCAGCCGTCAGCCACCCCAGAAATGGCGCATCCATAGGATGCGCCAATTCTGGCACTTAGCCTCGCTCTTCCCACTGCCCTGTAGCGGTGGCAGTGGGGTAATAGGGTTGGAGTTGATGTCAGCTTATAATGCCAGCTGACATCAAGCCCAGGTTAGTAATGGAGAGGCGTCTATAAGACACCCCCATTACTAACCCCATAGTCAAAGTTAAAAAAAAAACACAAACACCCAGAATAAAGTCCTTTAATTGAAATAAAGACACAATTCTTTATTGTTCTAAATTAAACCTTACTTACCATCACGCCCATTCCAGCTGAAGCCAACGATCTCCTGCAATAAAAGAAAAATAATAAAGCAACATCATCCTTACCTTTCGATGGCTCCCAGGACAGCTCCAGCTCTGCTACATGGAGATGACAGGCTGGATCGCAGCAGAAAGCTGCCATCCAGCATGTCATCCCGCAGACACTGAGAAGCACAGGCATGCTTGCGCTCCTCAGTGTCTGACTGTGACGGCATCCCGATGAGCCAACAATGAACTCAGCTCACCTCATGCACGTCACTGATAGCGTGGGAGAATTCTCCTGCGCATGCGGTGAGCGTGAGAGACTCGGCTCATCGGGATGCCGTCACAGCCTGATACTGAGGAGCGCAAGCATGCCTGCGCTTCTCAGTGTCTGCGGGATGACAGGCTGGATGGCAGCTTTCTCCTGCGGTCCAGCCTGTCATCTCGATGTAGCAGAGCTGGAGCTGTCCTGGGAACCATCGAAAGGTAAGAATGATGTTGCTTTATTATTTTTCTTTTATTGCAGGAGATCGTTGGCTTCAGCTGGAATGGGCGTGATGGTAAGTATGGTTTAATTTAGAACAATAAAGAATTGTGTCTTTATTTCAATTAAAGGACTTTATTCTGGGTGTTTGTGTTTTTTTTTAAATACTTTACTAGAAATTCATGGCGGTCATGTCTAATATTGGCGTGACCCCATGAATTTCGGGCTTAGGGCCAGCTGATAATGCCAAGCTGGCCCTAACCCCTTTATTACCCAGTGAGCCACCGCACCAGGGCCCTGGATGAGTTGGGTACAGCGCCAGAAGATGGCGCTTCTATGAACGCGCCATTTTCCGGGGTGGCTGTGGACTGCAATTTGCAGCGGGTGGGGCCCAGAAAGCTTGGGCCTCCCTGCGCTGCAGATTCCAGTCCCCAGCTGCCTAGTTGTACCTGGCTGGACACAAAAATAGGGCGAAGCCCCACGTATTTTTTTTTTAATTTTTTCATGAAATTCATGAAATAATTAAGAAAAAAAGGGCTTCCCTATATTGTTGTGTCCGGCCAGGTACAAATAGGCAGCTGGTGGTTGGGGGCAGCCCGTTGCTGCCTGCTGTACCTGGCTGGACACAAATATAGTGCGAAGCCCCACGTCAATTTTTTTTTAATTATTTCATGAAATAATTAAAAAAAAAGGGCTTCCCTATATTGTTGTGTCCGGCCAGGTAAAAATAGGCAGCTGGGAGTTGGGGGCAGCCTGTTCCTGGATTCTGTACCTGGCTCGCATACAAAAATATGGCAAAGCCCACGTCAAAATTTTTGGGAAAAATTAATTAAAAAATAAATATTAATTTAGGGACTGCATCTTTATTAACCCCTCAAGTGTCATTTAGTGTTAAAATAAAGGATTTATTAAAAAAAATTTGACGTGGGATCCCCCTTAATTTTAGTCTCTATCGGAGGTTAAGCAGACAGCTGGGGCAGATGTTTGAAGCCTGGGAAGGGGGTAATACCCATGGAGCTTCCCCGGCTACTAATATCAGCCCCCAGCTGAATACCTAGCCTTTACTAACTATTAAAATGGGAGACCCACCCAAAAAAATGACGTGGGGTCCCCCCTATTTTAATAGCTAGCAAAGGCTGGACAGACAGCTGGGGGCTGATACTAATAGCCCAGGAAGGGTGCCATGAATATTGGCCCCCTCCCAGGCTAGAAACACCAGCCGTCAGCCACCCCAGAAATGGCGCATCCATAGGATGCGCCAATTCTGGCACTTAGCCTCGCTCTTCCACGCTGCCCTGGTGCGGTGGCAGGGGGTAATAGGGTTGGTTTTCATGTCAGCGCCAGCTGCCATGAAGCCCAGGTTAGTAATGATGGGCGTCTATAAGACACCCCCATTACTAACCTGAAACATTTAAGTGTGACAAAGATGCAAAAGAATAAGAAATCAGGAAGGGGGCAAACACTTTTTCACACCACTGTATGTGTGAAGTGTAAAGTAAATTCTACAAGGTTTTCTATATATTGAGAAAATATAAATCTGATAACTGTGACTTGCATTTGTATTTATCCCTCCGGAGTAAATAGTCTGTAGGACCACCTTTCGCTGCAATTACTGCTGCAAGTCTTTTCAGGTATGTCTCTACCAGCTTTGCATCTAGAGGTGACATTTTCTCCCATTCTTCTTTGTAAATGCTCTATCTCAGTGAGATTGGATGGAGACGTCTGTGAACAGCAATTTCAAGTCTTGCCACAGATCCTCAATGGGATTTCGGTCTGGCCTTTGGGCCATTCACACTCATGAATCTGCGGTGAGGGGTTCAGCATGAGGCTGCGGTATGTGCATTGCATTACACACATCTATTGCCTGGTACATTCTCATACTTACCACAATGCTCTTCAATTCTAGAAAATGTCAATCTGACATTTACAGAGTCACTTTTATCCCAAGTTTCAGAGCTACAACTAGAAGATGATTCCAAAAGTATAGTATCCAGAATATTAGTAATATACAGTGATCAGAAAAATAAGATTATCCCAAGATAATAGGACAAAACGCCAACATAAAGTGTCATGCAGTGCTCCATCATTAGTGGCAAATGCTGCCCATGTCAGTAATGTCATACAGAGCCCATAAGAATATATTCACCACCAATATTATAAACCCAGGTATGACAATAGTCATTATGGCACATTATACCGATACATGTGTAGGCTCCGCATGGTGCTGGAATTCAGAAGTTCAAAGTGCACATTTCTTATAGCTCCTATATTGTACATATGGCAACTATATGGCACAGTTGAATGGCATTACCCATATGGGCAGTTCATGGCACTAGTTATATTCACAGTATATGGTAACAGAATTGTATCCACCTGTATTTTATATTTAATGTGCTGTCTATAAAAGGATAGTTTTTTACATCAGTCAGATTAATTACATTATTAAAAGGCTATACGCAATTTCTTAATTGGGTAAAATTGCAAAGTGCTTGTAAAAATAGGGAACTTTGCAAATAACCCCTTTTTAAAAATTCTCTTCATTTCTCATGAGAGGAGGTATTTTGAATTCTAGAATTTGCTTGTTGCCTAGGTCAGCCACCATTCTGTCTGTCAGAGTTGACTGTTCTCCCAAACAAGGAGGACAGCGCTTACAACTTGTTTCCCATGGAGCTTGTGAGTGCTGCTGAGAAGCTGTCTAGATACCAGGATTCAGCCACCTTCAGGGTCCTTGAGCTCCTCCAATGCCTCATGCCACATCCAAGCACTGATTTTACAATACATACTGCTTATAGTATTATATATTATTATGCAAATCTGTTAGCCCAGATGAGGCTGGTGTACTTGTCAGCATATGCATAAGGATGGCTGTATAATCCTTTGTGAAACTTTTCCTTTATCACATTAAAATAAGGATAAAACGCTCCTCTTAACATCAGGATTGCACAGCCATCCTGATGTGAATTTTCAGAGTACGTACATCAGCCCCATCTGGTCCGAGATCTGATTAATAGTATTTTTACAGTTTGCTTTGTGAAACCTGGTCATATAACTGCTTGAACGTGTGAGTGCTGTTCTGTAAGAGGACGGACACCGAGACAGCTTGAGATACTGCGGAGGAGCCTTCCAGCAGGTGGTGTAAAGTTTGGAAAGTGGAAGCCCAGCGTAAATGTTTTTGCCAGTCATCTATCTGTGGTGAAGCTGTTCCCCTATTTAAGAGTATTTGTAGTTATGAAGCATGTTGGCGTCTCGGAGACTCTGTGACCAGTAAGCTTGTTGCCTCTTTTCAGTAACATTATCCTAAACTGTCACCAGTATGTGCCTGAATTACTTCTGCCGTCCTTTAGTGGTGACACCAGATACCAGTCTGCCACCAATGTCATTGTATCCTAAAGAAATGTCCTAAAGCATTCCCACCCCATAATCACACTGTGCCTTACAGGCATTTAGTGTTCATAGAGAAGGTCGTCTACTCTGGAGCAATGGACATCATGAAGCTTCACTAGAAGAGCATCTATCCCTTCTGTAGTAAGCCCAATTATTCTATGCATTACAGCTATTTAGTTACACAGCAAATATGTAATTCTACATTGAAAGCTCAGGCCAGAAGTGGCATGCTGGGTCATTTAATAAGGGTCTGTGTTATTGAAGCAAATTGTTTCCATTAAAATTGTACTAAGTATTATTTTTAAGTCAAAGTAAAATGTATAATACAAAAGCGTCAACATGATCTTTATCAAACATTCACTGTGAAAAATAATAATGTGACATAAGAAAAAAATATGAAGAACTTCCAATATACATCTAAGACAAAATGTATAATCTAGAATATAGTGAATAAGCGAATACTATTGAGAAGCGAATATCAAGTATAAGCAAATAATCCTCATTAGGGTTTAGCAAAAAGTTACAAAAACATGCTAATATGCCGAGACACTAGCAATGACTAATCTAGAATTCAGCAGAAAGAACAATCTGTGTGCACCAAATATGGAATTAAATTACAAATAACTCCAGTCCATATATTGATAATACAATTTATCACAGGAAAATAGTTATATGTGAAAAAAGTATGTAGTATAGTGTAAAAAATATAACCCACCAATATTATTACTATTGGCAAATAAAATCCTTGTGTCCGGTCTAGGAGGGCTGTATTTCCCTATTTACACTAATAAAAAGCGCGATCATTGCCTTGTCATTTCCTATAGTATTAACACCAGAATGAGTATCCACAGCGGCATCTCAAGTTCAGACTTACACTATTTTTGATGGACTAGAAGCCAAGGGCATGTTCACATGTTGCATTTTTGCCGTATTTTCAAAAGTTATTTCCGCACGTTCTTTGCATGAAAAAACGCAGTGTTTTAATGTACTAGCAAAGTCAATGAGATTTATGGAATCTCATGTACATTCTGCTTATTTTTTCCTTGCAGATTTGAAGAAGTTTCATATCTTCTGCATGTCAATTCTTGAAGCGTTTTTGCACATATTTTAGGCAGCATTTTACCCGCCAACACTCTAGTATTTCTTTTCCTCTACAAATAATAACCGTGTGCACATCCCCTAAATGCTGCAAAACAGCGTCAGAAGGAAAATGGTGGCAAAGAGCGTTCTGCAAAACAGCAAACTCACACATGTGGGTTTTCTAAGAAGCCATTATAGTAACTAGAAATTATTCTTTAGAAACCTATAGTTGTCATTACGTGTAAATATTACTATCGAGATTGCTGCAAAGTATATTCAAGTCTTAACCTGAAAATGTGAAAAAGATCTGGATATTTGAGTCTTTCTATAGGAAAAAAGGCAGCAGAAAAGCTAAAATAAACCTCTATCTGTGAGCTTGGCCTAATACTATGTGATATGATGAGAATAAAATAGAAAAACACCAATATCTGATAACTCATATATATGACTGCTTATGGTCAATTCCTATCACATGACCAGTGAGCACATTGGAATGTTGCCGGTTGGCAGTTGGAGAGTTGCGGTTGGCTTGCATGCGGATGAGGAGGAGCTGCCTTCAGCAAAGCGACATTATGGAGATTAAAGAGGAGGACTTTAGGATGAGAGGGAAGAAAAGGAGAAGAAATGTTTTGGACTCATCGGATGATGAGAAGCCGTCCATCAAGAAGAGCCATAGGAGAGGAGAGAAGAGAAATGGCTCAGAGTTGGAGATCGTCTCTCAGAAGATTGATCACCAAGGCCAGAAAGAAGAACAGGAATGTCATCAGGAGGTCCTAGCTAGAAGAAGTGGAGCCAAGAGGAGAAGACAAATCTTTGGCTCATCACATGAAAGCTCTTCAATCAAGAAAGAAGAAGAAGGGCAGAAGACCACCAAGGGCACAGGTAATACTATACATCAGCTTACCACAGGGAGCACCATGACATGTAGCTTCTCATGCCCACACTTACAGATCAGGGCAATGTTGTCACTTTACACAAGTTACACATCTTTTAAATCTGACAGGTGGAGGATGTGATACATGAGCAAGATCTGAAGCTGGAGGGTTGTAGAACTGTTCCCCAGTCCATTTATATATATGTATATATTCAGTACTTTGTTAAACCCCTACATGATCAGGCCATTTTTCCCCATTCTTGCCAAGGCACATTTTTTTCTTATTTTCATACATATGGTTTAAAAAACTGTAAAAAATTGTAATGTTTGGATATTTAAATATTTTTTTGTGAAACATCGAGTCTAAATTTTACAATATTTTAATATTATTTTATTTTTTTTCTGGTAATATCTGTAGTAAATAAAGGATTTCTGTGCTTGTGTTATTTTTATATATTAGTTACATGGTTTTTTGTTAGGGATGGGGCTTGTAAATGCAATTTGGATAGTCATTGTTTTTTTATTTATTTTTTCCTGGTTTTTTTGCTCTTTATTTCAATGATTTTACACAGGTGTTGTCTTAACTTTTGAAACATTTGATTTTTTTCTTGCTTGAATGGATAAAAAAAATTGCAATATGGTTTCATTAAAATAAAATTGAGTCGTTTGCCTCCTATAGTCTTTGTGTTGCGCTGTCTATTGCTGGCTGCAGAATTAGTTAATGAGGTTGACCATTTTATCTTTACTTTAACAGATGTGTTGGGGACATGATTTTGTGGCATTTACTATGATATACTGTAGGTATGTCAGATTCTCCTCCTGCTCTTGTTACTGCAGCTTTCCTTACAGACTGCCCAGCTCTCTAGTCTATAATATGGCTGCTGGTGGAGGAGCAGTGACCAGACCTGTCCGTCAGTCTACTTCACTATAAAAGCATCTTTCTCATGGGAGGTTCTCAATAGGACAAGGCTGATGGAGTGGTCTGGTTACATGCTCCTCCATCAGTGACCATTGTATGGACTGGAGAGCTGTGCAGTATGTGAGGAAAGCTGAACTAACAAGTGCAGGAGGAGAACCTGCCATACTTATATAATAGTAATTGTTAATAAACCTGTGTCCCAAACACATCTGCTGGTATATTGATCCTAGTTACAGGGGACATTCAACCTACTGCCTATATAGCAGGGTTGACTGGGTCTCCTAGGACCCAGAAGCTCTTGCTCTGGAGCAGGAAGCGCTATCTGCGCTTACCATACTGAATACACAGCACTTGTTCAGAGCTGTGTACACAGTAATTGAAAAGGCAGAGACGGTAATAAATCCTCTCTACCTTCTCTATAGGGAGTATCCAAAAAGAAAAGAGTCGGCCCCTATAAATGCTCTTCCATAACTATATAACCCAAAAAGAGAAAAATGGAAACAGGAACAAATCCAATAAAAGTTACATTTTTATTGCAAAAATGTAAGTAAAATCAGACATAATCAAAAGAGATAAAAAATCCAAGGGAAAGAGGTGACAACAAAGTGCCACGGAACCACAGGAATAAACCAATGTAAGGCAAGAGACAATATATCTACTGTATATATATGTATATATATATATATGTATATATACAGTGCTGGCCAAAAGTATTGGCACCCCTGCAATTCTGTCAGATAATACTCAGTTTCTTCCTGAAAATGATTGCAATCACAAATTCTTTGGTATTATTCTCTTCATTTAATTTGCTTGCAAGGAAAAACACAAAAGAGAATGAAGCAAAAATCAAATCATTGATCATTTTACACAAAACTCCAAAAAAGGGCCGGACAAAAGTATTGGCACCCTCAGCCTAATACTTGGTTGCACAACCTTTAGCCAAAATAACTGCGAACAACCGCTTCTGGTAACCATCAATGAGTTTCTTACAATGCTCTGCTGGAATTGTAGACCATTCTTCTTTGGCAAACTGCTCCAGGTCCCTAATATTTGAAGGGTGTCTTCTCCAAACTGCCATTTTGAGATCTCTCCACAGGTGTTCTATGGGATTCAGGTCTGGACTCATTGCTGGCCACCATAGAAGTCTCCAGTGTTTTCTCTCAAACCATTTTATAGTGCTTTTGGAAGTGTGTTTTGGGTCACTGTCCTGCTGGAAGACACATGACCTCTGAGGGAGACCCAGCTTTCTCACACTGGGCCCTACATTATGCTGCAAAATTTGTTGGTAGTCTTCAGACTTCATAATGCCATGCACACGGTCAAGCAGTCCAGTGCCAGAGGCAGCAAAGCGACCCCAAAACATCAGGGAACCTCCGCCATGTTTGACTGTAGGGACAGTGTTCTTTTCTTTGAATGCCTCTTTTTTTTTCCTGTACACTCTATGTTGATGGTTTTTCCCAAAAAGCTCTACTTTTGTCTCATCTGACCAGAGAACATTCTTCCAAAACGTTTTAGGCTTTCTCAGGTAAGTTTTGGCAAACTCCAGCCTGGCTTTTTTATGTCTCGGGGTAAGAAGCGGGGTCTTCCTGGGTATCCTACCATACAGTCCTTTTTCATTCAGATGTCGACGGATAGTACGGGTTGACACTGTTGCACCCTCGGACTGTAGGGCAGCTTGAACTTGTTTGGATGTTAGTCGAGGTTCTTTATCCACCATCCGCACAATCTTGCGTTGAAATCTCTCGTCAATTTTTCTTTTCCGTCCACATCTAGGGAAGTTAGCCACAGTGCCATGGGTTTTAAACTTCTTGATGACACTATGCACGGAAGACACAGGAACATTCAGGTCTTTGGAGATGGACTTGTAGCCTTGAGATTGCTCATGCTTCCTCACAATTTGGTTTCTCAAGTCCTCAGACAGTTCTTTGGTCTTCTTTCTTTTCTCCATGCTCAATGTGGTACACACAAGGACACAGGACAGAGGTTGAGTCAACTTTAATCCATGTTAACTGGCTGCAAGTGTGATTTAGTTATTGCCAACACCTGTTAGGTGCCACAGGTAAGTTACAGGTGCTGTTAATTACACGAATTAGAGAAGCATCACATGATTTTTCAAAGGGTGCCAATACTTTTGTCCACCCCCTTTTTTAGGTTTGGTGTGGAATTATATACAATTTGGCTTTAGGACAATTCTTTTTGTGTTTTTTTCATTGAAGACAAATTAAATGAAGAGAATAATACCAAAGAATTTGTGATTGCAATCATTTTCAGGAAGAAACTGAGTATTATCTGACAGAATTGCAGGGGTGCCAATACTTTTGGCCAGCACTGTATATATATATATATATATATATATATATATATATATATATATATATATAGGGTGGGCCATTTATATGGATACACCTAAGTGATATCAACTTCCTGTTTGTGGCCCATTAGTATATGGGAGGGGGAAAACTTTTCCAGATGGGTGGTGACCATAGCGGCCATTTAGAAGTCGGCCATTTTGGGTCCAACTTTATTTTTTTCAATGGGAAGAGGGTAATGTGAAACATCAAACTTATTGAGAACTTCATAAGAAAAACAATAGTGTGCTTGGTTTTAACGTAACTTTATTCTTTCATGAGTTTTTTACAAGTTTATGATCACTTATAAAATGTGTTCAAAGTGCTGCCCATTGTGTTGGATTGTCAATGCAACCCTTTTCTCCCACTCTTGACACACTGACAGCAATGCCGCAGAAGAAATGCTAGCACAGGCTTCCAGTATCCATTGTTTCAGTTGCTGCACATCTCGTATCTTTATGGTATGGTGTGGTATATGGAGTACAAAGATAGTGGGGCCATTCTTCATCAATGGAAACCTCAATGCCACTGGATATCTGAAACTGCTACATGTTGATCTGTTGCCCTCTTTATGCACTGAAGATGGCACGTTCCCTGAGTTTTTCCAACAAGATGGTGCACGATCACATTATGGGTGTCAGGTCCGAGCATTCCTACATGAACTGTTTCCTGGAAAGTGGATTGGTCGTCGTGGGCTAGTTGAATGGCCACCAAGGTCTCCCGATCTGACCCCCTTAGACTTTTATCTTTGGGGTCATCTGAAGGCAATTGTCTATGCTGTGAAGATATGAGATGTGCAACATCTGAAACAACGGATACTGGAAGCCTGTGCTAGCATTTCTTCTGCGTTGTTGCTATCAGTGTGTCAAGAGTTGGAGAAGAGGGTTGCATTGACAATCCAACACAATGGGCAGCACTTTGAACACATTTTATAAGTGGTCATAAACTTGTAAAAAACTCATGAAAGAATAAAGTTACGTTAAAACCAAGCACACCATTGTTTTTCTTATGAAATTGTCAATAAGTTTGATGTGTCACATGACCCTCTTCCCATTGAAAAAAATAAAGTTAGATTCAAAATGGCCGACTTCAAAATGGCCACCATGGTCACCATCCATCTGGAAACGTTTTCCCCCTCCCATATACTAATGTGCCACA
Organism: Phyllobates terribilis; assembly: GCF_046119375.1. Taxonomy (NCBI): domain Eukaryota; kingdom Metazoa; phylum Chordata; class Amphibia; order Anura; family Dendrobatidae; genus Phyllobates; species Phyllobates terribilis. Next base: position 6,131,737 of record NW_027362821.1, read on the forward strand.
AACAGGAAGTTGATGTCACCAACCATTCCCATTTAATTTAGGTGAATCCATATAAATGGCCCACCCTGTGTATACATTTATGTATATATATATATATATATATATATATATATATACAGTATATATATATATATATATATATATATATATATATATATATAGAAAGAAAGAATATCAAGAGGCAGCACTCCAAAAATATTATAGAAAAATGGACTTTAATGAGCCCAAAGGCAACGTTTCGGTTCACAGAACCTTTCTCAAGCAGAGTTCAAGTGCATATAGTGCAATATATATAGTTACAAACAGTGATTCCATAATTATAATTAATTGATACAAAACCATGATTACATAAGAAAAGTGCAGTAGTGCATATCACAAAATATTATTCAGTTACATACATAGTGATAAAATTTTAGACAGATATATTATTATCATCAATTACAGTATCCATAACTCTCATAAAGTGATAAGTGCTTTGATTAGTATTTATCAGTGCCAGGTGTACATTATAAATCATAATATATTTGAGGTTGCGACTCACACTGCAGCAATCATGCATGACCACGTTTCTTACTTCCTCCACGCTGTCCTCGGCGTCTCAAAATCCCATCTGCGCATGTCTCCCAGGAAATCCCCATTATCTCGTCACATGATCGGGGCAAACCTGGTCCGCCCGCTTCGTGACGTCACCGGGCATGCGCATTACACTTCTAATGCTACGATCGCCATCTTTTAAATTGGCAAGCCCCACCAAAAGCTTTTCTTCAAATGTAAACAACGTATGTGCTTTAATGATTTCTCTTATCCCCTATTTATAATAAAAGCGCACTATTTCTCATTATTAGGGACAATATTCTGTTAGCAGTTTCCCAATATATTTGCATTGCAATGACAGTATTCAAATAGTGATTCCTGTGTCCATAAGGCTATGTGCCCACGATGCAGAAATGAAGCAGAAAATTTCTGCAGCATTTCTGCATCTCCCTGGCAGAAAAAACGCATGCAGATTGTACTTGCAGATTGTGCATGCGTTTTTCCTGCAGAATACATGCGGATCCACATGCGGATTCACATGCGTTTCCGCATGCAGATTGACAAGCGCTTTCCAGGCGATTAGCATCACTTGGAAAGTGCTTGACAACTAGGTCACACTGTATAAATCCATGCAAACAGCAAACAGCATGGATTTATATAGTGTGAACCGTAAAAATTAAAACAAATAAAGCTATACTCACCCCCGAGGCCCCGGTGTGGTTGCAGCGCTGCTTCCTGGCTGGTTCCCGGCTGCCAGCATATCGCGAGACAGAGCGGTGAAGGGCCTGCGGTCACATGACTGTGACGTCACCGCAGGTCCTCAAGCGATGCCGGCATTCAGAGAGAAGACGCCGGACAGGTGAATATAACTTTATTTGTTATTTTATTCTTTTTTTACAGGTACAATGGTACCCAGGTCTGGAGGAGAGTCTCCTCTCCTCCAGAACTGGGTACCATCCGCACATAGAGACGCATAGAATCCGCTTGTACAAATGTACAGTCGCGGTTTCTATGCATTTCAATGCAAGTCAATGGCGGGAGTTCCGCTGCGCTTCCGCAAAATTAAATGACATGCTGCGGATTTTTGTACGCAGCATAAACGCTGCGCAAAAATCCGCAGCATGTGCATAGAACATGCGGAATCCCCTTGGGGACCATGGGGGGCGGATTACCTAGCGTTTAACAAGCGTTTATGCTGCGGAAATTCCGCAGCATAAACGCTTGAAAAACGCTACGTGGGCACTCAGCCTCAATGAACTGAGGGATACTATTTATTACATAACCCAAACACCCTTCCATGGAATTCCCTATTCCTAGGTTCATCCATGGAGTGAGATTAATAGGTCAGAGGAGGAACCCTCAACAGGTCTCCACCTCCTTCCCAATCTCAGGTGTTTAATTGGGAATACATTACAATCCAATTCCCTCCATAAGTAGGAATACCATTTCATAATGTAAAAATATATATCTATAACTTTTTATATATATATATATATATATATATATATATATACATACAGTTAAGTGTCTATAAAGAAGGAATAATCAACAAGTGTTATTAAGGCATGATTCGTCCCAAGGGAGGCAGAGAAAAATCAATAAATACGTTCAATTGATTCATTAACATACTTACTGCATCCCATGCACAAAGGTTAATGATACATTAAATTAGGGATAAGACATAGAGCAACTGGAAAAGAATGTATCAGAGTCCAGATCACAAGTAAAGCATATAAAGTACGAGTGCACAGCAGGAACTAGTTATACAGTACAAGTTGCTAATATCCAAATAAGGAGAAGAATCATGCCTATGACACAGATGTCACAACATAAGTATATCTTCTAGTGAGAGTAATACACAGTGACACATATAGAAAGTTATGGTCCCACATAAAATGAGAGTACAGCCTAGTTACAACCTGTAGATGGCATGAAAGCAGCCCTGACGCGCGTTTCAACTCCTGCTTCTCCAGGGGGCGATTGTGTATGGGTGACAGGCAGGGGGTATATATATCCAAAGTATTTTGGCACGTGTAGCGGGGGTACAGCGGCGCTTCCAGTGGCGGAAGCCAGCGCCGGAAGCCAGGGAGTCAGTGTCCAACGCAGCAGGTGCCCGCCTCCCGCTAACACGTCAGTAAGGAGGGCCCGAAGTGCCGCGTCATAGGGACACGTATTCATGGCAACCAGGTGCTTCTTGCCGGCTGGCAGAATGTGCACAATCATCAGGATGCCAAGAGATGCAGACATACTTAGAGGGAGAGAAAGAAATTGCGGAGAACATTACCGGCCCATACCTGGTGTAAGTTAATCATGACTTTCTATGTATATATATATACTAGCTATTGAAGCCGTTCTATGCCCAGGTGGCGAGCATTTTTATTGGTATATGGTCTCCCATGCTGGTATGTGTGGTATGTGCTGCCCCCCTCCTGGTATTTGTGCTGCCCCCATCCTGTCCGCACCATCCTATCCTGGCATGCATGGCACTCCTCATCCCTATCCTGGTATGCATGGCCCCTCATCCGAATCCCGGTATGCGTGGCACCCCTCATCCCCAATCCCGGCATGCGTGGCACCCCTCATTCCCAATCCCGGTATGCGTGGCAACCCTCATCCCCAATCTCGGTATGCGTGGCACCCCTCATCCCCAATCCCGGTATGCGTGACACCCCTCATCCCCAATCCCGGTATGCGTGGCACCCCTCATCCCCAATCCCGGTATGCGTGGCTCCCCTCATCCCCAATCCTGGTATGCGTGATACCCCTCACCCCACAATCCTGGTATATGCATGGTCCCCTCACCCCACAATCCTGATATGTGTGGCCCCCTCATCCATTTCACACTGTACACACATACAAAAAAAAATAAAGAGTTATACTCACCTTTGTTCTCTGTGCTCCAGCGCTGCTGCGTCCTCTTCTGCCGGAGGCCGGGGGAGGAGAGCAGCGCCGGGGCACTGCGCTGTCCGGCGCCATTTTGCTGAAGACACACTGTAAATGTGTCTTCAGTAAAATGGCAAAGGATAGCGCTATGTGCACGCGCCGATCCGACGCCTCACTCCTGCCCCCGGTCTCCGGCCAGAAGAGAGGTGCCGTGGCAACGCTCCTCCCGGTCAGGTAAGTATGCAAGTATGGCGCCGGAGAACGCGGTATGCGTTCAGTGTCTACGCATACCGCGATCTCCGGCGCCATACACCTCCTCTTACCTGTAATGGCTGGATGCATGATTCTGTCTGAAGCCAGACTGTGCGTCGCGCATGCGCAGTCTATCGAGGCTTCAGACAGAGGGATGCATCCCCGGTTATATTATATATATATATATATATATATATATATACAGGGTGGTCCGAAAGTAGGTGGACAGAAAGTGTAATAAGGTTATGAAGGGGGAGATTTATCAAACATGGTGTAAAGTAAAACTGGCTCAGTTGCCCTTAGCAACCTATCAGATTCCACTTTTCATACCTCACAGACTCTTTGAAAAAAAAAGTCTATTTTCAACAAGTTGGGGCCCCTCCACATTATTCAAGAGTAATCCGCGAGTATCCTGATGAAACATTTCCTAATAAATGGATTGGCCGAAGAGGCCCACTTGATTGGCCGGTACGTTCACCAGACTTGACCCCAATGGATTTTTTCTTTTGGGGAGTACTCAAGGACAAAGTTTATAGTCGAAAACCAAAAAGTGTCAGTGACTTGAAAAATGACATAAGAGATGCACTTCAAGAAATTAATACCCAAAGAGACTTGTGCAAAAAAATTTGTTGAAGCGCAAGAGGCGACTTCAAAGCTGTGCAAATTGTAATGGAAAACAGTTTGAGCCCCTGCATTGATAACATTTAAGGGCTTTTGTGTTATTGTTCAGAATAAAATGTAATTGTCAATGTTATGCTTGTGTTAGTAAATATAATTTTATATATAAATCAAAATAAATGTTATTATTTTCTGTCCACCTACTTTTGGACCACTATATATATATATATATATATATATATATATATATATATAAATACACAAAGATACAAAGATGTAGATAAAAGAGGGAAAATAATATATGAAAACACACAATCAGGAAAATATAGACATCATATTGTGAGAATTATGTACAACATATGTGTATAAAGTATAATGTCCACCAAGTAATACCCAAAGTATCATTATTAAATATAAAGGAGTATATATAGAGAGAGTCATGAGACAATATAATATAATATGTACTCAATATGGTACAGAGAATATGGGAATACCATGAGTATCAACAGAACAAAGTTATAAATTGTGCATAAATGTGCAAAACTAATGGTGGTAAAAAAGAGGGGAGGGAAGGGAAAGGGAAAAGGAAGAAAAAATGAAGATGTGACAAGTGAATGAAAACATGGAAACAATAATAAACAGAGAGTGCACGAATTGTGTGAATATTTTTTATTATTATTTCGTGACCAAGCCCATGTGGTGCAGATGTCGGATGCATCCAATGGCAACCAGAATCACAGCAACATGAAAAACCACATATGTTACGTGAAAGTGTTACACTAGTGAGTAGTGATGAGCGAGCACGTTCGTTACTCGAGATTTATGAGCATGCTCGGGTGTTTTCCGAGCATCTTCAGTGTACTTGAATATCATGTTTGAGTCACTGTGTGTGCATGATTTGCGACTGTTTGACAGCTTTAACACATGTGAGGAATGCCTGTTTGTTAGGCTTTCCTCACATGTATTAAAGCTGTCAGTCGCAAATCATGCACACACAATAACTCAAACATAACACCTCAGCACGCTGAAGATACTGGGCGAGCACCCGATCATGCTCGCCGAAAGGGTTAACAAACCACGCTCGCCCATCACTACTAGTGAGACCAATCACAGGTAAAATAAATATAATAAATAACAATAGTATGAAGAGATAGTTAATGTCACAATACAAATGTATGTGTGCCCTTCACATACGAGTGAGCATAGACATGTGTTATATAGTAACATAGCTACTGACATCAGTATAATGGAAAATGTACAATAAAAAAATCAGAAAATTATAAGCCACAATGGGCAAGAGGAATCGAAAAAATAAAATAAAAAATATACAAGTGATAGGAATACTGACGTGTCAGTGTGACACAGGAAGTGCATCTTAAAGTGCCCTTTTTTTGCATCCAAAATCACAGATTTAAAGCAACAATAAACAAAGAGTAAAAGCCGATGAATAACAATAGTGAGTAAAATGTTTTATAAAAAATGCTTATAGCGGATGGAATCAATTAGTGGCACACCGCACAGGAAATAGACAGGTCCGAAAAAGAGAGAGCAGCAGGGCGGGATGCTGCTGAAAGGTGAGTACATATCCATAAAAAGGGAGACGCGTGGAGCGCTGGCCCGCAAGGACGATCAGGCACCCGGTCCCCGAGGGGGGCAGAAAAAGGGAGGGAGGGAAGGGAGAAGAAGATCCTCCAAGTGAGTGGTGGTCCAGCATCTGTCTCACAGTAGAGTGTACAAAAATACTGGATACCCTGCATGTAAATAAAAAAGTGAGAAGTTATAAACAGCATAAAACATAAGTAAAACCTAAACACAATAGCACATTACAAGAAAGGGACAAAACTGAGGACCTCGTTGAGGCCTTTGGGGCATATGCAATCAATTTTCATAATCCACCAACGGTCTTTCTCCAATCCCCCCCCCCCAGTCAATTAATATCCTGTCAATACCCCGAATTTGGAGGAGGCTAGCATCACACCCATGTTTTAACTTGAAATGCCTTGGGATAGGCTTCAATACAGTATCGGCAAGAGATTCTGATGCATTCTTAATATCTTGCACGTGCTCCCTCACACGCACTCTCAGTTGGCGAAAAGTAAGACCCACATAGATGAGGCCACATGGACACAAGGCGTGGTTGATTACGCCTTCTGTATTGCAAGATGTATGCTGTGTGATTTGAAACTCCTTATGACCATCACTTGATGGGAAGGATGTACACCGCACCAGATTTACACAGGCCGCACAGTTCTTGCATGGATAGAAGCCCCATCTGGGGCCTTTTGAGCTGAAGGCTTTCTCTGGTCCCGGATCTTTATGGTAACTATGTACCAGCAAGTCCCTCAGGTTCATCGCCCTTCTATAGGTGGTGGAAGGGACTGGTGTAGTACATTTGGAAAGGACTAGGTCTTGCTTCAAAATGGGCCAATATTTCCCCAATGCATTTCTAACATCTATCACAGTAATTGAAAAGCCAGAGATGGTAATAAATCCTCTCTACCTTCTCTATAGGGAGTCCGACTGTGACTGCCGGTAGGCTCCCGGCTGAGGTAACTGCACAATCTGGTGCAGGTGTTATACAATGTAGTGTTGTTTTAGAACAGACCTGCACAACAAACAGCTCATGTACCGCATGCAGCCCACCAAAGTTTTGCTGCAGCCCATGGAGCCGTCCAGGATATGGAGCTCCCATCTTCTTATATTCAAATGTTTCAGACGCAAACATATTTGAACACTGTCATCGGGACTAGGGTAAAACAGCGCTCGTCAGTCCCAGCCTCGACATGCTGCTGCTCGGCACGCTGCTGACGTCATCACACTATTGTCGGCACCCAAACACCTCAGAGGAGAAGAGATGGCGCAGCCAATAGTAAGTCAAGGAGCCAAAGATTAAATTAATTATATCATTGTGGATGAGGAAGGAAGGGGCTAATGTTACAGTGAGGGCACATAATGAGGGTGACAATTGTCAAAGGGGGCACAATTGTGGTGGGGGGTCCTTCATTCAATCGGGCAATGTACAGGGGAATATTTTGGAGAGGGACAGTATGTGGGCATACAGTGGGTACAGAAAGTATTCAGACCCCTTTAAATTTTTCACTCTTTGTTTCATTGCAGCCATTTGGTAAATTCTAAAAAGTTCATTTTTTTTCTCATTAACGTACACTCTGCATCCCATCTTGACTGAAAAAAAACAGAAATGTAGAAATTTTTGCAAATTTATTAAAAAAAACCCCTGAAATATCACATGGTCATAAGAATTCAGACCCTTGGCTCAGTATTGAGTAGAAGCACCCTTTCTATTTCAAGTGTTTATTTCTGTTAATGTTGATGACTATGGCTTACAGCCAATGAAAACACAAAAGTCATTGTCTCAGTAAATTAGAATAATTAACAAAAAACACCTCCAAAGGCTTCCTAAGCATTTAAAAAGTCCCTTAGTCTGTTTCAGTAGGCTCCACAATCATGGGGAAGACTTCTGACTTGACAGATGTCCAGAAGGCAGTCATTGACACACCCCACAAGGTCCCAGAGTTCCAATTTTCATTTGGAAATCAAGGTCCCAGAGTCTGGAGGAAGAGTGGAGAGGCCACAATCCAAGCTGCTTGAGGTCTAGTGTGAAGTTTCCACAATCAGTGATGGTTTGGGGAGTCATGTCATCTGCTGGTGTAGGTCCATTGTGTTTTTTCCAGGCCAAAGTCAGCGCAGCCGTCTACCAGGAAATTTTAGAGCACTTCATGCTTCCCTCTGCTAACAAGCTTTTTGGAGATGGAAATTTCATTCTCCAGCAGGACTTGGCACCTGTCCACACTGCCAAAAGTACCAATACCTGGTTTAAAACCAACAGTATCACTGTGCTTGATTGGCCAGTAAACTCGCCTGACCTTAACCCCATAGAGAATCTATGGGGTATTGTCAAGAGAAAGATGAGAGACACCAGACCCAACAATGCAGACGAGCTGAAGGCTGCTATCAAAGCAACCTGGGCTTCCATAACACCTCAGCAGTGCCACAGGCTGATCGCCTCCATGCCACATTGCCGCATTGATGCAGTAATTGATGCACGAGGAGCCCGACCAAGTATTGAGTGCATTTACTGAACATACATTTCAGTAGGCCAACATTTCAGATTTTAAAAACATTTTTCAAGCTGTTGTTATAAAGTATTCTAATTTACTGAGATAATGACGCTTGTGTTTTCATTGGCTGTTAGCCATAATCATCTACATTAACAGAAATAAACACTTGAAATAGATCACTCTGCTTGTAATGACTCTATATAATATGTGAGTTTCACTTTTTGTATTGAATAACTGAAATAAATAAACTTTTTGATAATATTCTAATTTAGTGAGATGCATGTGTATGTAGCCTCTATTTCTTTAGTGTGGTAAGTACCATTTTGAGGGTATGTACCATTATTATTCATTGTAGCAAAATGGGAAACAGAAAATCCACTACTGTTGTTGCAGATTCATGGTTTTGCATAGCATTTGCTCTCCTGCACTGATTATGGGGGCAGAAACCTCAGGGTGAAGATCTTTTATCTTGCACCATTTATACTCAAAAAACACATTTCCAACAAATGCATATAAAATTCCCCTCCTTGCTATTTTTTTTTCTTAAAGATTACAAATAGTTTATTAAATAGTAATATGTTGCAATAATCTCATTTATTTTAATGCAGTTATAGTACTTCACATATAACATTTATTTATATTCTCTCATATACAATAAATATCCATACGCTTCAATCATCTGTTTAAGAAAAACAAAATGGAACAAATATTAACCCTTCCATATTATTCCATCATCCCTCCTCCCTTGAATCAAAACAAACCCCACCTGCACCCCCAAACTGAAGGGGAGGATACAAGGAAAACCCTTCACCCCATAACTAGCATTGCTCTACACCTGTCCATTCTTCCCAGATATGCTCATAAACAGTTGTCTGATTTTTATTATCGTAGACCACTTTCTCTTTTTTCGCTTATCAATTAATTTAATTCAGGTTGTTCTTTTACCTTCCATTTCCTCATAACTGCAAACAGAGTTTGAGACAAAATACGTATTAATAAGATCTTATTACTACTTCTTTTAAGACTCAAATATCTACATCTAATAAAGAATTTTTAGGGTCATTTTATAAATGCACTTAAACATTATTTAATACACTATTGAATTACCATACAATATCTTACTATTTGTTTTCTTAAATTCTGTGTCAGTGGCTAATCTAAGGGTTTTTGAGATGTAAATAGAGAGATATTCTCCCTTACAATTGATTATGGAAGATTCATTTATTTAAGGCAGGTTAGTTGGAGGGTGGGTGGATGTCTGGTTGAGGAGTTCTCTAAGAACTCGTTCACACTGCTGTATGACATAGTAGAGTGCTCTCTGATGTTTTATCAGACAGCACTCAGCCCAATATTATACTATGGGGCAGTGCAGATCTGAAATGTTTTTGCTCATGACGATTCGGCATGGGAAAACAATTGCAGCACGCTGAGAGTGGCTCAGCAAATCGGATCACATGCACCCATACAAGTCTATGGGTGCGTGTAAAACCTTGGCCCAGACTTGGATTTCATCCCAGTGCAGTTTGATTTATGCAGACACAGACGATGGAAAAGTTGGAGAAACGAAGTTCTCCATCTTCTCCGCACCTGTAATATGATTGTCTCAAACAAGAGAAACGGATCCCAGTAAACTGACACTCGGCTCAAACTCTGGTCAGAGCTTGAGCCTAGTGTCATTAGCATAAATGATCCAATTCTCTCACATGAGAGAATCAACACTTGTGTGACCCGGCCTAACGTGTAGTTGGGGAGCTAAGAGTGGGAGATTGTTTGAAGGGGTGAAGTGGAAGGTGGAGTGGGGGAGGTATCAGAAGAGGAGGGATATTTTAACTTAATTATTATTTTAATATGGTGAAAGTTATCTAATTTAATGTTAGAAGGGTTTAAGATAAGTTGAAATGGTATTTCTTTGCTTGGATGAGAAGAGATCTGATGTCTCTGATATGTCTTCAAAAGACACATTCAGATAGTGATTCAAGAAAGTAGCTAAAAGTGGGTTGTCAAGTACATGTATATCATGCTGTACATAATATCTACTCACGAGGGTCTTTATCCTTGTTCAAAGGGGTGTAAATATAAGTATGTATTACACAGGGTAGAAGTAAGATATATATATATAAATATATATATATATATATATATATATATATATATATAAACTGTTGAAATGTAAAATTAACAACATAAGGTTAGAAATTGCAAACACCTGTATTCCTCTCCCATATAAATCTGAGCTTCACTATGAAGAAAGTGAAAACTTGCAATATCCGATTTTGATTGTAGGAGATTTTAATACTGTAATTGACTTTACCTGTAATAGAAAATCATGTAGACGTGCGTCAAAGTCTAGTGATACAACATCTTTTCCAATCCTCTGGAAGAATTTTTTGGGGAAGAGGCTTATTAATCCCAAGGATTATCAGGATTCATGTTACTCTAAGACTTAGCAATCCTGATTCCCTATTGATATGGTTTTTGGCAATGGAGAAATTTTGTATAAACTCCTTTAAGGGGGTTGATACTCACTCAGCAGCTTTTACGGGGATCTCCCTGGGCAACCCAGGCTTGCACCGACTTTGGAAGGGAGTGGATGAACCTGTCCATGATGACCTTTTCCACCATCTGTACTGGGGAGGAAGATTGAGGTTACAACCACTTTGAACCAAGTGTAGGAGGTCGAACATTTGGGACCTGGGAGGTTTGTCACTGCAATAGGCCCAGTGGTGCACCCGTTGCACCCTAACAGTCAGAGTCACTCCCAAGCGCGCCAAAATTTCTGTTTTTAATTTGGCGCACTCCTTTGCGTCCTGCAGGGCCAAACAAGTCATAATGGGCTTTCTGAGGCTGGCCCATTAAATATGGCACCAGCACCTCCGCCCACTGCTCTGGAGGCAATCTCTCCCGCTCCGCCACCCTCCCAAAGAACGTTAGGACCTCGACGTCATCACCCGGAGTAATCTTTTGCAATGCTCTTCTTACCGTCTTCCTGACGTGTGAATCATTACCTGGAGTTGAGGGAGGGACGGCCTCTCTGCTGCGAACTTTCCCCGCTAGAAGTTCCATCTGCCGTTGTTGCTGCTGAATCTGCTGCATCAGAAGTTTATTAGTCTCTTGCTGCATCTGTTGCTGCTCCCGGTGCTGCTGTTGCAGGCTCTGCTGGCTCTGCAAGTGCTGCCGGTGCTGCTGTTGTTGGCTTTGCAGCAGGTGTTTGAGTGGCTCTTTCATGGTGCCGGACATCTCTGGCTGGCTGGCGGCCTTTACCCAGGACATCCATCGATCTCTGTGGCAGGTACACGTTTTCCTGGAATCTTGCCCACATTCTCCACTAATTGTAACTGGGTTGGTACTCACTCAGCCACTTTTAAGATAGTCACAGGAGTCAGTTTCTTTAAAAATGTCCAAGGTGGGTTTATTCGGACTTCATAAACTGCACTCTCCAGGTAAATTAAACATTTTCTCGGTAATTATTTTGATTCTAGGCTACATATATACCGGGACACGAGGATATGTACTTTAAATGGCCCTGATGAAGCCACCGTGTGTGGCGACACGCACTGGGCACTGAGGTCCCATTTGCACCTTCCCATTTACAGGCTGATTTGATTGAGTATTTGCTTTCTATGATCATATTGTTTAATTGGCTCTACTATTATTTTTTGCTGGGGCAGCACGGGTGGCCACAATTGAGTGTATGTGATGGAGTGGTTATGGAGTAGTCATCTCCAGTGTGAGGTGAAAGGGTCTATTGGCAATCGCCAGTTTACAATTATACTGTTCTATAGACCTATTACCCTGTATACAGGGACACCATATTGATTTTCACACAGATACCTGTTGTTGCACTTTATATACATATTGTTTTTTGTGTATTCTCTATTTATATAAAATACTTTGGGCTTGTGCAATATTGACCATCATAGATATTCTATACAGCCTGTTAGAGTTCATCTATTTGACTGCACTTTATTGTATTTTCTGTCATTATAATATGGGAAGGTCTCTAAAGTAGTGGGTTCCTCAAGCAGTGGATTCCTCCACTATTTTTAATGGTGTTTTAAAATAATTTTTTTTGTGCGTATTCTTATATATGTGTCAGGAGATACTGTAATAAATTGATGTAATTTATATTCAAATATTCCGTGATTATTTCTTCAGGTGATCACCGCTTAGGTGCATGTCTTCTTTTCTTTTTGAAATTCGTATGATGTTGTATGACATGTGGCAGGTAGATCCCAGTTATTAGATGGTGCCCTCCTAAAGTAGTAGGTGCATGGGGTTATGTCCCAGCTTTTTGTCCTTTTTATGGGCACAAGACATGGATTTCCTAATCCAAGCTGCTCTTTGCCCTACTTATTGACCATATATAAGGCTATGTGCCCACGATGCAGAAATGCTCAGGATTTTTTCCTGAGCGTTTCTGCATCTCCCTGGCAGAAAAAAACGCATGCGGATTGTACATGTGGATTGTACATGCGGATTGTACATGCGGATTGTACATGCGGATTGTACATGCGGATTGTACATGCGGATTGTACATGTGGATTGTACATGCGGATTGTACATGCGGATTGTACATGTGGATTGTACATGCGGATTGTACATGCGGATTGTACATGCGGATTGTACATGCGGATTGTACATGCGGATTGTACATGCGTTTTCCTGCCAGGGACATGCGGAAATGGAGCTTTATTCACTGACATTTCCGCATGCGGATTGACAAGCGCTTTCCAAGCGATTAGCATCACTTGGAAAGTGCTTGTGACAACTAGGTCACACTATATAAATTCATGCAAATTGCATGGATTTATATAGTGTGACCCGAGAGAGTGGTAAAAATAAAAAAATAAATGTATACTTACCCTCCGATGGCCCCCGGTGTCCTGCTTTACACTCCGTTCTCCCTTGCCGGCAACAGTGAATTGAAAGACCTGCCGACGTCAGCATCGCGTGACCCGTCACATGACTCTGACGTCAGCGCAGGTCCTTCAATTCATTGCAAAGTGCCGGGAAGCAAGTAGGAGCGCAGCGCGGGCCGACAGAAGGTAAGTAGACAGTTATTTTTTATTTTATTCTTTTTTTACAGATTTTTTAATGGTACCTGGGTGTGGAGGAGACTCTCCTCTCATCTACACCCGGGTACCATCTGCACATTGGAACGCGTGGATTACGCATCTACATATACAGTGATGCGTAATCCATGTGATCTAAAGCAAGTCAATGGCGGCGAAGACGCAGCACTTCTGCAAAATAATTGGTAGCGCTGCGTTTTTTTCCGCAGCGGAAATTTTCGCAGCATGTGCACAGCACATGCGGATTATCATTGGGGAACATTGCTGCCCTTCTACCATGCGTTTTTAATGCGTTTCAGCAGCTATAAAAACGCTGCGGAAACGCATTAAAAACGCATTGTGGGCACACAGCCTAAGGTTGTAAAGGAATAAGGGGTTCTCAGTTTTGGACTCAGGAGGAAATATTAGCGATGTACACAGGTGATTTGTTATTATTTTAATAAATGTAAAGGAAGATCTAAGGACAGATATTACATTGGTGAATGGATTTGGTATTTTTTCTGGATTGAAGATTAATTGGAATAAGTCAGATATCATTATTGGACAAGAATTTCCAAATTACAGATGGTGATATACTTATTATCCAAGAGGGCAACAGTTTGAAATATTTGGCATTAAATATATCACATAAGATGGTGGACTATATAGAAGTGAATGTCATACCGGTGTTGAGTCGTTTTAGCAGAATGGCAAAAATATGGAGGAACAAGGAAGAATCAATCTGATTAAAATGTATTTGTTTTTTTATGTATATTTAATAAATTCCCCTCTTTGCAACTTAGTGACTGAGTATAGGAAAAAATGTATATTAAAGCAACCTTATACCCTGAGACTGAAAAGTTACTACACTTTGTAAATATACAGTCATCCTTCCTGACGCCCTTCTTTTGCCTCCCGCTACCTCCATTGCTTAGATCTGTGTTCTGTTCCTACTACCTCCAAGATGGCCACCAGTTTGGTAAGTCTAAACCACATCTTCCCTGTCTTTTCTGTGCTGTGGGATGGGAAAGGAAAGGCAGGAGAGGTGAGGTTTAGATTTACCAGTGTACTCCATGCTGCTATGACCGTCATCTTGGAAGCAGGAGGAAAGGAACGCCTATCCCAGCAGAGGAGGCATCGGGGAGCTAATGGAGGGCTTCAGGTAGAGTGCCTATACATGCGAAACGTATACCCACTTCTCAGTCCCAGGGGAAGGGGCCCTTTAACACTGTTGCAGGACAATATTAGCGTTGAGCTGTAATTGTTTTCTAAGGCAGTACACTTAATATAGGACAATCACTGTGCTACCAGTATTATTCCGCACATAAATGATACTAATTCTCCATTTTGTAATAACATAATTAACCCTTTGTGCTAAACTGAATAGTAAATTATAGTCTGTTTTTCAATTAACAGCATAAAGCAATATGTTTACAAAGATGAATACTCCAATGCTGACCAAAACTGAATTCTCTGCTAAGGTTACAAAATAACCAACACTTTATACATGGACAGTAAATTCTTTTTCTAATTTCTCGTCTTATTTCTGTTTGCCATTTTAGGAGACAGTGATGTGCGGCCATCTCTCCCCGGCAGCACAATCTCTGACAACATCAAGAGACTAGATTTTCATCAAGTGCTTGGCCGGGGGAGTTTTGGAAAGGTAAGAACCTATAACATTACGAGCCCAGATTGTATATTGTTTGCTATACAATATAAGATCATGAATGAAGTAGAGAATAACACTGTTAATAACCATCTTAGATCCCCAAATTCAGGTGTTTCTGACAAAGGCAGATGCAGGGCGGTTTCCAAATGTGTTGCTGCCTATATATGTGTAATAGTGTTTTCTGATAGTCTACAGTGGGTTAAAGTATTTTTCTGGTGCCTCTAACTTCTGCACTAGGAAGTTGCAGGTGCTGCTGTTTTCCCCACATGCCTGCACCTTGGAATCTTGGATGGCCAGCAGATAACAACATCTATTTTTCAATACAGGTGCACGATCCTGTTGGCTGTGCAAGTGTGGGCCAGACACCTGTATAGACAACATCATGCAGAAGTGACAGCTGCCGTAGAAACTCTACATGCAAATATGTGACCAGAGCACTTTCATCCACCTTTATCCATGCTAGCTGTGTCACCCACATAGAATGTGGAAGAATGTGCTCTGGTCAGATGAGACCAATAATTTAAATTTTTTGCTAAATGAAAAACACTAAGTGTGGAGGAAAACTAACACTGCAGATCACCCTGAAAACACCATCCCCACCGTCAAACATGGTGGTGGAATCATCATGCTGTGGGGATGCTTTTCTTTAACAGGGACGCTCGTCAGAGTTGATTAGAAGATGGATGGAGCTAAATACAAGACAATCTTGTAGGAAAAACCTGTTAGAGGCTGGAAAAACTTGAAACAGAGATGAAGGTTCACCTTCCCGCAGGACAACGACTCTAAACATACTTCCAGAGCTACAATAAGATGGTTTAAATAAAAACATACTCGTGTGTTTATATAGCCCAGTTAAAGTCCAGACATAAATCTCATTGAGAATTTGTGGCAAGGCTTAAAAATTGTTGTTCACAAACGCTCTCTATCCAATCTCACAGCTAGTTTGCAAAGAAGAGTGGGCAAAAATTTCAACCTATAGTGCAAAGCTGGTAGAAAAATACCTTGCAGCAGTAATTGCAGCAAAAGGTGGTCCTACAAAGTGTTGACTCAGAGGGGCTGAATACAAATGCACGTCACAATTTTCAGATTTACATTTTTAAAATATTCAGAAAAACATGTATCATTTCCTTTACACTTCACAAATACTTGTACTCTGTGTTGGTATATCACATAAAATTCCAATAAAATACATTTAAGTTTTTGCATGTAACTTGAAAAAATGTGGAAAAGTTCACAGGATGTGAATACTTTTTCAAGGCACTACATTGTACATCTGCATGTACGTAGCTACATAAGTATGAGTAAATATATGTGTGTGTACTGAGAATGACATTTATTAAAGATATTGTCCACAGTTAAAAAGTAATAATTCAAAAAATTCCGTGTCAGCAGTGGTGACGTCTCATACATTCTCCTGATTGCTAACCAATGACTCGTCTCAATGGTTTTGTCCAATAAATAGAGACATCCTCAATGAGACCAGTGATTGTCTGCAGCAAGGTAAACAAGTGCAGGTTTGGACTACTGTGCCAGGCTCTGGAATAGCAAAGGATTTATCAGGGTAGTATCGTTTTATTTTTTTAATCATACTACTCCCTGAAGTTAGGACAAAAATCGAATTGAGGACAAGCCTCCTAATACTATTACAGACAACTCTCTGATTTTTTAGGACATTCCTGGGAAAAGGAGAGAGCTCCTTGATTACCAGAGAAGCCAGCAAATATCCCAAAGCATACTCTTCACAATATATTCACCTCTCGTGTTTTCTGCAATTCTTATAAGGCTGGGTGCCCACGTAGCGTTTTTCAAGCGTTTATGATGCGGAATTTCCGCAGCGGAAACGCTTGTGAAACACTAGGTAATCCGCCCCCCATGGTCCCCAAGGGGATTCCGCATGTTCTATGCACATGCTGCGGATTTTTCCGCAGCGTTTATGCTGCGTACAAAAATCTGCAGCATGTCATTTAATTTTGCGGAAGCGCAGCGGAAGCCCCGCTATTGACTTGCATTGAGACGCATAGAATGCGCGTCTGTACATTTCTACAAGTGAATTCTATGCGTCTCTATGTACGGATGGTACCCAGTTCAGGAGGAGAGAAGACTCTCATCCAGACCTGGGTACCATTGTTCCTGTAAAAAAAAGAATAAAATAATAAATAAAGTTAATACTCACCTTTCCGAAGGCTTCTCTGCATGCCGGCATCGCTGAAGGACCTTCGGTGACGTCACAGTCATGTGACCGCAGGCCCTTCACCGCTCTGTCTCACGATATGCCGGCAGCCGGGAACTAGACAGGAAGGAGCGCTGCAGCCACGCCAGGGCATCGGGGGTGAGTATAGCTTTATTTTATTTTATTTTTACGTTTCACACTGTATAAATCCATGCTGTTTGCATGGATTTATACAGTGTGACCTAGTTGTCAAGCACTTTCCAAGTGATGCTATCGCCTGGAAAGCGCTTGTCAATCTGCATGCGGAAACGCATGTGAATCCGCATGTGGATCCGCATGTATTCTGCAGGAAAAAAGCATGCACAATCTGCATGTACAATCTGCATGCGTTTTTTCTGCCAGGGAGATGCAGAAATGCTGCAGAAATTTTCTGCTTCATTTCTGCATCGTGGGCACATAGCCTAACTCCTGGCATCACTGCAACATAAAACCTGACACCAGAGGTGCTGTGGAGTGAAAAGGAGTTTAGGATCAGGACAAAGTGTCTGCAAATGTAGTCTCAGGTCTGTGCTGCAGATTAAGGTGCATTCACACTGCGCAGTTATCGGAAACCAGTAGAAACAGGCTGACGTTCGCCCGACAAACAAGCAAAGTGGTCTTTCATAGGGTAAAATGATCTTTTGTTTTGCTTAAATCTTTATCGATCTTGAAATAACCTATACAAAAAACTATGAGCAATAGCCAAGGTAGCATAAAAGGTATATATTTTATTAGTACAATTTAGACACATGATAAAATCTGATGAAAAAAGAGAAAATCAGATAAGGCTAAAAACACAGGCAAACCCCATGGTGCATAACAAAAGAATATGCAGCAATATTAAGTAATGTATACATAATAGGCTATTAGAAAAAGGTATGTTGGGTGGAAATAATTCCTACACACATATAAAGTGTAATAGACGCCAAATGTGATAAAGTATATATGCTGCACAAAATAACCCTAGTATAGATAGGCATACATTTGCAGCATGGTCTTTGATGCCAGCATCTATGTACAGCTGAGCTCTGCACCCCAACACAGTCTGTTTATATTGATTCTCATCTCAGCTTTTCATGGCTGACACAGGAATAATGCCAACCAGCTCTGGAGTTGTAGTTATTCCTGTCTCAATCATGCATGGCTAAGACTGAAGTAATCCTTTAACCTCCTAGCTTTAATGGGTAATTCTAGTGGGGTTATTTCCTAGTGCCCATGTTTATAGCTATTAGATCTCCTGTATGTAAGCTAGTAAGAAACTGTAGAAATATAAAATAATTATTAAAGAAATAGCAATGGTGTCACTTTCCTGCTCCCCTCCACACTTATTTCAATGAGTTGTTCGGCCTTAGGGTACAAGTCTGCAGTAACTATGTGACTACAGACTTGTGAGTCCTCACAGTGAGCAGTGTGTGTGCTGTTGAGGTTCTCCAGTGCCGGTGCCAGGAATGGGCAGGAGCATAACTGCAGGTATGCAATTTGCATACATGTGGTCATGTGCCGACGAGACATGTGCAGCTGTCCATGTCGCCCTGGCACTTTACAGAAAAATTGTGTGCCAGTTCAAATGTGCTGTTGCGTGTAGGGTGCGTTACACTCACTTGTAGGCCACAGGCCCCAGCTGTCTCCAGGTCTTCAACTTAAGGAGCTGCCGCACATAGATTAGGGAACACTCAGTTCGTTTCAACACACAGAAGTTTACTCGACAGTTCAATTGCATCAGATTGTAATACACAGTATCGGGCACAACATTCTCCATTTCTTATTTCCATAGTACAGAACATTTTCAGCATTTATTTACGTTCTAACTGGACTATCCCTACGTTCACTGATCCTGTCAGCCCCAGGATTTCCCAGTTGAGTTCCACAATACACCCGAGATCTGTTACATTTCCCATACACAATTGCACGTCCATCTTCCTCTGTATGTAAAGGGGTGAGGTGCTTGCCATAGCACCTGAATCGAGCCCTGATCTCCGGACATTGCAGGAATGTCTGCAGTGAATTTTTGTAAGGCCTCATATCACCCAGAACAATATGTACTCACTCTTGATATCAGCCCCAACTGCCCTTGAATTTGATCTTATATCACTCACGAACGCTCTACAAACAGGAAGCAGTCTCCTTTAACTGGCACTTTTCCCTCCCACTATGAGCTAGTCCTAAACATGAACACTTTCTTACACTATTCTCATCCTACCTATGTCAACTCCTAAGTCCTAAACTATGTCTTATCTTGCGCAATCCTATGCTGTACACTATACATTATACATATGACCATATCACACTCTATATTACAATTCACATAATATGACATACTGTAACTATGTAATTACACCATATATACTGAAAACTGCACTACAATACAACACGATTGGTGTCTTCAGGGGTATGAATGCGACGGTCCAGTCAACACCCCCTTACACAGGCTCGCTCAATACAAGGGAATTGAGTGAGGCCGGATAAATGACCATCTGCTCCCATCACTGGAGAATCCTCATGAGTCTACACTCACATAAAGTGTCTGCAGACTTGTACCCCAAGGCCAGACAACACCTTTAATGAAGATCATCAACTAATGACCATTTTTTTCTAGGTGGTGCTGGCGGAAGATAGATATACCCGCCAGCAATTTGCTGTAAAAGTCATCACAAAGAGGAACCTGCTAGCTGAAGGAGAGGAGCGCGCGTTGGTGGAGCGGCGTGTGTTACAACTTGCATCTGGCAGCCCCTTCCTTCTTCATGGCACATTCGCCTTTCAGACCAAGGTAAAATTGTGACCTGTTCATTAATATTGGATAAAGAATAAAGTGCACTCATCTATATGCACAGGATATGTCCACGTTTATATCTGGTGTTTGTTAACATTTCAGCATTGGAAACATTTTCATGTCCTGCTCCTTGTATGTGTAGCTGTCACCTACTGTGGGAACACTGGACAAACCCTGGGAACCAGGCAATGTGCCTAGAAATATGATGCTGACGGTTAACTTTTGGGGTTTCTCTATTGAAGTCTATGGAAAGTCTTGGAGTGGTTCAACTGGCTCCCAATATCTGAAGTCATTTGTCCACCCCTATGGATGTCATTCTTAATGAGTACTTCATAATGGTGAGAAATGCAGAAGGCAACATTACAGTGAAAAGTAATGCTGTACATTTAGCACATCACATTCTACATATGTAGATATATCTTCTATATGTATATACTTAGAATAACTAATAAACACATAGTAAAAGAAGAAAGTATCATTACTGCTATTATTATGCAACTATATCTCCACGAGTAAGTGGAACAGAGATTAATCACAGAAGAAATCGCAGAAGAAATCACTGATTATTGAGTGTTAGTAAATGTATGACTGCTACAATGACTTTATCATACGACTGATTTCTACGTCTTGTCTGACAGGAGCTTGTGCTTCTTGGGATGGAGTATGTCACCTGTGGCGAATTCCACCATCTCCTGATGAGGAAGGGGTGTCTTGACATCCCCAGTGCACGGTACAGTATTCACAGTCTAAGCCATACAGCTATGTATTTTCTAAATGAGACTGACTAGATTGATTCGATTGTTAGCCCTAACGTTCACGTAAATTCATATCTCCCATTCACAGGGATGTTATTAGGGAAACACTTAGAAAAATACAGCTCTAATTTTTATTTCCAAAAATAGCACCGCACCTGTCCACAGGTTGTGTGAGGCATCGCAGTTCATCCTCATTCACATTAGTCATGTGGCGTTATTTTTTAAAGAAAGACACCATGTTTTTCTGATCCTGGATAATCCTTTAACACCATATGAATATACATTGTAATAGTAGCAATTGTGTATCCCTATAGGCAAGAAGGAACTTAAAGAGGTTATCCACTACTTTAACATTGATGTCCTATACTTAGGATGAGCAGGTCCAGGTGCCTTATAATCAATACGATATGTGCGACTGCCCTTCTAGACCATTATAATAATATAAATACTTGTATATAATAACCAGAAATATAAAATCCTGATAAGTCCTGCCTGTCTAGTCTTTTGGGCAATATATATTTCTGAGTTTCTGATTCACTAAAAACTATTTTCTCCTCTTTTCTTTCGGCCAGATTCTACGCCGCAGAACTTGTGTGTGGAATTCAACACCTGCATTCTAAGGGCATCATCCACCGGTAACTAGAAATACATCTAATCCTCCACCACCAGTGATGCCTATAACTATACACAGCAATACTGAGAATTATACAGCGGACACTGATAAGAATCCATTTGTCTTCTTCACAGAGATCTCAAGCCTTCTAACATCTTGGTGGCTGCGACGGGCCATATAAAGATTGCCGACTTCGGTCTGGCACTTGAGAACATCTATGGAGACCGGACAGCCACCGAATACGCTGGGACACCAGGCTTCATGGCTCCTGAGATGCTGGCTGCGGAGGAGTACAATGCTGGGGTAGACTGGTATGCATTTGGCATCATTTTGAACATCATGATTACCAGCAGGTCCAAATACCATCGAGGACTATTCAACGCTTCCAGCAAGGAGGCGAAGAACATCATTAAAAAGGTCAGTACATGATATAAGTTGTATTACTTTTATATTATTGTGTGATTTATTGTGATGTTAGCGGTAATTTACTATTATATTCAGCTCCATTGGTGGGAGTGGAATCTCATGTTAGGTCAAGTGTTTACGTGTTCAATATAACACGTAAACACTTGTAGGGGTGACGTGATGGTATATATTACCTGTCATGTATTATTGAAGATGTCAGAAAAAAACACTAATATTAGGCTTTTTTTTTTCATAAATATATATAATATTTATTTATTTTAGTTAAATTTTATTTATGAAGCTGTTATATAAATATAAACATTTTTTTTTCTTCTTTTGCAGCTCCTCCGGGAAGATCCTGCCAGGCGCCTCGGAGTCCATGGTAACATCAGAGCCCATAGGTTTTTCCAGCGTATTGACTGGGACTCGGTGGAAGCCCTTAGAATGTGTCCCCCACATGTTCCTGTGCCAGTAAGTATCAGAGGAGATGTTTTATACAGACTCATTTATGAATAGTTTCACATAGCTTTAATCACTTTTTCCAAATTCGTCAGATTACTAATAACAGTGAAGGTCGCTGATTTGTCAGTGGTGAGATTGTAAGCCCCCATACATGTTAAATGATCAGCAGATAGTGACAAAATCTGCCGATCATTGGTTGACATATGTAGAGAGCCTCTAGCTTTCCTGAACTTTACTATATACTGTTCTTATGTAATCACCTTCTTGTGTTTTCTTTTTCTCTTATAGCCAAGTAACATCCAGCGCGGCTCCAGACCATTCAATCTTCAAATTCTGGAAGCAGCAGAGGCTAACAACTCAGCCCTCTCAGCAGACCACCAGGCCTTGTTCACGGGGTTTTCATTTACCAACATCAGCTGGAAAACCCCAAACCATCCACCGGCTCTTTAATATCATCAGAGCAAGCTGTCTTCCTAAACCCCAAGAAGAACATCAAAATAAGAAGATCCGGAAGGGCAAGCAGGACCTGGACAAGCAAGAAATAAGCGTGTCAGGACTCAAGCCAGGATCAGGACCCCAGAAGAACACAGAAGATATTCGTGTTCAAAAGGATGGCCATAAAGATGGATGAGGCAAGGGAGGTAAGTGCCCAGTAGGGACTTTTATGTGTGGCATTATGGTGTGCCTGGGAATACCATGCACACTACATGCCCCTGACAATAAGAGCCTTATGATACTATATGTATAGTGTTACGCTATGTATATAGTACATAAGAGAAAAAATATTCTAGTTATATTTACCGGTGACTACCGGTGACTATAATTACAATTTTCCCCTTCCTCCATAACAACTCATTGAGCTGTCCTGGGCGACGGGGAAATAAGGTGTGAGATGGCTGGCTATTAAGGGGTGGAAGGAGGCCAGTTTTTTTTTTTTTATAAATCATAGCATTTAAAGCTATATTGCTTTGCTATGTAAAATAATTATATTTACCGGTGACTACCGGTGACTATAGTTACACTTTTCCCCCTCCTCCATAACAACTCATTGAGCTGTCCTGGGCGACGGGGAAATAAGGTGTGAGATGGCTGGCTATTAAGGGGTGGAAGGAGGCCAGTTTTTTTTTTTTGGTTTGTTTTTTTAAATCATAGCATTGAAAGCTATATTGCTTTGCTATGTAAAATAATTATATTTACCGGTGACTACCGGTGACTATAGTTACACTTTTCCCCCTCCTCCATAACAACTCATTGAGCTGTCCAGGGCGACGGGGAAATAAGGTGTGAGATGGCTGGCTATTAAGGGGTGGAAGGAGGCCAGTTTTTTTTTTTTTTAATCATTGCATTTAAAGCTATATTGCTTTGCTATGTAAAATAATTATATTTACCGGTGACTACCGGTGACTATAATTACACTTTTCCCCTTCCTCCATAACAACTCATTGAGCTGTCCTGGGCGACGGGGAAATAAGGTGTGAGATGGCTGGCTATTAAGGGGTGGAAGGAGGCCAGTTTTTTTTTTTTTTTTAAATCATAGCATTTAAAGCTATATTGCTTTGCTGTGTGAAATAATTATATTTACCGGTGGCTACCGGTGACTATAGTTACACTTTTCCCCCTCCTCTATAACAACTCATTGAGCTGTCCTGGGCGACGGGGAAATAAGGTGTGTGATGGCTGGCTATTAAGGGGTGGAAGGAGGCCAGTTTTTTTTTTTTTTTTAAATCATAGCATTTAAAGCTATATTGCTTTGCTATGTAAAAAAAATTATATTTACCGGTGACTACTGGTGACTATAGTTACACTTTTCCCCCTCCTCTATATCAACTCATTGAGCTGTCCTGGGCGACGGAGAAATAAGGTGTGTGATGGCTGGCTATTAAGGGGTGGAAGAAGGCCAGATTTTTTTTTTTAAATCATAGCATTTAAAGCTGTATTGCTTTGCTATGTAAAATAATTATATTTACCGGTGACTACCGGTGACTATAATTACACTTTTCCCCTTCCTCCATAACAACTCATTGAGCTGTCCTGGGCGACGGGGAAATAAGGTGTGAGATGGCTGGCTATTAAGGGGTGGAAGGAGGCCAGTTTTTTTTTTTTTTTTTTTTAATCATTGCATTTAAAGCTATATTGCTTTGCTATGTAAAATAATTATATTTACCGGTGACTACCGGTGACTATAATTACACTTTTCCCCTTCCTCCATAACAACTCATTGAGCTGTCCTGGGCGACGGGGAAATAAGGTGTGAGATGGCTGGCTATTAAGGGGTGGAAGGAGGCCAGTTTTTTTTTTTTTTTTTAAATCATAGCATTTAAAGCTATATTGCTTTGCTGTGTGAAATAATTATATTTACCGGTGGCTACCGGTGACTATAGTTACACTTTTCCCCCTCCTCTATAACAACTCATTGAGCTGTCCTGGGCGACGGGGAAATAAGGTGTGTGATGGCTGGCTATTAAGGGGTGGAAGGAGGCCAGTTTTTTTTTTTTTTTTTAAATCATAGCATTTAAAGCTATATTGCATTGCTATGTAAAAAAAATTATATTTACCGGTGACTACTGGTGACTATAGTTACACTTTTCCCCCTCCTCTATATCAACTCATTGAGCTGTCCTGGGCGACGGAGAAATAAGGTGTGAGATGGCTGGCTATTAAGGGGTGGAAGGAGGCCAGTTTTTTTTTTTTTTTTTTTAAATCATAGCATTTAAAGCTATATTGCTTTGCTGTGTGAAATAATTATATTTACCGGTGGCTACCGGTGACTATAGTTACACTTTTCCCCCTCCTCTATAACAACTCATTGAGCTGTCCTGGGCGACGGGGAAATAAGGTGTGTGATGGCTGGCTATTAAGGGGTGGAAGGAGGCCAGTTTTTTTTTTTTTTAAATCATAGCATTTAAAGCTATATTGCATTGCTATGTAAAAAAAATTATATTTACCGGTGACTACTGGTGACTATAGTTACACTTTTCCCCCTCCTCTATATCAACTCATTGAGCTGTCCTGGGCGACGGAGAAATAAGGTGTGTGATGGCTGGCTATTAAGGGGTGGAAGAAGGCCAGATTTTTTTTTTTAAATCATAGCATTTAAAGCTGTATTGCTTTGCTATGTAAAATAATTACATTTACCTGTGACTATAGTTACACTTTTCCCCCTCCTCCATAACAACTCATTGAGCTGTACTGGGCGACGGGGGAAATAAGGTGTGTGATGGCTGGCTATTAAGGGGTGGAGGAGGCCAGGTTTTTTTTTTTGTTAAATCATAGCATTATATCTAGCAACACTGCTAGATATAATCATAACAAAAGCATAAGGACATAAACATATGACGGTGTCCGGAGAGCCTGACGAGGCCGCAGTTGGTGAAATGCATGTCGAGGCTCACACACACCATCTGGATGCTCCTGTGCTTCTCGTGAGACATGGTACTGGTGCACATACTTTATGACTGATTATCTTCGGGCTCTCCTGATACCATCATATGTTTATCTCTTTATGCTCTTGTTATGATTATATCTACCAGGGTTAATTGGCTTCATTATTTTCACCTGCACCCCATATTGGGGATTAGCATCTACTGCGGCCATCTCGTCTTTTGACCAACTTCTGATTATTATATAGATATTGCAGGGGTATTATACAGGCAAAGTTTAAAGTTTTGCTTCCTGCTCTCTACTATGTATTTATTTAACTGACTGCAATGCACGCCACTTATAAGACACTAGTGCTGTAGAACATCAGGGTTGCTTCACCTATATTTTGCGTACTGTTAAAACGTATTATAAACATCGAGCCTTTTTTCCGGGTTCTTATTAAAACTACGGCCACTCACAATTGATCAGCTAAACTCTCTGATATTTATACCTTATATAATTGTCAGTTAGCTGTGAGGTTTTAGTATTTAATTTATTTAATTATACCGGATTATATGCTTGCATATTCTACTTGTTAGTATACTTCTTTTGCAGGTATATTCATAATTTTTCCTGTTTTTTATAGACTATTCATCATATTTCTTAGTCTCGCAGTTTGCAGTAATTACTAGCCCGCCCTAATTGTGTTTGCCCCTAGAACTCTAGAGCATTTTTCATCTCACAGGAGCTCCTCATTATCTGGTTCTATCCTTATATTCAGGGATTGTTTCCATCCTCCCTGTTTTTTAATTGCACTTCTCCCCCTTACCTTGTATTGTTGTATTATTGGTATTATATTTATAATTGATGTACAATAAAATGGTTTATATATTTAACAAACCTTTGTTTTCGTTTGGGTCTCCGTCTCCTCCATATTTATTAACATTATATATATTGAGCGGTATTTGACTAGGATTCCCTTCTTTTTGGTTTTGGTATCTTCTTAGGGGTACAACACACTTCTCTTTAGTGATATCTCTTATGTAGGTTTACATGTGTAGATACAGGTCTGGTGACGAATTCTGTGTTGCTCTGTAAGTGTGCTGCAGTAATACAGTGGGTACGGAAAGTATTCAGACCCCTTTACATTTTTCACTCTTTGTTTCATTGCAGCCATTTGGTAAATTCTAAATAGTTCATATTTTACTCATTAAAGTCCACTCTGCACACCATCTTGACTGAAAAAAACAGAAATGTAGACATTTTTGCAAGTTTATTAAAAAAGAAAAACTGAAATATCACATGGTCATAAGTATTCAGAATCTTTGCTCAGTACTGAGTAGAAGCACCCTTTTGAATTAGTACAGCCATGAGTCTTCTTCGGAATGGTGCAACAAGTTTTTCACTCCTGGATTTGGGGATCCTCTGCCATTCTTCCTTGCAGATCCTCTCAAGTTCCGTCAGGTTGGATGCTGAACGTTGGTGGACAGCCATTTTCAGGTCTTTCCAGAGACGCTCAATTGGGTTTAGGTTAGGGCTCTGACTGGGCTAGTCAAGAATGGTCACAGAGTGGTTCTCAAACCCCTCCTTTGTTATCTTAGCTGTGTGCTTAGGGTCATTGTCTTGTTGGAAGGTGAACCTTTGGCCAAGTCTGAGGTCAAGAGCACTCTGGAAGAGGTTTTCATCCAGGATATCTCTGTACTTGGCCACATTCATGTTTCCTTCAATTGCAACCAGTCATCCTGTCCCTGCAGCTGAAAAACACCCCCATAGCAATGCTGCCACCACCATGTTTCACTGTTGGGATTGTATTGGGCAGGTAATGAGCAGTGCCTGGTTTTCTCCACAAATACTGCTTAGAATTATCACCAAAAAGTTCTATCTTCATCTCATCAAACCAGAGAATCTTATTTCTCATAGTATGGGAGTCCTTGACTGGTGGAGGACTGCAGTGATAGTTGACTTTATGGAACTTTCTCCCATCTCCCTACTGCATCTCTGGAGCTCAGCCACAGTGATCTTGGCGTTCTTCTTTACCTCTCTCACCAAGTCTCTTCTCCCATGATTGCTCAGTTTGGCTGGATGGCCAGGTCTAGGAAGACTTCTGGTGGTCCCAAACTTCTTCCATTTAAGGATTATGGAGGCCACTGTGCCCTTAGGAACATTGAGTAATACAGAAATTCTTTTGTAACCTTGGCCAGATCTGTGCCTTGCCACAATTTTGTCTCTGAGCTCCTTGGGCAGTTCCTTTGATTCTCATTTGGTCTGACAAGCACTGTGAGCTGTTAGGTCTTATATAGACAGGGGTGTGCCTTTACAAATCAAGTCTTATCAGTTAATTAAACACAGCTGGACTCCAATGAAGGAGTAGAACCATCTCAAGGAGGATTACAAGGAAATGGACAGCATGTGACTTTAATATGAGTGTCTGAGCAAAGGGTCTGAATACTTATGACCATGTGATATTTAAATTTTTCTTTTTAATAAATTTGCAAAAATTTCTATATTTCTGTTTTTTTTTCAGTCAAGATGGGGTGCAGAGTGTACTCTAATGAGTAAAATATGAACTATTTAGAATTTACCAAATGGCTGCAATGAAACAAAGAGTGAAAAATTTAAAGGGGTCTGAATACTTTCCGTACCCACTGTATACCAGGAATAAACCAGAAGGGAACAGTAAGCACTGCTTATTACATGTTCCTAGCTTTTCTTTTAACCTACTCCTACTCCTTCAACATGCTTACATATGCTCACAGTTTTGGCTCCACTAATCCTCAGTCTCCTTCGCTATCCCCAAACCTCAGCACCCTCTAACCAAATAATTATCTCTCCTTCCCTCTTATCTCCACACCTGTCCTCATCTGCCATACTGCTCTTCAACCTCAGATCTATCCTACTAAAACATGAAAAAACAGTCACTCTCCTTCTCCCACCTGCTCTACCTCTCTCTGCTTCTCCTCACTGCAGGCGACATATCTTCCAATCCTGTTCCCCCCACATCCAGGGCCGGTTTTAGCCAAAGTGGGGCCCTGGGCAAAAGTTTAAAGTGGGGCACCAAACGCTCATATATTGTACCATCACACAGAAACATTTCAGTTGCATTTACATGCACAGAGTTCAGGCCGTTAAGCGAATGCAATTGTCAAGTCGTTCTGTGCTTGATTTTGGCGTCTTTAGACAGGCTGACTAACAATGATGAGCGCATGATGAACAGTGATGAACAATTACTAGTGATGTGCTGCTGAGAATAATGATTTTTGTTCTGCCATAAACAATCCAATCACCCGATGAATGAGCAGCATTTTGCTCATTCATTGGGCAATTGCCAATCTTTACACTTATTAACTTTTGTCTGTGCTGCCGGGATTTATAACTGTGGATGCTACATACACATAGTTCAGTTTTTCTATTATATCAAATACTTATTTCAAGCAATAATATACAAATTAATTATGTAAAAATGTAAAAATCATACAGTCTGATTTTCTAGATTACTTTTTATATTCTGTCTCTCACAGTTGAAGAGTACCCGCGATAAAAATTACAGACCTCTTCATTCTTTGTAGGTGGGAAAACTTGCAAAATCAGCAATGTATCAAATACTTATTTTCCCCACTGTATATATGAGCACATAGATATAGACTTGTGTTTATATATATATATATATATATTTATTAAGCACATATATATACAGTACAGACCAAAAGTTTGGAAACACCTTCTCATTTAAAGATTTTTCTGTATTTTCATGACTATGAAAATTGTACATTCACACTGAAGGCATCAAAACTATGAATTAACACATGTGGAATTATATACTTAACAAAAAGTGTGAAACAACTGAAAATATGTCTTATATTCCAGGTTCTTCAAAGTAGCCACCTTTTGCTTTGATGACTGCTTTACACACTCTTGGCATTCTCTTGATGAGCTTCAAGAGGTTATCACTGGAAATGGTCTTCCAACAATGGTTTTCACTTCACAGGTGTGCCCTGTCAGGTTTAATAAGTGGGATTTCTTGCCTTATGATTGTGGTTGGGACCATCAATTGTGTTGTGCAGAAGTCTGGTGGATACACAGCTGATAATCCTACTGAATAGACTGTTAGAATTTGTATTATGGCAAGAAAAAAGCAGCTAAGTAAAGAAAAACGAGTTGCCATCATTACTTTAAGAAATGAAGGTCAGTCAGTGCGAAAAATTGGGAAAACTTTGAAAGTGTCCCCAAGTGCAGTTGCAAAAACCATCAAGTGCTACAAAGAAACTGGCTCACATGAGGACCGCCCCAGGAAAGGAAGACCAAGAGTCACCTCTGCTTCTGAGGATAAGTTTATCCGAGTCACCAGCCTCAGAAATCGCAGGTTAACAGCAGCTCAGATTAGAGACCAGGTCAGTGCCACACACAGTTCTAGCAGCAGACACATCGTTTCCACAACTATTAAGAGGAGACTTTGTGCAGCAGGCCTTCATGGTAAAATAGCTGCTAGGAAACCACTGCTAAGGACAGGCAACAAGCAGAATAGACTTGTTTGGGCTAAAGAACAGACGAAATGGACATTAGACCAGTGGAAATCTGTGCTTTGCTCTGATGAGTCCAAATTTAAGATCTTTGGTTCCAACCACCGTGTCTTTGTGCGACGCAGAAAAGGTGAACGGATGGACTCTACATGCCTGGTTTCCACCGTGAAGCATGGAGGAGGAGGTGTGATGGTGTGGGGGTGCTTTGCTGATGACACTGTTGGGGATTTATTCAAAATTGAAGGCATACTGAACCAGTATGGCTACCACAGCATCTTGCAGCGGCATGCTATTTCATCCGGTTTGCGTTTAGTTGGACCATCACTTATTTTTCAACAGGACAATGACCCCAAACACACCTCCAGGCTGTGTAAGGGCTATTTGACCAAGATGGAGAGTGATGGGGTGCTGCGCCAGATAACCTAGCCTCCACAGTCACTAGACCTGAACCCAATCGAGATTGTTTGGGGTGAGCTGGACCGCAGAGTGAAGGCAAAAGGGCCAACAAGTGCTAAGCATCTCTGGGAACTCCTTCAAGATTGTTGGAAGACCATTTCCGGTGACTACCTCTTGAAGCTCATCAAGAGAATGCCAAGAGTGTGCAAAGCAGTCATCAAAGCAAAAGGTGGCTGCTTTGAAGAACCTAGAATATAAGACATATTTTCAGTTGTTTCACACTTTTTTGTTAAGTATATAATTCCATATGTGTTAATTCATAGTTTTGATGCCTTCAGTGTGAATGTACAATTTTCATAGTCATGAAAATACAGAAAAATCCAAACTTTTGGTCTGTACTGTATATATGCACAATACTTACCAGTCTGTCTCTTCCTCTTCACTTCTTCTAAACTCCTGCACAGTACAGGACCTGTGATGATATCATGGTTACGACTGTGGTGTCATCAAAGATCCTTAAGCAGTCCCAACAACTGTATTGATAACGCAGAGCTATTATGTAGTTTTTGCGGTAGATGTTTGGTGTCAGTGGTGTAACTTGGGCTGCTCTGTTGCCAGGATGTGACTGTCAACATCATGCTAATTGAGAGACGGCTCCCCGCAATGAGGCAGCGAGGAGCTGGCTGTCAGCATGACATCAGCAGTTACACCCTGGCTACAGAGCGGAAGACAAGCTGTTGCGACAATGTGACGTCAGCGGAAGTCTCAGAATGATCGTCAGGAATGGTCTGTGACCACTCTGTGCTAGGAGAGATCTGCGCTGGGTAGAATAGGCAGGTAGTTAGTAACCACCTGCCTGTCAGCACTTATGCTTTTTTATATTAAAAAATTAATATAATTCTAGATAAACCCTTTGAGAGGGGGTTCCCTAGTAGTTGACAACCCCTTTAAATCCATTACCTGAGGTTGAATATGACACAACAAAATACTAAACTTTTCTTTGTGCACCTTTGAGAAATGCTGCCAATGGCTGGTCTCCTTTCTGCACAGTGGTTCTGCGCTCCTCCCCTCACCCTCTACAGCAACTATTGGTTGCTCAAGTCAAGTCAGCTGGGTATTGTAAAGAGAGCCTGTCACCAGAAAAAAACGCTATTAATCTGCAGATATAGGCTTAATCTGCAGGTTAATAGCGTTACTAACCTGCCCGGTGCCCACACATATCAGAACGCTATGGGGAGAAAATGTCCTTTATTCACTCCAGCAACGTTCAGTTTCAGTCATGGGGGCACAGGATCAGTCACCGATCTGAGTTTACAGTACCGTGCCCCTGGCCTTGACTGACAGCCGGCCCCAATGCAGAGCGACTGTCAGTCAGGGCCGGGGGCGCAGTTACAGCCACTGCTCTGTATTTTCAGACCGGTGACTGAAACCGCGCCGGCACCGCCCCGTGACTGAAACTGGAACACTGCTGGAAGGAATGAAGTTCATTTTCTCCTCGCAGCGTTCAGCTAAGTGCAGGCACCAGGCAGGTTAGTAACGCTATTACCCTGATGATTGACCCCATATCTGCAGGTTAATAGTGCTTTTCTGGTGACAGGTTCCCTTTAAATCTCCCGCCCAGGACTTATCAAATCTTCTTATTGTGTAATAAGCACAGTAAACAGGACCTCTTCAACAAATTTGAACTGCTCCAGATGCTCCCCCTGTCATCACACACTTGATGTGATTCTGCAGGCTGACAACCAGGGTCGGACTGGGGTGGCTAGGGCCCACCAGGGGAACTGACTCTAGGGGCCCACACTACAGCCCACCATAAACGGTTTTATTACTTGTTATGCTTTTCTATAATGTTCTATAATTACATGATTGGCCGCGCTGTGGAGCACCAAGTTGCAGGACTATATTCGAACAGTCATTCCGTACTGCCAGAGTCCCTTTAATGGTAACTTGTCACCTTGAAAAACGCTATTTATCTGCAGATAAAAGGGTAATCTGCAGGTAAATAGGGTGTAAAGCCTGGTTAGACGGCTTATTGGAAAAGCATTGGCTACACAGAGAAAATTACATTTTATTCTCCCTGCCGCCACTCGCTTCCTGTTATTGGGTCGGTGCAAGGAGGGAGACATTACAGTCACCACGAACTACAAAGTGAGGGTGCTGCAATAACGTCCGGCACCTTGATTGTGACATCTTCTATGGAGCCCAACCTCAGGCTGAGCTTCATTGAATGACTAACATGGAAGCAACACCAGGCAACTAGTGCTGAGTGAGTGTGGTCGGATAAGGTGTGATCCCAGCATGTTCAGGTGTTATCTGAGTATCTTGTAGTGCTCTGCTAATATGCTCGAGTCCCCGGGGTAGCATGTTTTGCGGCAGTAGACAGACGCAACACATGCAGGAATTGCCTGTTTGTTAGGTAATCCCTGCATGTGTTGCTTCTGTCTACCGCCGCAAAACATGCTACCCCGGGGACTCGAGCATATTAGCAGAGCACTACAAGATACTCAGATAACACCTGAGCATGCTGGGATCACACCTTATCCAACCACACTCACTCAGCACTAGTTGCCAGGTGTTGCTGCCATGTTAGTCATTCAATAACGCTCAGCCTGAGGTTGGGCTCCATGGAAGTGTCACAATTAAGGTGCCTGACGTTATTGCAGCACTTTGTAGCTCGCGGTGACTGTAATGTCTCTTATCCGACCACGCGCACTCAGCACTACTGGCAACCCATCAGCAACCTGCAACTGCGTCACAGGGGGCTGAAGGGAGCAGGTGACTGCATGCACCGGCCATTGTGCTATCTAAATGCCGCTGTCAGTGATTGACAAGGGCACTTAAATACTCAAAACAGCAGCAATCAAGGCGAGCTCTGATCACTGCTGTTACAGGCAGACGCCGGCTATGTAACACAGCCGACATCTGCCCAGTATGGAGCAGGCTCAGCTCCTGAACCCGTGTCCATACAAGCACATCCCTATGGTGACAGTTTTGTCAGGGTTAGCATATTTCACTTGTCTGTTCCTAAATGTGGAAAGACAAATGGAATTCCCTAACACATGTGAGTGAGTCCTAACAGATTTAGTAAAGGTGCCTCAAGCATATGAATGTTATTACACACCACAATGCACAGTTACATACACGCATCTTACAAAATACATATTATTCCAGATACGCAGACGCGCACAAACACGCAGACGCGCACAAACACATCAGTACACGAATACATCATCTGAACCACCATCAATTGTAATGTCAGGTCAGACCCATATATCTTTGTATCGCATAAACCTACAACTCCCAGTATGTAATTAACAATAGAGATACTGGGAGTTATCAGTCATCATCAGACTGCAGACCATACAGGAACCACATTACTGATGAGACACAGGCAGGATCACAAATGAACATTTACATGCAGGTATCTTACCTGAGACGGCTTCTCTGATTAGAGTCGTTATCTTTCTGTTCTTCCTCTTGTCCAGACTCCATGATGAGTTCCACAGCTCGTCTCTGCAGACTTCCATCTTCTCCGGTCTTCTGCAGCACATCCCCACATGATGCCCTTAAAGATGGCAGTGTCATTATGATGCTCCTGAATAAAAATATCTACACTGAGCCCCTAAATAAACCTAACTCTTACAATGCTCCCTGCACAAAATATGACATACACTCTACCACTCTTATGGTACATGCTCTCCACACTGTCCTCTCCTTACCATACTGGGCCCCCTCTTCACACTGTCCTCTCACACTGTGTCCCCCCTATACTATCCAGTCTCTATACTGTGCCCCTTCATCACACTCCACCTCCTCAGCATACTGTTACCTCCTTTCTGTGCCCTCACACTGTTTCCCCCATACTGCCGCATCTCTATACCTTCCCCCTCACTACCTAGTCTCTGTGCTGTGTCACATCACACTTTTCTCTCTCCATACTGTCTCCTCACACTATTCCCCCACTCTCCATACTGTTTCCTTATACATCCCCCTTCCCCATTCTGTTCCTGCACTCATTCCCACCCCTCCTCTAGTTCACCATATCGTTTCTTCACACATCTCCCCATTTTGTCTCCTAAAATTTCTCTCCCCAAATATAATAAATCATCGGAAGACCACACAGACATGCAGAAGCGCGCTTACACACACGAAAACAAGCGCACACAGACACATACTAAGGGCTCTTTCACACGTCAGTACATGCGGTGACAGTTTCCTCATGTACCACAGACACTGGTACACGTAGACCCATTCAAATGAATGTGCACACGTCAGTGTGTTTCCACTTTCCACAGACCATGTGGTGTCCATGGGCAAAACACGCTGACACGTCTGTTTTTTACCTGCTGCACAGGCCGCAAAACGTCCCGCACACTGATGACAGTTAGTGCTCTTCCCAAGCACTGGGTGCTGAGCGCTGCCCTCATCATAGATCCCTGCTGGCGCTGCGATCAGCAGCAGCAGGGTCAATGATGAGAGTAGTAGTCTACTCCAGCAGTGTCCAACTGTAAAAATAGGAATAAAATAAAAAAAATCCTTATACTCACCTCTCCTAAGAGTCACCCGCTGTAATCCGTGCGAGCACTCACGCCGAGGAGAATGACTCCTGCAGCGAGTGGACCCCGGAGCTGCGCTCAACAAGCGGTGCCCTGTCAATCACTGAGTGCAGCTCCGAGGCCCGCTCGCTGCAGAAGTCATTCTCTTCGGCGTGAGCGCTCGCACAGATTACAGCGGGTGACACTTAGGAGAGGTGAGTACAAGGATTTTTTAATTTTATTCCTATTTTTACAGTTGGACACGGCGGGAGTTGACTACTACTCTCATCATTGACCCTGCTGCTGCTGATCGCAGTGCCGGCAGGGATCCATGATGAGGGCAAGCGCTCAGCACCCGGCTCTTGGGAACAGCGTTAACTGTACACTGATTCCCAAGCACTGGTATGTGTCACACGGATGACACACAGGTGGACACATATCTCCAGTCCCGTAAATATCAGGACATGTGAAAGAGCCCTAATATACACACGCAGATACACATACCCACAGAAATGGGGACACGTACACACGCAGGCAAGCACACACAGAAATGCACACGCAGTCATGCACAGACACACTCAGACAATCACACACAAAAATGCAGACAAGCAGGGAAGCACGCACAAACATGTGAAGACACATATACACGTAGGCATGCAGGCACTCAAATACATACACATGCTGGCATATACACACACACACACGCAGGCATATACACACACACATGCAGGCATATACACACACACACATGCAGGCATACATACACACACACACAAGCAGGCATATACACACACATATGCAGGCATATACACACACACACATGCAGGCATACACAAACACACATACATGCAGGCATATACACACACACACACATGCAGGCATATACACACACACACATGCAGGCATACATACACACACACAAGCAGGCATATACACACACACACACATGCAGGCATACACACACACACATGCAGGCATATACACACACATGCAGGTATATATACACACACACATGCAGGCATATACACACACACTGTACACACATGCAGGCATACACACACACACATGAAGGCAGGCATATACACACACTGTACACACACAGGCATATACACACACAAATGCAGGCATATACACACACACAGGAATATACACACACGCAGGCATATACACATACAGTCATGGCCAAAAGTATTGAGAATGAGACAAATAGTAATTTTTCCAAAGTTTACTGCTTCATTTTTTGTAATGACAATTTGCATATACTCCTGAATGTCAAAGATTGATCAGCTTAACAGCAATTACTGTACTTGCAAAGTCAATATTTGCCCACAAAATGAACTTTAACCCCCAAAACACATTTTAACATCATTGCAGTCCTGCCTTAAAAGGAGCAGCTAACATCATTTTAGTGATTGATCCATTAACTCAGGTGTGGGTGTTGATGAGGACAGGGCTGGCGATCAATCAGTCATGATTAAGTAAGAATGACATCACTGGACACTTTAAAAGGAGGCTGGTTCTTGGTATCATTGTTTCTCTTCAGTTAACCATGGTTATCTCTAAAGAAACATGTGCAGCCATCATTGCAATGCCCAAAAATGGCCTAACAGGGAAGAGTATCGCAGCTACAAAGATTGCACCTCAGTCAACAATCTATCGCATCATCAAGAACTTCAAGGAGAAGCATGTCAAAAAGGCTCCAGGGCACCCAAGAAAGACCAGCAAGCACCAGGACCGTATCTTAAAACTGTTTCAGCTGCGGGATCGGACTACCAGCAGTGCCGAGCTTGCTCAGGAATGGCAGCAGGCTGATGTGAGTGCTTCTGCACGCACTGTGAGGCGGAGACTCTTTGAGCAAGGGCTGGTTCCAAGGAGGGCAGCAAAGAAGCCACTTCTCTCCAAAAAAAACATCAGGGACCGACTGATATTCTGCAAAAGGTACAGGGAGTGGACTGCTGAGGACTGGGGCAAAGTCATTTTCTCTGATGAATCCCCTTTTCGATTGTTTGGGACATCTGGAAAACAGCTTATTCGGAGAAGAAGAGGTGAGCGCTACCACCAGTCTTGTCTCATGCCAACTGTAAAGCATCCTGAAACCATTCATGTGTGGGGTTGCTTCTCAGCCAAGGGAATCGGCTCACTCACAGTCTTGCCTAAAAACACAGCCATGAATAAAGAATGGTACCAGAATGTCCTCCAAGAGCAACTTCTCCCAACCGTCCAAGAGCAGTTTGGCGCCCAAAAATGCCTTTTCCAGCATGATGGAGCACCTTGCCATAAAGCAAAGGTGATAACAAAATGGCTTATGGAACAAAACATAGAGATTTTGGGTCCATGGCCTGGAAACTCCCCAGATCTTAATCCCATTGAGAACTTGTGGTCAATCATCAAGAGACGGGTGGACAAACAAAAACCAACAAATTCTGGCAAAATGCAAGCATTGATTATGCAAGAATGGACTGCTATCAGTCAGGATTTGGTCCAAAAGTTGATTGAGAGCATGCCAGGGAGAATTACAGAGGTCTTGAAGAAGAAGGGGCAACACTGCAAATATTGACTTGCTGCATTAACTCATTCTAACTGTCAATATAACCTATTTGTACTCATAATATGATTGCAATTATATTTCTGTATGTGATATAAACATCAGACAAACACTAATAAAAACCAGAGGCCAGCAGATCATGGGAAAATATAATTTTGGTGTCATTCTCAAAACTTTTGGCCATGACTGTACACACAGGCATATACACATACACAGGGATATATACACACACACACAGGCATATACACACACAGGCAGGCAGCATATACATAAAAATTCATACAAACACACACTATATTACACAATCTGTACAGTACAGAAGCGCTCCTAAGGCGGAAGACTGCAGTGCAGGGCGCGCTGTGACGTCACTTTCAGCAGACGTGTGGCCCTGTCTGCTAAATGTGACGCTGCAGTACAGCCCCTGCTCTGCTCTTCGGCTCTCCTGCTCCCAGGCCACTCCCGCTACTGTTCTGGGCATCGCGGCGGCGGTGAGAGTGTGTGCGCGCGCCCTTAAAGGGCCCGCGACCACTTTTTTTTTCCTTTTTTTTTTTTTAAATTCTCCTCTGCCTTCTCTGCAGGGGGCCGGGGCCCACCGGGAAATTTCCTGGCACCCCGCCAGGCCTGTCCGAGCCTGCTGACAACCCCCCACTCTCCTATCTCCCAGCCTCCCTCATCCCCGCTCCATCAGCTACTAGTTACCAAAGTGTTTTCTGCTTGGTGAGCTCAGCTGACATCAGTCTGACAGTTTCCACTAAGATATATTGCAGAAAAGGCAGCCCACCGCACAGCCTGGAATGCCGGCTGCACTTTTCAGTAAGATATCTTGCTGTTGTCCATAATAGCATGGAACATTAAAAGATAAGCTTCAAGTCACGGACCATGAGCTGGGAGTCAGAGGGAACAGACAGAGGCTGCAGTGCTGGGACGAGGCACAGGTTTTGCCTCACACACTTGTACGTGTCAGCGCCTCACCTGATTCCTTCAGCATCCTGTCACATGCGCAGAAAAAACCCAGCTCAGTCTCAGACCAAAGTCACTGGCAGGGGCTGGAGGGGATGGAGCGCTGCCTGGCCGTTTCTATTGAGAGTGCAGGAACGACGTAGCTCCTGTCTCATTGATAATTGGAAAGGAGCCCCCAACACAGCCCCCAGTGTGACCGCAACCATTATGCCCCCACTGGGGGCCCCTGAGGGAGTGGGGGCCCCAGGCATTTGCTTTGTTTGCCTCCCCATAATGTCAGCCTGCCCACATCTGATACTTCCCATTTATTCCCCCTCTTATCGCTCTCATCCTAATATGAATTACCGCAATCTCTCCTATGTAAAACCTGTGTCCTTGACGACCACCCCTCTGCTCCCTCTCTCTGGAGCACTCTGAAATGCCCACTCTGTCTGTAATAAGCTCCATGTGATTCATGACCTCCTTACCTCTCACAATTTCTCCTTCCTGGGCCTCACCGAAACATGGCTGACACCCTCCAACACTGCCTCCCTTGCTCCGCTGTGTTATGATGGCCTCCACTTTGCCCACACTCTTCTCCTTGGCAACATACATGGCGGAGGAGTGGGTCTTCTTCTTTCTACCAACTGCACCTTTAATCCAATCCCACCTCTAACCTCCCTTATCTTCTCTTTTGAAGTCCACTCTGTCCGCATCTATTCTACCTCCAAGTGGCCGTCATATACCGACCTCCGGGCCCGGCCACTACCTATATTGACTAATTCTCCACCTGGCTTCTTCACTTTCTTTCCGCTAACATTCCCACTATCATAATGGGTGACTTCAGCATCCCTACTGACACCCTCCAGTCAGCAGCCTCCAAACTCCTGTGTCTTACTTTATCTTTTGAACTTACTCAATGTTCCTCCTCAGCCACCCACACAGACGGAAATACATTAGACCTTATCTTCACCCGTCTCTGCTCCCTATCTAACTTCACAACCTCCCCTCTCCCCCTACCTCATCACCATCTACTCACTTTCTGTTAGCAGAGGATTAATCCGCGTGACATCCAGAGTTTAGAACACAGAATGTAGGTTTATTCATATCCAGCATAGGCACAGCATGGAGTCTGGTGTTACTGCAGCATGAGGAAATCAAATCAGATATATAACAACAACACAGGAAGAGAAGGAGGGGGCATCCTGTCTGTGGGAGTTTTTTTTTAACTAAACTTTGTTAACAACCTCACAATATGCACAACATATGAAACAGCACAGTAGTTGTTGCAATACACATACAGATTAATATGTATTATTCCAACACCCCCACTCAACAACTACTTATCCTCTTAGTCCCATTGTGGTTCTCAATTCTTTTAACCTAGCTCGTGGCAATGGCTTTGTCATAATGTCAGCTACCATCTTATCAGTTTCACAATAGACAAAGTGAATTATCCCACGATCTATCAAATCACGTAGATGATGATGTCTGACGTCAATGTGCTTGGTTCTATCACTGATTTTTTCACTGCATGCAAGTTTAATGCATCCTTGGTTGTCCTCATAAATCACCGTCGGCTGAGTTGTCGGTTTGCCAAGATCGTCCATCAATTGTCTTAGCCAAACAACCTCCTGGCTTGCATAGGCTGCGGACACATACTCCGCTTCTGTAGATGACAAGGCAACAGACACTTGTTTCCTACTAGACCAGGAGATTGAACTTTCTCCAACTTTAAACAAGTATCCACTTGTGGATTTATGATCACGCGAATCACCAGCCCTATCCACATCTACATAGCCGGTAAGTTCTAGATCTCCTGCTGCAGATAGTTTTAAATTTACATCTTGCGTTTCTTTCAAATATCGGAGAAGTCTCTTAACAGCATTCCAGTCTCTTTGGCGCGGTTTTTCCACATATCTGCAAAGGATTCCAACTGTTGTTGTGATATCCGGTCGAGTCATAGTTGATATGTATAGAAGTGTCCCCACTGCCTGACGATATTTCTCATTGTTAGGCAACAGGTCATCTTCTCCTTCCAGCTTCAGGTAGGATGGTTCCATTGGGGTTGATATACCTTTGACCTCCGACATTTTAAACTGATTCAGAATCAAATTAATTTTTGCACTTTGGTTTAGAAGAAAACTTCCATCTTCCTCTCTCTGGATTTGGATTCCTAGATAATATGTCACACTTCCAAGGTCTTTTGATTCAAAGTGCTGATTCAGAATTTCAGTCATTTTTCCAATTTCTGCGTCGTCTTGATGAACAACAATCACGTCGTCCACATATAAGAGAATATACATCCACTTTCCATCTGTATATTTTGTCTTCCAACAAGACTTTATTCATCTTGGTGTTCCATGCTCTTGCTGATTGCTTAAGACCATAGAGAGATTTTTGTAGTTTGCAAACAAGATTCTCTTGACCTCTTTTTACATAACCTTCAGGTTGAGTCATGTATAAGTCCTCCTCAATGTCACCATTTAAAAAGGCAGTTTTTATATCCAAATGTCTGACATACATCTTTTGTACAGCAACTACAGCTAACAAAGCTCTGAACGTGGTCTGTTTAGTGACTGGAGCAAATGTAGCATCGTAATCTTCGCCATACTTTTGAGAATATCCTTTTGCGACCAACCTTGCTTTGAATCTGTGGACTTTACCTTCTGAGTCATATTTGGTTTTGAAGACCCACTTGCACTTGATTGCCTTTTTGCCCTGTGGTAGCTTGGTGAGTTTCCAAGTTTGGAGTTGATGAAGCGATTTGATTTCCTCATTAGCGGCATCGATCCACTTTGTTCTTTCATGGACAGGTAGTGCTTGCATTTCATCCCATGACTGCGGCTCTGACTCAGGTAGTGTCTTGACAATGTAGGATAGACGTTTAGCTGGTATACCTTTGCTTGATCTTGACGATCTCCTGATTTCAGATTCACCTGATTTTTCTGTTGTTCCTTCATTAGTTGAAGAATCCAGCCAGACCTCTACATCCTCCTTGTTGCTGTCTTGTAATTGTGACTTCAGCTGGACTACTGGCGTGATGTCACAAAACTTGGGTGATACAAAGTTCTCATCAATCACTACATCTCTACTTATTGTGATCTAGTTTGTTTCTGGGTGTAGAATCAAAATGCAGCAGCAGGGGTTTTAGAAATAACTACACAAAAAAATAAATGTAAACACAAGCAGGTGTAGTGCTATAGAAATGTAAAACTTAACATTTATTACCACTAGATAAAATATGTGCAAAATACAAGGACCTAAAAACACAGATGTACTGTCTGTGATATTAGATAGCCAAAATACTTCCATGTATTGTTGCGTCCAAAGATATAGATATATGTCATATAAGCATATTGTATCTCTGACGCAACCAAGAAAGTGTGGCAAAAAGAAAATGTCGCTCTCACGTGGCGGTGCTGAACCCTGCGGTGCTGCTGAGCCTTTGGGCGTCTGATGGGGCCAGGAGACCTGCAGTCTCCTGCCCTCCGGTTTCTACTGCTGGGCCTTCGGTGCCCCACAGCCTCGGACTCCGGTGTCCGGTTCTTCTGTGCTGGTTCTTCTGGGGTGAGCTGCCGCGCAGCTCCAGTCCCCAGCTCCTCTCTCCTCGATGTCCTGACTTCAACTCCTCACACACTAAGTCTCACTAACCACGCCCCCAGATCCCAGTTGCCAAGGGGAGGGACTCCCCTTGCTGGTCTGGAGCCAGGAAAGTGTTGCATGCTTAGTAAAACCTGATTAGGGGACTCCTGCTTGCTTCCAGGCATGGCATCAACTCTTGTGAGGGAGGCAATGCCACTGTGGCAACCGGACCCCTGGGGTGCCACAACCACATCTCATGCTAAGGGGAGGAAACAAAAGAGTATACAGACATTTCAGCATGGGATCCCAACTGTTTCTTTCTTTGAAGTAAAACATTGTTTAAAAACAGGCAGTGAAATGTTTTACCTCACAGAAAGAATCAGCTGTGATCCCCTGCTGTAATGTCTGTATATTCTTTTTCTTCCTCCCCTGCCCAGGAGATGTGGTATGATCAGACCATGTTCCTGCACGGTCAGACACAGCCATTACACAGTACACAGCAGGGGCACATGTATAAGATTATCTCAGCACAGGAACATTTTATTTAAACACATCCAATTGTGGAAGTTATTATTATTCCAAGGTCTATTGATCACCCTATTTGTCAACTACTCTTGTTCCTTCTACCTGTCCACAGAGGTTGGCATCATCTTGATATGCAATTGGCATATCCTTGTCGACTAGCCCTGGTCGTCCTCGCCACCGCCTCCTCAGCCTCTCGCTGCCGGTCGCAGCCTTCCCTCAGCACCAGCCTCACCCTGCCGGACGCAGCCTCCCCTCAGAAACAGGCCCCCCTCAGCACCAGCAACAGCCTCAACTCAGAACCACCAGCAGCCTCCCCTCAATACCAGCAGCAGCCTCCCCTCACCACCACCAGCAGACTCCCCTCACCACCACTTGCAGCCTCCTCTCACCACCGCCAGCCGCCTCCCCTCATCACCACCAGCCTCCCCTCATCACAACCACCAGCAGCCTCCCCTCATCACCAGCCTCCCCTCATCACCAGCAGCAGCCTCCCCATCAGCCTCCCCTCAGCACCAGCAGTAGCCTCTCCTCGGCACCAGCCACCACTCAGCACCAACCTCCTCTCATCACCAGCAGCAGCCTCCCCTCATCACCAGCAGCAACCTCCCCTCATCACCAGCAGCCTCGCCTCACCACCACCAGTAGTCTCCCCTCACCAACATCAGCAGCCTTCCCTCACCACCTCAGCAGCCTCTCCTCAGCACCAGCAGCTGCCTCCCCTCAGCAGCTGCAGCAGCAGCCTTCCCTCATCACCAGCAGCAACCTCCCCTCTCCACCACCAGCCTTCCCTCACCTCCAGCCTCCTCTCACCACCAGCAACAGCCTCCCCTCAGCACCAGCAGCAGCCT
The DNA here is from genome assembly GCF_046119375.1 of Phyllobates terribilis. NCBI lineage: Eukaryota > Metazoa > Chordata > Amphibia > Anura > Dendrobatidae > Phyllobates > Phyllobates terribilis. Next base: position 6,175,287 of record NW_027362821.1, read on the forward strand.
CCCCTCAGCACCAGCATCAGCCTCACCACAAGCCTCCCCTCAGCACCAGCAGCCTCTCCTCTGCACCAGCAGCAGCCTCTCCTCGGTACCAGCAGCAGCCTCCCCTCGACACCAGCACCAGCCTCCCCTCGGCACCAGCACCAGCCTCTCCTCGGCACAAGCAGCAGCCTCCCCTCGGAACCAGCACCAGCCTCCCATCGGCACCAGCACCAGCCTCCTCCCAGCAGCAGTTTCCCCTTGGCACCAGTAGCAGCCTCCCCTCAGCACCAGCAGCAACCTCCACACAAGCCTCCCCTCAGCACCAGCAGCCTCTACTCAGCACCAGCACCAGCCTCCCCTCAGCACAAGCCTCCCCTCAGCACCAGCAGCCTCTCCTTAGCACCAGCAGCAGCCTACCCTTGGCACCAGCACCAGCCTCCCCTCAGCACAAGCCTCCCCTCAGCACCAGCAGCCTCTCCTCAGCACCAGCAGCAGCCTTCCCTTGGCAACAGCACCAGCCTCCCCTCAGCACCAGCAGCAGCTTCTCCTCAGCACCAGCAGCAGCCTCCCCTCAGAACCAGCAGCAGCCTCCCCTCACCACCAGCAGCAGCAGCCTCCCCTTGGCAATAGCACCAGCCTCCCCTCAGCACCAGCCTCCCCTCAGCACCAGCAGCAGCTTCTCCTCAGCACCAGCAGCAGCCTCCCCTCAGAACCAGCAGCAGCCTCCCCTCACCACCAGAAGCAGCAGCCTCCCCTCATCACCATTAGCAGGCCCCCCCACCGTCATCAGCAGGCCCCCCCACCACAATCAGCAGGCCCCCGCATCACCAGCAGCAGGCCGCCCATCACTAGCAGCAGGTCCTGCCATCACCAGGCCCCCCACAACCATCAGCAGGCCCCGCATAACCATCAGCAGGCCCCCTCATCACTATCAGCAGGCCCCTCTGAGCACCACCAGGCCCCACTCACCACCAAACTCAGCAGCAGCTTCCTCCTCCTGCTACTCACACACTAGCCACCGCCTCCGAGACATGCTGCTCTGCTCAGGAATGAAGATGAGCATGCAGTGTGTCAGGAGATTGGAGTCAGGACCATGATGCACCTGGCCGCTGCTTAAAGGTAAAGCACCCATTTCCGTCTGCCGGGTGCATCGGGCATTTAACTGTTACCCCTGAGGCCCGGTAAGAAGAAGCAAAGAGAGGGGCCCCGGGCTGCCAGCGTGCCTGCCCCCCCTTCTTGCTTCTTTTCACCGGGCCCCATACAGTAGTAAGGGTAGTAATGCCCTGATGGCGGCCCTGGGGTCATGGAGCGGCATTGGAAGAAAACACATTCGCAAGATGACTTCTCGGCATTCAAACAAGCAACACTCGCTTTCAAATCAGCCCTTACCTCTGCTAAACAGGCTTACTTCACAACCCTCGTATCTTCCTTATCCAGGGTCACACTGGGGTGTCTGGGGCCCACAGGGGAAATTGACCCTAGGGGCCCACCCTACAGCTATATGCACATACCTGTTAGCCGTTATCCCTGTTATAGTGGAGCGTCGACTGTAAATCACAGGCGGCTCCTGCACATCTACTGTGCGCCACCATAACTGGGATGTACAATTACTGTAGTCTTGACAAAGAACGCATCTTTAGCGTTCGAAACGCGTTGCCCTGGCTACACTATGTGACTATGGAATCTGTTTTTAAAGAGCTTTTGTCACAATAAAGAAACCTATTTTTTGAACTATTCATGAAGCTGGTAATCCTTTCTCCCTATGCATTGCAAACCGCACTGATTGAAAGAATGGGGAACTTTTATCCCTGACAGGACACTTTTATCCCCATTTTAAAATGGAGCGGCATGTGGTATGTCTGACCGTAGCTCCATTCATCCTCTTTGGGGGCTTCCAGAAAAAGCCAAGTGCAGCCCCTTAGGGAATAAATGGATCAGTGGTCGAGTCGTACTTGCCGCTCCATACTAATGGGGATAAAGGTTGCACATTCTCCAGGTCACAGCATTCAATAACTTATTTATCCTTTGGCCACGTTCACACGATCAGCATTTGGTCAGTATTTTACATCAGTATTTGTGAGGAACAATCAGAGGAAAAGTAAAGTAGAAAGATGTCACCACTTCTGCATTTTTCACCCACTCCTGGTTTTGTCTTACAAATACTGATGTAAAATACTGACCATATGCTGAACATGTGAACATGGCCTTAGGAGAGGTGATTACTTGTTTTCACCGTAGAACCCCTGTAAGTGCATATTTGCTACTGTGCAATAGCCACAGGACAGGGAGGCGTTAAACATCCAAGTATTTAATCTCCATTGGAAATCAAGAATCTTCCCCTTATTGATATCAAAGGGAACAAGTGACCTCCATACACAACACAATCCACTATACCAAGACCAATACCACCACATACAAGAGATAAATACCGCCACACCATGACCAGACCACATATTGACCAAATACCACATACAGGCAATTAATACAGTCACACCATGACCAGACCACATATTACCTCCACATAGTGACTGAATAATACTGTCACACCATGACCAGAGCATGTATTACTACCACATAGTGACCGAATAATACCACATACTGTACAAGGAACAAATACCTCCACACCATGACCAGATCATATATTACCACCTCAGTGACCGAATAATACAATACTGATCATTAATAAAAAACACAATACTAATAACATTAATATTACCACTGGTGACATAATACACAGGAGCTCTGTATATAGTGTCGGTGTACAGGTAATACAGTGATCACCAGAGACATTACAGCATATACAGAGTACCTATATATGCTGTAATACAGAAATATACAGGTAATACAGTGACCACCTCCATACAGAATTATGGGCCCCATGTAATGCTGCTCCATAGAGTATACTGGCCCAATGTAATGCTGCTCCATACAGTATATTTTCCCCATATGATGCTGCTCTATACAGTGTATTGGCCCCATGTAATGCTGCTCCATACTGTATATTGGTGCCATATGATGCTGCTCCATACAGCATATTGGCCACATGTCATGCTGCTCCATACAGTATATTGGCGCCATATCATGCTGCTCCATACAGTATATTGGCCCCATATGATGCTGCTCCATACAGTATATTGGCCCCATGTAATGCTGCTCCATACAGTATATTGGCCCCATGTAATGCTGCTCCACACAGTATATTGGCCCCATATGATGCTGCTCCATACAGTGTATTGGCCCCATATGATGCTGCTCCATACAGTATATTGGCCCCATGTCATGCTGCTCCATACAGTATATTGGCCCCATATGATGCTGTTCCATACAGTATATTGGCCCCCTGTCATGCTGCTCCATACAGTATATTGTCTCCATATGATGCTGGTCCATACAGTATATTGGCTCCATGTAATGCTGCTCCATACAGTATATTGTCTCCATATGATGCTGGTCCATACAGTATATTGGCTCCATGTAATGCTGCTCCATACAGTATATTGTCTCCATATGATGCTGGTCCATACAGTATATTGGCTCCATGTAATGCTGCTCCATACAGTATATTGGCCCCATATGATGCTGCTCCATACAGTATATTGACCCCATATAATGCTGCTCCATACAGTATATTGGCCCCATGTAATGCTGCTCCATACAGTATATTGGCCCCATGTAATGCTGCTCCATACAGTATATTGGCCCCATATGATGCTGCTCCATACAGTATATTGGCCCCATGTAATGCTGCTCCATACAGTATATTGACCCCATATAATGCTGCTCCATACAGTATATTGGCCCCATGTAATGCTGCTCCATACAGTATATTGGCCCCATGTAATGCTGCTCCACACAGTATATTGGCCCCATATGATGCTGCTCCATACAGTGTATTGGCCCCATATGATGCTGCTCCATACAGTATATTGGCCCCATGTCATGCTGCTCCATACAGTATATTGGCCCCATATGATGCTGTTCCATACAGTATATTGGCTCCATGTAATGCTGCTCCATACAGTATATTGTCTCCATATGATGCTGGTCCATACAGTATATTGGCCCCATGTCATGCTGCTCCATACAGTATATTGTCTCCATATGATGCTGGTCCATACAGTATATTGGCTCCATGTAATGCTGCTCCATACAGTATATTGGCCCCATATGATGCTGCTCCATACAGTATATTGGCCCCATGTCATGCTGCTCCATACAGTATATTGACCCCATATAATGCTGCTCCATACAGTATATTGGCCCCATGTAATGCTGCTCCATACAGTATATTGGCCCCATGTAATGCTGCTCCATACAGTATATTGGCCCCATATGATGCTGCTCCATACAGTATATTGGCCCCATGTAATGCTGCTCCATACAGTATATTGACCCCATATAATGCTGCTCCATACAGTATATTGGCCCCATGTAATGCTGCTCCATACAGTGTATTGACCCCCATGATGCTGCTCCATACATTGTATCGGCCCACATGATGCTGCTCCATACAGTATGTGGGCCCACATGATGCTGCTCCATACAGTATATGAAGAACAAATAAAGTAGCACACTGTAACACTGAGTATATAGATATGAAATATGAAATATGAATAACATAACTGCTGTAGAAAATAGAAATAAATGAAAAATTTTTTGAAAATTTATTTTTAGCGCATGTAAATATGAAGTATGAAAAATGAATAGCATTACTGCTGTAAGTAAATGAGAAATCTTAGCACATAAATTGGCCAATTCATGTGTCCCTGATAGCCGCGGTAAGGCGTTTCTCGATGTCAGGACCTACCAATGTGAATACCTCTCTAAGAGACCTCTGTCTGATTATGTGTACCTCTTAGAGAGGTATTCACATTGGTAGGTCCTGACATCGAGAAACGCCTTACCGCGGCTGTCGGGTACACATGAATTGGCCAATTTATGTGCTAAGATTTCTCATTTACTTACAGCAGTAATGCTATTCATTTTTCATACTTCATATTTACATGCGCTAAAAAAAAATTTTCAAAATTTTTTTCATTTATTTCTATTTTCTACAGCAGTTATGTTATTCATATTTCATATTTCATATCTATATACTCAGTGTTATTTGTTCATTATATATGGAGGTAGCTGCTCTTAGTAAGCACCTGTTCACACCTATTTTTTGTAGTGGAAGTGCCGTCATTTTCTTTGTTGTCCATACAGTATATGGGCCTCCATGATGCTGCTCCATACAGTATATGGGCCCCCATGATGCTGCTCTATACAATATATTGGACCCCATGATGCTGCTCCATACAGTATTTGGCCCCCATGATGCTGCTCCATACAATATATGGGCCCCCATGATGCTGCTCCTTACATTATATGGGCCCCCATGATGCTGGTACATACAGTATATGGGCCCCCATGATGCTGCTCCATACAGTATATGGGCCTCCATGATGCTGCTCCATACAGTATATGGGCCTCCATGCTGCTGCTTCATACAGTATATGGGCCCCCATGATGCTGGTCCATACAGTATATGGGCCCCCATGATGCTGCTCCATACAGTATATGGGCCTCCATGATGCTGCTCCATACAGTATATGGGCCTCCATGATGCTGCTCCATACAGTATATGGGCCCACATGATGCTGCTCCATACAGTATATGGGCCCCCATGATGCTGCATACATAAAAAAAATCAAATACCTCTCCCGTTCCCTGCAGGTTTGGTGTACTCAGCACGTCGTCTTCTGACTCTGCAGTGCTCAGAGCAGAGTGCGGTAGTGATGTCACCTCGCCCTCTGCCCTGAGACGTCAGAATCAGAAGACGCTAACATCACTGGAGCTGCAGGGAACGAGGAGGATAGGTAAGTATTTGAGGAGGAGAGGTGGGGGCGGGGGCTCTCCCTCCTGAAGGGGGCGCTCCCCCTCTCCGTAGGGGGCTCTCCCTCCCCCGACTCATAGGCCCAGTAGCGTGCCGGTGTCCCTCAACCCCGGGGCCCCAACACTTACTTGGGTGCGCCTAGTGGCGGTGACGCCGGCCATGGTCATCACGGCGGGTCAGGTCTGCATGCGCGTTCTCCTGCCACCCGCACTTTTAAAAGGCCCATGTCCTTACAAAAAAAGTTTTTTTTCCTCTCCTTCTGTGGGGCCCACCTGGCATTTCACCGGCATTCCGCCAGGCCAGTCCGACCCTGTCCTTATTTTTCAAGTCCAAATGGTTATTTAATACTTTTAACTCCTTCCTCTGCCCACCACTGCCCCCTCCAACCCCCTCATCTCTGCCGAGGACAAGACAAATGGGCAAGGCACGTGGCAAGGGACGGGGAACTGGACGTGATGGTGATCGTGCATGCAGAGGCCGAGGACAAGGCCGTGGGCAAGCTGAAATTGTGCCACAACAAACACCCACATCTTCTCGCCCGACCTTACTGTCCCAACTGCTAGGGGACCGCAGCACACCACTATTGAACCCAGAGCAGTGTCAAAAGGTTGTTGGTTGGATAGCGGATAATGCTTCCAGTCAATTAGCCGCCACCACCACCCTGTCTTCCACACGGTCAAGTCTCAGTAGCCGTGAGTCTGGACCGCATATTCCTCACCCTGATCCTCCTTCCTCCCACCATGCCAAGCGCCCAGAGACAACTGATCCCACACATGGACACTCTGAAGAGCTGTTCACTTTTACATTCATAGATTCGGGCCTCTCACCCGGTCCACTTGAAGCGGGGCAAGATGCATACCAGGATGGGGGTTCAGAGGGTGCCATGCATACCAGGATGGGGGCTCAAGGGGTGCCATGCATACCAGGATGGGGGCTCAAGGGTTGCCATGCATACCAGGATGGGGGCTCAAGGGGTGTCATGCATACCAGGATGGTGTATAAAGGGGTGCCATGCATACCAGGATGGGGGATAAAGGGGTGCCATGCATACCAGGATGGGATGGGGGCCACTTATACCAGGAAGGAGAGGCCATACATACCAGGATAGAGGATATTAACAGAATTGAGGGACATTACCCCAATGCCAGTGTCAGCAGCAGACCCCCTCCCCCATAACAGGGCATCAGGACCACATTTTTTGCTTACATTTTTTCTTCCTATTTTTCTCCTTTAAAACCTAGGTGCGTCTTATGGTCCGGTGCGTCTTATAGTCCGAAAAATATGGTAGTTAAAAATGCCATTGCATCTTACTGGAAAAAAACGGATGTACCTATCTTTTCAGTTATTAAAGAAAAAATGGCTCTACATAAATTATATGAATACTGATTTGCAAACTCTAATAATAACCTTAACAAATATTTCAAAAAATGAACAAAGTGGCCTGAAATATATTCCTGATTGTTACTTAAATTATTAATACATATACTTATTAGATTTAATTGGATATCTATTATATTACGACTAAGTTGTTCTATAACCAAATTTTGATTTTCATCTTAATTTACTTGTTGTAATACTATATATTCTACTGTTTATTCAATTTTGAGTTCTCCTTCCCCTTATCCATTTTCCCACACTTATCCATTACTCTCCCGTCCCCCATATATTCCTCTATTCCCTAACCATATCCCTACCCCTTGAACTGTTATAAAATATTAATAAAAATGATTGAAAACAAACATAGTGTCACAGGGACAACTGTAAATCAATGTACAAGGTAAAAAATCCTACGATGTGCCACGTCATATCCTTCACAACCCTGAAGGTTTAAATCATGTGATATCTAGCCTCCGTCAACCATTGGTACAGTGATCACTTAAAAGGTCCAGCGTCCCTCTCCTCTGACACGGCCCTGAGGAAGTGTGGACAAAATGCGCGTCGGGGAAGAGGGATGCAGGACAAACCCTGTCTCACACTCCACTGTGTAAGTGGCACAATGCTATTAGCAATACATTTTACCAGGGGCGTACATAGGATTCATGGGGCCCCATAGCAGAAGTTCAAATTGGGCCCCCCCCCCAAAAAAATGTAAATAATTGTCGGTGTCACAGAAGAGCAGATCACACAACCTTCCAGCCTTTACATAGTAATTTTCCTCCTGCTGACGTCCTAGACCCCTCTTTCATTGTCCCATGAAGTGTGATACCAACAAAAGTGTCCCCCAAACACAGTATGATACCCCCATGGTGAATTCCTCCACATGCGCAGTATAATGACCCTACTGTACCTCACCTCAACTACCAGGGCAAAGTTTGCTGACCCCAACACAGTATGATCCCCCAATTGTGAGCTCTAGAACTAGAGAGGATGGTAGGTAAAAAGGGAGGGTGTTATATATAATAAAAGATGAAACTATATAACTAAGGACGGCGCTATACATAATAAGCGAGTACACTATATACTAAGGGCGTATGCTATACATAATAAGTGATTACACTATGTACTAAGGGACTGTGCTATACATAATACGGCTATATTCCTGCATTTGTGTGCAGTGTCAGTGTGCTACCCTGTTTTACAGACGCATTGAGCATGTCCTATTGTAATCCTCAAAATCGGATCAGAACAGGACATTCTCTGATCCTCACAGATCTCATTCTCAGATCCGTGATCCGTGATCTATAAAACTCTACAAGTCCGTGGACCATCCGATAAAAAAATCTGACATTTTACACAAATGTGAGAATGCAGCCTAAGGGATTTTACTTGTAACATTATCACTCCAAGTCATACAGCGCAGATACAGAATAATATTTACATCCAGGCACTTACCGCTGACGTCTCGCCTGATCAGAGTCGGTTTCTGCTGCTTCTTCTCCATCTGGTCAGACCTTCATGTCGACATCTCCCAGTCACGATTCGTCTTGTCATGATGATCTCCAGCCTAGATAATAACAAGGTCACATATATTGTATATATACATGTGTCTCTCCTGCACTGCGCCCCTGAATACAGGTCTGTTATCCCCCATTAATATACTAGGGGTAGCCACTTAGTAATCAAAATATAAAGTGATAAGCAGCACTGTGCCCCCCATTAACTATAATCTCCACCTGCCAATAATATAAATTATTCAGTCTTTGTGACTCTCCCCAATTAACTGTAAGGCTATGTGCACACGGAAAATATACAAGCGCCCCCATCATTGCTCTGTCCCAGCACCTCCATCATTGCTCTCTCCCAACACCCCCAACATTGCTCTGTCCCAGCACCCCAGTCATTGCTCTCCCAGCACCCTTGTAATTGCTCTCTCCCAGCACCCCCGTCATTGCTCTCTCCCTGCACCCCCGTCATTGCTCTCTCCCTGCACCCCATCATTGTTGTCTCCCAGCATCCCCGTCATTGCGCTCTCCGAGCACCCCCATTATTGCTCTGTCCCAGCACCACTATCATTGCTCTCTCCCAGCACCCCCATCATTGCTCTCTCCCAGCACCCCCGTCATTGCTCTCTCCCAGCACCCCCGTCATTGTTCTCTCCCTGCACCCCGTCATTGCTCTCTCCGAGCACCCCTATCATTGTTCTCTCCCAGCAACCCCCGTCATTACTCTCCCAGCACCTCCATCATTGCTCTCTCCCAGCAACCCATCATTGCTCTCCCCATCCCCGTCATTGGTCTACTAATCCCCATCATTGCTCTCCCCGCCCCATCAGTCCCATCACTGCTCTTCCCAGCCCCACCATTGCTCTCCCCAGACCCATCAGCGCTCTCCCCAGCCCCATCAGCCCCACCATTGCTCTCCCCAGCCCCACCATTGCTCTCCCCAGCCCCATCAGCCCTACCATTGCTCTCACCAGCCCCATCAGCCCCACTTTTGCTCTCTCCAGCCCAGTCATAACCATTATTGCTCTCCCCAGCGTTTCAGTAAAAATAAAAAAAAAAACACTTACCCCTCTGCCCGTTCCCCCGCAAGCTGCATCATCACTGCTCTTCCCAGCCCCACCATTGTTATCCCCAGCCGCACCAGCCCCACCATTGCTCTACCCAGCCCCATCAGCCCCCTTATTGCGCTCTCCAGCTCCATCAGCCCCATTATTGATCTCACCAGCGTTTCAGTAAAAAAAACAAAAAAAAAAACACTTACCTCTCTGCCCCCGCAGGCCGCTGCAATTTCCTCCCTCACACAGGCCCGCGCTGCATGATGATGTCATCAAGGAGCGCGTGCCTGTGTAAGGGAGGAAGCGGCGGGCAGGAAGCAGAGGATGGATCTCTGCAGCTCCGCTGCCATTCTGTCCTGTCAGCAGCGGGGATGCAGGGATCGCTCCCTGCCCGCCACGAGCAGGGAGACGCTGCACCGGCGGGCCCCCCGGCACAGCTGCACCAGCAGCGATATGTCCGCCCCTGGACTGCTATGGGGCCCCCCAGCTCACGGGCCCCATAGCAGTCGTGTGGTCTGCCTCCATTAGTGGTACACCACTGCATTTTACCTATTTTTGATTGCATCTAGCAGGGCTTTTGTACATCAGAGGCAGTCCATGTTTTCCAGGCGTGCGGTATTGCATGTATAGCCATACATGTTGTGAGTTTCTAACAAGCATATAAACTGCTTTTCACCTCGACTCTTTCGCTTCTGTGAACACTAAGTTATATACATGCTCTGTAGTAGCCCTGTCATTTCCAGACATTGGTGTATTATAATTCTGAGCATTATAATTCTCCATACACATGCACTTTAAGGGTTTATTATGTATTTATCTCTTGATTGGTGACTTTGAAGCAGGGTTTATTTTGTTTTTGTTTAACCACTGGACCACCCCAATTAATGAACAATTTCCTTCTTTGACATGCACATGCACTTTGGATAGTTTCAATCCTTGGAATCGTTGGATTATGTAATGGTATAGGTTACTCTGCAGTGACTATCTCTGCTAGGTTGTTCTATGCTATTTTGTGGGGTGCACCAGGAGATAATATTCATGCATACTGGGTTGGCATTTCTTACCATCCCTCAAACAAGAGGCATCTGTTTTTATTTTATGTATGTGTTTGGTAATGTCTATGATATTGTTCAGTAAAATCATTTGTTTCTTATACACACTAACTTGAAGTGCTCACTTTTGTCTACTTGGTCTCCTTGATGTAAGGATTTTTACCTAGTGGTACAGATTGATTTACACATATTCATTATATATCTGCAAACTTTCTCATAAAATTCAAACCTGATAAATGCTTCTTGCACGAGTATTCAAACTCTACAGACTAGTATATGGCAGAGGCACATTCTGTAGCGATTCTAGCTTTATGTTTATTGAAGAAAAATAATTACAGGCACATATAAATCCCCCTATTAATAATCATTTATTACACATAAAAAAATTACAATCAGTAATATGATACCATGGGGACCCCGTGCAAGAAATATTGATAATCAAGATAAAATATAACATACTGTAGAAATGTCAGTGATTCCCATATACAGCACTAGGAATGAATGTGTGAACTGCCGTTACATTAAAGATGGGACAATTGCAGAAATACACTTGCATTTTTTTGTTGGGTGCATTTTAAGGTGTGAAAGTGAAGGCGTTATAGATTTAATTCAGTGCCCATGTTCAAAGCAATATATTGGCAGGACTCTGAGACCTCTTAAATAAGGAGAGGAGAACAGATTAATAAGAATAGAAATTTTTTTTTGTTAAACATGCACTTTCAATCATTTCAAAACATTTCATAACAGCAATTCAAATGGCTATATCTATATACGAGTATAGGAGGAAATAATCTATCACAAATGTCCGGAGCTGAATCTAGAAAGAAATTAGGCTTTAAAACACTAGCGCCGAAAAAAGGGGAGTGGGTATTGCTGGAAGCTGCTGATAGATTAGCGGGTCCTGTGTGAAAACCCGTAAGGAAGAATGGCTACTAGATAAAGGACTGATACTATCACGCTAAACAGCGGCTGAACAGAGCAGGATGAATGAAAGGAATAACAGACATAGAAATAATGTTTCACCAAAATGAGTTGAATGTCCCCCTTTCTTGGTATGTAAATTTGTCTTAAGATTACCGGATAATGATTTGCAGCTATGAAAGTTAATAGATGATTCCCTGGGTTGCGATGATCTATGGATAATTGGTCGGGTGGTACCTAGCTTCTGGTACAGATAGAGGCAGCTAGTGATTGGACGTTTTCCATCTATATATCCTCCTCTTACCATTTTTTTTCACCCTTCCATTGACACGACAACATTATTACTGAACACATAAGCTCTATCCTTTATATATACAGTATATAATTGCAAGGGAAAATGCTTTTTAAAAAAAGGTTTTAAAAAATTAATTATTAATTTAATTTAATCTTTTTTTATTTTTTATATTCTATATATATTTAAATTTTTAATGATTTATTGTACTACAGTGCTGCTCACCATTCTTGTCACGCCTTCATTTTTTCGTAGACTGTACAATATCTTCAGAAATAAATGGAAATGTACCAAAGTTATATCCTCAGGATTTGTGGTCCAAAGTAATACAACAATACAATATTGTTTTTCAATTTCAATGTTGCAATATCAAAGAAAAAACTGAATGTGCCACAATAATGGCACCCCTAATTAATACTTGGTTGCACACCCTTTGTCATTGCTGACAGCCTCCAGACATTTCTTGTAGCCATCTGTAAGCTTCTTGCACTTCTCAGCTGGAATTTTCTCCCACTCTTCCTTTGCAGTTTGTTCAAGCTCTTGAATGTTTGCAGGGTTCTTTTTCCCAATGGCAGATTTCAGCTCACCCCTAAGATTTTCAATGGGATTGAGGTCAGGACTAGTATTGAGGGATACCTTCCGATATCAGGAAATATCGGATCGGATTGGATCGGGCCGATACCCAAAAAGTATCGGATATCGCCGATTCCGATACCGGAAACCAATGCAAATCAATGGGACACAAATATCGGAATGAAAATAAACCCTTTCTTTCCTTGTAGGTTAATTCTACATGAAGGAAAACAACTAACAATAATGTAGAATGTATTGGTGGAGGTGGTTGCCCAAATCGATGGGAACAGTGCTCACAGTGAAACATGAAAAGCCGGCAATTCATCAGTGGCATACACCGGTACCCGACAATTTAGAACAGAAAGAATAGAGCTTCACACATAGATTAGATAGAAACATGTCAGTCACATATATATGAAGTACAGTGACAGTGTTGCTTACTGTACTTGTCATTTAGTGTAAAGGATTTATTTAAAAAAATATTAGTGTTTTAATGCACCGTCTCTTTAAAAAAGCCGGCCGGCAATTCAGCAGCGGTACCCGACAATTTATAACAGAAAGAAAGAGCATCACACATAGATTTGATACATAGAAACATGTCAGTCACATATATAAGAAGTGCAGTGACAGTGTTGCTTACTGTACTTGTCATTTAGTGTAAAGGATTTATTTAAAAAAATCTTAGTGTTTTCATGCACCGTCTCTTTAAAAAAGCCGGCCGGCAATTCAGCAGCGGTACCCGACAATTTACAACAGAAATAATAGAGCATCACACATAGATTAGATAGATAGAAACATGTCAGTCACATATATAATAAGTACAGTGATAGTGTTGGTTACTGTACTTGTCATTTAGTGTTAAAATAAAGGATTTATTAAAAAAAAAATTGGCGTGGGGCTCCCCGTAATTTTAGTCTCTAGCGGAGGTTAAGCAGACAGCTAGGGCAGATGTTTGAAGCCTGGGAAGAGGGTAATACCCACGGAGCTTCCCAGGCTACTAATATCAGCCCCCAGCTGAATACCTAGCCTTTACTAGCTATTAAGATGGGGGACCCCCCCAAAAAAATGACGTGGGGTCCCCCCTATTTTAATAGCTAGCAAAGGCTAGGCAGACAGCTGGGGGCTGATATTAATAGCCCAGGAAGGGTGCCATGAATATTGGCCCCCTCCCAGGCTAGAAACACCAGCCGTCAGCCACCCCAGAAATGGCGCATCCATAGGATGCGCCAATTCTGGCACTTAGCCTCGCTCTTCCCACTGCCCTGTAGCGGTGGCAGTGGGGTAATAGGGTTGGAGTTGATGTCAGCTTATAATGCCAGCTGACATCAAGCCCAGGTTAGTAATGGAGAGGCGTCTATAAGACACCCCCATTACTAACCCCATAGTCAAAGTTAAAAAAAAAACACAAACACCCAGAATAAAGTCCTTTAATTGAAATAAAGACACAATTCTTTATTGTTCTAAATTAAACCTTACTTACCATCACGCCCATTCCAGCTGAAGCCAACGATCTCCTGCAATAAAAGAAAAATAATAAAGCAACATCATCCTTACCTTTCGATGGCTCCCAGGACAGCTCCAGCTTTGCTACATGGAGATGACAGGCTGGATCGCAGCAGAAAGCTGCCATCCAGCATGTCATCCCGCAGACACTGAGAAGCACAGGCATGCTTGCGCTCCTCAGTGTCTGACTGTGACGGCATCCCGATGAGCCAACAATGAACTCAGCTCACCTCATGCACGTCACTGATAGCGTGGGAGAATTCTCCTGCGCATGCGGTGAGCGTGAGAGACTCGGCTCATCGGGATGCCGTCACAGCCTGATACTGAGGAGCGCAAGCATGCCTGCGCTTCTCAGTGTCTGCGGGATGACAGGCTGGATGGCAGCTTTCTCCTGCGGTCCAGCCTGTCATCTCGATGTAGCAGAGCTGGAGCTGTCCTGGGAACCATCGAAAGGTAAGAATGATGTTGCTTTATTATTTTTCTTTTATTGCAGGAGATCGTTGGCTTCAGCTGGAATGGGCGTGATGGTAAGTATGGTTTAATTTAGAACAATAAAGAATTGTGTCTTTATTTCAATTAAAGGACTTTATTCTGGGTGTTTGTGTTTTTTTTTAAATACTTTACTAGAAATTCATGGCGGTCATGTCTAATATTGGCGTGACCCCATGAATTTCGGGCTTAGGGCCAGCTGATAATGCCAAGCTGGCCCTAACCCCTTTATTACCCAGTGAGCCACCGCACCAGGGCCCTGGATGAGTTGGGTACAGCGCCAGAAGATGGCGCTTCTATGAACGCGCCATTTTCCGGGGTGGCTGTGGACTGCAATTTGCAGCGGGTGGGGCCCAGAAAGCTTGGGCCTCCCTGTGCTGCAGATTCCAGTCCCCAGCTGCCTAGTTGTACCTGGCTGGACACAAATATAGTGCGAAGCCCCACGTCAATTTTTTTTTAATTATTTCATGAAATAATTAAAAAAAAAAGGGCTTCCCTATATTGTTGTGTCCGGCCAGGTACAAATAGGCAGCTGGTGGTTGGGGGCAGCCCGTTGCTGCCTGCTGTACCTGACTGGACACAAATATAGTGCGAAACCCCACGTCAATTTTTTTTTAATTATTTCATGAAATAATTTAAAAAAAAAGGGCTTCCCTATATTGTTGTGTCCGGCCAGGTACAAATAGGCAGCTGGAGGTTGGGGTCAGCCCGTTCCTGTCTGCTGTACCTGGCTGGACACAAAAATAGTGCGAAACCCCACATCAATTTTTTTTTAATTATTTCATGAATTTCCTGAAATAATTAAAAAAAAATTGCCTATTTGTACCTGGCTCGACACAAAAATAGGGCGAAGCCCCACGTATTTTTCTTTTTTAAACTTATTTCATGAAATTCATGAAATAATAAAAAAAAAAGGGCTTCCCTATATTGTGTCCGGCCAGGTACAAATAGGCAGCTGGGAGTTGGGGGCAGCCCGTTCCTGGATTCTGTACCTGGCTCGCATACAAAAATATGGCAAAGCCCACGTCAAAATTTTTGGGAAAAATTAATTAAAAAATAAATATTAATTTAGGGACTGCATCTTTATTAACCCCTCAAGTGTCATTTAGTGTTAAAATAAAGGATTTATTAAAAAAATTTGACGTGGGATCCCCCATAATTTTAGTCTCTATCGGAGGTTAAGCAGACAGCTGGGGCAGATGTTTGAAGCCTGGGAAGGGGGTAATACCCATGGAGCTTCCCCGGCTACTAATATCAGCCCCCAGCTGAATACCTAGCCTTTACTAACTATTAAAATGGGAGACCCACCCAAAAAAATGACGTGGGGTCCCCCCTATTTTAATAGCTAGCAAAGGCTGGACAGACAGCTGGGGGCTGATACTAATAGCCCAGGAAGGGTGCCATGAATATTGGCCCCCTCCCAGGCTAGAAACACCAGCCGTCAGCCACCCCAGAAATGGCGCATCCATAGGATGCGCCAATTCTGGCACTTAGCCTCGCTCTTCCATGCTGCCCTGGTGCGGTGGCAGGGGGTAATAGGGTTGGTTTTCATGTCAGCGCCAGCTGCCATGAAGCCCAGGTTAGTAATGATGGGCGTCTATAAGACACCCCCATTACTAACCTGAAACATTTAAGTGTGACAAAGATGCAAAAGAATAAGAAATCAGGAAGGGGGCAAACACTTTTTCACACCACTGTATGTGTGAAGTGTAAAGTAAATTCTACAAGGTTTTCTATATATTGAGAAAATATAAATCTGATAACTGTGACTTGCATTTGTATTTATCCCTCCGGAGTAAATAGTCTGTAGGACCACCTTTCGCTGCAATTACTGCTGCAAGTCTTTTCAGGTATGTCTCTACCAGCTTTGCATCTAGAGGTGACATTTTCTCCCATTCTTCTTTGTAAATGCTCTATCTCAGTGAGATTGGATGGAGACGTCTGTGAACAGCAATTTCAAGTCTTGCCACAGATCCTCAATGGGATTTCGGTCTGGCCTTTGGGCCATTCACACTCATGAATCTGCGGTGAGGGGTTCAGCATGAGGCTGCGGTATGTGCATTGCATTACACACATCTATTGCCTGGTACATTCTCATACTTACCACAATGCTCTTCAATTCTAGAAAATGTCAATCTGACATTTACAGAGTCACTTTTATCCCAAGTTTCAGAGCTACAACTAGAAGATGATTCCAAAAGTATAGTATCCAGAATATTAGTAATATACAGTGATCAGAAAAATAAGATTATCCCAAGATAATAGGACAAAACGCCAACATAAAGTGTCATGCAGTGCTCCATCATTAGTGGCAAATGCTGCCCATGTCAGTAATGTCATACAGAGCCCATAAGAATATATTCACCACCAATATTATAAACCCAGGTATGACAATAGTCATTATGGCACATTATACCGATACATGTGTAGGCTCCGCATGGTGCTGGAATTCAGAAGTTCAAAGTGCACATTTCTTATAGCTCCTATATTGTACATATGGCAACTATATGGCACAGTTGAATGGCATTACCCATATGGGCAGTTCATGGCACTAGTTATATTCACAGTATATGGTAACAGAATTGTATCCACCTGTATCTTATATTTAATGTGCTGTCTATAAAAGAATAGTTTTTTACATCAGTCAGATTAATTACATTATTAAAAGGCTATACGCAATTTCTTAATTGGGTAAAATTGCAAAGTGCTTGTAAAAATAGGGAACTTTGCAAATAACCCCTTTTTAAAAATTCTCTTCATTTCTCATGAGAGGAGGTATTTTGAATTCTAGAATTTGCTTGTTGCCTAGGTCAGCCACCATTCTGTCTGTCAGAGTTGACTGTTCTCCTAAACAAGGAGGACAGCGCTTACAACTTGTTTCCCATGGAGCTTGTGAGTGCTGCTGAGAAGCTGTCTAGATACCAGGATTCAGCCACCTTCAGGGTCCTTGAGCTCCTCCAATGCCTCATGCCACATCCAAGCACTGATTTTACAATACATACTGCTTATAGTATTATATATTATTATGCAAATCTGTTAGCCCAGATGAGGCTGGTGTACTTGTCAGCATATGCATAAGGATGGCTGTATAATCCTTTGTGAAACTTTTCCTTTATCACATTAAAATAAGGATAAAACGCTCCTCTTAACATCAGGATTGCACAGCCATCCTGATGTGAATTTTCAGAGTACGTACATCAGCCCCATCTGGTCCGAGATCTGATTAATAGTATTTTTACAGTTTGCTTTGTGAAACCTGGTCATATAACTGCTTGAACGTGTGAGTGCTGTTCTGTAAGAGGACGGACACCGAGACAGCTTGAGATACTGCGGAGGAGCCTTCCAGCAGGTGGTGTAAAGTTTGGAAAGTGGAAGCCCAGCGTAAATGTTTTTGCCAGTCATCTATCTGTGGTGAAGCTGTTCCCCTATTTAAGAGTATTTGTAGTTATGAAGCATGTTGGCGTCTCGGAGACTCTGTGACCAGTAAGCTTGTTGCCTCTTTTCAGTAACATTATCCTAAACTGTCACCAGTATGTGCCTGAATTACTTCTGCCGTCCTTTAGTGGTGACACCAGATACCAGTCTGCCACCAATGTCATTGTATCCTAAAGAAATGTCCTAAAGCATTCCCACCCCATAATCACACTGTGCCTTACAGGCATTTAGTGTTCATAGAGAAGGTCGTCTACTCTGGAGCAATGGACATCATGAAGCTTCACTAGAAGAGCATCTATCCCTTCTGTAGTAAGCCCAATTATTCTATGCATTACAGCTATTTAGTTACACAGCAAATATGTAATTCTACATTGAAAGCTCAGGCCAGAAGTGGCATGCTGGGTCATTTAATAAGGGTCTGTGTTATTGAAGCAAATTGTTTCCATTAAAATTGTACTAAGTATTATTTTTAAGTCAAAGTAAAATGTATAATACAAAAGCGTCAACATGATCTTTATCAAACATTCACTGTGAAAAATAATAATGTGACATAAGAAAAAAATATGAAGAACTTCCAATATACATCTAAGACAAAATGTATAATCTAGAATATAGTGAATAAGCGAATACTATTGAGAAGCGAATATCAAGTATAAGCAAATAATCCTCATTAGGGTTTAGCAAAAAATTACAAAAACATGCTAATATGCCGAGACACTAGCAATGACTAATCTAGAATTCAGCAGAAAGAACAATCTGTGTGCACCAAATATGGAATTAAATTACAAATAACTCCAGTCCATATATTGATAATACAATTTATCACAGGAAAATAGTTATATGTGAAAAAAGTATGTAGTATAGTGTAAAAAATATAACCCACCAATATTATTACTATTGGCAAATAAAATCCTTGTGTCCGGTCTAGGAGGGCTGTATTTCCCTATTTACACTAATAAAAAGCACGATCATTGCCTTGTCATTTCCTATAGTATTAACACCAGAATGAGTATCCACAGCGGCATCTCAAGTTCAGACTTACACTATTTTTGATGGACTAGAAGCCAAGGGCATGTTCACATGTTGCATTTTTGCCGTATTTTCAAAAGTTATTTCCGCACGTTCTTTGCATGAAAAAACGCAGTGTTTTAATGTACTAGCAAAGTCAATGAGATTTATGGAATCTCATGTACATTCTGCTTATTTTTTCCTTGCAGATTTGAAGAAGTTTCATATCTTCTGCATGTCAATTCTTGAAGCGTTTTTGCACATATTTTAGGCAGCATTTTACCCGCCAACACTCTAGTATTTCTTTTCCTCTACAAATAATAACCGTGTGCACATCCCCTAAATGCTGCAAAACAGCGTCAGAAGGAAAATGGTGGCAAAGAGCGTTCTGCAAAACAGCAAACTCACACATGTGGGTTTTCTAAGAAGCCATTATAGTAACTAGAAATTATTCTTTAGAAACCTATAGTTGTCATTACGTGTAAATATTACTATCGAGATTGCTGCAAAGTATATTCAAGTCTTAACCTGAAAATGTGAAAAAGATCTGGATATTTGAGTCTTTCTATAGGAAAAAAGGCAGCAGAAAAGCTAAAATAAACCTCTATCTGTGAGCTTGGCCTAATACTATGTGATATGATGAGAATAAAATAGAAAAACACCAATATCTGATAACTCATATATATGACTGCTTATGGTCAATTCCTATCACATGACCAGTGAGCACATTGGAATGTTGCCGGTTGGCAGTTGGAGAGTTGCGGTTGGCTTGCATGCGGATGAGGAGGAGCTGCCTTCAGCAAAGCGACATTATGGAGATTAAAGAGGAGGACTTTAGGATGAGAGGGAAGAAAAGGAGAAGAAATGTTTTGGACTCATCGGATGATGAGAAGCCGTCCATCAAGAAGAGCCATAGGAGAGGAGAGAAGAGAAATGGCTCAGAGTTGGAGATCGTCTCTCAGAAGATTGATCACCAAGGCCAGAAAGAAGAACAGGAATGTCATCAGGAGGTCCTAGCTAGAAGAAGTGGAGCCAAGAGGAGAAGACAAATCTTTGGCTCATCACATGAAAGCTCTTCAATCAAGAAAGAAGAAGAAGGGCAGAAGACCACCAAGGGCACAGGTAATACTATACATCAGCTTACCACAGGGAGCACCATGACATGTAGCTTCTCATGCCCACACTTACAGATCAGGGCAATGTTGTCACTTTACACAAGTTACACATCTTTTAAATCTGACAGGTGGAGGATGTGATACATGAGCAAGATCTGAAGCTGGAGGGTTGTAGAACTGTTCCCCAGTCCATTTATATATATGTATATATTCAGTACTTTGTTAAACCCCTACATGATCAGGCCATTTTTCCCCATTCTTGCCAAGGCACATTTTTTTCTTATTTTCATACATATGGTTTAAAAAACTGTAAAAAATTGTAATGTTTGGATATTTAAATATTTTTTTGTGAAACATCGAGTCTAAATTTTACAATATTTTAATATTATTTTATTTTTTTTCTGGTAATATCTGTAGTAAATAAAGGATTTCTGTGCTTGTGTTATTTTTATATATTAGTTACATGGTTTTTTGTTAGGGATGGGGCTTGTAAATGCAATTTGGATAGTCATTGTTTTTTTATTTATTTTTTCCTGTTTTTTTTGCTCTTTATTTCAATGATTTTACACAGGGGTTGTCTTAACTTTTGAAACATTTGATTTTTTTCTTGCTTGAATGGATAAAAAAAATTGCAATATGGTTTCATTAAAATAAAATTGAGTCGTTTGCCTCCTATAGTCTTTGTGTTGCGCTGTCTATTGCTGGCTGCAGAATTAGTTAATGAGGTTGACCATTTTATCTTTACTTTAACAGATGTGTTGGGGACATGATTTTGTGGCATTTACTATGATATACTGTAGGTATGTCAGATTCTCCTCCTGCTCTTGTTACTGCAGCTTTCCTTACAGACTGCCCAGCTCTCTAGTCTATAATATGGCTGCTGGTGGAGGAGCAGTGACCAGACCTGTCCGTCAATCTACTTCACTATAAAAGCATCTTTCTCATGGGAGGTTCTCCATTTTGAGATCTCTCCACAGGTGTTCTATGGGATTCAGGTCTGGACTCATTGCTGGCCACCATAGAAGTCTCCAGTGTTTTCTCTCAAACCATTTTATAGTGCTTTTGGAAGTGTGTTTTGGGTCATTGTCCTGCTGGAAGACCCATGACCTCTGAGGGAGACCCAGCTTTCTCACACTGGGCCCTACATTATGCTGCAAAATTTGTTGGTAGTCTTCAGACTTCATAATGCCATGCACACGGTCAAGCAGTCCAGTGCCAGAGGCAGCAAAGCGACCCCAAAACATCAGGGAACCTCCGCCATGTTTGACTGTAGGGACAGTGTTCTTTTCTTTGAATGCCTCTTTTTTTTTCCTGTACACTCTATGTTGATGGTTTTTCCCAAAAAGCTCTACTTTTGTCTTATCTGACCAGAGAACATTCTTCCAAAACGTTTTAGGCTTTCTCAGGTAAGTTTTGGCAAACTCCAGCCTGGCTTTTTTATGTCTCGGGGTAAGAAGCGGGGTCTTCCTGGGTATCCTACCATACAGTCCTTTTTCATTCAGATGTCGACGGATAGTACGGGTTGACACTGTTGCACCCTCGGACTGCAGGGCAGCTTGAACTTGTTTGGATGTTAGTCGAGGTTCTTTATCCACCATCCGCACAATCTTGCGTTGAAATCTCTCGTCAATTTTTCTTTTCCGTCCACATCTAGGGAAGTTAGCCACAGTGCCATGGGTTTTAAACTTCTTGATGACACTATGCACGGAAGACACAGGAACATTCAGGTCTTTGGAGATGGACTTGTAGCCTTGAGATTGCTCATGCTTCCTCACAATTTGGTTTCTCAAGTCCTCAGACAGTTCTTTGGTCTTCTTTCTTTTCTCCATGCTCAATGTGGTACACACAAGGACACAGGACAGAGGTTGAGTCAACTTTAATCCATGTTAACTGGCTGCAAGTGTGATTTAGTTATTGCCAACACCTGTTAGGTGCCACAGGTAAGTTACAGGTGCTGTTAATTACACGAATTAGAGAAGCATCACATGATTTTTCAAAGGGTGCCAATACTTTTGTCCACCCCCTTTTTTAGGTTTGGTGTGGAATTATATACAATTTGGCTTTAGGACAATTCTTTTTGTGTTTTTTTCATTGAAGACAAATTAAATGAAGAGAATAATACCAAAGAATTTGTGATTGCAATCATTTTCAGGAAGAAACTGAGTATTATCTGACAGAATTGCAGGGGTGCCAATACTTTTGGCCAGCACTGTATATATATATATATATATATATATA
This sequence comes from Phyllobates terribilis, assembly GCF_046119375.1. Classification (NCBI taxonomy): domain Eukaryota; kingdom Metazoa; phylum Chordata; class Amphibia; order Anura; family Dendrobatidae; genus Phyllobates; species Phyllobates terribilis. The sequence continues at coordinate 6,197,704 of NW_027362821.1, forward strand.
TATATATATATATATATATATATATATATATATATAGGGTGGGCCATTTATATGGATACACCTAAGTGATATCAACTTCCTGTTTGTGGCCCATTAGTATATGGGAGGGGGAAAACTTTTCCAGATGGGTGGTGACCATAGCGGCCATTTAGAAGTCGGCCATTTTGGGTCCAACTTTATTTTTTTCAATGGGAAGAGGGTAATGTGAAACATCAAACTTATTGAGAACTTCATAAGAAAAACAATAGTGTGCTTGGTTTTAACGTAACTTTATTCTTTCATGAGTTTTTTACAAGTTTATGATCACTTATAAAATGTGTTCAAAGTGCTGCCCATTGTGTTGGATTGTCAATGCAACCCTTTTCTCCCACTCTTGACACACTGACAGCAATGCCGCAGAAGAAATGCTAGCACAGGCTTCCAGTATCCATTGTTTCAGTTGCTGCACATCTCGTATCTTTATGGTATGGTGTGGTATATGGAGTACAAAGATAGTGGGGCCATTCTTCATCAATGGAAACCTCAATGCCACTGGATATCTGAAACTGCTACATGTAGATGTGTTGCCCTCTTTATGCACTGAAGATGGCACGTTCCCTGAGTTTTTCCAACAAGATGGTGCACGATCACATTATGGGTGTCAGATCAGAGCATTCCTACATGAACTGTTTCCTGGAAAGTGGATTGGTCGTTGTGGGCTAGTTGAATGGCCACCAAGGTCTCCCGATCTGACCCCCTTAGACTTTTATCTTTGGGGTCATCTGAAGGCAATTGTCTATGCTGTGAAGATATGAGATGTGCAACATCTGAAAAAACGGATACTGGAAGCCTGTGCTAGCATTTCTTCTGCGTTGTTGCTATCAGTGTGTCAAGAGTGGGAGAAGAGGGTTGCATTGACAATCCAACACAATGGGCAGCACTTTGAACACATTTTATAAGTGGTCATAAACTTGTAAAAAACTCATGAAAGAATAAAGTTACGTTAAAACCAAGCACACCATTGTTTTTCTTATGAAATTGTCAATAAGTTTGATGTGTCACATGACCCTCTTCCCATTGAAAAAAATAAAGTTAGATTCAAAATGGCCGACTTCAAAATGGCCACCATGGTCACCATCCATCTGGAAACGTTTTCCCCCTCCCATATACTAATGTGCCACAAACAGGAAGTTGATGTCACCAACCATTCCCATTTAATTTAGGTGAATCCATATAAATGGCCCACCCTGTGTATACATTTATGTATATATATATATATATATATATATATATATATATATATATATATATATATATATATATATATATATATATATATATATATATATATATATAGAAAGAAAGAATATCAAGAGGCAGCACTCCAAAAATATTATAGAAAAATGGACTTTAATGAGCCCAAAGGCAACGTTTCGGTTCACAGAATCTTTCTCAAGCAGAGTTCAAGTGCATATAGTGCAATATATATAGTTACAAACAGTGATTCCATAATTATAATTAATTGATACAAAACCATGATTACATAAGAAAAGTGCAGTAGTGCATATCACAAAATATTATTCAGTTACATACATAGTGATAAAATTTTAGACAGATATATTATTATCATCAATTACAGTATCCATAACTCTCATAAAGTGATAAGTGCTTTGATTAGTATTTATCAGTGCCAGGTGTACATTATAAATCATAATATATTTGAGGTTGCGACTCACACTGCAGCAATCATGCATGACCACGTTTCTTACTTCCTCCACGCTGTCCTCGGCGTCTCAAAATCCCATCTGCGCATGTCTCCCAGGAAATCCCCATTATCTCGTCACATGATCGGGGCAAACCTGGTCCGCCCGCTTCGTGACGTCACCGGGCATGCGCATTACACTTCTAATGCTACGATCGCCATCTTTTAAATTGGCAAGCCCCACCAAAAGCTTTTCTTCAAATGTAAACAACGTATGTGCTTTAATGATTTCTCTTATCCCCTATTTATAATAAAAGCGCACTATTTCTCATTATTAGGGACAACATTCTGTTAGCAGTTTCCCAATATATTTGCATTGCAATGACAGTATTCAAATAGTGATTCCTGTGTCCATAAGGCTATGTGCCCACGATGCAAAAATGAAGCAGAAAATTTCTGCAGCATTTCTGCATCTCCCTGGCAGAAAAAACGCATGCAGATTGTACATGCAGATTGTGCATGCGTTTTTCCTGCAGAATACATGCGGATCCACATGCGGATTCACATGCGTTTCCGCATGCAGATTGACAAGCGCTTTATAGGCGATTAGCATCACTTGGAAAGTGCTTGACAACTAGGTCACACTGTATAAATCCATGCAAACAGCATGGATTTATATAGTGTGAACCGTAAAAATTAAAACAAATAAAGCTATACTCACCCCCGAGGCCCCGGTGTGGCTGCAGCGCTGCTTCCTGGCTGGTTCCCGGCTGCCAGCATATCGCGAGACAGAGCGGTGAAGGGCCTGCGGTCACATGACTGTGACGTCACCGCAGGTCCTCAAGCGATGCCGGCATTCAGAGAGAAGACGCCGGACAGGTGAATATAACTTTATTTGTTATTTTATTCTTTTTTTACAGGTACAATGGTACCCAGGTCTGGAGGAGAGTCTCCTCTCCTCCAGAACTGGGTACCACCCGCACATAGAGACGCATAGAATCCGCTTGTACAAATGTACAGTCGCGGTTTCTATGCATTTCAATGCAAGTCAATGGCGGGAGTTCCGCTGCGCTTCCGCAAAATTAAATGACATGCTGCGGATTTTTGTACGCAGCATAAACGCTGCGGAAAAATCCGCAGCATGTGCATAGAACATGCGGAATCCCCTTGGGGACCATGGGGTGCGGATTACCTAGCGTTTAACAAGCGTTTATGCTGCGGAAATTCCGCAGCATAAACACTTGAAAAACGCTACGTGGGCACCCAGCCTCAATGAACTGAGGGATAATATTTATTACATAACCCAAACACCCTTCCATGGAATTCCCTATTCCTAGGTTCATCCATGGAGTGAGATTAATAGGTCAGAGGAGGAACCCTCAACAGGTCTCCACCTCCTTCCCAATCTCAGGTGTTTAATTGGGAATACATTACAATCCAATTCCCTCCATAAGTAGGAATACCATTTCATAATGTAAAAATATATATCTATAACTTTTTAGATATATATATATATATATATACATACAGTTAAGTGTCTATAAAGAAGGAATAATCAACAAGTGTTATTAAGGCATGATTCGTCCCAAGGGAGGCAGAGAAAAATCAATAAATACGTTAAATTGATTCATTAACATACTTACTGCATCCCATGCACAAAGGTTAATGATACATTAAATTAGGGATAAGACATAGAGCAACTGGAAAAGAATGTATCAGAGTCCAGATCACAAGTAAAGCATATAAAGTACGAGTGCACAGCAGGAACTAGTTATACAGTACAAGTTGCTAATATCCAAATAAGGAGAAGAATCATGCCTATGACACAGATGTCACAACATAAGTATATCTTCTAGTGAGAGTAATACACAGTGACACATATAGAAAGTTATGGTCCCACATAAAATGAGAGTACAGCCTAGTTACAACCTGTAGATGGCATGAAAGCAGCCCTGACGCGCGTTTCAAGTCCTGCTTCTCCAGGGGGCGATTGTGTATGGGTGACAGGCAGGGGGTATATATATCCAAAGTATTTTGGCACGTGTAGCGGGGGTACAGCGACGCTTCCAGTGGCGGAAGCCAGCGCCGGAAGCCAGGGAGTCAGTGTCCAACGCAGCAGGTGCCCGCCTCCCGCTAACACGTCAGTAAGGAGGGCCCGAAGTGCCGCGTCATAGGGACACATATTCATGGCAACCAGGTGCTTCTTGCCGGCTGGCAGAATGTGCACAATCATCAGGATGCCAAGAGATGCAGACATACTTAGAGGGAGAGAAAGAAATTGCGGAGAACATTACCGGCCCATACCTGGTGTAAGTTAATCATGACTTTCTATGTATATATATATACTAGCTATTGAAGCCGTTCTATGCCCAGGTGGCGAGCATTTTTATTGGTATATGGTCTCCCATGCTGGTATGTGTGGTATGTGCTGCCCCCCTCCTGGTATTTGTGCTGCCCCCATCCTGTCCGCACCATCCTATCCTGGCATGCATGGCACTCCTCATCCCTATCCTGGTATGCATGGCCCCTCATCCGAATCCCGGTATGCGTGGCACCCCTCATCCCCAATCCCGGCATGCGTGGCACCCCTCATTCCCAATCCCGGTATGCGTGGCAACCCTCATCCCCAATCCCGGTATGCGTGGCACCCCTCATCCCCAATCCCGGTATGCGTGACACCCCTCATCCCCAATCCCGGTATGCGTGGCACCCCTCATCCCCAATCCCGGTATGCGTGGCTCCCCTCATCCCCAATCCTGGTATGCGTGATACCCCTCACCCCACAATCCTGGTATATGCATGGTCCCCTCACCCCACAATCCTGATATGTGTGGCCCCCTCATCCATTTCACACTGTACACACATACAAAAAAAAATAAAGAGTTATACTCACCTTTGTTCTCTGTGCTCCAGCGCTGCTGCGTCCTCTTCTGCCGGAGGCCGGGGGAGGAGAGCAGCGCCGGGGCACTGCGCTGTCCGGCGCCATTTTGCTGAAGACACACTGTAAATGTGTCTTCAGTAAAATGGCAAAGGATAGCGCTATGTGCACGCGCCGATCCGACGCCTCACTCCTGCCCCCGGTCTCCGGCCAGAAGAGATGTGCCGTGGCAACGCTCCTCCCGGTCAGGTAAGTATGCAAGTATGGCGCCGGAAAACGCGGTATGCGTTCAGTGTCTACGCATACCGCGATCTCCGGCGCCATACACCTCCTCTTACCTGTAACGGCTGGATGCATGATTCTGTCTGAAGCCAGACTGTGCGTCGCGCATGCGCAGACTATCGAGGCTTCAGACAGAGGGATGCATCCCCGGTTATATTATATATATATATATATATATATATATATATATATACAGGGTGGTCCGAAAGTAGGTGGACAGAAAGTGTAATAAGGTTATGAAGGGGGAGATTTATCAAACATGGTGTAAAGTAAAACTGGCTCAGTTGCCCTTAGCAACCTATCAGATTCCACTTTTCATTCCTCACAGACTCTTTGAAAAAAAAAGTCTATTTTCAACAAGTTGGGGCCCCTCCACATTATTCAAGAGTAATCCGCGAGTATCCTGATGAAACATTTCCTAATAAATGGATTGGCCGAAGAGGCCCACTTGATTGGCCGGTACGTTCACCAGACTTGACCCCAATGGATTTTTTCTTTTGGGGAGTACTCAAGGACAAAGTTTATAGTCGAAAACCAAAAAGTGTCAGTGACTTGAAAAATGACATAAGAGATGCACTTCAAGAAATTAATACCCAAAGAGACTTGTGCAAAAAAGTTTGTTGAAGCGCAAGAGGCGACTTCAAAGCTGTGCAAATTGTAATGGAAAACAGTTTGAGCCCCTGCATTGATAACATTTAAGGGCTTTTGTGTTATTGTTCAGAATAAAATGTAATTGTCAATGTTATGCTTGTGTTAGTAAATATAATTTTATATATAAATCAAAATAAATGTTATTATTTTCTGTCCACCTACTTTTGGACCACTATATATATATATATATATATATATATATATATATATATATATATATATATATATATATATATATATATATAAATACACAAAGATACAAAGATGTAGATAAAAGAGGGAAAATAATATATGAAAACACACAATCAGGAATAGACATCATATTGTGAGAATTATGTACAACATATGTGTATAAAGTATAATGTCCACCAAGTAATACCCAAAGTATCATTATTAAATATAAAGGAGTATATATAGAGAGAGTCATGAGACAATATAATATAATATGTACTCAATATGGTACAGAGAATATGGGAATACCATGAGTATCAACAGAACAAAGTTATAAATTGTGCATAAATGTGCAAAACTAATGGTGGTAAAAAAGAGGGGAGGGAAGGGAAAGGGAAAAGGAAGAAAAAATGAAGATGTGACAAGTGAATGAAAACATGGAAACAATAATAAACAGAGAGTGCACGAATTGTGTGAATATTTTTTATTATTATTTCGTGACCAAGCCCATGTGGTGCAGATGTCGGATGCATCCAATGGCAACCAGAATCACAGCAACGTGAAAAACCACATATGTTACGTGAAAGTGTTACACTAGTGAGTAGTGATGAGCGAGCACGTTCGTTACTCGAGATTTATGAGCATGCTCGGGTGTTTTCCGAGCATCTTCAGTGTACTTGAATATCATGTTTGAGTCACTGTGTGTGCATGATTTGCGACTGTTTGACAGCTTTAACACATGTGAGGAATGCCTGTTTGTTAGGCTTTCCTCACATGTATTAAAGCTGTCAGTCGCAAATCATGCACACACAATAACTCAAACATAACACCTCAGCACGCTGAAGATACTGGGCGAGCACCCGAGCATGCTCGCTGAAAGGGTTAACAAACCACGCTCGCCCATCACTACTAGTGAGACCAATCACAGGTAAAATAAATATAATAAATAACAATAGTATGAAGAGATAGTTAATGTCACAATACAAATGTATGTGTGCCCTTCACATACGAGTGAGCATAGACATGTGTTATATAGTAACATAGCTACTGACATCAGTATAATGGAAAATGTACAATAAAAAAATCAGAAAATTATAAGCCACAATGGGCAAGAGGAATCGAAAAAATAAAATAAAAAATATACAAGTGATAGGAATACTGACGTGTCAGTGTGACACAGGAAGTGCATCTTAAAGTGCCCTTTTTTGTGCATCCAAAATCACAGATTTAAAGCAACAATAAACAAAGAGTAAAAGCCGATGAATAACAATAGTGAGTAAAATGTTTTATAAAAAATGCTTATAGCGGATGGAATCAATTAGTGGCACACCGCACAGGAAATAGACAGGTCCGAAAAAGAGAGAGCAGCAGGGCGGGATGCTGCTGAAAGGTGAGTACATATCCATAAAAAGGGAGACGCGTGGAGCGCTGGCCCGCAAGGACGATCAGGCACCCGGTCCCCGAGGGGGCAGAAAAAGGGAGGGAGGGAAGGGAGAAGAAGATCCTCCAAGTGAGTGGTGGTCCAGCATCTGTCTCACAGTAGAGTGTACAAAAATACTGGATACCCTGCATGTAAATAAAAAAGTGAGAAGTTATAAACAGCATAAAACATAAGTAAAACCTAAACACAATAGCACATTACAAGAAAGGGACAAAACTGAGGACCTCGTTGAGGCCTTTGGGGCATATGCAATCAATTTTCATAATCCACCAACGGTCTTTCTCCAATCCCCCCCCCCCCAGTCAATTAATATCCGGTCAATACCCCGAATTTGGAGGAGGCTAGCATCACACCCATGTTTTAACTTGAAATGCCTTGGGATAGGCTTCAATACAGTATCGGCAAGAGATTCTGATGCATTCTTAATATCTTGCACGTGCTCCCTCACACGCACTCTCAGTTGGCGAAAAGTAAGACCCACATAGATGAGGCCACATGGACACAAGGCGTGGTTGATTACGCCTTCTGTATTGCAAGATGTATGCTGTGTGATTTGAAACTCCTTATGACCATCACTTGATGGGAAGGATGTACACCGCACCAGATTTACACAGGCCGCACAGTTCTTGCATGGATAGAAGCCCCATCTGGGGCCTTTTGAGCTGAAGGCTTTCTCTGGTCCCGGATCTTTATGGTAACTATGTACCAGCAAGTCCCTCAGGTTCATCGCCCTTCTATAGGTGGTGGAAGGGACTGGTGTAGTACATTTGGAAAGGACTAGGTCTTGCTTCCAAATGGGCCAATATTTCCCCAATGCATTTCTAACATCTATCACAGTAATTGAAAAGCCAGAGATGGTAATAAATCCTCTCTACCTTCTCTATAGGGAGTCCGACGGTGACTGCCGGTAGGCTCGGGGCTGAGGTAACTGCACAATCTGGTGCAGGTGTTATACAATGTAGTGTTGTTTTAGAACAGACCTGCACAACAAACAGCTCATGTACCGCATGCAGCCCACCAAAGTTTTGCTGCAGCCCATGGAGCCGTCCAGGATATGGAGCTCCCATCTTCTTATATTCAAATGTTTCAGACGCAAACATATTTGAACACTGTCATCGGGACTAGGGTAAAACAGCGCTCGTCAGTCCCAGCCTCGACATGCTGCTGCTCGGCACGCTGCTGACGTCATCACACTATTGTCGGCACCCAAACACCTCAGAGGAGAAGAGATGGCGCAGCCAATAGTAAGTCAAGGAGCCAAAGATTAAATTAATTATATCATTGTGGATGAGGAAGGAAGGGGCTAATGTTACAGTGAGGGCACATAATGAGGGTGACAATTGTCAAAGGGGGCACAATTGTGGTGGGGGGTCCTTCATTCAATCGGGCAATGTACAGGGGAATATTTTGGAGAGGGACAGTATGTGGGCATACAGTGGGTACAGAAAGTATTCAGACCCCTTTAAATTTTTCACTCTTTGTTTCATTGCAGCCATTTGGTAAATTCTAAAAATTTCATTTTTTTTCTCATTAACGTACACTCTGCATCCCATCTTGACTGAAAAAAAACAGAAATGTAGAAATTTTTGCAAATTTATTAAAAAAAAACCCTGAAATATCACATGGTCATAAGAATTCAGACCCTTGGCTCAGTATTGAGTAGAAGCACCCTTTCTATTTCAAGTGTTTATTTCTGTTAATGTTGATGACTATGGCTTACAGCCAATGAAAACACAAAAGTCATTGTCTCAGTAAATTAGAATAATTAACAAAAAACACCTCCAAAGGCTTCCTAAGCATTTAAAAAGTCCCTTAGTCTGTTTCAGTAGGCTCCACAATCATGGGGAAGACTTCTGACTTGACAGATGTCCAGAAGGCAGTCATTGACACACCCCACAAGGTCCCAGAGTTCCAATTTTCATTTGGAAATCAAGGTCCCAGAGTCTGGAGGAAGAGTGGAGAGGCCACAATCCAAGCTGCTTGAGGTCTAGTGTGAAGTTTCCACAATCAGTGGTGGTTTGGGGAGTCATGTCATCTGCTGGTGTAGGTCCATTGTGTTTTTTCCAGGCCAAAGTCAGCGCAGCCGTCTACCAGGAAATTTTAGAGCACTTCATGCTTCCCTCTGCTAACAAGCTTTTTGGAGATGGAAATTTCATTCTCCAGCAGGACTTGGCACCTGTCCACACTGCCAAAAGTACCAATACCTGGTTTACACACAACAGTATCACTGTGCTTGATTGGCCAGTAAACTCGCCTGACCTTAACCCCATAGAGAATCTATGGGGTATTGTCAAGAGGAAGATGAGAGACACCAGACCCAACAATGCAGACGAGCTGAAGGCTGCTATCAAAGCAACCTGGGCTTTCATAACACCTCAGCAGTGCCACAGGCTGATCGCCTCCATGCCACATTGCCGCATTGATGCAGTAATTGATGCACGAGGAGCCCGACCAAGTATTGAGTGCATTTACTGAACATACATTTCAGTAGGCCAACATTTCAGATTTTAAAAACATTTTTCAAGCTGTTGTTATAAAGTATTCTAATTTACTGAGATAATGACGCTTGTGTTTTCATTGGCTGTTAGCCATAATCATCTACATTAACAGAAATAAACACTTGAAATAGATCACTCTGCTTGTAATGACTCTATATAATATGTGAGTTTCACTTTTTGTATTGAATAACTGAAATAAATAAACTTTTTGATAATATTCTAATTTAGTGAGATGCATGTGTATGTAGCCTCTATTTCTTTAGTGTGGTAAGTACCATTTTGAGGGTATGTACCATTATTATTCATTGTAGCAAAATGGGAAACAGAAAATCCACTACTGTTGTTGCAGATTCATGGTTTTGCATAGCATTTGCTCTCCTGCACTGATTATGGGGGCAGAAACCTCAGGGTGAAGATCTTTTATCTTGCACCATTTATACTCAAAAAACACATTTCCAACAAATGCATATAAAATTCCCCTCCTTGCTATTTTTTTTTCTTAAAGATTACAAATAGTTTATTAAATAGTAATATGTTGCAATAATCTCATTTATTTTAATGCAGTTATAGTACTTCACATATAACATTTATTTATATTCTCTCATATACAATAAATATCCATACGCTTCAATCATCTGTTTAAGAAAAACAAAATGGAACAAATATTAACCCTTCCATATTATTCCATCATCCCTCCTCCCTTGAATCAAAACAAACCCCACCTGCACCCCCAAACTGAAGGGGAGGATACAAGGAAAACCCTTCACCCCATAACTAGCATTGCTCTACACCTGTCCATTCTTCCCAGATATGCTCATAAACAGTTGTCTGATTTTTATTATCGTAGACCACTTTCTCTTTTTTCGCTTATCAATTAATTTAATTCAGGTTGTTCTTTTACCTTCCATTTCCTCATAACTGCAAACAGAGTTTGAGACAAAATACGTATTAATAAGATCTTATTACTACTTCTTTTAAGACTCAAATATCTACATCTAATAAAGAATTTTTAGGGTCATTTTATAAATGCACTTAAACATTATTTAATACACTATTGAATTACCATACAATATCTTACTATTTGTTTTCTTAAATTCTGTGTCAGTGGCTAATCTAAGGGTTTTTGAGATGTAAATAGAGAGATATTCTCCCTTACAATTGATTATGGAAGATTCATTTATTTAAGGCAGGTTAGTTGGAGGGTGGGTGGATGTCTGGTTGAGGAGTTCTCTAAGAACTCGTTCACACTGCTGTATGACATAGTAGAGTGCTCTCTGATGTTTTATCAGACAGCACTCAGCCCAATATTATACTATGGGGCAGTGCAGATCTGAAATGTTTTTGCTCATGACGATTCGGCATGGGAAAACAATTGCAGCACGCTGAGAGTGGCTCAGCAAATCGGATCACATGCACCCATACAAGTCTATGGGTGCGTGTAAAACCTTGGCCCAGACTTGGATTTCATCCCAGTGCAGTTTGATTTATGCAGACACAGACGATGGAAAAGTTGGAGAAACGAAGTTCTCCATCTTCTCCGCACCTGTAATATGATTGTCTCAAACAAGAGAAACGGATCCCAGTAAACTGACACTCGGCTCAAACTCTGGTCAGAGCTTGAGCCTAGTGTCATTAGCATAAATGATCCAATTCTCTCACATGAGAGAATCAACACTTGTGTGACCCGGCCTAACGTGTAGTTGGGGAGCTAAGAGTGGGAGATTGTTTGAAGGGGTGAAGTGGAAGGTGGAGTGGGGGAGGTATCAGAAGAGGAGGGATATTTTAACTTAATTATTATTTTAATATGGTGAAAGTTATCTAATTTAATGTTAGAAGGGTTTAAGATAAGTTGAAATGGTATTTCTTTGCTTGGATGAGAAGAGATCTGATGTCTCTGATATGTCTTCAAAAGACACATTCAGATAGTGATTCAAGAAAGTAGCTAAAAGTGGGTTGTCAAGTACATGTATATCATGCTGTACATAATATCTACTCACGAGGGTCTTTATCCTTGTTCAAAGGGGTGTAAATATAAGTATGTATTACACAGGGTAGAAGTAAGATATATATATATATAAATATATATATATATATATATATAAACTGTTGAAATGTAAAATTAACAACATAAGGTTAGAAATTGCAAACACCTGTATTCCTCTCCCATATAAATCTGAGCTTCACTATGAAGAAAGTGAAAACTTGCAATATCCGATTTTGATTGTAGGAGATTTTAATACTGTAATTGACTTTACCTGTAATAGAAAATCATGTAGACGTGCGTCAAAGTCTAGTGATACAACATCTTTTCCAATCCTCTGGAAGAATTTTTTGGGGAAGAGGCTTATTAATCCCAAGGATTATCAGGATTCATGTTACTCTAAGACTTAGCAATCCTGATTCCCTATTGATATGGTTTTTGGCAATGGAGAAATTTTGTATAAACTCCTTTAAGGGGGTTGATACTCACTCAGCAGCTTTTACGGGGATCTCCCTGGGCAACCCAGGCTTGCACCGACTTTGGAAGGGAGTGGATGAACCTGTCCATGATGACCTTTTCCACCATCTGTACTGGGGAGGAAGATTGAGGTTACAACCACTTTGAACCAAGTGTAGGAGGTCGAACATTTGGGACCTGGGAGGTTTGTCACTGCAATAGGCCCAGTGGTGCACCCGTTGCACCCTAACAGTCAGAGTCACTCCCAAGCGCGCCAAAATTTCTGTTTTTAATTTGGCGCACTCCTTTGCGTCCTGCAGGGCCAAACAAGTCATAATGGGCTTTCTGAGGCTGGCCCATTAAATATGGCACCAGCACCTCCGCCCACTGCTCTGGAGGCAATCTCTCCCGCTCCGCCACCCTCCCAAAGAACGTTAGGACCTCGACGTCATCACCCGGAGTAATCTTTTGCAATGCTCTTCTTACCGACTTCCTGACGTGTGAATCATTACCTGGAGTTGAGGGAGGGACGGCCTCTCTGCTGCGAACTTTCCCCGCTAGAAGTTCCATCTGCCGTTGTTGCTGCTGAATCTGCTGCATCAGAAGTTTATTAGTCTCTTGCTGCATCTGTTGCTGCTCCCGGTGCTGCTGTTGCAGGCTCTGCTGGCTCTGCAAGTGCTGCCGGTGCTGCTGTTGTTGGCTTTGCAGCAGGTGTTTGAGTGGCTCTTTCATGGTGTCGGACATCTCTGGCTGGCTGGCGGCCTTTACCCAGAACATCCATCGATCTCTGTGGCAGGTACACGTTTTCCTGGAATCTTGCCCACATTCTCCACTAATTGTAAGTGGGTTGGTACTCACTCAGCCACTTTTAAGATAGTCACAGGAGTCAGTTTCTTTAAAAATGTCCAAGGTGGGTTTATTCGGACTTCATAAACTGCACTCTCCAGGTAAATTAAACATTTTCTCGGTAATTATTTTGATTCTAGGCTACATATATACCGGGACACGAGGATATGTACTTTAAATGCCCCTGATGAAGCCACCGTGTGTGGCGACACGCACTGGGCACTGAGGTCCCATTTGCACCTTCCCATTTACAGGCTGATTTGATTGAATATTTGCTTTCTATGATCATATTGTTTAATTGGCTCTACTATTATTTTTTGCTGGGGCAGCACGGGTGGCCACAATTGAGTGTATGTGATGGAGTGGTTATGGAGTAGTCATCTCCAGTGTGAGGTGAAAGGGTCTATTGGCAATCGCCAGTTTACAATTATACTGTTCTATAGACCTATTACCCTGTATACAGGGACACCATATTGATTTTCACACAGATACCTGTTGTTGCACTTTATATACATATTGTTTTTTGTGTATTCTCTATTTATATAGAATACTTTGGGCTTGTGCAATATTGACCATCATAGATATTCTATACAGCCTGTTAGAGTTCATCTATTTGACTGCACTTTATTGCATTTTCTGTCATTATAATATGGGAAGGTCTCTAAAGTAGTGGGTTCCTCAAGCAGTGGATTCCTCCACTATTTTTAATGGTGTTTTAAAATAATTTTTTTTGTGCGTATTCTTATATATGTGTCAGGAGATACTGTAATAAATTGATGTAATTTATATTCAAATATTCCGTGATTATTTCTTCAGGTGATCACCGCTTAGGTGCATGTCTTCTTTTCTTTTTGAAATTCGTATGATGTTGTATGACATGTGGCAGGTAGATCCCAGTTATTAGATGGTGCCCTCCTAAAGTAGTAGGTGCATGGGGTTATGTCCCAGCTTTTTGTCCTTTTTATGGGCACAAGACATGGATTTCCTAATCCAAGCTGCTCTTTGCCCTACTTATTGACCATATATAAGGCTATGTGCCCACGATGCAGAAATGCTCAGGATTTTTTCCTGAGCGTTTCTGCATCTCCCTGGCAGAAAAAAACGCATGCGGATTGTACATGTGGATTGTACATGCGGATTGTACATGCGGATTGTACATGCGGATTGTACATGCGTTTTCCTGCCAGGGACATGCGGAAATGGAGCTTTATTCACTGACATTTCCGCATGCGGATTGACAAGCGCTTTCCAAGCGATTAGCATCACTTGGAAAGTGCTTGTGACAACTAGGTCACACTATATAAATTCATGCAAATTGCATGGATTTATATAGTGTGACCCGAGAGAGTGGTAAAAATAAAAAAATAAATGTATACTTACCCTCCGATGGCCCCCGGTGTCCTGCTTTACACTCCGTTCTCCCTTGCCGGCAACAGTGAATTGAAAGACCTGCCGACGTCAGCATCGCGTGACCCGTCACATGACTCTGACGTCAGCGCAGGTCCTTCAATTCATTGCAAAGTGCCGGGAAGCAAGTAGGAGCGCAGCGCGGGCCGACAGAAGGTAAGTAGACAGTTATTTTTTATTTTATTCTTTTTTTACAGATTTTTTAATGGTACCTGGGTGTGGAGGAGACTCTCCTCTCATCTACACCCGGGTACCATCTGCACATTGGAACGCGTGGATTACGCATCTACATATACAGTGATGCGTAATCCATGTGATCTAAAGCAAGTCAATGGCGGCGAAGACGCAGCACTTCTGCAAAATAATTGGTAGCGCTGCGTTTTTTTCCGCAGCGGAAATTTTCGCAGCATGTGCACAGCACATGCGGATTATCATTGGGGAACATTGCTGCCCTTCTACCATGCATTTTTAATGCGTTTCAGCAGCTATAAAAACGCTGTGGAAACGCATTAAAAACGCATTGTGGGCACACAGCCTAAGGTTGTAAAGGAATAAGGGGTTCTCAGTTTTGGACTCAGGAGGAAATATTAGCGATGTACACAGGTGATTTGTTATTATTTTAATAAATGTAAAGGAAGATCTAAGGACAGATATTACATTGGTGAATGGATTTGGTATTTTTTCTGGATTGAAGATTAATTGGAATAAGTCAGATATCATTATTGGACAAGAATTTCCAAATTACAGATGGTGATATACTTATTATCCAAGAGGGCAACAGTTTGAAATATTTGGCATTAAATATATCACATAAGATGGTGGACTATATAGAAGTGAATGTCATACCGGTGTTGAGTCGTTTTAGCAGAATGGCAAAAATATGGAGGAACAAGGAAGAATCAATCTGATTAAAATGTATTTGTTTTTTTATGTATATTTAATAAATTCCCCTCTTTGCAACTTAGTGACTGAGTATAGGAAAAAATGTATATTAAAGCAACCTTATACCCTGAGACTGAAAAGTTACTACACTTTGTAAATATACAGTCATCCTTCCTGACGCCCTTCTTTTGCCTCCCGCTACCTCCATTGCTTAGATCTGTGTTCTGTTCCTACTACCTCCAAGATGGCCACCAGTTTGGTAAGTCTAAACCACATCTTCCCTGTCTTTTCTGTGCTGTGGGATGGGAAAGGAAAGGCAGGAGAGGTGAGGTTTAGATTTACCAGTGTACTCCATGCTGCTATGACCGTCATCTTGGAAGCAGGAGGAAAGGAACGCCTATCCCAGCAGAGGAGGCATCGGGGAGCTAATGGAGGGCTTCAGGTAGAGTGCCTATACATGCGAAACGTATACCCACTTCTCAGTCCCAGGGGAAGGGGCCCTTTAACACTGTTGCAGGACAATATTAGCGTTGAGCTGTAATTGTTTTCTAAGGCAGTACACTTAATATAGGACAATCACTGTGCTACCAGTATTATTCCGCACATAAATGATACTGATTCTCCATTTTGTAATAACATAATTAACCCTTTGTGCTAAACTGAATAGTAAATTATAGTCTGTTTTTCAATTAACAGCATAAAGCAATATGTTTACAAAGATGAATACTCCAATGCTGACCAAAACTGAATTCTCTGCTAAGGTTACAAAATAACCAACACTTTATACATGGACAGTAAATTCTTTTTCTAATTTCTCGTCTTATTTCTGTTTGCCATTTTAGGAGACAGTGGTGTGCGGCCATCTCTCCCCGGCAGCACAATCTCTGACAACATCAAGAGACTAGATTTTCATCAAGTGCTTGGCCGGGGGAGTTTTGGAAAGGTAAGAACCTATAACATTACGAGCCCAGATTGTATATTGTTTGCTATACAATATAAGATCATGAATGAAGTAGAGAATAACACTGTTAATAACCATCTTAGATCCCCAAATTCAGGTGTTTCTGACAAAGGCAGATGCAGGGCGGTTTCCAAATGTGTTGCTACCTATATATGTGTAATAGTGTTTTCTGATAGTCTACAGTGGGTTAAAGTATTTTTCTGGTGCCTCTAACTTCTGCACTAGGAAGTTGCAGGTGCTGCTGTTTTCCCCACATGCCTGCACCTTGGAATCTTGGATGGCCAGCAGATAACAACATCTATTTTTCAATACAGGTGCACGATCCTGTTGGCTGTGCAAGTGTGGGCCAGACACCTGTATAGACAACATCATGCAGAAGTGACAGCTGCCGTAGAAACTCTACATGCAAATATGTGACCAGAGCACTTTCATCCACCTTTATCCATGCTAGCTGTGTCACCCACATAGAATGTGGAAGAATGTGCTCTGGTCAGATGAGACCAATAATTTAAATTTTTTGCTAAATGAAAAACACTAAGTGTGGAGGAAAACTAACACTGCAGATCACCCTGAAAACACCATCCCCACCGTCAAACATGGTGGTGGAATCATCATGCTGTGGGGATGCTTTTCTTTAACAGGGACGCTCGTCAGAGTTGATTAGAAGATGGATGGAGCTAAATACAAGACAATCTTGTAGGAAAAACCTGTTAGAGGCTGGAAAAACTTGAAACAGAGATGAAGGTTCACCTTCCCGCAGGACAACGACTCTAAACATACTTCCAGAGCTACAATAAGATGGTTTAAATAAAAACATACTCGTGTGTTTATATAGCCCAGTTAAAGTCCAGACATAAATCTCATTGAGAATTTGTGGCAAGGCTTAAAAATTGTTGTTCACAAACGCTCTCTATCCAATCTCACAGCTAGTTTGCAAAGAAGAGTGGGCAAAAATTTCAACCTATAGTGCAAAGCTGGTAGAAAAATACCTTGCAGCAGTAATTGCAGCAAAAGGTGGTCCTACAAAGTGTTGACTCAGAGGGGCTGAATACAAATGCACGTCACAATTTTCAGATTTACATTTTTAAAATATTCAGAAAAACATGTATCATTTCCTTTACACTTCACAAATACTTGTACTCTGTGTTGGTATATCACATAAAATTCCAATAAAATACATTTAAGTTTTTGCATGTAACTTGAAAAAATGTGGAAAAGTTCACAGGATGTGAATACTTTTTCAAGGCACTACATTGTACATCTGCATGTACGTAGCTACATAAGTATGAGTAAATATATGTGTGTGTACTGAGAATGACATTTATTAAAGATATTGTCCACAGTTAAAAAGTAATAATTCAAAAAATTCCGTGTCAGCAGTGGTGACGTCTCATACATTCTCCTGATTGCTAACCAATGACTCGTCTCAATGGTTTTGTCCAATAAATAGAGACATCCTCAATGAGACCAGTGATTGTCTGCAGCAAGGTAAACAAGTGCAGGTTTGGACTACTGTGCCAGGCTCTGGAATAGCAAAGGATTTATCAGGGTAGTATCGTTTTATTTTTTTAATCATACTACTCCCTGAAGTTAGGACAAAAATCGAATTGAGGACAAGCCTCCTAATACTATTACAGACAACTCTCTGATTTTTTAGGACATTCCTGGGAAAAGGAGAGAGCTCCTTGATTACCAGAGAAGCCAGCAAATATCCCAAAGCATACTCTTCACAATATATTCACCTCTCGTGTTTTCTGCAATTCTTATAAGGCTGGGTGCCCACGTAGCGTTTTTCAAGCGTTTATGATGCGGAATTTCCGCAGCGGAAACGCTTGTGAAACACTAGGTAATCCGCACCCCATGGTCCCCAAGGGGATTCCGCATGTTCTATGCACATGCTGCGGATTTTTCCGCGGCGTTTATGCTGCGTACAAAAATCCGCAGCATGTCATTTAATTTTGCGGAAGCGCAGCGGAAGCCCCGCTATTGACTTGCATTGAGACGCATAGAATGCGCGTCTGTACATTTCTACAAGTGAATTCTATGCGTCTCTATGTACGGATGGTACCCAGTTCAGGAGGAGAGAAGACTCTCATCCAGACCTGGGTACCATTGTTCCTGTAAAAAAAAGAATAAAATAATAAATAAAGTTAATACTCACCTTTCCGAAGGCTTCTCTGCATGCCGGCATCGCTGAAGGACCTTCGGTGACGTCACAGTCATGTGACCGCAGGCCCTTCACCGCTCTGTCTCACGATATGCCGGCAGCCGGGAACTAGACAGGAAGGAGCGCTGCAGCCACGCCGGGGCATCGGGGGTGAGTATAGCTTTATTTTATTTTATTTTTACGTTTCACACTGTATAAATCCATGCTGTTTGCATGGATTTATACAGTGTGACCTAGTTGTCAAGCACTTTCCAAGTGATGCTATCGCCTGGAAAGCGCTTGTCAATCTGCATGCGGAAACGCATGTGAATCCGCATGTGGATCCGCATGTATTCTGCAGGAAAAAAGCATGCACAATCTGCATGTACAATCTGCATGCGTTTTTTCTGCCAGGGAGATGCAAAAATGCTGCAGAAATTTTCTGCTTCATTTCTGCATCGTGGGCACATAGCCTAACTCCTGGCATCACTGCAACATAAAACCTGACACCAGAGGTGCTGTGGAGTGAAAAGGAGTTTAGGATCAGGACAAAGTGTCTGCAAATGTAGTCTCAGGTCTGTGCTGCAGATTAAGGTGCATTCACACTGCGCAGTTATCGGAAACCAGTAGAAACAGGCTGACGTTCGCCCGACAAACAAGCAAAGTGGTCTTTCATAGGGTAAAATGATCTTTTGTTTTGCTTAAATCTTTATCGATCTTGAAATAACCTATACAAAAAACTATGAGCAATAGCCAAGGTAGCATAAAAGGTATATATTTTATTAGTACAATTTAGACACATGATAAAATCTGATGAAAAAAGAGAAAATCAGATAAGGCTAAAAACACAGGCAAACCCCATGGTGCATAACAAAAGAATATGCAGCAATATTAAGTAATGTATACATAATAGGCTATTAGAAAAAGGTATGTTGGGTGGAAATAATTCCTACACACATATAAAGTGTAATAGACGCCAAATGTGATAAAGTATATATGCTGCACAAAATAACCCTAGTATAGATAGGCATACATTTGCAGCATGGTCTTTGATGCCAGCATCTATGTACAGCTGAGCTCTGCACCCCAACACAGTCTGTTTATATTGATTCTCATCTCAGCTTTTCATGGCTGACACAGGAATAATGCCAACCAGCTCTGGAGTTGTAGTTATTCCTGTCTCAATCATGCATGGCTAAGACTGAAGTAATCCTTTAACCTCCTAGCTTTAATGGGTAATTCTAGTGGGGTTATTTCCTAGTGCCCATGTTTATAGCTATTAGATCTCCTGTATGTAAGCTAGTAAGAAACTGTAGAAATATAAAATAATTATTAAAGAAATAGCAATGGTGTCACTTTCCTGCTCCCCTCCACACTTATTTCAATGAGTTGTTCGGCCTTAGGGTACAAGTCTGCAGTAACTATGTGACTACAGACTTGTGAGTCCTCACAGTGTGCAGTGTGTGTGCTGTTGAGGTTCTCCAGTGCCGGTGCCAGGAATGGGCAGGAGCATAACTGCAGGTATGCAATTTGCATACATGTGGTCATGTGCCGACGAGACATGTGCAGCTGTCCATGTCGCCCTGGCACTTTACAGAAAAATTGTGTGCCAGTTCAAATGTGCTGTTGCGTGTAGGGTGCGTTACACTCACTTGTAGGCCACAGGCCCCAGCTGTCTCCAGGTCTTCAACTTAAGGAGCTGCCGCACATAGATTAGGGAACACTCAGTTCGTTTCAACACACAGAAGTTTACTCGACAGTTCAATTGCATCAGATTGTAATACACAGTATCGGGCACAACATTCTCCATTTCTTATTTCCATAGTACAGAACATTTTCAGCATTTATTTACGTTCTAACTGGACTATCCCTACGTTCACTGATCCTGTCAGCCCCAGGATTTCCCAGTTGAGTTCCACAATACACCCGAGATCTGTTACATTTCCCATACACAATTGCACGTCCATCTTCCTCTGTATGTAAAGGGGTGAGGTGCTTGCCATAGCACCTGAATCGAGCCCTGATCTCCGGACATTGCAGGAATGTCTGCAGTGAATTTTTGTAAGGCCTCATATCACCCAGAACAATATGTACTCACTCTTGATATCAGCCCCAACTGCCCTTGAATTTGATCTTATATCACTCACGAACGCTCTACAAACAGGAAGCAGTCTCCTTTAACTGGCACTTTTCCCTCCCACTATGAGCTAGTCCTAAACATGAACACTTTCTTACACTATTCTCATCCTACCTATGTCAACTCCTAAGTCCTAAACTATGTCTTATCTTGCGCAATCCTATGCTGTACACTATACATTATACATATGACCATATCACACTCTATATTACAATTCACATAATATGACATACTGTAACTATGTATTTACACCATATATACTGAAAACTGCACTACAATACAACACGATTGGTGTCTTCAGGGGTATGAATGCGACGGTCCAGTCAACACCCCCTTACACAGGCTCGCTCAATACAAGGGAATTGAGTGAGGCCGGATAAATGACCATCTGCTCCCATCACTGGAGAATCCTCATGAGTCTACACTCACATAAAGTGTCTGCAGACTTGTACCCCAAGGCCAGACAACACCTTTAATGAAGATCATCAACTAATGACCATTTTTTTCTAGGTGGTGCTGGCGGAAGATAGATATACCCGCCAGCAATTTGCTGTAAAAGTCATCACAAAGAGGAACCTGCTAGCTGAAGGAGAGGAGCGCGCGTTGGTGGAGCGGCGTGTGTTACAACTTGCATCTGGCAGCCCCTTCCTTCTTCATGGCACATTCGCCTTTCAGACCAAGGTAAAATTGTGACCTGTTCATTAATATTGGATAAAGAATAAAGTGCACTCATCTATATGCACAGGATATGTCCACGTTTATATCTGGTGTTTGTTAACATTTCAGCATTGGAAACATTTTCATGTCCTGCTCCTTGTATGTGTAGCTGTCACCTACTGTGGGAACACTGGACAAACCCTGGGAACCAGGCAATGTGCCTAGAAATATGATGCTGACGGTTAACTTTTGGGGTTTCTCTATTGAAGTCTATGGAAAGTCTTGGAGTGGTTCAACTGGCTCCCAATATCTGAAGTCATTTGTCCACCCCTATGGATGTCATTCTTAATGAGTACTTCATAATGGTGAGAAATGCAGAAGGCAACATTACAGTGAAAAGTAATGCTGTACATTTAGCACATCACATTCTACATATGTAGATATATCTTCTATATGTATATACTTAGAATAACTAATAAACACATAGTAAAAGAAGAAAGTATCATTACTGCTATTATTATGTAACTATATCTCCACGAGTAAGTGGAACAGAGATTAATCACAGAAGAAATCGCAGAAGAAATCACTGATTATTGAGTGTTAGTAAATGTATGACTGCTACAATGACTTTATCATACGACTGATTTCTACGTCTTGTCTGACAGGAGCTTGTGCTTCTTGGGATGGAGTATGTCACCTGTGGCGAATTCCACCATCTCCTGATGAGGAAGGGGTGTCTTGACATCCCCAGTGCACGGTACAGTATTCACAGTCTAAGCCATACAGCTATGTATTTTCTAAATGAGACTGACTAGATTGATTCGATTGTTAGCCCTAACGTTCACGTAAATTCATATCTCCCATTCACAGGGATGTTATTAGGGAAACACTTAGAAAAATACAGCTCTAATTTTTATTTCCAAAAATAGCACCGCACCTGTCCACAGGTTGTGTGAGGCATCGCAGTTCATCCTCATTCACATTAGTCATGTGGCGTTATTTTTTAAAGAAAGACACCATGTTTTTCTGATCCTGGATAATCCTTTAACACCATATGAATATACATTGTAATAGTAGCAATTGTGTATCCCTATAGGCAAGAAGGAACTTAAAGAGGTTATCCACT
Source organism: Phyllobates terribilis (assembly GCF_046119375.1). Classification (NCBI taxonomy): domain Eukaryota; kingdom Metazoa; phylum Chordata; class Amphibia; order Anura; family Dendrobatidae; genus Phyllobates; species Phyllobates terribilis. The sequence continues at coordinate 6,219,905 of NW_027362821.1, forward strand.
ACTTTAACATTGATGTCCTATACTTAGGATGAGCAGGTCCAGGTGCCTTATAATCAATACGATATGTGCGACTGCCCTTCTAGACCATTATAATAATATAAATACTTGTATATAATAACCAGAAATATAAAATCCTGATAAGTCCTGCCTGTCTAGTCTTTTGGGCAATATATATTTCTGAGTTTCTGATTCACTAAAAACTATTTTCTCCTCTTTTCTTTCGGCCAGATTCTACGCCGCAGAACTTGTGTGTGGAATTCAACACCTGCATTCTAAGGGCATCATCCACCGGTAACTAGAAATACATCTAATCCTCCACCACCAGTGATGCCTATAACTATACACAGCAATACTGAGAATTATACAGCGGACACTGATAAGAATCCATTTGTCTTCTTCACAGAGATCTCAAGCCTTCTAACATCTTGGTGGCTGCGACGGGCCATATAAAGATTGCCGACTTCGGTCTGGCACTTGAGAACATCTATGGAGACCGGACAGCCACCGAATACGCTGGGACACCAGGCTTCATGGCTCCTGAGATGCTGGCTGCGGAGGAGTACAATGCTGGGGTAGACTGGTATGCATTTGGCATCATTTTGAACATCATGATTACCAGCAGGTCCAAATACCATCGAGGACTATTCAACGCTTCCAGCAAGGAGGCGAAGAACATCATTAAAAAGGTCAGTACATGATATAAGTTGTATTACTTTTATATTATTGTGTGATTTATTGTGATGTTAGCGGTAATTTACTATTATATTCAGCTCCATTGGTGGGAGTGGAATCTCATGTTAGGTCAAGTGTTTACGTGTTCAATATAACACGTAAACACTTGTAGGGGTGACGTGATGGTATATATTACCTGTCATGTATTATTGAAGATGTCAGATAAAAAACACTAATATTAGGCTTTTTTTTTTCATAAATATATATAATATTTATTTATTTTAGTTAAATTTTATTTATGAAGCTGTTATATAAATATAAACATTTTTTTTTCTTCTTTTGCAGCTCCTCCGGGAAGATCCTGCCAGGCGCCTCGGAGTCCATGGTAACATCAGAGCCCATAGGTTTTTCCAGCGTATTGACTGGGACTCGGTGGAAGCCCTTAGAATGTGTCCCCCACATGTTCCTGTGCCAGTAAGTATTAGAGGAGATGTTTTATACAGACTCATTTATGAATAGTTTCACATAGCTTTAATCACTTTTTCCAAATTCGTCAGATTACTAATAACAGTGAAGGTCGCTGATTTGTCAGTGGTGAGATTGTAAGCCCCCATACATGTTAAATGATCAGCAGATAGTGACAAAATCTGCCGATCATTGGTTGACATATGTAGAGAGCCTCTAGCTTTCCTGAACTTTACTATATACTGTTCTTATGTAATCACCTTCTTGTGTTTTCTTTTTCTCTTATAGCCAAGTAACATCCAGCGCGGCTCCAGACCATTCAATCTTCAAATTCTGGAAGCAGCAGAGGCTAACAACTCAGCCCTCTCAGCAGACCACCAGGCCTTGTTCACGGGGTTTTCATTTACCAACATCAGCTGGAAAACCCCAAACCATCCACCGGCTCTTTAATATCATCAGAGCAAGCTGTCTTCCTAAACCCCAAGAAGAACATCAAAATAAGAAGATCCGGAAGGGCAAGCAGGACCTGGACAAGCAAGAAATAAGCGTGTCAGGACTCAAGCCAGGATCAGGACCCCAGAAGAACACAGAAGATATTCCTGTTCAAAAGGATGGCCATAAAGATGGATGAGGCAAGGGAGGTAAGTGCCCAGTAGGGACTTTTATGTGTGGCATTATGGTGTGCCTGGGAATACCATGCACACTACATGCCCCTGACAATAAGAGCCTTATGATACTATATGTATAGTGTTACGCTATGTATATAGTACATAAGAGAAAAAATATTCTAGTTATATTTACCGGTGACTACCAGTGACTATAATTACAATTTTCCCCTTCCTCCATAACAACTCATTGAGCTGTCCTGGGCGACGGGGAAATAAGGTGTGAGATGGCTGGCTATTAAGGGGTGGAAGGAGGCCAGTTTTTTTTTTTTTATAAATCATAGCATTTAAAGCTATATTGCTTTGCTATGTAAAATAATTATATTTACCGGTGACTACCGGTGACTATAGTTACACTTTTCCCCCTCCTCCATAACAACTCATTGAGCTGTCCTGGGCGACGGGGAAATAAGGTGTGAGATGGCTGGCTATTAAGGGGTGGAAGGAGGCCAGTTTTTTTTTTTTGGTTTGTTTTTTTAAATCATAGCATTGAAAGCTATATTGCTTTGCTATGTAAAATAATTATATTTACCGGTGACTACCGGTGACTATAGTTACACTTTTCCCCCTCCTCCATAACAACTCATTGAGCTGTCCAGGGCGACGGGGAAATAAAGTGTGAGATGGCTGGCTATTAAGGGGTGGAAGGAGGCCAGTTTTTTTTTTTTTTTTTTTTAATCATTGCATTTAAAGCTATATTGCTTTGCTATGTAAAATAATTATATTTACCGGTGACTACCGGTGACTATAATTACACTTTTCCCCTTCCTCCATAACAACTCATTGAGCTGTCCTGGGCGACGGGGAAATAAGGTGTGAGATGGCTGGCTATTAAGGGGTGGAAGGAGGCCAGTTTTTTTTTTTTTTTTTAAATCATAGCATTTAAAGCTATATTGCTTTGCTGTGTGAAATAATTATATTTACCGGTGGCTACCGGTGACTATAGTTACACTTTTCCCCCTCCTCTATAACAACTCATTGAGCTGTCCTGGGCGACGGGGAAATAAGGTGTGAGATGGCTGGCTATTAAGGGGTGGAAGGAGGCCAGTTTTTTTTTTTTGGTTTGTTTTTTTAAATCATAGCATTGAAAGCTATATTGCTTTGCTATGTAAAATAATTATATTTACCGGTGACTACCGGTGACTATAGTTACACTTTTCCCCCTCCTCCATAACAACTCATTGAGCTGTCCAGGGCGACGGGGAAATAAGGTGTGAGATGGCTGGCTATTAAGGGGTGGAAGGAGGCCAGTTTTTTTTTTTTTTTTTTTTTTTTAATCATAGCATTTAAAGCTATATTGCTTTGCTATGTAAAATAATTATATTTACCGGTGACTACCGGTGACTATAGTTACACTTTTCCCCCTCCTCCATAACAACTCATTGAGCTGTCCAGGGCGACGGGGAAATAAGGTGTGAGATGGCTGGCTATTAAGGGGTGGAAGGAGGCCAGTTTTTTTTTTTTTTTTTTTTAATCATTGCATTTAAAGCTATATTGCTTTGCTATGTAAAATAATTATATTTACCGGTGACTACCGGTGACTATAATTACACTTTTCCCCTTCCTCCATAACAACTCATTGAGCTGTCCTGGGCGACGGGGAAATAAGGTGTGAGATGGCTGGCTATTAAGGGGTGGAAGGAGGCCAGTTTTTTTTTTTTTTTTTAAATCATAGCATTTAAAGCTATATTGCTTTGCTGTGTGAAATAATTATATTTACCGGTGGCTACCGGTGACTATAGTTACACTTTTCCCCCTCCTCTATAACAACTCATTGAGCTGTCCTGGGCGACGGGGAAATAAGGTGTGTGATGGCTGGCTATTAAGGGGTGGAAGGAGGCCAGTTTTTTTTTTTTTTAAATCATAGCATTTAAAGCTATATTGCATTGCTATGTAAAAAAAATTATATTTACCGGTGACTACTGGTGACTATAGTTACACTTTTCCCCCTCCTCTATATCAACTCATTGAGCTGTCCTGGGCGACGGAGAAATAAGGTGTGTGATGGCTGGCTATTAAGGGGTGGAAGAAGGCCAGATTTTTTTTTTTAAATCATAGCATTTAAAGCTGTATTGCTTTGCTATGTAAAATAATTACATTTACCTGTGACTATAGTTACACTTTTCCCCCTCCTCCATAACAACTCATTGAGCTGTACTGGGCGACGGGGGAAATAAGGTGTGTGATGGCTGGCTATTAAGGGGTGGAGGAGGCCAGGTTTTTTTTTTTGTTAAATCATAGCATTATATCTAGCAACACTGCTAGATATAATCATAACAAAAGCATAAGGACATAAACATATGACGGTGTCCGGAGAGCCTGACGAGGCCGCAGTTGGTGAAATGCATGTCGAGGCTCACACACACCATCTGGATGCTCCTGTGCTTCTCGTGAGACATGGTACTGGTGCACATACTTTATGACTGATTATCTTCGGGCTCTCCTGATACCATCATATGTTTATGTCTTTATGCTCTTGTTATGATTATATCTACCAGGGTTAATTGGCTTCATTATTTTCACCTGCACCCCATATTGGGGATTAGCATCTACTGCGGCCATCTCGTCTTTTGACCAACTTCTGATTATTATATAGATATTGCAGGGGTATTATACAGGCAAAGTTTAAAGTTTTGCCTTCCTGCTCTCTACTATGTATTTATTTAACTGACTGCAATGCACGCCACTTATAAGACACTAGTGCTGTAGAACATCAGGGTTGCTTCACCTATATTTTGCGTACTGTTAAAACGTATTATAAACATCGAGCCTTTTTTCCGGGTTCTTATTAAAACTACGGCCACTCACAATTGATCAGCTAAACTCTCTGATATTTAGACCTTATATAATTGTCAGTTAGCTGTGAGGTTTTAGTATTTAATTTATTTAATTATACCGGATTATATGCTTGCATATTCTACTTGTTAGTATACTTCTTTTGCAGGTATATTCATAATTTTTCCTGTTTTTTATAGACTATTCATCATATTTCTTAGTCTCGCAGTTTGCAGTAATTACTAGCCCGCCCTAATTGTGTTTGTCCCTAGAACTCTAGAGCATTTTTCATCTCACAGGAGCTCCTCATTATCTGGTTCTATCCTTATATTCAGGGATTGTTTCCATCCTCCCTGTTTTTTAATTGCACTTCTCCCCCTTACCTTGTATTGTTGTATTATTGGTATTATATTTATAATTGATGTACAATAAAATGGTTTATATATTTAACAAACCTTTGTTTTCGTTTGGGTCTCCGTCTCCTCCATATTTATTAACATTATATATATTGAGCGGTATTTGACTAGGATTCCCTTCTTTTTGGTTTTGATATCTTCTTAGGGGTACAACACACTTCTCTTTAGTGATATCTCTTATGTAGGTTTACATGTGTAGATACAGGTCTGGTGACGAATTCTGTGTTGCTCTGTAAGTGTGCTGCAGTAATACAGTGGGTACGGAAAGTATTCAGACCCCTTTACATTTTTCACTCTTTGTTTCATTGCAGCCATTTGGTAAATTCTAAATAGTTCATATTTTACTCATTAAAGTACACTCTGCACACCATCTTGACTGAAAAAAACAGAAATGTAGACATTTTTGCAAGTTTATTAAAAAAGAAAAACTGAAATATCACATGGTCATAAGTATTCAGAATCTTTGCTCAGTACTGAGTAGAAGCACCCTTTTGAATTAGTACAGCCATGAGTCTTCTTCGGAATGGTGCAACAAGTTTTTCACTCCTGGATTTGGGGATCCTCTGCCATTCTTCCTTGCAGATCCTCTCAAGTTCCGTCAGGTTGGATGCTGAACGTTGGTGGACAGCCATTTTCAGGTCTTTCCAGAGACGCTCAATTGGGTTTAGGTTAGGGCTCTGACTGGGCTAGTCAAGAATTGTCACAGAGTGGTTCTCAAACCCCTCCTTTGTTATTTTAGCTGTGTGCTTAGGGTCATTGTCTTGTTGGAAGGTGAACCTTTGGCCAAGTCTGAGGTCAAGAGCACTCTGGAAGAGGTTTTCATCCAGGATATCTCTGTACTTGGCCACATTCATGTTTCCTTCAATTGCAACCAGTCATCCTGTCCCTGCAGCTGAAAAACACCCCCATAGCAATGCTGCCACCACCATGTTTCACTGTTGGGATTGTATTGGGCAGGTAATGAGCAGTGCCTGGTTTTCTCCACAAATACTGCTTAGAATTATCACCAAAAAGTTCTATCTTCATCTCATCAAACCAGAGAATCTTATTTCTCATAGTCTGGGAGTCCTTGACTGGTGGAGGACTGCAGTGATAGTTGACTTTATGGAACTTTCTCCCATCTCCCTACTGCATCTCTGGAGCTCAGCCACAGTGATCTTGGGGTTCTTCTTTACCTCTCTCACCAAGTCTCTTCTCCCATGATTGCTCAGTTTGGCTGGATGGCCAGGTCTAGGAAGACTTCTGGTGGTCCCAAACTTCTTCCATTTAAGGATTATGGAGGCCACTGTGCCCTTAGGAACATTGAGTAATACAGAAATTCTTTTGTAACCTTGGCCAGATCTGTGCCTTGCCACAATTTTGTCTCTGAGCTCCTTGGGCAGTTCCTTTGATTCTCATTTAGTCTGACAAGCACTGTGAGCTGTTAGGTCTTATATAGACAGGGGTGTGCCTTTACAAATCAAGTCTTATCAGTTAATTAAACACAGCTGGACTCCAATGAAGGAGTAGAACCATCTCAAGGAGGATTACAAGGAAATGGACAGCATGTGACTTTAATATGAGTGTCTGAGCAAAGGGTCTGAATACTTATGACCATGTGATATTTAAATTTTTCTTTTTAATAAATTTGCAAAAATTTCTATATTTCTGTTTTTTTTCAGTCAAGATGGGGTGCAGAGTGTACTCTAATGAGTAAAATATGAACTATTTAGAATTTACCAAATGGCTGCAATGAAACAAAGAGTGAAAATTTTAAAGGGGTCTGAATACTTTCCGTACCCACTGTATACCAGGAATAAACCAGAAGGGAACAGTAAGCACTGCTTATTACATGTACCTAGCTTTTCTTTTAACCTACTCCTACTCCTTCAACATGCTTACATATGCTCACAGTTTTGGCTCCACTAATCCTCAGTCTCCTTCGCTATCCCCAAACCTCAGCACCCTCTAACCAAATAATTATCTCTCCTTCCCTCTTATCTCCACACCTGTCCTCATCTGCCATACTGCTCTTCAACCTCAGATCTATCCTACTAAAACATGAAAAAACAGTCACTCTCCTTCTCCCACCTGCTCTACCTCTCTCTGCTTCTCCTCACTGCAGGCGACATATCTTCCAATCCTGTTCCCCCCACATCCAGGGCCGGTTTTAGCCAAAGTGGGGCCCTGGGCAAAAGTTTAAAGTGGGGCACCAAACGCTCATATATTGTACCATCACACAGAAACATTTCAGTTGCATTTACATGCACAGAGTTCAGGCCGTTAAGCGAGTGCAATTGTCAAGTCGTTCTGTGCTTGATATTGGCGTCTTTAGACAGGCTGACTAACAATGATGAGCGCATGATGAACAGTGATGAACAATTACTAGTGATGTGCTGCTGAGAATAATGATTTTTGTTCTGCCATAAACAATCCAATCACCCGATGAATGAGCAGCATTTTGCTCATTCATTGGGCAATTGCCAATCTTTACACTTATTAACTTTTGTCTGTGCTGCCGGGATTTATAACTGTGGATGCTACATACACATAGTTCAGTTTTTCTATTATATCAAATACTTATTTCAAGCAATAATATACAAATTAATTATGTAAAAATGTAAAAATCATACAGTCTGATTTTCTAGATTACTTTTTATATTCTGTCTCTCACAGTTGAAGTGTACCCGCGATAAAAATTACAGACCTCTTCATTCTTTGTAGGTGGGAAAACTTGCAAAATCAGCAATGTATCAAATACTTATTTTCCCCACTGTATATATGAGCACATAGATATAGACTTGTGTTTATATATATATATATATTTATTAAGCACATATATATACAGTACAGACCAAAAGTTTGGAAACACCTTCTCATTTAAAGATTTTTCTGTATTTTCATGACTATGAAAATTGTCCATTCACACTGAAGGCATCAAAACTATGAATTAACACATGTGGAATTATATACTTAACAAAAAGTGTGAAACAACTGAAAATATGTCTTATATTCCAGGTTCTTCAAAGTAGCCACCTTTTGCTTTGATGACTGCTTTACACACTCTTGGCATTCTCTTGATGAGCTTCAAGAGGTTATCACTGGAAATGGTCTTCCAACAATGGTTTTCACTTCACAGGTGTGCCCTGTCAGGTTTAATAAGTGGGATTTCTTGCCTTATGATTGTGGTTGGGACCATCAGTTGTGTTGTGCAGAAGTCTGGTGGATACACAGCTGATAATCCTACTGAATAGACTGTTAGAATTTGTATTATGGCAAGAAAAAAGCAGCTAAGTAAAGAAAAACGAGTTGCCATCATTACTTTAAGAAATGAAGGTCAGTCAGTGCGAAAAATTGGGAAAACTTTGAAAGTGTCCCCAAGTGCAGTTGCAAAAACCATCAAGTGCTACAAAGAAACTGGCTCACATGAGGACCGCCCCAGGAAAGGAAGACCAAGAGTCACCTCTGCTTCTGAGGATAAGTTTATCCGAGTCACCAGCCTCAGAAATCGCAGGTTAACAGCAGCTCAGATTAGAGACCAGGTCAGTGCCACACACAGTTCTAGCAGCAGACACATCGTTTCCACAACTATTAAGAGGAGACTTTGTGCAGCAGGCCTTCATGGTAAAATAGCTGCTAGGAAACCACTGCTAAGGACAGGCAACAAGCAGAATAGACTTGTTTGGGCTAAAGAACAGACGAAATGGACATTAGACCAGTGGAAATCTGTGCTTTGCTCTGATGAGTCCAAATTTAAGATCTTTGGTTCCAACCACCGTGTCTTTGTGCGACGCAGAAAATGTGAACGGATGGACTCTACATGCCTGGTTTCCACCATGAAGCATGGAGGAGGAGGTGTGATGGTGTGGGGGTGCTTTGCTGATGACACTGTTGGGGATTTATTCAAAATTGAAGGCATACTGAACCAGTATGGCTACCACAGCATCTTGCAGCGGCATGCTTTTTCATCCGGTTTGCGTTTAGTTGGACCATCACTTATTTTTCAACAGGACAATGACCCCAAACACACCTCCAGGCTGTGTAAGGGCTATTTGACCAAGATGGAGAGTGATGGGGTGCTACGCCAGATAACCTAGCCTCCACAGTCACTAGACCTGAACCCAATCGAGATTGTTTGGGGTGAGCTGGACCGCAGAGTGAAGGCAAAAGGGCCAACAAGTGCTAAGCATCTCTGGGAACTCCTTCAAGATTGTTGGAAGACCATTTCCGGTGACTACCTCTTGAAGCTCATCAAGAGAATGCCAAGAGTGTGCAAAGCAGTCATCAAAGCAAAAGGTGGCTGCTTTGAAGAACCTAGAATATAAGACATATTTTCAGTTGTTTCACACTTTTTTGTTAAGTATATAATTCCATATGTGTTAATTCATAGTTTTGATGCCTTCAGTGTGAATGTACAATTTTCATAGTCATGAAAATACAGAAAAATCTTTAAATGAGAAGGTGTGTCCAAACTTTTGGTCTGTACTGTATATATGCACAATACTTACCAGTCTGTCTCTTCCTCTTCACTTCTTCTAAACTCCTGCACAGTACAGGACCTGTGATGATATCATGGTTACGACTGTGGTGTCATCAAAGATCCTTAAGCAGTCCCAACAACTGTATTGATAACGCAGAGCTATTATGTAGTTTTTGCGGTAGATGTTTGGTGTCAGTGGTGTAACTTGGGCTGCTCTGTTGCCAGGATGTGACTGTCAACATCATGCTAATTGAGAGACGGCTCCCCGCAATGAGGCAGCGAGGAGCTGGCTGTCAGCATGACATCAGCAGTTACACCCTGGCTACAGAGCGGAAGAGAAGCTGTTGCGACAATGTGACGTCAGCGGAAGTCTCAGAATGATCGTCAGGAATGGTCTGTGACCACTCTGTGCTAGGAGAGATCTGCGCTGGGTAGAATAGGCAGGTAGTTAGTAACCACCTGCCTGTCAGCACTTATGCCCATAGTAAAAAATTAATATAATTCTAGATAAACCCTTTGAGAGGGGGTTCCCTAGTAGTTGACAACCCCTTTAAATCCATTACCTGAGGTTGAATATGACACAACAAAATACTAAACTTTTCTTTGTGCACCTTTGAGAAATGCTGCCAATGGCTGGTCTCCTTTCTGCACAGTGGTTCTGCGCTCCTCCCCTCACCCTCTACAGCAACTATTGGTTGCTCAAGTCAAGTCAGCTGGGTATTGTAAAGAGAGCCTGTCACCAGAAAAAAACGCTATTAATCTGCAGATATAGGCTTAATCTGCAGGTTAATAGCGTTACTAACCTGCCCGGTGCCCACACATATCAGAACGCTATGGGGAGAAAATGTCCTTTATTCACTCCAGCAACGTTCAGTTTCAGTCATGGGGGCACAGGATCAGTCACCGATCTGAGTTTACAGTACCGTGCCCCTGGCCTTGACTGACAGCCGGCCCCAATGCAGAGCGACTGTCAGTCAGGGCCGGGGGCGCAGTTACAGCCACTGCTCTGTATTTTCAGACCGGTGACTGAAACCGCGCCGGCACCGCCCCGTGACTGAAACTGGAACACTGCTGGAAGGAATGAAGTTCATTTTCTCCTCGCAGCGTTCAGCTAAGTGCAGGCACCAGGCAGGTTAGTAACGCTATTACCCTGATGATTGACCCCATATCTGCAGGTTAATAGTGCTTTTTCTGGTGACAGGTTCCCTTTAAAGCTCAAGCCCAGGACTTATCAAATCTTCTTATTGTGTAATAAGCACAGTAAACAGGACCTCTTCAACAAATTTGAACTGCTCCAGATGCTCCCCCTGTCATCACACACTTGATGTGATTCTGCAGGCTGACAACCAGGGTCGGACTGGGGTGGCTAGGGCCCACCAGGGGAACTGACTCTAGGGGCCCACACTACAGCCCACCATAAACGGTTTTATTACTTGTTATGCTTTTCTATAATGTTCTATAATTACATGATTGGCCGCGCTGTGGAGCACCAAGTTGCAGGACTATATTCGAACAGTCATTCCGTACTGCCAGAGTCCCTTTAATGGTAACTTGTCACCTTGAAAAACGCTATTTATCTGCAGATAAAAGGGTAATCTGCAGGTAAATAGGGTGTAAAGCCTGGTTAGACGGCTTATTGGAAAAGCATTGGCTACACAGAGAAAATTACATTTTATTCTCCCTGCCGCCACTCGCTTCCTGTTATTGGGTCGGTGCAAGGAGGGAGACATTACAGTCACCACGAACTACAAAGTGAGGGTGCTGCAATAACGTCCGGCACCTTGATTGTGACATCTTCTATGGAGCCCAACCTCAGGCTGAGCTTCATTGAATGACTAACATGGAAGCAACACCAGGCAACTAGTGCTGAGTGAGTGTGGTCGGATAAGGTGTGATCCCAGCATGTTCAGGTGTTATCTGAGTATCTTGTAGTGCTCTGCTAATATGCTCGAGTCCCCGGGGTAGCATGTTTTGCGGCGGTAGACAGACGCAACACATGCAGGAATTGCCTGTTTGTTAGGTAATCCCTGCATGTGTTGCTTCTGTCTACCGCCGCAAAACATGCTACCCCGGGGACTCGAGCATATTAGCAGAGCACTACAAGATACTCAGATAACACCTGAGCATGCTGGGATCACACCTTATCCAACCACACTCACTCAGCACTAGTTGCCAGGTGTTGCTGCCATGTTAGTCATTCAATAACGCTCAGCCTGAGGTTGGGCTCCATGGAAGTGTCACAATTAAGGTGCCTGACGTTATTGCAGCACTTTGTAGCTCGCGGTGACTGTAATGTCTCTTATCCGACCACGCGCACTCAGCACTACTGGCAACCCATCAGCAACCTGCAACTGCGTCACAGGGGGCTGAAGGGAACAGGTGACTGCATGCACCGGCCATTGTGCTATCTAAATGCCGCTGTCAGTGATTGACAAGGGCACTTAAATACTCAAAACAGCAGCAATCAAGGCGAGCTCTGATCACTGCTGTTACAGGCAGACGCCGGCTATGTAACACAGCCGACATCTGCCCAGTATGGAGCAGGCTCAGCTCCTGAACCCGTGTCCATACAAGCACATCCCTATGGTGACAGTTTTGTCAGGGTTAGCATATTTCACTTGTCTGTTCCTAAATGTGGAAAGACAAATGGAATTCCCTAACACATGTGAGTGAGTCCTAACAGATTTAGTAAAGGTGCCTCAAGCATATGAATGTTATTACACACCACAATGCACAGTTACATACACGCATCTTACAAAAATACATATTATTCCAGATACGCAGACGCGCACAAACACGCAGACGCGCACAAACACATCAGTACACGAATACATCATCTGAACCACCATCAATTGTAATGTCAGGTCAGACCCATATATCTTTGTATCGCATAAACCTACAACTCCCAGTATGTAATTAACAATAGAGATACTGGGAGTTATCAGTCATCATCAGACTGCAGACCATACAGGAACCACATTACTGATGAGACACAGGCAGGATCACAAATGAACATTTACATGCAGGTATCTTACCTGAGACGGCTTCTCTGATTAGAGTCGTTCTCTTTCTGTTCTTCCTCTTGTCCAGACTCCATGATGAGTTCCACAGCTCGTCTCTGCAGACTTCCATCTTCTCCGGTCTTCTGCAGCACATCCCCACATGATGCCCTTAAAGATAGCAGTGTCATTATGATGCTCCTGAATAAAAATATCTACACTGAGCCCCTAAATAAACCTAACTCTTACAATGCTCCCTGCACAAAATATGACATACACTCTACCACTCTTATGGTACATGCTCTCCACACTGTCCTCTCCTTACCATACTGGGCCCCCTCTTCACACTGTCCTCTCACACTGTGTCCCCCCTATACTACCCAGTCTCTATACTGTGCCCCTTTATCACACTCCCCCTCCTCAGCATACTGTTACCTCCTTTCTGTGCCCTCACACTGTTTCCCCTATACTGCCGCATCTCTATACCTTCCCCCTCACTACCTAGTCTCTGTGCTGTGTCACATCACACTTTTCTCTCTCCATACTATCTCCTCACACTATTCCCCCACTCTCCATACTGTTTCCTTATACATCCCCCTTCCCCATTCTGTTCCTGCACTCATTCCCACCCCTCTTCTAGTTCACCATACCGTTTCTTCACACATCTCCCCATTTTGTCTCCTAAAATTTCTCTCCCCAAATATAATAAATCATCGGAAGACCACACAGACATGCAGAAGCGCGCTTACACACACGAAAACAAGCGCACACAGACACATACTAAGGGCTCTTTCACACGTCAGTACATGCGGTGACAGTTTCCTCATGTACCACAGACACTGGTACACGTAGACCCATTCAAATGAATGTGCACACGTCAGTGTGTTTCCACTTTCCACAGACCATGTGGTGTCCATGGGCAAAACACGCTGACATGTCTGTTTTTTACCTGCTGCACAGGCCGCAAAACGTCCCGCACACTGATGACAGTTAGTGCTCTTCCCAAGCACTGGGTGCTGAGCGCTGCCCTCATCATAGATCCCTGCTGGCGCTGCGATCAGCAGCAGCAGGGTCAATGATGAGAGTAGTAGTCTACTCCAGCAGTGTCCAACTGTAAAAATAGGAATAAAATAAAAAAAATCCTTATACTCACCTCTCCTAAGAGTCACCCGCTGTAATCCGTGCGAGCACTCACGCCGAGGAGAATGACTCCTGCAGCGAGTGGACCCCGGAGCTGCGCTCAACAAGCGGTGCCTTGTCAATCACTGAGTGCAGCTCCGAGGCCCGCTCGCTGCAGAAGTCATTCTCTTCGGCGTGAGCGCTCGCACAGATTACAGCGGGTGACACTTAGGAGAGGTGAGTACAAGGATTTTTTAATTTTATTCCTATTTTTACAGTTGGACACGGCGGGAGTTGACTACTACTCTCATCATTGACCCTGCTGCTGCTGATCGCAGTGCCGGCAGGCATCCATGATGAGGGCAAGCGCTCAGCACCCGGCTCTTGGGAACAGCGTTAACTGTACACTGATTCCCAAGCACTGGTATGTGTCACACGGATGACACACAGGTGGACACATATCTCCAGTCCCGTAAATATCAGGACATGTGAAAGAGCCCTAATATACACACGCAGATACACATACCCACAGAAATGGGGACACGTACACACGCAGGCAAGCACACACAGAAATGCACACGCAATCATGCACAGACACACTCAGACAATCACACACAAAAATGCAGACAAGCAGGGAAGCACGCACAAACGTGTGAAGACACATATACACGTAGGCATGCAGGCACTCAAATACATACACATGCTGGCATATACACACACACACACGCAGGCATATACACACACACATGCAGGCATATACACACACACACATGCAGGCATACATACACACACACACAAGCAGGCATATACACACACACACACACATATGCAGGCATATACACACACACACATGCAGGCATACACAAACACACATACATGCAGGCATATACACACACACACACATTCAGGCATATACACACACACACATGCATGCAGGCATACATACACACACACAAGCAGGCATATACACACACACACACATGCAGGCATACACACACACACACATGCAGGTGTAGCACCCTGAGGATTCGGCTGCTACAGGGGTATTGCACCTCAACCCAGAGGTGTGATATTCCACTCCCGGGTAAGGATGGAGTGTGGAACTGAGCTCAGATAGACTGCATGCACTACATACATCCCATTTCAGAGGAGCAGGCCGACGGTACTCCCACTTAGAAATGTGCAGGTACAACCGAGCCTGTTCCTGGCTGGAGTGGGAGGGGGGTGGTACATCCCATGTAGTGTAGGGGCAGATAGGGGGAGCAGTCTGGGTAGTGATAGGAGCTCATTGGGTGCTGGTCACCTGAGCTCATACATAGAGGGATATATAAGGAGGGCACCAACTTAGATCAGGGTCAGACGCTGAGAACAAGTCAGTTGGAGAGGAGAGAGAAGGAAACAGCAGCCCTGGAGAGAGAGAGAGTGGAGCAGAGAAAGACCCAGAGGGGGAAGACTGAAGGGACCCAAGAACCCAAATTAGAGCACCGGGTGAGGAGTCAGCAAGAGGGTACCGGAACCCAAGCTGGTGGGGGCAAAGACATTCCCCAGCCAGAGACCGGAGACCGTGGGCAGTGTCTGTCACGGTCACCCACCACATTCACCCCGAAGGCACACCACATGAAGGGTCAGGGAACCCAGGGCCAAGGGTGTCCCAAAAGAAGGCCCGAGGGAGCTGGACCTAGGTGAATCACTGGTGGGGACGGCTGAAGAAAGGACAGAGGGAGAGCTCAGGGCCACGCTCTGGACTTGTTTGGGGGTTGGCCGGATCCAGGACCTGGTGGACGCAGCACGGCTCGGGTGGTCACTAGCAGCTGGAGTGACCAGTACAACATCAGCAGTAAGTAAACACCCTTAACTGCACAACCCGAGTCTGTCTTCATTGCCGGCTGCATCGCACCACCACAACCCCCATCCTCTGCGCCTGTCCCCTCTGAGGCTATACCCCTCCCGTTGGGGGTTATCTCACCAAGCTGCGCACCCACCATCAGCCTCAGCGGACCCTGCAGCAGCGGCGGCCACAGTCACCGCATCACAACGGGTGGCGTAGTCGACACAAAAGAACTTTAGTAACATCTGTAAAGCTGCCACATAACACTTAGCTTGACGCCCTGGGCACGGGACCGGGTCACAGCCGCTCGGAGACTACAACCCCCCCCATCTGATCCGGTGCCGGGTATTCCCCTCAAAAAGGAATATGTCCCAGGGGGCGCGTCAACTTTGGCGTAGTCGGCAGGATTACGTGCCCGCAACACCCGGGTACTGCGTGCCTGAAGAAAAGTGCAAGTTTACCTCAGAAAGAAGTCTCCCGCCGGTTCCGGAGGGTCCACGCCATCGGACTCCATCACCAGTCGTTTCCCGCCGATTGTCCGCCATTTCCAACTTGTTCCCGCCATCTGCAGAGTTTCCCGCCACTGGGCGACGCTTCCCGCCAAAACCGCAGATTTCCCGCCTTGGAAGAGCAGCGGACGCCATTATGGGCGTGCCAAAGGAGGGCAAGAGGCCACTTCCCATCGTGGGCCAGGACAGAAAATGGCGCCAAAAGTGGAAACCGCCCCCACCAACAGAGACTGTGATGCTGGAGGTGTCTGTCAGCGTGAAAGAACTCCCCCTGGAGCTGACAGTCACCGAGTTGCCCCGGGACCGCCCTCGAAGTGGGAGGAGACGAAAGAGAAGAGAAAAGATGGGTGTCGCTTGGAGCAGTCTGGAGCGAGCGCACCCGGAGGCAAGAGGTCTAACAAGGAGTAGCGGAGAAGCTCACCCGGAGATGGAAAGAAAGCAGAACAGCACCGGCCCGCTGGCCAGGAGTCTGCTAGAGACCGAGGAAGGAGGGCAGAGCAGCACCGGCCCGCTGGCCAGGAGCCTGCCGGAAGCCGAGCAGAGCAGCACCGACCCGATGGTCAGGAGCCTGCTAGAGTCCACAACCCCGCTAGGTCTAGCGGAGATCCTAGCGCAGCTCCCCCGAGACCGGGAGTGTGCACAAACTGCCCTGGAGGGCCTCGCAAGGAGGATGGCCCGGGTACAGCGCGAGATACTGGCGGAGTGGGGCCGGGAGATGACCCAGCAAGCAGAGACCAATCAACGGAGCACGCTACCCTGGAAGAGGAAGCAGACCGCCTCTGAGGATGGCGCAGGAGGACCCAAGGCCGGAGACGGCGCCGAGGAGGGAGCCGAACGCGTGGAGGCAGGTAAAGGGGACGCCTATACCCCAAGCCGTGACACCGCTTACTTGCCCCAGCTCCCCGTCGCAGAGCCCGAAAGTCCCCCTGCTGTGCCCGTAGCCGCCAGGTCACCGCCATGGACTAGGCCCCGACCGGAAGCCGCCGCCGCGACCCCTGTGACGTCACACGCACCGACCCGGAGCGTGACAAAGCAGGAATTACCACCAGCCTGGTCGCAAGGCCTAGTACCCCCGGGCGCCGCACCACCAACAGCGCCCCCTACCTCCGCGGAGCCTCCGGCCTGGCCGCAAGGCCAGGTAGCCCAGGGCGCCGCCGTCCTAACGGTGCCCTTCACCTTCCAGGTGCCCCAGGCCTGGCCGCAAGGCCTGGGCAACCCGGGCGCCACCACCACCGCGCCCGCGCCCGCAATACCTAGGGTGCCACACCTGGGGGAGGACCTCTTCGGCCAGCTCACATGGCCGGACGGGCGGCCCTTCATCAGGCCCGAAGGGTACCCTGAGCTGGAGCGGCAGCAAAGACTAGGGCCCTTGTGTGAGCCCCTAATCCCGGCTCCGAAGCCCGTGGCTCGGGTCTCGCCTCCTCTAGCAGAAGCCCAATTCGTGTGGGACCCCACGGGAGAAGATTTGATGGGGTTCACCGGAGAAACTCGGGCAGCCGCAGCTGAACGTACAGAGTGTTGCCGTCAACAGCTGGCAGAGTTTAAGAGAGAACGGGAGGAGAGGCGGGTCAGAGAACAACAGGCCCAAATCCAGAGCGCGGAGCAGAAGAGCCGGACTAGGAGGAACCCCCGTGCAGCGCATTGTCCCCGCACCATCGGGACAGTGATAAAGTTCAACCCGCAGCATGGGTGGGGCTTTATTCGGGACCGTAACAACCGCGGTGACGTTTTTGTGACCCGCAGAGACGTCGAGTCCCACCTGCCGGAAGGTCACAAAGGCCGTGACCTCTACGTCGGAGACGAAGTCACTTTCACCCGGCACAAGTGTGCCAAAGGACCTTACGCCCTCCACGTACACCGCTTGACGGAGGAGGAGTTGCGGTACGGGGAGGAGGAGTCAGAGGACCCGGACGGGTCTGAAGAAACATCATATCAAGAAAGAGCAGGAGGAAGACGCCGTTGAGTGCGGCAGAGCAGGAGCTGTAAATAGTTACCCAATCGGGGTATATAGAAACTGAAACTGTTGCTGCTAAAATAGTCCCCGTTGGGACCAGGGAACTGTTTACCCGTTAACCCCTTCATCCTACAGGCTGAGGACTGTGAGCAGCCATTCCCTACCCTCTACCTGGCCGAGGACTGAGAGCGGCCAACTTTCAACTTTCCCTGTATATAGTTGCGCTTCCTAAAGCGCCCCCTACCGGTTTTATAGAAAACCAGTTTTTCTAAGAGACTGTCGCACTTTTCCCGGACACACGTTGCACAGTGTCCGGAGGAGGAACCAGAGACAAGAGAAGTCTACGAGAATGTTTATATAAAAAGTTTTATATATATGTAATGTTTATATGTTTTATATGTTCATATAAAAATTTTGTATGTTTTGGTGTTTTATGTCTTGCAGCCCGAGGACGTGCTGTGATTTACCAGGGGGGAATGTAGCACCCTGAGGATTCGGCTGCTACAGGGGTATTGCACCTCAACCCAGAGGTGTGATATTCCACTCCCGGGTAAGGATGGAGTGTGGAACTGAGCTCAGATAGACTGCATGCACTACATACATCCCATTTCAGAGGAGCAGGCCGACGGTACTCCCACTTAGAAATGTGCAGGTACAACCGAGCCTGTTCCTGGCTGGAGTGGGAGGGGGGTGGTACATCCCATGTAGTGTAGGGGCAGATAGGGGGAGCAGTCTGGGTAGTGATAGGAGCTCATTGGGTGCTGGTCACCTGAGCTCACACATAGAGGGATATATAAGGAGGGCACCAACTTAGATCAGGGTCAGACGCTGAGAACAAGTCAGTTGGAGAGGAGAGAGAAGGAAACAGCAGCCCTGGAGAGAGAGAGAGTGGAGCAGAGAAAGACCCAGAGGGGGAAGACTGAAGGGACCCAAGAACCCAAATTAGAGCACCGGGTGAGGAGTCAGCAAGAGGGTACCGGAACCCAAGCTGGTGGGGGCAAAGACATTCCCCAGCCAGAGACCGGAGACCGTGGGCAGTGTCTGTCACGGTCACCCACCACATTCACCCCGAAGGCACACCACATGAAGGGTCAGGGAACCCAGGGCCAAGGGTGTCCCAAAAGAAGGCCCGAGGGAGCTGGACCTAGGTGAATCACTGGTGGGGACGGCTGAAGAAAGGACAGAGGGAGAGCTCAGGGCCACGCTCTGGACTTGTTTGGGGGTTGGCCGGATCCAGGACCTGGTGGACGCAGCACGGCTCGGGTGGTCACTAGCAGCTGGAGTGACCAGTACAACATCAGCAGTAAGTAAACACCCTTAACTGCACAACCCGAGTCTGTCTTCATTGCCGGCTGCATCGCACCACCACAACCCCCATCCTCTGCGCCTGTCCCCTCTGAGGCTATACCCCTCCCGTTGGGGGTTATCTCACCAAGCTGCGCACCCACCATCAGCCTCAGCGGACCCTGCAGCAGCGGCGGCCACAGTGACCGCATCACAACGGGTGGCGTAGTCGACACAAAAGAACTTTAGTAACATCTGTAAAGCTGCCACATAACACTTAGCTTGACGCCCTGGGCACGGGACCGGGTCACAGCCGCTCGGAGACTACAACCCCCCCCATCTGATCCGGTGCCGGGTATTCCCCTCAAAAAGGAATATGTCCCAGGGGGCGCGTCACAGGCATATACACACATGCAGGTATATATACACACACACATGCAGGCATATACACACACACACATGCAGGCATACATACACACACACATAGACACACACACACACACATACATACACACACACATATACACGCACACATACATACACACACATACACACACACACACACATACATACACACACACATATACACGCACACACACACACACCTGCCCACAAACACACACACACACCTGCCCACACACACACACACATATACACACACACACCTGCCCACAAACACACACACACACCTGCCCACACACACACACCTGCCCACACACAAACACACCTACACACACACACCTGCCCACACAGACACCTGCCCACAAACACACACACACACCTGCCCACACACACACACACACCTGCCCACACACACATACACCTGCCCACGCACAAACACACCTGCCCACACACACACACACACACCTGCCCACACACAAACACACCTGCCCACACACACACACATATACACACACACACCTGCCCACACACACACACACACACACACCTGCCCACACAGACAGCTGCCCTCAAACACACACACACCTGCCCACACACACATATGCCCGCCCACACACACACTCACCATCCCCCGGCTCCATTCCTCCTGCCTGCTCTGTCTCTTTTCCGGTGCAGCACTGCAGGCCGGGGCGCACTGCGTGACGTCACAGCTAGGAGACACAGCCGCGCACAGGGCCATGTCTCCTAGCAGTGACGCGGCCGGGCCAGCACAGGGAAGTTAACTGCTGCAGTGCTGGCCCGGCCGATGAAGAAGTAGTGGCGGCCGCTGCTGGGGGAGTGGTCCGGGCCCCCCCTCCCGCCACTGCTACCGCTATGTGCCGCGGCGGCCCGCACATATAATGAGGGCAATCCGGCATTAGACACCCCGCCTGGAGCCGCGGGCCACCTGCCGGCTCGGGGCCCCGGGCGGTCACCCGGATTGCCCTCATTATAATCCGCCTATGTATCCATGCCCTGTTTCATCTCTATAGAAAGGCAAAATCATGATAGAAAACATGACCATGATATTTCCCGCCCGAGACCTCCATGGGCGAAGATATCCTGAAAGTTGGGGATCTCATAAACTTCTAAAAGATCTAGCACACCTATGACAAGTCCTCATATGAGCTCACCAATAGAAGGTATGTGGGTGTAACCGTGATCTTATTAAATCAGAGCTTGGATTTTGGTCATTGGTCAGTCCTGGAAGGTACAGCTTGCTGTAGTTGTATCTGTTTTCCTATGGAGTTCTTCTAAGGAGTGCTTCCTTGCGCTAAGCTCTGAGCTATTTCTCTGACACAGGTTTAGCACTTTTCTTTTATTATCTTTTTGATTTTATGTTAATGTATATATCATATTGTTTGTATCATCTTTGTGTATTTTTTATACACACTGCCTACTTTTCAAGATTAGATCACTTGTTTTTATTCTGTTATTCCCACACCCTATCATTTCTTTACTTAGAAAATTGGGTGTGAGGAACGATCAACACGCCCATATGATGGCGCGGTCGAGCATGTAAATTGTAGCTCCCTACATGTATTTCTATAGCAGGACTAAGAACGTTTGGCGTTCGAAACGTGTAGGTTTCACAGAGGTCTCCACCTTTATTTATTTTATTTTTGCAATGTGTATATCTTTTTAATGGATTAACAATAAAATCATAATTTTATCTGCAATTGGATCTGGAAGCTGGCGTATCACAATGTCGGTGGATATGCACCTTCTCTTTTTGGTTGAGGAGAAGGTGACTCCTACAGGGTGAGATAGAAAAATGCAATGAGCCTAAGAACTATCAGGCAGGTAATTGCTTATTACGTGCTTGTTCTACCCTGTGGTGGCTCAGATTGCTCCTGGACCGCTCCTAACAGCGATTCTGCTGCTTCACGTCAACAGAACAGCTCTTCCTCTTCCCGACTGCTCTGTCAAAGAGGCGTGACTGCCAACTTTATGCTGATAGGCAGCAGGGAGCCAGCTGTCAATCAGCATGACACCGGCAGTCACACCCCATCAACAGATCAGAGCGGGAGCTGAAAAATCACTGTCAGGAGCGCTCCATGACCACTCTGAACCAGCAAATATCGGCGCCTGGCACAACAGGCACATAGTTAGCAAATACTTGCCTGTTAGTTCTTAGGTCCATGGTAAAAAAAAAAAAAAAAAAGTCCCGGACAACCCCTTTTAATATTAAGGAGCAGGAATTCTCCGCATGATGCTATAATCAAGAAAACATGAAATTCTCTCCTGCCCAGTCAGTCTGCCCGATCTGTTACACCATGATTACCAAAACCTCGACTCATTCCACTGCCCACTTGTATTACCACTTACCCGGCTCTGCTTGGCCCCTGTTACCAGGCCATTGGCTTGTCTGACTGCAAGTGCACACTTCTGAACCGGGAGTCCCTGTGGATTTTCACATCCCCTCAATTTGACATAATGAATTTCAGTGACACAGAGGATTGTTCGGCTAGACCAGGGGACTCAAACTCGGCTGGGTATATGGGCCGCACATGGAAAAAATTTGAATTTGGGGGCCGCATTCTTTGTTCAATGTGACATTTTTAGTGATACCATTTTTTTTGTATACACCTTTTGAACATTTTTGCCGTGTTTATTTTTTTATGGCTTGGGTCGTTATGGATGTGGCGATAATAAACGTGCACTTTTTTGTGTTTACTTTAGTTTACATATAAAACAGCATTTTTAGTGCCCAATATTTTTTCATGCTTTATTTTATTTTTTATTTTTTTTACAATTTTATTTCCCCCAATTGGCCACATACAGTAATATTGTCTTACAATTAGCATCATATAGTAATAATGGAAAACATCTTGTAGTAATGTTCCCCATCCAAGTCCCCATCTTGTACTAATGTGCCCCATCCAGGTCCCCATCCTGTGGCAACATTCCCCATCCTGACGCCCATCTTGTACTAATGTGCCTCATCCAGGTCCCCATCCTGTGGCTATGTGCCCCATCCAGGTCCCCATCCTGTGGCAATGTTCCCCATCCAGGTCCCCATCTTGTGGCTCTGGTCCCCATCTTGTGGCTCTGTGCCCCATCTAGGTCCCCATCTTGTGGCTCTGTGCCCCATCCAGGTCCCCATCCTGTGGCAACGTTCCCCATCCTGGCGCCCATCTTGTACTAATGTGCCTCATCCAGGTCCCCATCCTGTGGCAATGTTCCCCATCCAGGTCCCCATCTTGTGGCTATGTGCCCCATCCAGGTCCCCATCTTGTGGCTATGTGCCCCATCCAGGTCCCCATCTTGTGGCTATGTGCCCCATCCAGGTCCCCATCTTGTGGCTCTGGTCCCCATCTTGTGGCTCTGTGCCCCATCCAGGTCCCCATCTTGAGGCTATGTGCCCCATCCAGGTCCACATCTTGAGGCTCTGTGCCCCATCCAGGTCCCCGTCCTGTGGCTATGTGCCCCATCCATGTTCCCGTCCTGTGGCTATGTGCCCCATCCAGGTCCCCGTCCTGTGGCTATGTGCCCCATCCAGGTCCCCTCTTGTGGCTATGTGCCTCATCCAGGTCCCCATCTTGTGGCTATGTGCCCCATCCAGGTCCCCTCTTGTGGCTATGTGCCCCATCCAGGTCCCCGTCCTGTGGCTATGTGCCCCATCCAGGTCCCCGTCCTGTGGCTATGTGCCCCATCCAGGTCCCCTCTTGTGACTATGTGCCTCATCCAGGTCCCCATCTTGTGGCTATGTGCCCCATCCAGGTCCCCTCTTGTGGCTATGTGCCCCATCCAGGTCCCCGTCCTGTGGCTATGTGCCTCATCCAGGTCCCCATCCTGTGGCTATGTGCCCCATCCAGGTCCCCTCTTGTGGCTATGTGCCCCATCCAGGTCCCCGTCCTGTGGCTATGTGCCCCATCCAGATCCCCATCTTGTGGCTATGTGCCCCATCCAGGTCCCCTCTTGTGGCTATGTGCCCCCTGTGCTGTTCTTCACACACATAAAATAGAAAAAAAAAAAGATGATTCTCACCTGTCCTCCGTTCCCTCGGCGGCCTTCCTGCAGATGTGGCCCGCAGGCACCACAGAGTCAGACCCCTTGACGATCCCGACCTGGTCCAGGAGGAGCCGCCGACAGCAGCGCTGCATTGCCGCACAGAGACCGTCTCCCAGCACTGCATTTCCAATGTCAGCCGCCGGCCAATCAGAGGCCAGCAGCTGACATCTGCATATGGCAATGACGTCATACTCGCTGCGCCGACACGCAGATGTCAGCTGCTGGCCTCTGATTGGCCGGCGGCTGACATTGGAAATGCAGTGCTGGGAAACAGTCTCTGTGTGGCAATTCAGCGCTGCTGTCGGCGGCTCCTCCTGGACCAGGTCGGGATCGTCAAGGGGTCTGTGCCTGCGGGCCGCATAAAGCCGCCTCAGGGGCCGCATGCGGCCCGCGGGCCGCGTGTTTGAGACCCCTGGGCTAGACTGAACAAACTAGCATCTATTTTTGATAATAAACCATCAGTGGTGACAACAGAACCGGATGAATTTAAAGATCTCATGTTCCAGATGGAAAACAAAATGACCAGAGAACTTAAAGTTTGGTGGGATCTCACAACCTTGGACACATATATAAAAAAGGAAATGATCCCTAGAGGTCTGCGTTTAAAAAAAAGTCGCCACCACTATATACAATGACGGTTTTCAAGAAGATCAGAATGCGATTCTTAGTCAATGTTCACTGAATCTTATGCACCTCATAATCAAACATGAGGAACTGGAACTGACTTAAATTAAATTGGATATTAAAAATAAACAATCGTCTTTGGGGAAATATGTGCAACTAAAAGAATTTAATATTTGTAATGACAAACTGAAATCTAATTTGGCCAAGTTGGAGAACACCATTATGGATATAAAAAAGATCCAAGTTCAAAAGGGACAGTGAGGACTATACGGAGAACAAGATTTATAGTTGGAATAAACAATTACCATCCATCTTAAAAAAAACGCTCCCACAAACGTTTTCAGAGATCTGGAAGAGGGAGTTTTAAGGAGCATGATGATGTTACGGATAATTCTTTTGCTGCCACCTCTGATGATTACTCAGATTCATCTATGAGTTCAATGGGAGAAATGCAACAATTGTATTTTGTCAAAAATAAATTATCTAGTGCTGGTGGAGCGATTACAAAAAACGGAGGAAGAGGGCGTGGCGCCCCTGAGGGTTCGGTCGCCACAGGGGGGTACTGCATCTTGTGAAAGAGGTGTGGTATCTCCTC
This sequence comes from Phyllobates terribilis, assembly GCF_046119375.1. Lineage (NCBI taxonomy): Eukaryota > Metazoa > Chordata > Amphibia > Anura > Dendrobatidae > Phyllobates > Phyllobates terribilis. The sequence goes on from NW_027362821.1 coordinate 6,244,724, forward strand.
TCCCAGGTTAGGATGGAGCACCTGTCAGGACCCCACCTCATCACTCAACACTACACACTCCTGTCCTATGGGGGGCTAGTATGCACTAGGGTGCTGCCCCAGCAGGATAATGGAGATGAGGGAACCAAAGATAGGGGAAACCATGTAGTGGGTGAGGGTGGAGGACGCACTTTTAGGTTACACTTGTAGATACAGTCCATATTTAACAGCCAGCCATCTTAAGTTCAAGGTTGTTTGATTGTGGTCTTCACAGCTGGCAGTGGCCTTGTGTAGGAGCCTGCAGCGTGCTGGAGATGCACGGTCCTCGTGCTCTGGCCTTGAGACGAGGAGCAGGATAGAGTTAACGGAGGTCTCTACCCGGTCAAGGTCCCTGCTTAAGAAGGCCTGGAGGGGAGCTGAGGAGGAGAGCTCCGCAGGCAAAAGGATCCCAGGGAATACGGATGGAGCGGCATACGCCACCTGTACTCTCCATTCTGGCCTAGTCAGAGGGACTCCTGCTGCAAGAGGGGTACCAGCCCCCGATATCTGACTTTGTTACTTCACGTCTCAGTCGGAAAAGCCCGGAGGCTAAGTGGTTCCCACCGGGTAACAGACGGAGCGGAGTCGCCACCCGTGCCCTTGTTCTGTGTATAGCCAGAGGGAGACCCAGCCTTGCAACACGCACTGCACACGGACAGGAGAGGCCCAAGGGGGAGATTTCTAGGAACACGCTGGTGCTGGGGGTCCTGATAGACGCACCTGAACTACCGGGGTGTGCCGAACCCCCTTCTCTGGTGGCCACAGCATGCCATGAGGAGCAAGGAGAAGCCTTGCAGCTGACCTCTAACAACGTGAGTAAAGCTTGGAAGACTACATCCATTGCCTCCGATCCATTATTGCAGCGCGACACCACACCGCACCACTGCACCTACTACGACTCCCCTCATCCTCCTTTTTCCTCTGCCCTGAGGCCCTGCTCCGCCTGTGGGGAGTAGTACTACCATCGGCTGCCACAACATCCCCCCTCAGAGGACTGCAGCAGCGCTGGTGGCGCATCACCAGACACCACAGGTGGTGTAGTCGTTTATCCACTCATAATTGCCACTCATCAACTGGCCCCTATTTTTAATGTGTGCGCCCTGGGCCCTCCCCATTCTACCAACTGGGCCCGCCGTCCGAGTACACTCCTTTCCCAGGGAGGGTTAGGCGCTACTGAAACAGCTAGTGGCGGGTCACACAAGGGCGGGACGTAAGCGTAAATGCAAACAAGTACCCGACACAGAGCAAAAAACGCCATTATTAGAGTCACCTGTTTGGAATCTCTCTAGCTACATCTTATCTGAGAGTCAAATTTCTCTCCTGGCTAAAGGCCTGAGCTTTTCACCTTCTAACGAATTCGACATTTTCAGAACAATTCTGGATGTTAACAAACTAGCACGTAACCTCACCATCCGATGTCATTTTATGGACATGAAAAATCCACAGAATACAGCTTCAGAAGAAGTTTTTCCTAGGACAAGCCAGGATTCCATGTTATTATTCACAGAACAACAGTCTTTATTACAAATGAAACAATTCGAGATGGAATCTTTAATTCCAAATGTAAATTTAAATGACGACTTTCGGGCTGGTAATCCTTTCTTTTACCCACTTCAGTCCAGACCATTGGTTCTGGATCAGTTCCAGGACTTAATTGAAAAAGAACTAGTGGAATTAAAGAATGAATTATCTTCTACTAATCATTTGGACTCTAATCCGACATATAGAGTAAAAGACGCTCTGAAAAAATTAAAGGATAATTCAGACATACTAGTCCGCTCAGCGGATAAAGGTGGCACTATAGTACTGAATGCAGGATTGTATAAAAAATTGAATTTGATGGATTTAGAAAATAGGGATGTTTATTTGGAGTTAGCTAGAGATCCTACTGTTGAGTTTAATGCTGCTATGTATAATCTATTAAACGAAGGTTTGCACTGAGGGGCCCTAAAAAAAAAATTAATGGAATATTTATACGTAGATCACCCAATTGTTCCAGTTTACCATTCGCCTCCAAAAATACATAAAAATATTTTTCCACTACCTTTAACCCCTTTACTACCCAAGGTGGTTTGCACATTAATGACCAGGCCAATTTTTACAATTCTGACCACTGTCACTTTATGAGGTAATTACTCTGGAACGCTTCAACGGATCCCCCTGATTCTGAGATTGTTTTTTCGTGGCATATTGTACTTCATGACTGTGGTAAAATTTCTCCGATATCACTTGCATTTATTTGTGACAAAAACTGAAATTTGGCAAAAATTTTTGAAAATTTAGAAATTTTCAAAATTTGAATTTTTATGCCCTTAAATCAGAGAGATATGTCACACAAAATAGTTAATAAATAACATTTACCACATATCTTCTTTACATCAGCACAATTTTTAACCAAATTTTTTTTTTATTAGAGAGCTATAAGGGTTAAAAGTTGACCAGAGATTTCTCATTTTTCCAACAAAATTTACAAAACCATTTTTTTAGGGACCACATCACATTTGAAGTCACTTTGAGGGGTCTTTATGACAGAAAATACCCAAAAGTAACACCACTCTAAAATCTGCACCCCCAAGGTGCTCAAAATCACATTCAAAAAATGTATTAACTATTCAAGTGCTTCACAGAAATTTTTGGAATGCGGAAGAAAAAAATTAACATTTAACTTTTTTCACAAAAATGTTACTTTAGACCCAATTTTTTTTATTTTCACAGGGTTAACAGGAAAAAATTGACCCCAAAATTTGATGTTCAATTTTCCCTGACCACACAGATACCCCATATGTGGGGAAAAAACACTGTTTAGGCGTACGGCAGGGTTCGGAAGGGAAGGAGCGCCATTTGACTTTTTGAAAGTAAAATTTGCTTGAATAATTAGCGGACGCCATGTTGTGTTTGGGGAGCCCCTTATGTGCCTAAACAGTGGAAACCCCTCACAAGTGACACCATTTTGTAAACTAGACCCCTCAGAGAACCTTTACAGAAGTTTAAACATGGAGCCATGACAATAAATAATCAAACTTTTTCCACAAAAATTATGTTTTAGCCCCATTTTTTTATTTTCACAAGGGTAAGAGGAGAAAATGGCCCCAAAAACTTTTTGCAATTTCTCCTGAGTACGCCAATACCCTATATGTGGGGAAAATACAGTGTATGGGTGCACGGCAGAGTTCAGAAGGGAAGGAGCACTGTGTGACTTTTTGAACGCAAAATTGGCTGGAATTGAGGGCGGACGCCATGTCACGTTTGAAGAACCCCTGATGCGCCTAAATAGTTGAAACCCCCCACAAGTGACCCCATTTTGGAAACTACACCCCTCAAGGATTTTATCAAGGGGTATAATGAACATTTTGAACCCGGTACGACACATATTTTGATAACATTAGGTCATCATATTGAATAAGTTGTCATTAGTCTTGAGCACAAGTGCTCACTACTTGAGTTTGCATCGTGTACTCGGGTATGCACCATGTATCGCACGTGCTCGAGTGACATGCTCGAGTCCTGCCCACATGTTTCACAGTTATTAGACACCCAAAACAAACATGCAGGGATTGCTGGTGCATGGCAGGCAATCCCCGCACGTTTTTTTTGACTGTGAAGCATATGGGGCAGAGACTCAAGCACCCGTGATACTCAATGCATACCCAAGCACCCGATGCAAACTCAAGTAGCGAGCACTTGTGCTCAACACTAGTCGCCATATCGTCATCTTTTTTTTTTTTGCTTTTGAAAAAAATCCCAACCCTAGCACAACCCTAACCCTAGAGTTTATTTTTTACACCGTTCCTTGTGCAGTATAAGTGATTAGACGACTTTATTCTTTGGGTCGGTGAGATTACAGCGATACCAGAATCCTATCGGGTTTTTATGATTGACAGCTGTCTCACACTAAAAGACGCATTTTTTTGCAAAATCTAGTTTTTGCATCGCCATATTTTGAGAGCTATAATTTTTCCATATTTTGGCCGACAGAGTCATTTGACAACTTGTTTTTTGCGGGATGAGTTGACGTTTTTATTGGTACCATTTTCAGGCACGTGACATTTTTTGATCGCTTTCTATTCCGATTTTTGGGAGGCAGAATAAGCAAAAACAAACAATTCAGGAATTGTTTTTTTTAATTTTTTAATGCTGTTCCGCGTGTGGTAAAATTGATGAGGTAGCTTTATTCTTTGGGTCTGTACGTTTACAGCGGTACCACATTTATATCTTTTTTTATGTTTTGGCGCTTCTACACAATAAAAGCTATTTTCTAGAAAAAATTATTTTTTTGCATCACTTTATTCTGAGAGCTATAACTTTTTTATTTTTCAGCTGATGGAGCTGTATGGCGGCTTGTTTTTTCTGGAACAAGATGACGTTTTCAGTGGTACCATTTTTGTTTATATTCATCTTTTTGATCGCGTTTAATTCCAATCTTTGTTTGGCAGTATGATGATAAAGCATCGTTTTTTGCTTTGTTTTTTATTTTAATTTTTTACCGTGTTCACTAAAGGAGTTAACTTCTGAGACAGTTTTATAGGTCAGGTCGTTCCGGACGTGGCGATACCAAATATGTGTACTTTTATTGTTTTGTTTGTTTTTTTTCATTATAATATTTATTGATGGGTACATTATATTTTTATTTTTGGTGAATTTTTTTTTTTTTTACATTTTTTTACCACTTTTTTTTACTTTTATACTTTGTCCCACTATGGGACTTTCACTTTTTATACTCTGATCGCCTGTATAACATAGGGATGGAGCACCATCCCTGTGCTATACAGGCTGTCAGCGCTGTAGATGCAGAAGATACTTTGGTCATGCACTGTGCATGATCAAAGTATCTTTCTGCTGTCTGGTGACCCGGATGTTGTCATGATGACATCTGGGTTACCATGACAACCACGGAAGCCAGCCTCAGACAGCGCGCGACAGCGGGGAAGAGGTGAGTATGCAGTACTTACCTCCGCAATGCTGTGATCGACTTCGATCGCAGCATTGCGGGGGTTAATGTGCTGGGAGCCGTGCATGACCGCTCCCAGCACATAGCAAAAATCAGCTCACACCCGGTGGCGATCGCGCCCGCACAGCCTGTGTGTGGCCGAAATCAACAGGGCGTACAAATACGTACCTGGCTCTTAAAGCCCAGGGCGCAGGTACAGTACGTATTAGTAAGCCCTTGGCTGTAAAGGGGTTAAGACCCATAGTGGTGGGGATTGGTTCCAATGGTGAAAAATTAAGTGCCTGGATGGATTTTTACCTACAGCCTCTGGTTCAGGAAACTCCGAGTTACATTAGGGATTCAAAATTCATAGTGACCATTTTTGATAAATTTGAATGGCCAAAAAACTTTGGATGATTGTCCTGTGATGTGGTGGCATTATACCCCCTCAATTCCACCCCATATTGCTTTAGCATTTTTAACCTACCACCTTGACACATACAGTTCGTACACTATAGAAATAAAAGAATTTCTGGTCATAGCAGTACAGTTCCTCTTAGAGCGTAATTATTTTAGCTTTGATAAAAGTTTTTTTTTTACAGAAAAGAGGAGTCGGCATGGGCAGTAAATTTTCTCCTTCGCTAGCGAACATAGTGATGTGTAGGTGGGAGGAGCTTTTCATTTACCATAATGATAACACATATAGTGGACACATTGTGTGGTACGGTAGATTTATTGATGACCTCCTCCTGGTGTGGGGGGCACACAGGAGGAGGTGGTACAATTTGTACAGTACATCAACTGCAATCATTTTAATCTTAAATTCACTTAGTTCTACCATTCATCCAAAATTACTTTTTTGGATCTCGAACTTGAGGCTACCAAGGAGAAAGAATTGGTCAAAATTATTCCCCACAGAAAATCTACAGCCTCAAATTCTATTCTATCAGCTAAATGTTGTCATCCGCCACATATTAAGAGAAATATCCCTTACGGTGAGCTAATACGAACAATACGAAATTGTTCAGATAACATCACTTTTCAGAAGGAATCAGAAAAAATGTGCAACAGACTATCCAATAGGTGCTATCCCGAGTGGTCTTTAAGAAAAGCGAGTAGAATTGTCTCCAATATAAATCGGAAAGATATACTCCGAAATAAACAGAAAAATAACATTAACACATTGGATACTAGGGTAACGTTTTCTACCACCTATAGTCCTCAGTATAATAAAATTACATCTAGAATTAAAAAGTATAACCCTATTATATATCAGAACAAGAAACTAAAAAACCTACTTTCTAATGCCATCCGCTTTGTAGCCAGGAAAGCGCCCGCTCTGGGAACCATCCTTTCTCCTAGCTTATACACCAGTGAGACTAATACTGTACAACCAAATTGGCTCAGCACAAAAGGTTTCTTCAGATGTGGAGCCAATCGGTGCAAAGCGTGTCTACACGCGGTTAAAACAGATAGTTTTATGTCCTTAAGTAATGATAGAGAATATAAAATTCATGATTTCCTCAATTGTAATTCATCAGGGGTTATATACCTTATAGAATGCACCTTGTGTAAGGTCCACTATGTGGGTTGTACCACAGGTGCGCTGAAAGTCCGTATCAGAAGACATCTTTCTGATGCGATTAATTTGGAAGCCATAAATACATCAGCAGTATCGAGGCATTTTGCGAGAGTTCATAAAGGTGACACCTCATTCTTTAAATATATGGAGATAGAGAAGGTATATAGATCCACACGAGGGGGGGATCATAAGTGCAAACTTCTGAACCGGGAGTCCCTGTGGATTTTCACATTGGATACCACAGGGGTTAAATTCAAGACAGTATCTGATACTGCAGTATTAAGAAATATAATTCTGCATTTATTTCCATGCATGTACACTGGGTACAGAAAGTATTCAGACCCCTTTACATTTTTCACTCTTTGTTTCATTGCAGCCATTTGGAAAATTCTAAAAAGTTCATTTTTTTCTCATTAAAGTCCACTCTGCACCCCATCTTGTCTGAAAAAAAACAGAAATGTGGAAATTTTTGCAAATTTAATAAAAAAGAAAAACTGAAATATCACACGGGCATAAGTATTCAGACCCTTTGCTCAGTATTGAATAGAAGCACCCTTTTGGGCTAGTACAGCCATGAGTCTTCTTGGAAATGATGCAACAAGTTTTTCACACCTGCATTTTGGGATCCTCTGCCATTCATCCTTGCAGATCCTCTCCAGTTCCATCAGGATGAATGGTAAACGTTGGTGGACAGCCATTTTCAGGTCTCTCCAAAGATGGTCAATTGGGTTTAGGTCAGGGCTCTGGCTGGGCCAGTCAAGAATGGTCACATAGTTGTTCTGAAGCCACTCCTTTGTTATTTTAGCTGTGTGCTTAGGGTCATTGTCTTGTTGGAAGGTGAACCTTTGGCCAAGTCTGAGGTACAGAGCACTCTGGAAGAGGTTTTCATCCAGGATATCTCTGTACTTGGCCGCATTCATGTTTCCTTCAATTGCAACCAGTCGTCCTGTCCCTGCAGCTGAAAAACACACCCATAGCATGATGCTGCTGTTATGATCTGCTACAAGAACTAAGGAAAGAGAGGAAATCTGTCCATACAATAGGACTAAGCTGATTCCCTACGATGCAGCGGGCAACCTGTTCCTTGTGAACAGACCCACCTTCGTCCGCGGCTAGTCTGAATGCAGACCTATAGATTAAAGGGAGGGGTCCCTAAAAGAACTAAGGACTGGGACAAAATTGGACACCTCCGGGCAGAAGTAGTAGCAGAAGAAGACAAACAGACAAAAGTACTTAGTGGTCCAAGGACCAAACAAACTAGAGAGATACAGTAGGTACAAAGCACCTGGCTAGATTAAGAGTCAAAGTAACACTGAAGTCCAGCAAAGCCTGAAGGGGCGGAGCTGGAATAAATAGGCAGAAGGTCACGTGACCACAAAATAGAAAAAACTAACAGGAGGGTTCTAACAACTGCCACCACCATGTTTCACTGTTGGGATTGTATTAGGCAGGTGATGAGCAGTGCCTGGTTTTCTCCACACATACCACTTGGAATTATCACCAAAAAGTTCTATCTTTGTCTCATCAGACCAGAGAATCTTATTTCTCATAGTCTGGGAGTCCTTCATGTGTTTTTGAGCAAACTCTATGCGGGCTTTCATATGTCTTGCACTGAGGAGAGGCTTCCGTCTGGCCACTCTGCCATAAAGGCCCAACTGGTGGTTGATAGTTGATTTTGTGGAACTTTCTCCCATCTCCCTACTGCATCTCTGGAGCTCAGCCACAGTGATCTTGGGGTTCTTCTTTACCTCTCTCACCAAGGCTCTTCTCCCACGATTGCTCACTTTGGCTGGACGGCCAGGTCTAGGAAGACTTCTAGTGGTCCCAAACTTCTTCCATTTAAGGATTATGGAGGCCACTGTGCTGTTATGAACCTTTAGTAATGCAGAAATTCTTTTATAACCTTGGCTAGATGTGTGCCTTGCCACAATTCTGTCTCTGAGCTCCTTGGGCAGTTCCTTTGAGCTCATGATTCACATTTGGTCTGACATTCACTGTGAGCTGTGGGGTCTTATATAGACAGGTGTGTGCCTTTCCAAATCAAGTCCTATCAGTTTAATTAAACACATTTGGACTCCATTGAAGGAGTAGAACCATCTCAAGGAGGATCACAAGGAAATGGACAGCATGTGACTTAAATATGAGTGTCTGAGCAAAGGATCTGAATACTTATGACCATGTGATATTTCAGTTTTTCTTTTTTAATAAATTTGCAAAAAAATTCTACATTGCTGTTTTTTCAGTCAAGATGGGGTGCAGAGTGTACTATAATGAGAAAAAAAATGAACTTTTTAGAATTTATCAAATGGCTGCAATGAAACAAAGAGTGAAAAATTTAAAGGAGTCTGAATACTTTCCGTACTCACTGTATGTATCTATATACACTGCTCCAAAAATAAAGGGAACACTTAAAACAACAGAATATAACTCCAAGTAAATCAAACTTCTTTGAAATCAAACTGTCCACTTAGGAAGCAACACTGATTGACAATCAGTTTCACATGCTGATGTGCAAATGGAATAGACGATAGATGGAAATTATTGGCAATTATCAAGACACCCTCAATAAAGGAGTGGTTCTGCAGGTGGGAACCACAGACCACATCTCAGTACCAATGCTTTCTGGCTGATATTTTGGTCACTTTTGAATGTTGGTTGTGCTTTCACACTCGTGGTAGCATGAGACAGACTCTACAACCCACTGAAGTTGCTCAGATAGTGCAGCTCATCCAGGATGGCACATCAATGCGAGATGTGGCAAGAAGGTTGGCTGTGTCCAGAGGCTGGATGCGCTACCAGGAGACAGGCCAGTACACCAGGAGATGTGGAGAGGGCCGTAGGAGGGCAACAACCCAGCAGCAGGACCGCTACCTCCGCCTTTGTGCAAGGAGGAACAGGAGGAGCACTGCCAGAGCCCTGCAAAATGACCTCCAGCAGGCCACAAATGTGCATGTGTCTGCACAAACGGTTAGATACCGACTCCATGAGGGTGGTATGAGGGCCCGACGTCCACAGATAGGGGTTGTGCTCACAGCCCAACACCATGCAGGACGCTTGGCATTTGCCACAGAGCACCAGGATTGGCAAAGTCGCCACTCGCGCCCTGTGCTCTTCACAGATGAAAGCAGGTTCACACTGAGCACATGTGACAGATGTGACAGAGTCTGGAGACGCCGTGGAGAGCGACATCCTTCAGCATGACCGGTTTGGCAGTGGGTGAGTAATGGTGTGGGGTGGCATTTCTTTGGAGGGCCGCACAGCCCTACATGTGCTCGCCAGAGGTAGCCTGACTTCCATTAGGTACTGAGATGAGATCCTCAGACCCCTTGTGAGACCATATGCTGGTGCGGTTGGCCCTGGGTTCCTCCTAATGCAGGACAATGCCAGACCTCATGTGGCTGGAGTGTGTCAGCAGTTCCTGCAAGATGAAGGCATTGAAGCTATGGACTGTCCCGCCCGTTCCCCAGACCTGAATCCGATTGAGCACATCTGGGACATCATGTCTCGCTCCATCCACCAATGTCACGTTGCACCACAGACTGTCCAGGAGTTGGCGGATGCTTTAGTCCAGGTCTGGGAGGAGATCCCACAGGACACCATCCGCAACCTCATCAGGAGCATGCCCAGGCGTTGTAGGGAGGTCATACAGGCACGTTGATATATATATATATTTATATATATATATGTGCCTTTTTGTCATTCTAGTAGTAGGGCCATAATTAAGACATGATTTGTTGAAACGCGTAGGTCTGTAAGCTATGATAGTTGCACATTTGCTGTATTCTTTGTGGAGCAGTGGTTTATATGGCTAATAAAAGCTAAGTTTTAATATTTTTTCTACTAAACAAACCTTTACGCTGGATCATTTGCACTTTTCCCTTGTCTGACTGCACTTACGTTTCGCCCTGGTACCACTTATCTGCATCTCCAGAAGTTTCCCATTTCTCTATTATACTTTTCAAATTACATTTTGAGACTTTCTCCTCCTGTTGTTGCACATATTTTTTTCCCTTCATCTGCACTGGTATCATTAATCTATCAACTATAATGGCCGTACCAGGTCCTGCAGGTCCTGTATCCCGTACACATGACGTGGGCAGTGCACGGCATGCCGCTAGTTTTTATTCTGAGTGCTCTTATATACGGTGGTAGTTTTACACAATGTTGAGCCTGTGATTTGCAGAGTGAAATGTCTGACTGCTAGAACAGAAGTATACGGCAGATTCTACAGCATGGATACATAAAGGACGTCCTGGGGGAATATACCTCCCTCCAACACTCGTCCAGTCCCTGCCTCACACTAGAGACATTTATAATAACTCCAGGACTATGGAGCTGGTCATTTTCTCATAATCTGTGGCCATTATTAGTGATCTCGCATTGTACGGTAATATCACCCTGGAGGTTGTGATGTATTTAGTGTAATAGCGCCATCTAGAAAATACAGTATATATCAGGGGATACCATGCTTTCTATAGTTAGTCGTCTTCTGTGCCCTCTATAGCTATCTATTATACTTTATATTTCTTTATAATAATTTATAATAAATTACTCGATAGTTTTACAGCTTTATGATGTTTATTAATCTGCTGTAATTATAAAAGAAAGTCCAACCTTACAGTGGACACAGGTGGAAGTGTCCTCCATGATGGTGTAGGCTGAGGTGGAGCAAGTATATAGTCAGTGTGGGATCAAGATGACCAGTATTCCCCAGGGTTCCTTGTTATCAGGGAGGGACCCGGTGTAGGCAATCAAAAGATCTTATCCTCTGGCCGGCTGTGTGCCATCAACAGGTAATGACCATCCGGCAGTGCGACATCAACTGGTCATCACCCTCCAGCTGTGTGCCATCAACAGGTAATTACCATCCGGCAGTGCGCCATCAACAGGTAATGACCCTCTGGCTATGGCCATCAATAGGTCATCACCCTCCGGCTGTGTGCCATCAACAGGTAATGACCATCCGGCAGTGTGCCATCAACAGGTAATGACCATCCGGCTGTGTGCCATCAACAGGTAATGATCCTCTGTCCGGCTGTGTGCCATCAACAGGTAATGACCCTCTGGCTATGGCCATCAATAGGTCATCACCCTCCGGCTGTGTGCCATCAACAGGTAATGACCATCCAGCAGTGCGCCATCAACAGGTAATGACCCTCTGGCTATGGCCATCAATAGGTCATCACCCTCCGGCTGTGTGCCATCAACAGGTAATGACCATCCGGCAGTGCGCCATCAACAGGTAATGACCCTCTGGCTATGGCCATCAATAGGTCATCACCCTCCGGCTGTGTGCCATCAACAGGTAATGACCCTCTGGCTATGGCCATCAATAGGTCATCACCCTCCGGCTGTGTGCCATCAACAGGTAATGTCCATCCGGCAGTGCGCCATCAACAGGTAATGATCCTTTGTCCGGCTGTGTGCCATCAACAGGTAATGACCCTCTGGCTATGTCCATCAATAGGTCATCACCCTCCGGCTGTGTGCCATCAAATGTTTTTATCTTCTGTCCAGTTTTGTGCCATCAAGAGGTAATGACCCTCCAGCTGTGGGCCATCAACAGGTCATCACCCTTCGGCATTTAGGCTTCTTGTCTTCTGTAAGATGCGATTCTTGAGTCTCCTGATGTTAAAAAATATTTAAAAAATCACCGATTAAACTAATAATCTATCTAGTACATAAGCATCACAATTTATAATCTATCTAGTGCATAAGTATGACAATTTAGCTCACAGAACATACACTATGCTAAAACATTAGACCCTACAAGCAAAAATTTGCTAAACTAACATAAATATAACTGACAAATCAGTAGAAAAATCGCTACCAATGGCACAGCTCTCTTCACATCAACCTGTAACCATAGTAGATAAGAAATAGAGGACAAAGCTCATAGTCAGTTATCAACAATTCGGCATGGGGCATCCCACCAGAGACATTATAATATCTAGTAGATTATAGATGCAATAGAATTTACCAACAAGCACATAGTACGCCAAACTCAAGTACATAGTATGCCAAACCTCGACACGTTTTCCTAAAATAGGTTCATCAGAAGCACATACTAGACAGTGATACTTAGCAAAGCGTTCATAGATATATGCGCCATATGATAAGGTGCTAAAGTGCAAGTGTGTGACAAAATATCCATTCGATTTCAGGTGCAATGCTGCATTGTATGTAGTAAGATGGTGCCCATCAGACAGCATGTATAGGACTAACCTGTGATGAAAACACGAGCAATGGGAAAGTTCAAGCAGTTGCCTTCTCAATCTTCCTCGCCTCTAAGACATCTAAGGAAACATCTTCTCCTCTTGATTTTGGGTGGAGGTGTTGTAGGCATTTCAGGCTCTGGCATTCTAGGTTCTGACATACTAGGTTCTGACATGGTAGGTTCTGGTGTTCTAGGTTCTGGTGCTCTTGGCTCTGGAATTCTGGGTTGTTGGCTTCTCTGAAAAATCAGTAACCTCTCTTTATGCTCCGTGGAACTTCGAGCTCTTCTTCCTATATTGTTGTGAGGGATCGTTCTGACCCAGACAATATCACTGAACGCCACTTTATAGTTGCAGCTAGGAACCTTTTTCGCATCCTGCGGTGCAGGAGCCATGGATGGAGTAGAACATTTGCCATTGGGCAGGACAGGTGTTCTCCTGGAGTCTTGCTCCTGAATCTGAGGGATGCAAATCGGCTCCTTACAAGCACTTTGTTCCTTCAGAATGGTTTTGTTCTCAGGAGTTTTCTGATTGTTTCACCAGGTTCAGACATTGCCCACTTGCTCAGGACAAGACTTAAGGCCAAATACTCTAGTATTGTCAGTAGTGTCATCACCGCAACAAAAACTGCGTCACGGAAGAGCCAAAGAGGAAGATTGATGGAAGCTTGATAGGTGCTTCTCCTGAGATCCACGGGTAGTGGGTCATCCTATAATAAAGAAAAAAAAACATAATAAAGTCCTGTATATTTATACCCAATCCAGTCAAACAGAGAGCCCGTGTTATTATACAGTGATGGATACATTATCAAGCAACTTTTAGAGATATCCCATTGAGAAGATCAGGAAGAAGTTTGGGATTCACCTCCAGGGTCCATGGAATATTATTTACAGTTGGACTTTCATATGACGGACGGTCACGTGTCCAGTATGAGAAGTCCTGCAAGAGGCGATATTCTCATTAGCTGATCCTTGTGACCTCCATATTGATGAGAACATACTCGCCCTCAGTGTACTGTAATGTGGGGGGTAGAGCAACGTAAAGCACAGAAATGATAGGATGATACTCATCATCTCCAGAGGTCTCTCAGCACCAAGGTATGGTCAATGAGATACAAGCTGCAGATGGGCCGAGGCTTCTAATATACCCAGGGGTGACATCACAAAGCCCTCTGTGACATCATTGCACAGTTCTATCCATCATGTCACTGATACTTTGGACCTAACTAAATGTCTAAAAGAGAACCCTTCCACATGATTTCCAATCACGGAGCAGCTTCAGTTTTTCAAGAAAAGTTTAAAAAATATAATCTGTGCTGTGATTGGTCACAATGGCACATGAAGCAGAACGTCTTTAGATCTTTTAAAGGGAAAGTGTCAGCAATTTTTTTACAATTGTAAAATTGTAAAGTATTTATATTTATATATAAATACACATATATATTTAAAAAGGTTTCAATGGTATAAAATCTGAAAAAAATATTTTAACTCTTTTGATGTTTTCATCTTGTAAACACTAGGGGGAGCTGCTGTGGACATTTCCATGAAAACAGAATACAGCTAGCTCGCATTACGACTGCAGTAAAAGTGGGCGGGATCTGCTCACATGGGTGTGATGTCACTCCTCCCCTTCTGGGCGTTTGCAAAAAGGTAAATGAGACTGTAGTTTAGGATCACAGTGCGGAGCGATCACTGGTGACTGCAAAGTGATATATAAGGGACAACACCAAAGTCATTAATCACTACAAGGACAAGGCAGGAATGTGGGAGTCAGAGGGGTCACCCCACACTTATATCCCCTCTGACTGTCACTTCCTAAGCTCCTTTCCCTGCCATAACCTCTTATTCCCGCAGGTAAATTCTTACAGGACCCCCCTCCCCATCCCCTTCCCCTGCCGCAGCTGATTCTAAACGTCCTCCATATGTAATAATAGACAGGTACTCACCGGAAGCCTATGGTAATTCACAGGGTAGAACAGGGTACAGCACAGAAACAATATGGCGATCCTCATTGTCTCCAGGGGGTATCTCAGCACCAAGATATGGCCAATGAGAAATGAGCTCCAGGTGGATGCAGCCCCCTTATATACCCCAAGGGTGACATCACAACGCCCTCTGTGACATCATCACCCACAACATTCCGTCACATGACATCACCCAGCACCAGCATCATGTGACCCAGCATAAATAGAAAGTCCTTGTTGCCTATAGCAACTATTCAAAACTAAGTTTAAACTTTTCCAACAGCTAAAGGCGGCTCTGTGATGGCAGTTTCTTCTTGTGGACGGTTGTGATAAATCTGCAGAACATCTACATAACGCGACATGTAGAAAATCCTGTCTTTTCCCCTCTGTTCTTCCTCTGGTGCTACAGAGACCGATAGAAGGAGCTTTTCCAGACCTTACAGTGCACAATATGGGACCTAATCACTGATATCCCAGATCTCCTCAGTACAAGCATACCGCCAACCTATGAGGACTAGAAAGAGGGCGAAACCATGCGGCACGCGTAGTCTGACCACGCCCCTATCCTCACCCAAGCCACGCCCTTTTTATACCTTGGCAGGAGGAGATGTCTGTACAAAGCGCAAGTTATCAAAAGGCTGAAGGAACACTTTATCAACATGAATGAAGGTTTTGAAGGGCATCCACTGTCCCGGCACTACCGGAAGTTCCACAACCAATCTTATAAGGACACTAAGTTTTGTGGGATCCGATTAGTCCCCAGAAAATGGAGGGGAGGTGATTACCTGAGATTAACCCCTTAAGCCCCGCGGGTGGTTTGCACGTTAATGACCGGGCCAATTTTTACAATTCTGACCACTGTCACTTTATGAGGTAATTACTCTCGAACGCTTCAACGGATCCCCCTGATTCTGAGATTGTTTTTTCGTGACATATTGTACTTCATGATTGTGGAAAAATTTCTTCGATATCACTTGCGTTTATTTGTGAAAAAAACGGAAATTTGGCGAAAATTTTGAAAATTTTGCAATTTTCAAAATTTGAATTTTTAAGCCCTGAAATCAGAGCGATATGTCACACAAAAGAGTTAATAAATAACATTTCCCACATGTCTACTTTACATCAGCACAATTTTGGAACCAAAATTTTTTTTTGTTAGGGAGCTATAAGGGTTAAAAGTTGACCAGCGATTTCTCATTTTTCCAACAAAATTTACAAAACCATTTTTTTAGGGACCACATCACATTTGAAGTCACTTTGAGAGGTCTTTATGACAGAAAATACCCAAAAGTGACACCATTCTAAAAACTGCACCCTTCAAGGTGCTCAAAACCACATTCAAGAACTTTATTAACCCTTCAGGTGCTTCACAGGAATTTTTTGAATGTGGAAGAAAAAAATGAACATTTAACTTTTTTCACAAAAATGTTAATTTAGACCCAATTTTTTTTATTTTCACAGGGGTAACAAGAAAAAATGGACCCCAAAATTTGTTGTGCAATTTCCCCTGGGCACGCAGATACCCAATATTTGGGGAAAAAATACTGTTTGGGCGCACGGCAGGGCTCGGAAGGGAAGGAGCGCTATTTGACTTTTTGATTGTAAAATTTGCTTGAATAATTAGCGGACGCCATGTTGTGTTTGGAGAGCCCATGTGTGCCCAAACTTTGGAGCTCCCCCACAAGTGACCCCATTTTGGAAACTAGACCCCCCAAGGCACCTTTCTAGATGCATAGTGAGCACTTGGAACCCCCAGGTGCTTCACAAATTGATTCGTAACAATGAAAAAGTGAAAAAAAAAAACACTTTTTCATTTTTATGAATCAATTTGTGAAGCACCTGAGTGTTCCAAGTGCTCACAATGCATCTAGATAGGTGCCTTGGGGGGTCTAGTTTCCAAAATGGGGTCACTTGTGGGGGAGCTCCAATGTTTGGGCACACAGCGGCTCTCCAAACGCAACATGGTGTCGCTAACAATTTGAGCCGATTTTCCGTTAAATTTGTTAGAGGACACCATGTTGCATTTAGAGAGTCCCTGTGTGCCCAAACATTGGAGCTCCCCCACAAGTGACCCCATTTTGGAAACTAGACCCCCCAAGGCACCTATCTAGATGCATAGTGAGCACTTGGAACCCCCAGGTGCTTCACAAATTGATTCGTAACAATGAAAAAGTGAAAAAAAAAACACTTTTTCATTTGTATGAATCAATTTGTGAAGCACCTGAGGGTTCCAAGTGCTCACTATGCATCTAGATAGGTGCCTTGGGTGGTCTAGTTTCCAAAATGGGGTCACTTGTGGGGGAGCTCCAATATTTGGGCACACAGCGGCTCTCTAAATGCAACATGGTGTCCGCTAACAAATTTAACGCAAAATTGGCTCAAATTGTTAGCGACACCATGTTGCGTTTGGAGAGCTGCTGTGTGCCCAAACTTTGGAGCTCCCCCACAAGTGACCCCATTTTGGAAACTAGACCCCCCAAGGCACCTATCTAGATGCATAGTGAGCACTTGGAACCCCCAGGTGCTTCACAAATTGATTCGTAACAATGAAAAAGTGAAAAAAAAAACACTTTTTCATTTTTATGAATCAATTTGTGAAGCACCTGGGGGTTCCAACTGCTCACTATGCATCTAGATAGGTGCCTTGGGGGGTCTAGTTTCCAAAATGGGGTCACTTGTGGGAGAGCTCCAATGTTTGGGCACACAGGGACTCTCTAAATGCAACATGGTATCCGCTAACAAATTGAATGGAAAATCGGCTCAAATTGTTAGCGGACACCACATTGCGTTTGGAGAGCTTCTCTGTGCCCAAACTTTGGAGCTCCCCCACAAGTGACCCCATTTTGGAAACTAGACCCCCCAAGGCACCTTTCTAGATGCATAGTGAGCACTTGGAACCCCCAGGTGCTTCACAAATTGATTCGTAATAATGAAAAAGTGAAAAAAAAAACACTTTTTCATTTTTACGAATCAATTTGTGAAGCACCTAGGGGT
Source organism: Phyllobates terribilis (assembly GCF_046119375.1). Lineage (NCBI taxonomy): Eukaryota > Metazoa > Chordata > Amphibia > Anura > Dendrobatidae > Phyllobates > Phyllobates terribilis. The sequence continues at coordinate 6,262,423 of NW_027362821.1, forward strand.
TCCAAGTGCTCACTATGCATCTAGATAGGTGCCTTGGGGGGTCTAGTTTCCAAAATGGGGTCACTTGTGGGGGAGCTCCAATGTTTGGGCACACAGGGACTCTCTAAATGCAACATGGTATCCGCTAACAAATTGAATGGAAAATCGGCTCAAATTGTTAGCGGACGCCACATTGCGTTTGGAGAGCCCCTCTGTGCCCAAACTTTGGAGCTCCCCCACAAGTGACCCCATTTTGGAAACTAGACCCCCCAAGGCACCTTTCTAGATGCATAGTGAGCACTTGGAACCCCCAGGTGCTTCACAAATTGATTCGTAATAATGAAACGTGAAAAAAAAAACACTTTTTCATTTTTACGAATTAATTTGTGAAGCACCTAGGGGTTCCAAGTGCTCACTATGCATCTAGATAGGTGCCTTGGGGGGTCTAGTTTCCAAAATGGGGTCACTTGTGGAGGAGCTCCAATGTTTGGGCACACAGGGACTCTCCAAATGCAACATGATATCCGCTAACAATTTGAGCCGACAATTTGTTAGCGGATATCATGTTGCATTTGGAGAGTCCCTGTGTGCTCAAACATTGGAGCTCCCCCACAAGTGACCCCATTTTGGAAACTAGACCCCCCAAGGCACCTATCTAGATTCATAGTGAGCACTTGGAACCCCAGGTGCTTCACAAATTGATTCATAAAAATGAAAAAGTGTTTTTTTTTTCACTTTTTCATTTTTACGAATCAATTTGTGAAGCACCTGGGGGTTCCAAGTGCTCACTATGCATCTAGAAAGGTGCCTTGGGGGATCTAGTTTCCAAAATGGGGTCACTTGTGGGGGAGCTCCAAAGTTTGGGCACAGAGGGGCTCTCCAAACGCAATGTGGTGTCCGCTAACAATTTGAGCCGATTTTCCATTCAATTTGTTAGCGGATACCATGTTGCATTTAGAGAGTCCCTGTGTGCCCAAACATTGGAGCTCCCCCACAAGTGACCCCATTTTGGAAACTAGACCCCCCAAGGCACCTATCTAGATGCATAGTGAGCAGTTGGAACCCCCAGGTGCTTCACAAATTGATTCATAAAAATGAAAAAGTGTTTTATTTTCACTTTTTCATTTTTACGAATCAATTTGTGAAGCACCTGGGGGTTCTAAGTGCTCACTATGCATCTAGATAGGTGCCTTGGGGGGTCTAGTTTCCAAAATGGGGTCACTTGTGGAGGAGCTCCAATGTTTGGGCACACAGGGACTCTCCAAATGCAACATGATATCCGCTAACAATTTGAGCCGACAATTTGTTAGCGGATATCATGTTGCATTTGGAGAGTCCCTGTGTGCTCAAACATTGGAGCTCCCCCACAAGTGACCCCATTTTGGAAACTAGACCCCCCAAGGCACCTATCTAGATTCATAGTGAGCACTTGGAACCCCAGGTGCTTCACAAATTGATTCATAAAAATGAAAAAGTGTTTTTTTTTTCACTTTTTCATTTTTACGAATCAATTTGTGAAGCACCTGGGGGTTCCAAGTGCTCACTATGCATCTAGAAAGGTGCCTTGGGGGATCTAGTTTCCAAAATGGGGTCACTTGTGGGGGAGCTCCAAAGTTTGGGCACAGAGGGGCTCTCCAAACGCAATGTGGTGTCCGCTAACAATTTGAGCCGATTTTCCATTCAATTTGTTAGCGGATACCATGTTGCATTTAGAGAGTCCCTGTGTGCCCAAACATTGGAGCTCCCCCACAAGTGACCCCATTTTGGAAACTAGACCCCCCAAGGCACCTATCTAGATGCATAGTGAGCAGTTGGAACCCCCAGGTGCTTCACAAATTGATTCATAAAAATGAAAAAGTGTTTTATTTTCACTTTTTCATTTTTATGAATCAATTTGTGAAGCACCTGGGGGTTCTAAGTGCTCACTATGCATCTAGATAGGTGCCTTGGGGGGTCTAGTTTCCAAAATGGGGTCACTTGTGGGGGAGCTCCAATGTTTGGACACACAGGGGCTCTCCAAACGCAACATGGCGTCCGCTAACAATTTGAGCCGATTTTCCATTCAATTTGTTAGCGGACACCATGTCGCGTTTGGAGAGCCCGTGATGTGCCTAAACAGTGGAGCTCCCCCACAAGTGTCCCCATTTTGGAAACTATACCCCTCAAAGATTTTATTAAGGTGTATAGTGAACATTTTGAACCCAGAGGTACGGCACATTATTTGTTTACATTAGGTCATCATATTGAATAAGTTTTCATTATTCTTGAGCGCAAGTGCTCGCTACTTGAGTTTGCATCGGGTACTCAGGTATGCACCATGTACAGCGTGTGCTCGAGTGACATGCTCGAGTCCCTGCTCCGCATGTTTCACGGTTATTAGACACCCAAAAAAAAACATGCGGGGATCGCTCGTGCATGGCAGGCAATCCCCGTAAAGTTTTTTGGCCGCGAAGCATATGGGGCAGAGACTCGAGCATGTCACTCAAATACCCACGATACTAAATGCATACCAGAGCACCCGATGCAAACTCAAGTAGCGAGCACTTGCTCTCAACACTAGTCGCCATATCGTCATCTTTTTTTCTTACTTTTGAAAAAAATCCCAACCCCAGCCCTAACCCTAGCACAACCCTAGCCCCAGCACAACCCTAGCCCCAGCACAACCCTAGCCCCAGCACAACCCTAGCCCCAGCACAACCCTAGCCCCAAACCCAGCCCTAACCCTAGCCCAATCCTAACTCAAGAGTTTATTTTTGACGCCGTTCCTTGTGCGGTATAAGTGATTAGACGACTTTATTCTTCGGGTCGGTGTGATTACAGCAATGCCAGAATCATATGGGGTTTTTATGACTGACAGCTGTCACACACTAAAAGACGCATTTTTTGTAAAATCTAGTTTTTGCATCGCCATATTTTGAGAGCTATAATTTTTCCAAATTTTGGCAGACAGTCATGTGACGGCTCGTTTTTTGCGGGATGACTTGACGTTGTTATTGGTGCCATTTTCAGGCACGTGACATTTTTTGATCGCTTTCTATTCCGATTTTTGGGAGGCAGAATAAACAAAAACCAACAATTCAGGAATTGTTTTTTTTTTTTTTTTTTTATTCTGTTCCGCGTGTGGTAAAATTGATGAGGCAGCTTTACTCTTCGGGTCAGTACGTTTACAGCGGTACCACATTTGTATAATTTTTCTATGTTTTGGCGCTTATACACAATAAAAGCTATTTTATAGAAAAAAATATTTTTTAGTATCGCTTTATTCTGAGAGCTATAACTTTTTTATTTTTCGGCTGATTGAGCTATATGGCGGCTTGTTTTTTGCGGGACGAGATGACGTTTTCAGCGGTATCATTTTTATTTATATGCGTCTTTTTGATCGCGTGTTATTCCACTTTTTGTTTGGCGGTATGGTGATAAAGCATTGTTTTTTGCTTGGTTTTTTTTTTTTTTTTTTTACCGTGTTCACTGAAGGGGTTAACTAGTGGGACAGTTTTATAGGTCAGGTTGTTCCGGACGCGGCGATACCAAATATGTGTACTTTTATTGTTTTTTTTTTATTTTTTTTATAATAATATTTATTGATGGGTACATTATATTTTTATTTTTGGTGTATTATTTTTTTTATTTTTTTATAATATTTTTGCACATTTTTTTTTTTTTTTTTTTTCCACTTTCACACAGTTTATACACTTTATTACTTTGTCCCACTCTGGGACTTTCACTTTTTTTTTTCTGATCGCCTGCATGGCACAGGAATGGAGCACCATCCCTATGCCATGAAGGCTGTCAGAAGTGCACAGTGTGAAGATTGCTTGGAGATGCACTGCGCATGTCCAAGCAATCTTCCTGCTCTCTGGTGACCCGGATGTTGTCATGACGACATCGGGTCGTCATGGCAACACCCGGGAAGCCTTTGCAGACTGCGCTGGAAGCCGGAAGAGGAGGTGAGTATCGGCGATCACCTCCCCTTGCCCCCGCAATGCCGCGATCGACTTCGATCGACTTCGATCGCAGCATCGCGGGGGTTAATGTGCTGGGAGCGGTGCGTGACCGCTCCCTGCACATAGTACCGGGTGTCAGCTGTGACAATCAGCTGACACCCGGCGGCGATCGCGCCCGCACAGCCTGTGTGCGCGCGCGATCGCCATGACGTACTAATACGGGTCTGGCTCTTAAGTCCCAGGGCACAGACGCGTATTAGTACGTCAGATGTTATTAAGGGGTTAATGTCGCGGATGGAATCCAAATGGTTCTTCACATTAAATAGCTTGGCTCTGAAGGGCCTTAATCACGAGAGTCAGCTGTATGCCTTCAACTCGCAGCGGTATATACTGTATGTATTTTTTATCCCAGTACCAATTGAACATTTACATTGCACTTTTATGAACTTCCTTATATTTTATCAATATAATATGTCTTTTGGATATATTCCTTTGAATCCACCTATTTTATATATGTATTTGTTTCTATACATTGATACCCCTATTGGAGATACAATATAATGTTTTTATTTTTCTCCTTCATTTTTTCCTTTTTATCTCTGGATGGTACTAAGTGCCGAATTTATACTATCCTTGTAATATACACTGATTAACAGACTGTTTTTTTATAGCCATCAGAAATATAAGTATATAATTTTTATTCATTTTTAACTAATTGTGAAAGTTTGAACAAAGTCTTTTTTATTATTATTTTTTTCACACACAGTCTATTCTTATTGGAATTCTATCTTAGTTCTATTGCACCTCCATATGTCCTTTTGCACCGTCTTGATAGTATTGGATCTTCCTCCATTTCTTTGGTTGTATTATCTTTGTGAGGGGCGTTTGGACTTTATTAGGTTACCAGTTTGACTACCAGCGAGAAGCTGACGAAGAGGAACTGTGAGTCCTCGAAACGCGTAGTTTTTTTTGGCCTATACAGGACATCGAAGGAGAAGGAGAGAGTCAATGCACAGGGATAAGCCCTCCTGATATCCAGAAGATATATATAACCATATCATATTATTTATACAAAATATAAATGCACAGAGTCAATAAAATCACTTAAAAACACCAAACCCCATCCTTACTTTGCAAGATACCTATTACAAAGGTGTATCTAGGTTTTCTGGCACCTGGTGCAGCAGGGGCTGGCTGGCACATTTTAGCCTGGGGGGCAAGCACACAGCAGTGGCCCATGAGTAGCGGCCCATCCTTAACATGTTTATTACCAGATGCATCATAAGCCTATATTCACACGACCGTATTGTCTAAGTGTTGCCCGTGAAAAAAGCTGACAGCACTTGGACCAGTTCAGATGAGTGTTTGTAGTGGTCAGACATAGTACATATTATTCTTATGTATTACTATTTTTAAAGCAGATATACCTTTTTAGAGATGTAGTACCAGGGGCGGACCTACCACCCGTGCAGCCGGTTCATTGAACGGGGGCCCCATCATGGCATGACTACACTGACTCCAGCATGGGGCCTGGCCGGTCGGGGCCCCCTCGGAGCCCCCCTCTTGTGCGTCTCCTCATGGGGCCCCCCCCCGCAGTACCCCCCCGCCGTCACATGACCGGAGATGTGCCTGCGCTCAGCATGGGCCCCATGCTGAGCGCAGGGACATCTCCGGTCATGTGACGGCGCCGGCACAATACTTACCCCTCCCCATGCCTCCGCAGCGTCTGCCGCGTCCTCTGACTGTGACGTCTCAGTTCAGAGGGCACGGTGACGTCTTTACACCGCGCGCTCTCTCCTGAGCTGTAACATCACAGAGCGGGAAGACTCGCGCAACGCTGGAGTCCGGATCAGCAGCAGGTAAGAAGTGATGTGAGTATTTTTTTTTTTTATGCATGGGGGCATGGGGCATTTAATGGTGGGGGGGAGTGGGTGTAACATCCTGCATGGGGCATTATATGGGGGGGGGGTGACATCCTGCATGGGGCATTATATAGGGGGGGGATTGGCATCCTGAATGGGGCATTATATGGGGGAGGGGGGAATTGACATCCTGCATGGGGGCATTATATGGGGGTGGGGGGGAGGGATGTGACATCCTGCATGGGGCATTATAAGAGGGGAAGGGGGAAGTGACATCCTGCATGGGGCATTATAAGAGGGGAAGGGGGGAAGTGACATCCTGCATGGGGCATTATAAGAGGGGAAGGGGGGAAGTGACATCCTGCATGGGGCATTATAAGAGGGGAAGGGGGGAAGTGACATCCTCCTTGGGGCATTATAAGAGGGGAAGGGGGGAAGTGACATCCTGCATGGGGCATTATAAGGGAGGGGGGCGTGACATTCTGCATGGGGCATTATAAGGGAGGCGGTGTGACATCCTGCATGGGGCATTATAAGAGGGGGAGGGGGGAATTGATATCCTGCATGGGGCATTATATAGAGGGTGGGTGTGTGACATACTGCATGGGGCATTATAAGGAGGGGGGGTGACCTCCTGCATGGGGCATTATAAGGAGGGGGTGGTCTGACATGCTGCATGGGGCATTGAAAAGGGGGAAAGTGACATCCTGCAAGGGGCATTATATGGGGGGAAGAGGTGACATCCTGCATGGGGCATTTTATGGTGGGTAGATGTGACATCCTGCATCGAGCATTAAAAGGGGGGTGTCTTCCTGCATGGGGCATTATAAGGGGGGAACAGCCTGCATGGAGCGTTATATGGGGGCCAATATTCTGTATGGAGCGTTATATGGGGGTCAGTATTCTGTATAGAGCGATATATGGGGGACAGTATTTGGTAGGGAGCGTTATATGGGGGCCAGTATTCTGTATGCAGTGTTATAGCATTCCAAATGTTATGTTATCATATGTGTCATGTTCGAGATCTGTGTTCTGCTGCTGTGATACCGCAATTTCCTCCGGGATAAATAAAGTATATCTTATCTTATCTTATATGGGGACCAGTATCCTCTATGGAGCGTTATATGGGGACCAGTATCCTGTATGGAGCATTATATGGGGACCAGTATCCTGTATGGAGCATTATAAGGGGGTCAGTATCCTGTATGGAGCATGATATGGTGCCCATAATACTGTATGGAGGACTATTCTGTCCGGTCTGCACTGTGCGTTGTGAGGATTCGCTGGTTTCTGAGCTATTGTAGAATTTACAATAGATATCGCTCATGTAATGTAGTAAGTGAAATCCTTGGCCTTGTACTATATATATATATTTTTCTGCGGTATCTGTGGACCATGAATCATGGTATGTGTTAAAGGGGCCCACTGAAACTCTGTCGCCCAGGGCCCACAAAAACCTGGAGCTGGCCCTGGGGGTAAGTATAACAAGTTGTATTTTTTTTACATACAATTAATTAACTTGGAGTGGGGGGAATCAGAGATGCACGGGGGGGGGGGCCTTCATGCCCCCTATGAAGGGGGGGGCCCCCAAAAAATTCTTGCACAGGGGCCCACAACAGTCTGTGTCCGCCCCTGTGTAGTACGCTGCGTTTTTCTACACTCCTAAAATAACATATCAGCAGAGTAAAGGTAGATACCTATGAATTATTATTTTGTATATGTTTTCAAACATACTTGATCATTGAAATCAACATTGTAAACTTCAACTCCACATAATAGTATATGATGTAGCAGTCACTAATTATCTTGAGTGCTCCATCTGATGTCCGTGCACATAGTATACACAGTATACCACATACAGTACAATATATATAGGAGAACATACAGTATGACTGGTATATAGAGACGAGCAATTTGTAGAACCGTGGTCCAGTGGTCAGATGAATATTCTGTGGCTACTGAACAGGAGCCACCACATAGTCACCTTTTTACAGCTCCACGTAGCCTTCCATATACTGTACAGTGTGAGCCCCACATAGCCTCCTATATACAATGTGAGCCCTCACACAACCTCCTATATGAGTATGAGCCCTCACATAGCCTCCTATATACAGTATCAGTCCCCACACAGCCTCCTGCATATAGTGTGAGGACCCACACAGCCTCCTGCATACAGTGTGAGGACCCACTGTTTGAGTACAGTGTGAGGACTGGTCGTCGGATATGTTGCACGCTTATTGAGATGTGTTATTGACAGCCCTATCATTTTTCTTGCCACTATCTTGTTAAATATACAGGTTGGATACATTTGGTGTTCATGCCATATAAATTCCTGTTTATAACGAGTACATATTTATGATAGGTAGCTTTGTTTTACTACCATTGGCAGGCATTAACTGGATTTTAGGTCATAGTGACGTTTTATATCTTTTTTACCTACGTATTCATTAAAGGTTATGTTTTAACCTCTTTCACTACTTTAATTGCTTCATATTACCTTTATTGAGTGGTGACCTGTATGATAGTGTGTGAGCACCAGCTCCAGGCGTCCCTAAAGAGGGGCAGGGAAAAAGTAAAGGGGGCAGTGGGAAGGGGGTTTATCCAAGGAGGGGTGAGGTCAGCAGAGTATGAGAGACAGACTCATCCTAAACCAGGGGTCTCAAACACACGGGTCGCATGTGGCCCTTCAGACTGGTTCATGCGGCCTGTAGGCACCATAGACCCCGATCGCGGCCCGGTCCAGGAGCTGCCGACAGCTGCACTTTAGTTCAGTGTATTGCTGGACAGAGACCGGCTCTCTGCATGATACAATACCAATGCCAGCCACCGGCCTATCAGAGGCCAGCAGCGGACATCCGCGTCCCAGCGCAGCGGTGCATTTTAATTCCTATTTTGCATCTGTTTTCTCTCAGAAAGAAAATGTAACATCAACTGATCTTCACTGTCCTTTTAAAGGAATAGAGGAATCCAAGTTATCTGTAAACAGAAAGATTGTGAGGGAATATTTAGCTAACATAAATGAGTTCAAGTCTCCAGGTCCAGATGAATTACACCCCAGAGTACTGAAGGAGATCGTAGAAGAAATTTTAGAACCACTCTCCATAATCTTTGAAAATTCTTGGAGAACAGGAGAAGTCCCAGAAGACTGGAGAAGAGCAAATGTTGTTCCTATCTTCAAAAAGGGGAAGAAGGTGGACCCAGGGAACTATAGGCCGGTGAGTCTGACTTCTATACCAGGAAAGATCTTTGAACAAATTATTAAAACACATGTATGTAAGTACATGGATAAGAATGAAGTGATTAACCAGAGTCAGCATGGGTTTGTAACTAACAAGTCATGTCAGACTAAGTTAATTTCCTTCTATGACAGAATCACTGACTGGGTGGATCAGGGAAATGCTGTAGATATAGTATATCTTGACTTCAGCAAAGCATTTGACAAAGTATCTCACACCATCCTTATTGAAAAAATGACCAAGTATGCAATGGACCAGGCAACTGTTAGGTGGATTCATAACTGGCTTAGTGATCGGACTCAAAGGGTGGTTGTAAACGGCTTCACATCCAGCTGGATGAATGTCTCAAGTGGGGTACCACAGGGCTCCGTCCTGGGACCTGTATTGTTCAACATCTTTATCAATGATTTAGATGAAGGAATTGAGGGTAAACTGATTAAATTTGCTGATGACACAAAGCTAGGAGGGATAGCTAATACTAGAGAAGAGAGAGAGAGGATTCAAAAAGACCTAAATAAACTGGAGCAGTGGGCAGCAACCAACAGAATGGTTTTTAAAAGGGAAAAATGCAAAGTACTACATCTGGGCAATAAAAATGAAAAAAGCATATACAGAATGGGAGGAATAGAGCTAAGCAACAGTACATGTGAAAAAGACTTAGGTATACTAATAGATCATAGACTGAACATGAGTCAACAGTGTGATGCAGCAGCAAAAAAGGCAAATACAATTCTGGGATGTATTAACAGAAGCATACAGTCTAGATCACGTGAAGTCATTATCGGTCTTTACTCCTCTTTGGTCAGACCTCATCTGGAATACTGTGTACAGTTTTGGGCACCACATTTTAAAAAAGACATAGACAAACTGGAGCAAGTTCAGAGAAGAGCGACCAGAATGGTGACTGGTCTGCAAACCATGTCCTATGAGGAACGGTTGCAGGATTTGGGAATGTTTAGCTTGCAAAAAAGAAGACTGAGAGGAGACTTAATAGCTGTCTACAAATATGTCAAGGGCTGTCACATTGTAGAAGGATCATCTTTATTCTCATTTGCACAAGGAAAGACTAGAAGCAATGGGATGAAACTAAATGGGAGGAGACACAGATTAGATATTAGAAAAAACTTTTTGACAGTTAGGGTGATTAATGAGTGGAACAGGCTGCCACGAGAGGTGGTGAGTTCCCCTTCAATGGACGTCTTCAAACAGAGGCTGGACAGACATCTGTCTGAGATGATCTAGTGAATCCTGCTTTGAGCAGGGGGTTGGACCAGATGACCCAGGAGGTCCCTTCCAACTCTACCATTCTATGATTCTATGATTCTATGACATCACTAACATGGGTAGATGTCAGCTGCTGGCCTCTGATAGGCCGGTGGCAGGCATTGGTCTCTGCGCAGCAATACACTGAACTAAAGCGCAGCTGCCGGAAGCTCCTGGACCGGGCCGCGATCGTCAAGGGGTCTATGGTGCCTGCGCCCGCATATGCAGAAAGGACACCGAGGGGACGGAGGACAGGTGAGAAGAGACTTTTTTTTCTTATATATGTATGTGAAGAATGGAACAGCGGACATTCCTACAATATAGGGACCTGAATGGGGACATTCCTACAATATGGGAACCTGGACAGGAACATTCCTACAATGTGGGACCTGGATGGGGACATTCCTACAATGTGGGAGCTGAATGGAGACATTCCTACTATATGGGGGCCTGGATAGGAACATTCCTACAATGTGGGACCTGGATGGGGACATTCCTACTATGTGGGACCTGAATGGGGACATTCCTACAATATGGGGACCTGGATAGGAACATTCCTACAATGTGGGACATGGATGGGGACATTCCTACAATGTGGGACCTGAATGGGGACATTCCTACAATATGGGGACCTGGATAGGAACATTCCTACAATGTGGGACCTGGATGGGGACATTCCTACAATGTGGCACCTGAATGGGGACATTTCTGCAATATGGGGACCTGGATGGGGACATATCTACAATGTGGGGACCTGGATAGGGACATTCCTACAATGTGGGGACCTGGATGGGGACATATCTACAATATGGGGAACTGGATAGGGACATATCTACAATGTGGGAACTTGGATAGGAACATTCCTACAATGTGGGGACCTGGATAGGAACATTTCTACAATGTGGGGACCTGGATGGGGGACATTCCTACAAGATGGGGACATTATAACAAGATGGGGACCTAGATGGGGGACATTACGACAAGATGGGGACCTGTATGGGGGACATTACGACAAGTTGGGGACCTGAATGGGGGACATTACGACAAGATGGGGACCTGGATGGGGCATTACTACAAGATGAGGACCAGGATGGTGCATTACTACAAGTTGAGGACCAGGATGGGGCATTACTACAAGATGAGGACCAGGATGGTGCATTACTACAAGATGAGGACCAGGATGGGTCATTACTAAAAGATGAGGACCAGGATGAGACATTACTACAAGATGAGGGCCAGGATGAGGCATTAGATGAGGCATTACTACAAGATGAGGACCAGGATGAGTCATTAACCCCTTTACAACCCAAGGTGGTTTGCACATTAATGACCAGGCCAATTTTTACAATTCTGACCACTGTCACTTTATGAGGTAATTACTCCGGAACGCTTCAACGGATCTCCCTGATTCTGAGACTGTTTTTCGTGACATATTGTACTTCATGATTGTGGTAAAATTTCTTCGATATCACTTGCGTTTATTTGTGAAAAAAATGGAAATTTGGCAAAAATTTTGAAAATTTTGCAATTTTCAAAATTTGAATTTTTATGCCCTTAAATCAGAGAGATATGTCACACAAAATAGTTAATAAATAACATTTTCCACATGTCTACTTTACATCAGCACAATTTTGTAACCAAATTTTTTTTTTTACTGGGGAGCTATAAGGGTTAAAAGATGACCAGCGGTTTGTCATTTTTCCAACAAAATTTAGAAAACCATTTTTTTAGGGACCACATCATATTTAAAGTCACTTTGAGGGGTCTTTATGACAGAAAATATCCAAAAGTGATGCCATTCTAAAAACTGCACCCCTCAAGGTGCTCAAAACCACATTCAAGAACTTTATTAACCCTTCAGGTGCTTCACAGGAATTTTTGGAATGTGGAAGTAAAAAATCAACATTTAACTTTTTTCATAAAAATGTTACTTTAGACCCAATTTTTTTTATTTTCGCAGGGGTAACAGGAAAAAATAGACCCCAAAATTTGTTGATCAATTTCTCCTGAGTAAGCAGATACCCCATATGTGGAGGAAAACCACTGTTTGGGCGCACGGCAGGGTACGGAAGGGAAGGAGCGTCATTTGACTTTTTAAATGTAAAATTTGGTTGAATAATTAGCGGACGCAATATTACATTTGGGGAGCCCCTGATGTGCCTAAAAAGTGGAAACCCCCCACAAGTCACCCCATTTTGGAAACTAGACCCCTCAGGGAACTTATCTAGATGTGTGGTGAGCACCTTGAACCCCCAGGTGCTTCACAGAAGTTTATAACATTGAGCCGTAAAAATAAAATTTTCACATTATTCCCAGAAAAATGTTTTTCAGCCCCAGTTTTGCATTTTCATAAGGGTAACAGGAGAAATTGCACCATGCAGTTTGTTGCCCAATTTCTTCTGAGCAAGCAGATACCCCATATGTGGAGGAAAACCACTGTTTGGGCGCACGGCAGGGTTCGGAAGGGAAGGAGCGCCATTTGAATTTTTAAACGTAAAATTTGCTTCAATAATTAGCGGACGCCATATTGCATTTGGGGAGCCCCTGATGTGCCTAAACAGTGGAAACCCCCCACATGTGACCCCATTTTGGAAACTATACCCCTCAGGGAACTTATCTAGATGTGTGGTGAGCACCTTGAACCCCCAGGTGCTTCACAGAAGTTTATAGCATTGAGCCGTAAAAATAAAATTTTCAAATTTTTCCCACAAAAATGTTTTTTAGCCCCCACTTTTTCATTTTCATAAGGGTAACAGAAGAAATTGCACTATGCAGTTTGTTGTTCAATTTCTCCTGAGTTAGCATATACCCCATATGTGGGGGAAAACCACTGTTTGGGAGCGCGGCAGGGTTCGGAAGGGAAGGAGCGCCATTTGACTTTTTGATTGTAAAATTTGCTTGAATAATTAGCAGATGTGCCCCTGATGTGCCTAAACAGTGGAAACCCCCCACAAGTGACACCATTTTGGAAACTAGACCCCTCGGGGAACTTATCTAGATGTGTGGTGAGCACCTTGAACCACCAGGTGCTTCACAGAAGTTTATAACATTAAGCCGTAAAAATAAAATTTTCACATTTTTCCCACAAAAAATGTTTTTCAGCCCCCACTTTTGCATTTTCATAAGGGTAACAGAAGAAATTGCACTATGCAGTTTGTTGTTCAATTTCTCATGAGTTAGCAGATACCCCATATGTGGGGGCAAACCACTGTTTTGGCGCGCGTCAGGGTTCGGAAGGGAAGCAGCACCATTTGACTTTTTGATTGTAAAATTTGCTTGAATAATTAGCGGATGTGCCCCTGATGTGCCTAAACAGTAGAACCCCCCCTCCAAGTGACACCATTTTGGAAACTAGACCCCTTAGGGAACTTATCTAGATGTGTGGTGAGCACCTTGAACCCCCAAGTCCTTTACAGAAGTTTATAACATGGAGCCGTGAATATAAAAAAATCAAACTTTTTCCACAACAATGATGTTTTAGCCCCAATTTTTTTATTTTCACAAGGGTAAGAGGAGAAAATGGACCCCAAAAACTTCTGTGCAATTTCTCCTGAGTACGTCAATACCCCATATGTAGGGAAAATACAGTGTTTGGGCGCACGGCAGAGTTCAGAAGGGAAGGAGCACTGTGTGACTTTTTGAACGCAAAATTGGCTGGAATCGATAGCGGACGCCATGTCGCGTTTGAAGAGCCCCTGATGTGCTTAAATAGTTGAAACCCCCCACAAGTGACCCCATTTTGGAAACTACACCCCTCAAGGATTTTATCAAGGGGTTTAGTGAACATTTTGAACCCAGAGGTACGACACAAAATTTGATGACATTAGGTCATCATATTGAATAAGTTGTCAATAGTCTTGAGCGCAAGTGCTCGCTACTTGAGTTTGCATCGGGTACTCAGGTATGCACCATGTATCACAGGTGCTCAAGTGAAATGCTCGAGTACCCTCCCGCATGTTTCACGGTTAAGAGACACCCCCAAAAAAACATGCGGGGATCGCTCGAGCATGGCAGGCAATCCCCGCGAGGTTATTTTGGCCGCGAAGCATATGGGGCGGAGACTCGAGCACCCGCGATGCTCAATGCATACCCGAGTACCCGATGCAAACTCAAGTAGCGAGCACTTGTGTTCAACACTAGTTGCCATATCGTCATCTTTTTATTTTTTTTTTAATAAAAAAAAAACAACCCTTACCCCCAACCCTAACCCTACCCTAGCCCAACCCTGACACGAACCCTAACATTAGCACAACCCTAACCCCAACCCCAGCCCTAGTGTTTATTTTTTACGCCGTTCCTCGTGCGGTATAAGTGATTAGACGACCTTATTCTTCGGGTCGGTGCGACTACAGAGATACCAGAATGATATCGGGTTTTTATGATTGACAGCTGTCACACACTAAAAGACACATATTTTGTAAAATCTAGTTATTGCATCGCCATATTTTGAGAGCTATAATTTTTCCATATTTTGGCCGACAGAGTCATGTGATGGATTTTTTTTTGCGGGACAAGTTGACGTTTTTATTGGTGCCATTTTCAGGCACGTGACATATTTTGATCGCTTTCTATTCCAGCTTTTGTGAGGCAGAATAAACAAAAACCTACAATTCAGGAATTGTTTTTTTTTTTTTAATTATTCTACTCCGCGTGTGGTAAAATTGATAAGATAGCTTTATTCTTCGGGTCAGTACGTTTACAGCGGTACCACATTTATATCGTTTTTCTATGTTTTGGCGCTTTTACACAATAAAAGACATTTTATAGAAAAAAATATTATTTGCATCGCTTTATTCTGAGAGCTATAACTTTTTGAATTTTCGGAATATGGAGCTGTATGGCGGCTTGTTTTTTGCGGGACAAGATTACGTTTTCAGCGGTACCATTTTTATTTATATTCATTTTTTTCATCGCGTGTTATTCCATTTTTTGTTTGGCGGTATGATGATAAAGCCTGTGTGCGCGCACGATCGCCATGACGTACTAATACGGGTCAGGCTCTTAAAGCCCAGGGCACAGGCGCGTATTAGTACGTCATGGGCTGTAAAGGGGTTAATACAAGATGAGGACAAATTCAAAAGGTGTATAGAAAAAAAAATGATATCACTAAAAATGTCATTTTGTCACGCAAAGAATGCGGACCATCTACCCAGCCTTGTTTGAGACCCTTGCTTTATAAAGTATCTTTGCTTAACAAACAGTTGTTTCTGAGAAGCTAATGATAGCAAATGATCAGGCAATATTTTCTGTGCATTTTCCCATTTCATTCTACTTGTGCTTCCTTTTCGCAAACATTCTGTTGCAATTTTTAGGTTAACTCCTTTATTTTGGATTTTATCTTATTGATCTCCCCTATGCATATTCCCCGTACATATGCTTTCATAGCATCCCATATAAATCTCGTAGATGACGACCCATCATTAAAACGAAAATATTCTAAGATTCTAGAGCTAAGAGTAGGACCAATTAGTTGCAGCCAAAAAGGATTGATGTGCCATGTATATTCCCCCGGAGACCTCACAGCACCCATCTGCAGTTGTACCTGTATAGGCGAGTGGTCAGAGACACACCTTGGCAGATACCTCACCGATTTAATATAGGGTATGATTGATTCAAAGCCAATAGCTTGGTCTATTCTTGACAAAGAATGATGGGAGGCGAAGTAACAGGAATATTGTCTGACATCAGGGTGCCGTATTCTCCATAGGTCCACTATGCCTACCTCCTCTAGCAGATAATGTAGAGATGTATATTGAGCATTTTGAAAAATATTTCCAGTATGGAATTTATCCCAGAAAGGGTGGAGGTAGGTGGTAAAATCCCCTCCCCCTGCGAGGTTGGGATTTAGGAGGATGTTAGTTTTAGATCAGTTGCAGAACGGAGGGCACGGGAGGGGTGATAGACAGAAATGAGGGATGAGATATAGGGTGGTGCAGAACTGTGGAGGGCTTTATGGGTGAGAGAGATGAGTTTGTATTGTATTCTGTGGTGAATAGGTAACCAGTGCAATGACTGGCACTGGTTAGAGGCGTTGGTGAAGCGGCCTGATAGAAATACGATCCTGGCTGCTGCATTCAGAATGGATTGGAGAGGAGAGAGTTTGTTTAGAGGGAGACCGATTAGAAGAGAGTTGCAGCAGTCCAGACGAGAGTGAATAAGAGCGACAGTAAGAGTTTTTGCAGTATCAAAGGTGAGAAAATGTGGGGCTCTGGAGATGTTTTTAAGGTGTAGGTGACATGAGTGAGTGAGTGATTGTAGCCCAGTCAAGAGAGCTTGTAAAAGAACTTCTACATGATGTTTCAAGGATGGAAAGAGACTGCCATCTACTGGCCAGACGCAGTCAAGCGGAACCAAGATATGCAAGAGAAGTTGCAGGGAGAGCAAGTTCAGACGCTGGACCTGATCAGGTGACTTCCAGGAAGGAGTTCTGGAAAATAAGAGGCCAGCACGCCAAACCTGAGGGGTCTTTGGCGCCAAGCAGCAGAAAGGAGCAGATGTGTTCCCTGCGTCCTGAGAAACCCCGCGTGACAGGCCTAAGCCAGAGGCCTGTGAGGTGCCACAGCCGGGCACCGGTAAAAGAGCTCCGGATATCTCGTGGATGTTACCTGAGTGCTGTGCCTGCTGAGGAGACTAGGAACCTAATTGCGGTGCTGAGTGAGTTCGCAGAACCCGACGTTGCCCGCCGACAGATGAGGCCTGGACCCCCCTATCCAAGGCTCGAGAGACTGCCTCCAACAGCCAAGCAAAGAGGAGTTGAGAGACGGTTGCCCCAGGAAAGTCACGCCAGCGGAAGCGAAGGAGCTGCATACGTGAACAGGGCCGTCACTTCCACTGTTCACCCACAGTACCGGGGACAATTGGGTTTAGATACTCAGGTTGGGAGGGGAACGGTTGGGACTAAAGGAGCACAACGTGATCTAATTGAATTTATGCGGAAGAGACTCACGGCCTAGCGTGAATAACCGATGACCCTCGCTAGGGCCAAATGTACAGTTAAAGAACTTACGTGGTGTCTCCCATGACTGAGAGCATCACCCTACTTAAGAGACTTCGCCTTACTTAAGAGACTTCACCTTACTTAAGAGACTTCACCCTACTAAAGAGACTGCACCTTACTTAAGAGACTTCACCTTACTTTGAGAGGCTTCATCTTACTTTGAGGGGCTTCATCTTACTTTGAGAGACTGCGTCTTATTTTGAGAGATTTTGCCTTTTGATGATATATTGAATTACTGTTCATTACCCTTGTTACTAATCCCTTGTTCAGAATACCTGTTGCATAAAATTGTTTATTTTAATCTCAGACTGTTCTCGTCTTGTGTCTCTGTGCATTGCATTCCCGCACCTGCATTACATTTGGCGTAGTCGGCAGGATGCAACATTCAGACGCAGAGATGGGGGATCAGTCTGTGGCTGGGTCCAGTCGGACCCATATACCCCTGGGGGCTATGCTCAGCCATCTTCCCAAGTTTTCAGGGGATGGCATGTCACTGTGGGACTGGGTAGAAAGACTGAGAAGTATGCTACGGATGTACCCCCTTGATCCCCTAGCCCAGGCGGAGCTGGCCCTCCTAACCCTTGATGGAGAGGCCCGACAGACTGTGATGTACCGCCCACCTGGGGACCGTGACACCGTGGATAAAGTGATAAAAATTTTAGAGGACATGCACGGTGACGCTACAGATTTGGGACACTTGCGCTTACGGTTGTTCCAGCAGGTCCAAGGGGAAAAAGAGACAGTAAATCAGTATGTTAATGCGTTGCAGGAAGTGACGGCCCATATCACTAAGAAAGCTCGAGATGGGAACCAAGGACTGGGACCATTGGATGAGGTGTTGCGTGACCAACTGATTGCCGGCTTGAAAGACCCTATCCTGAGGCAGAGCCTGAAGGTGCGGCTGCGATTGAGCCCTGATATGGGCTTCCTGGAGGTAGGGGCTGAAGCTAGAGTCCTGGAGAGAGAAGTTCCTGTTCTCAAAGCCACAGTTAGAAGTCAAGAGGCAATTGCTCCTGGATTCACCAACCAAGAGCCTGATTGGGTACGGGAAATACGTCAGGAAATTCAAGACATTCAGGGTGAGCTGAATGCTATTAGAAAGCCCCCTACTGCCCCCTTGCCGACGGACCATACTGCTCAACGTGGACGGAGACCAGAACGAGAGAGCCATTCCTACCCAGCCCCAGCACGGCATGTACCCGACCTATCGGCAGAAAGAGGACCGGAGTGCTGGACTTGCGAAGGTAGGGGGCATATCTCCAAAGACTGTCCCAACCGAGAAAGGAGGAGGAGGGGACAGCCGTTAAACTAAAATGCCCCACGGTTGTGGAGCATACCGTGGGATCTCGTGCTTCAGAGAGTAGAAGAGGGAGCTCTGAAGACATTGTCTCCGAGAGGCCCATCATCTGGGCTGAATTCAATGGGCAGCGGATCCGCTGTTTGATGGACACCGGGTCTCAAGTGACCACTATGCCTGAGACGTATTTCCAAAGTCACTTTCCTGAAGTCACTCATTCCTGCCGGGAACCCACTGTCAAATTGGTGGCGGCCAATCAACTACCTATCCCAGTAGCGGGAGTAGTATGGATGTCCATGCGGGCATGTGGAAAGGACCTCGGTCGAAAAGGGATCGTACTAACCACAGGGCCCGGAGGCGATGGGCCCATTGTAACCCTGGGCATGAATGTGCTGAAAGAAGTCGGACAGTTCCTGGCTGAGGGCTGTAGCAAAAACAACTGGACCCATGCCACTCGAGACCCAGCTAGCAAGAGAGTGTTCCAACACCTCGTGCGGGTCAGCCAGATTCAAAAATTGCCCGCTACCTCTCAGTACCTTGGCAAGGTATCGATACCGCTCGAAGCCACAATGACACTGCCGGTGGGACAGACTGTACTCACGTTGCCGGTGCTGGCACATGTGTCCTTAGAGGGCGTGGACATTCAAACTGAACCGATGGAAGGAGAAGAAGCGCCCTCTGGACTCCTGATTGCTCTAACCCTGGCCACCGTGCGGCACGGCCGAGTACAAGTGCGCTGCATCAATTTAGGTGGCACCAGTTTACAGTTGTTGCCCCGACAAGAGGTGGCGCGAGTGTACATAATGCCAGAGGCCCTTACTAGAGCGGACGCTATAGGGCTGGCACCTGTGGAAGGAAAACCATGGACCCTGGAGGTATCCCTCAACAGCCAGGAGAATGGAAGAGAACCGTTGGCTGGACGACACCTTCTGGAAGAAATGGAGGCTAATCTGACTGAGTTTTCTGCTGGACAAGTAAGGCAGATCGAACAACTTCTACAGCGAAATCAGGGAGTGTTTGCACAGCATGAAGATGATTTCGGGTGCACTTGGGACATTCAGCACGAAATACCCACCGGAAATACTGCTCCCTTCCGAGAGAGATATCGGCAGATCCCGCCTCAAATGTACCAGGAGGTGAAAGAGCTGTTGGCCCACATGTTGCGGAACGGTGTGATCCGTGAAAGTCAGAGCCCCTGGGCGGCTCCGATCGTGCTGGTCCGAAAGAAGGATGGTACCCTGAGATTTTGCGTGGACTATCGAAAGCTGAATGCCTGTACAGTCCGGGACTCCTATCCACTCCCCCGAATCGAAGAGTCGCTATCTGCACTAGGGAGCGCCAAATTCTTCTCTTCCCTCTACCTGGCCTGTGGATATTGGCAGGTCCCAGTAGCTGAGAAGGATCATCCGAAGACCGCTTTTGTTCTCCCTATGGGCCTGTTTGAGTTCAATCGGATACCGTTCGGACTAACAAATGTGCGAGGGACCTTCCAACGGCTGATGGAGAGATGCTTGGGGGACCTCAACTTTGAAGCCACTTTAATATATCTGGACGATATAATTATCTATTCTGCTACGTTTGAGGATCATCTCCGCTGATTGGAAGAAGTGTTAGAACGGCTTCAGAGACATGGCCTGAAAATTAAGCCTCGAAAGTGTCGTCTCTTCAAACGAGAAATTGAGTATCTGGGGCACACTGTGTCCAGTGCAGGAGTACACCCCACTGCAGAGAAAGTAGCTGCCGTGCAGAAGTGGCCCACGCCTGCCAACCTAAGGGAACTGAGGGCGTTCCTGGGGCTTGCTGGATACTACCGCAGATTCATTAAAGACTTCGCTAAGATTGCGATCCCGCTCAATGAATTGCTGAGAGGAACAGCTGGGGGAGCCAAGCGACAGCCCATCCAGTGGGGCC
This sequence comes from Phyllobates terribilis, assembly GCF_046119375.1. NCBI lineage: Eukaryota > Metazoa > Chordata > Amphibia > Anura > Dendrobatidae > Phyllobates > Phyllobates terribilis. The sequence goes on from NW_027362821.1 coordinate 6,282,912, forward strand.
CACGACAAGAAGAGGCATTCCGAGCATTGAAATTGGCGCTAAGAGATGACCCAATCTTGGCCTTCGCCGACTTTTCGCAGCCTTTCGTGTTGTACACCGATGGAAGCTTGCATGGACTGGGAGCAGTGCTGGCTCAAGTACAAGGAGGAAAAGAGCGAGTGATCGCGTATGCCAGCAGGTCACTCCGAGATACGGAGAAGAATCCGGAGAACTACAGTTCGTTTAAGCTGGAGCTACTAGCACTGGTGTGGGCCATGACCGAGAAATTTGCTGAGTACTTGTCAGGGTCAGAAGTGCAAGTGCAGACAGATAACAACCCTTTGGCCCACTTGGAGAATGCCAAACTGGGCGCGTTAGGACAGCGGGGGGTCGCAAGGATGTCCAAATGCCAGTATAAGATTGCCTATTGGTCCAAGGCCCTGAACACCCATGCCGATGCCCTGTCCCGGGTCACTCAGGTGGGGCCGTAGGAGGACAGAGATGAGGAGCTCGAAGGCGACGAGATTCCGGATTTCAGCCAGTTCGTCGCTGCCCAAGAGACCAGAGAGGAGCCAAAGCCCACTCAGATTCTGGGCCGTTCAAGAGACGAATGGATACATCTGCAGCAATCCGATCCGGAGTTAGCAAAATTGAGGGAATGGGTCACCCTTAATCAAAGACCCGACCAGGAAACCAGAGCTGCTTCGCTTCCAACTACCCTACAAATCCTAGGTCAGTGGGAGAGGCTTCTCCTGAAGTACGGCTTGCTATGCCGAAGAATCCAGCTGCCTCGAGAGTTTGATGTTTACTGGCAGGTGGTAGTTCCAGGAGCGCTAGTAACACAGCTAGCCCAAGAAGCTCATAGAAGAGGTGCTCACTTCGGAGTAGAAAAGACCTTTCGGTGGTTGCAACGGCTGGTGTATTGGCCTCAACTGCAGCAAGAAGTCGAGGGAGTCTGCCGAGCCTGTCGCCAGTGTGAGTTGAATAAGCCCCCGGAACAAAGAGCTCCCATTCAGACCATCCGAACTTCTGCCCCCTTGGAGGTCTTGATGATTGACTACTTGATGATAGGAACTTCATACAATGGTTATGGACACTGTTTGGTCATGACTGATCACTTCACCAAGTTCGCAGTAGTGACGCCTACTAAAGACCAGACGGCAGAAGCCGCAGCTAAGGCCATCTGTCAAGATTTCATCCGGATTTATGGGTGCCCGAAGCGAATACATTCTGACCAGGGGACCTGCTTCCAAGGGCGAGTGATGGATGAGTTGTACCGCATCTATGGAATCGACCGTTCCCGAACAACGCCCTACCACCCGCAAGGGAACAGCGCATGCGAGCGCTTTAACCGAACCCTGTTGCAAATGTTGCGAACGCTGGAAGCGGACAAACAGATGAAGTGGACCGAATACGTGTCCGAGCTGGTGTGGGTGTATAATAATCGAGTTCATGCGACCACCGGCTACACCCCTTACATGTTGCTGTTTGGAAGAAGTGGCCGAGAAATCAGTGAACTGGAGCTAGACTCAGAAGACCCCGGCCCGGGCGGTAGCCCAAGTACCTGGATTCGAGAACACCGGCGTCGGCTCGATACAGTGAGAAGACTGGTTGCTCAGAAGTTTCAGGAAGTAGAGCATGCAGTTCGGCCCTCGACGACAGGTGGATCACTTCAGCCAGGAGACCGAGTGCTGGTGAGGGCTAAACGATTTGGAAGTAAACTGGACCATCGCTGGGAGGCGATACCATATCGGGTGGTGAAGAAAGTTCACCCAGAAAACCCAGTCTACGAGGTTAGGCCCGAAGGGGATGACGCCGCGACACCCAGGGTGTTGCACCGTAATATGCTGCGACCTTGCTCCTCTGAAGCAGAAGTCTGTAACGGAGTTGGGCCCCCAGACGTATTGGCTGAAGTGCCACATGCAGGAACCTTAGGGGATGAAGAAGGATGGGCCACAATGCAGTTGGACCCATCAGAACCGTTGATGCCAACCCCGAGTGGAATTCCAAATGAGTCGGGAAATGATTTGCAATCCCCAGTGGTTGATTCCTCGGATCTCCCGGAGTCACCTCCGCAAGAAGAGCTCCGCAGAACTGAGTGGGCTAATGCCGGAATCCCTCCTAACCGGTATGCTCAGGAAGAGTTCATCTGGTCTCAAATCCAACAGAAAACGCAGGAGTGTGCCCAACTCCTGTCTGAGATTGCACTGCCTGGAAGGAGGCATCAGCCCACTCGCCCGAGGACTGGCGAGCAAAAAGGAGGGAGGAATGTAGCCCAGTCATGAGAGCTTGTAAAAGAACTTCTACATGATGCTTCAAGGATGGAAAGAGACTGCCATCTACTGGCCAGACGCAGTCAAGCGGAACCAAGATATGCAAGGGAAGTTGCAGGGAGAGCAAGTTCAGACGCTGGACGTGATCAGGTGACTTCCAGGAAGGAGTTCCGGAAAATAAGAGGCCAGCGCGCCAAACCTGAGGGGTCTTTGGCGCCAAGCAGCAATAAGGAGCAGACGTGTTCCCTGCATCCTGAGAAACCCCGCGTGACAGGCCTAAGCCAGAGGCCTGTGAGGTGCCACAGCCGGGCACCGGTAAAAGATCTACGGATATCTCGCGGATGTTACCTGAGTGCTGTGCCTGCTGAGGAGACTAGGAACCTGATTGCGGTGCTGAGTGAGTTTGCGGAACCCGACGTCGCCCGCCGACAGACGAGGCCTGGACCCCCCGATCCAAGGCTCGAGAGACTGCCTACAACAGCCAAGCAGAGAGGAGTTGAGAGACGGTTGCCCCAGGAAAGTCATGCCAGCGGAAGCGGAGGAGCTGCATACGTGAACAGGGCCGTCACTTCCACTGTTCACCCACGGTACCGGGGACAATTGTGTTTAGATACTCAGGTTGGGAGGGGAACGGTTGGGACTAAAGGAGCACAACGTGATCTAATTGAATTTATGCGGAAGAGACTCACGGCCTAGCGTGAATAACCCGTGACCCCCGCTAGGGCCAAATGTACAGTTAAAGAACTTACGTGTTGTCTCCCATGACTGAGGGCATCACCCTACTTAAGAGACTTCGCCTTACTTAAGAGACTTCACCTTACTTAAGAGACTTCACCGTACTAAAGAGACTGCACCTTACTTAAGAGACTTCACCTTACTTTGAGAGGCTTCACCTTACTTTGAGAGACTGCGTCTTATTTTGAGAGATTTTGCCTTTTGATGATATATTGAATTACTGTTCATTACCCTTGTTACTAATCCCTTGTTCAGAATACCTGTTGCATAAAATTGTTTATTTTCATCTCAGACTGTTCTCGCCTTGTGTCTCTGTGCGTTGCATTCCCGCACCTGCATTACATGATTGTATATGGGGGATAAAGGAAAGTTGTGTGTCAAATATGACTCCAAGACATCAAGCTTGCTGCTTGGGGGTTATGGTGGCTCAACCCAAGAAAATTGAAAAGTCAGGTATAGGTAGGTTAGTAGAGAGAGAAAAAAACAAGGAGTTCAGTTTTGGAGAGATTCAGTTTCAGATAGAGGGAAGACATGATGTTAGAGACAGCAGACAGACAATCACTGGTATTTTGTATTAGAGTGGGGGTGATGTCAGGTGAAGAGGTGTATAGTTGGGTGTCATCAGCATTGAGATGGTACTGGAAATCAAATCTGCTGATGGTTTGTCCAATAGGAGCAGTACACAAGGAGAAGAGGAGGGGACCTAGGACTGATCCTTGTGGAACCCCGATAGTAAGAGAAAGATTAGAGGAAGAAGAGCCGGCAAAAGATACCGTGAAGGAGCGGTCAGAGGTAGGAGAAGAACCAGGAGGGAGCGGTGTCCTTGAAGCCTATACAGCGGAGCATAGTGAGGAGGAGCTGATGATCTACAGTGTCAAAAGAGAGATCCAGGAGAAACAGCAGGGAGTAGTGAACATTAGATTTAGCTGTTAGTAGATCATTAGGGACTTTAGTGAGGGCAGTTTCAGTAGAGTGTGAGGAGCGGAAACCGGATTGTAAAGGGTCGAGAAGAGAGTTATCTGAGAGATAGCGGATTAGGCGGGAATGGACCAGGCGTTCCTGGAGTTTAGAGATGAAGGGAAGATTAGAGACCGGTCTGTAGTTAGCAGTGCAGTTCTGGTCCAGGGATGGCTTTTTCAGTAAAAGGGTTATGATGGCATGTTTAAGTGAGGAGGGAAAGATACCTGAAGAAAGAGAGAGGTCAAATATTTTAGTTAGGTGGGTAGTGATGTCAAGGTAAAATATATATATTATAGAAAATCAATTAGTTTATTTTAATAGATTACCTAATCAGTGTGAATTAATATAGAGATGATGGCATAATCTATGTGTATGTATGTATGCAAATGTGTATATGCACATTGATTATGTTAATAGTTAATGATATATAACAGTTTCTGTTCTCAGGCTATGTGCCCACGATGCAGAAATGCTCCGGATTTTTCCTGAGCGTTTCTGCATCTCCCTGGCAGAAAAAATGTATGCGGATTGTACATGCGGATTGTACATGCGGATTGTACATGCGGATTTTACATGTGGATTGTACATGCGGATTTTACATGTGGATTGTACATGCGGATTTTACATGCGCTTTTCCTGCCAGGGACAAGCGGATGTGAAGCTTTCTTCACATGCATTTCCGCATGCGCATTGAAAAGCGCTTTCCAAGCGATTTTAACATCACTTGGAAAGTGCTTGACAACTTGGTCACACTATATAAATCCATGCAAACGGCATGGATTTATATAGTGTGTCCGAAAGAATGTTAAAAAATAAAAAATAAATGTCATACTTACCTTCTGATGGCCCCCGGTGTCTTTATCCGATGCGTCTCAGCTTGCCGGCAGCTCGCGGTACACTGAAGGACCTGCCGTCACATGACTAAATGACGTCAGCGCAGGTCCTTGAGTCCACCGCGATCTGCCGGCAAGCCAAGACAAGCACACTGGGGGCCATCAGAAGGTAAGTATAATATTTATTTTTTATTTTATTCTTTTTTTACAGGTACTATGGTACCTGGGTCCGGAGGAGAGTCTCCTCTTCTGCAGACCCGGGTACCATCCGCACATTGAAATGCATGGAATGCGCATGAACAGATCCAGTGATGCGGATTCCATGCGTTCCAATGCAAGTCAATGGCGGCGAAAACGCAGCGCTTGCGCAAAATAATTGATCGTGCTGCGTTTTTTTCCGCAATGATAAGACGCAGCGGAAATTTCTGCAGCATGTGCACAGCACATGCGGATTATCATTGGGGAACATGGCAGGCCTTCTACCAAGCGTTTTTTAAGCGTTTCTGAAGCGGAATTGCCGCTGCGGAAACGCTTAAAAACGCATCGTGGGCACACAGCCTTATTGTAGACATGAACAACTACATGATTTCCTGGGAATGACGTATGCATGTGCATGGCTGATAACAGAGAGATTCATGTCGAGTTGGCAAAGATGGCGCTGAGAGACAACTACACCCCTCCCATCCGAATTCCTAAGGTGTTACTGAGGCCAGGAGATACATGGATGAGCAAATTGCAGTGTGCCAAGTTATCAGAAGGAGCAATGAATTTTACTAATTCCACCTAGAAGTAGAATACTATATAACCCCATGTCTACATAATAAAGTATGTCATTTTGCAGGGTTTAGTCTCTGAGTGAAGTTTTTCAACCATATTAGCAAATTTGGTTGATTTGCATTCACTCGGACATCTTTAATTAAGAGGAGAGCAGTTACCTAGTGTATCTTAAATTGGTGAAACCTCCACAGTGACAGCTGGGGAAAGGAACTGAATGAGCTGTGAGGGAATAGGGTCACTGTTGCAGGTTGTAGGGCGGGAAGAAGGGAGGAGTCTGGTCACTTCTTCTTCTGTGACCAGCTCAAAGATGGAAAGTGAACTTGAGGTGCGGGAGGGAAGGGAATCCAGACTCTGAGGGGATTGTGTAAAAATGTCTTGACAGATATGATTGATTTTTTGTAGGAAATAAGTGGCCAGATCGTCAGCGCTTAGGTTGGTGACGGGGGTCTGTACTTTAGAGCTCAGGAGGGAGTGGAAGGTTTCAAAGAGTCGTTTAGGATTGTTGGAGATGTGATGAGAGTGGTAAAGTAGACTTGTTTAGCCGGATGGAGAGCAGAATTAAGTTTTGAGCATGAACTTATAGTGGATGAAGAGAAACCAAAAACAAGAAAAATACCCAAATAATTGAAAGTAAATGTATAGTGGATGAAGTTTTCTGTCAAAAGAGATTTTCTCCACAGATGCTCCACTCACAAAATAAGAATACTTTGTATGTACAATAAGGCAGGTACATAACTCATCATAGCTCAACATTTCCCGCTCATAATAGAATAACGGAATAGATTCAGGGATAGGCATTTTTTCATAATGGTATATGAAAAGTGCTTGGAGAAAACCGCCTCAAGGAGAAGTCTCTCATCCAGCTCCATTTCGCCGAGATCTCTTATTGGCATCCATTCATGATAAAGCATCTGGAAGGGAGTCAAACATATGAACTCCACCCTGAGCCGAGCAGGGTAGATTATAGAATAGGAAATTTGCTTTTCACAGAGCCTCCTTTTTCTATCCCAGAACTTGACCCTCTTCTTCTGAACTTCTGTTGAAAAGTCAGGATAATTAGATATTTTCCTTCCATCAAGGGTAAGTGAAGAGTGGTCCCTGGCCTTTCGTAGGATAAGGTCACTCTCTTTAAAATTTTGTAATTTGATGAGTACAGGTCTTGGTGGAGCTCCCGGTGGCAAAGGACATGTAGGAATTCTGTGAGCTCTTTCAATTGCAAAAAATTGAGAGAGAGTGTCTTTGCCGAACATTGTAGTCAGCCAGGATTCAAAAAAATCAACTGAATTACGACCCTCCGCTTTTTCATGAACCCCGACTAAACGTATGTTATTTCGCCGATGCCTATTCTCTAGGTCATCAACCTTCTTGAGAAGGGCATTGATATTCTGAAGACCTCTTCTGAGATATTTATGTATAGTAGGTGTAACGGGTCGGGGAGGTGGAACCTCTGAGCTGCAATACAAAGGGGAAGTCCTTGTAAGGAAGCGGGTGACTCCCAGGGAAGGCAAGCAGATAGTCACAGCCAGTGACGGGGACAGTCTCTGGGTAAGCGGGCAGGTGGTCACGGCAGGTGACGGGGACAGTCTCTGGGTAGACAGGCAGGTGGTCACGGCAAGTGACGGGGACAGTCTCTGGGTAGACAGTCAGGTGGTCACGGCAAGTGACGGGGACAGTCTCTGGGTAGACAGGCAGGTGGTCACGGCAAGTGACGGGGACAGTCTCTGGGTAGACAGGCAGGTGGTCACGGCAAGTGACGGAGACAGTCTCTGGGTAGACAGACGAGGCGGATACCTGACAGGTAACTGGTGGACGCTCCCAGGTGAGGGGTCTGACAGACGAGGCGGGAGACAGGCAGGTAACTGGTGGACGCTCCCAGGTGAGCGGTCTGGCAGACAAGGCAGGTAACAGGCAGGTAACTGGTGGACGCTACCAGGTGAGCGGTCTGACAGACGAGGCAGGTAACAGGCAGGTAACTGAAGGACGCTCACAGGTGAATGGTCTGACAGACGAGGCAGGTAACAGGCAGGTAACTGATGGATAACAGGCTGGCAGGCAGGACGAGAAGTCAGGCTAGCAGCGGGACCTGAGGGCTGAAGCACAGGAAGTCACAGTGCAAACAACTTTGCTCGGGCACCTCCATTTTGGAGGAGGTGCCTTATATATGGGAGCTCCACCAGCAATTGGCTGGGGACTCCTTAGGATGGCGCGCGCGGCCCCTTTAAGAGAGAGGGAGCGCGCGCGCGCCCTAAGCACAGTGCCCGGGAAGCAGCGAGCGCTACCAGCAGCGCGGGGAGAGGACGCCAAGGACGGATCAGGGAGGTGAGGGGAACGGCGTCTCTGCCTAGCAGGAGGCAGGGACGCCGACGCTACAGTACCCCCCCCCCCTTTAGGCCCCCCATTTTTTAGGACAGAGAGAAATTTATCAAGGATGAGCGGGGCATGGATGTTCTCCCGGGGCTCCCACGTTCTCTCCTCAGGACCAAACCCCTTCCAATCCACTAGAAAAAAGGTCTTTCCTCTTACCCTTTTGGTGGCCAGAATGCTCTCTACCTCAAACTCGTCTTCAGCAGAGACTGGAGCAGGAGGCGTACCTGTAGACTTGGAAAAAGAGTTAAGTACCACGGGTTTGAGGAGAGATACATGGAAGGAGTTGGGAATCCGCAAGTTGGCCGGGAGTTTCAATTTATAGGCCACCGGGTTGATTTGTTTGATAACTTCCTGTGGGCCGATGAACCGAGGCCCTAACTTGTAGGAAGGAATCTTGAGCCGGACATATTTGGACGAGAGCCAGACTTTATCTCCAGGACGGAATTGGGGCGGATCCAGACGTCTTTTGTCAGCCTGTTTCTTCATCCGCTCGGAGGACAGAAGAAGTGCAGATCTGGTACTCTCCCAAATGGAGGAGAATTCGCTAACAAGGGATACCGCGGCCGGATTATCCACCGAGGTGGAGACGGGAAACGGGATCCGAGGATGTTGACCGTAGACAATAAAAAACGGGGATTTGGAGGAAGACTCGCTCTCGTGATTATTATAGGAAAATTCGGCCCACGGTAAAAGATCCACCCAGTCGGAATGGTGGGCATTAACAAAGTGCCGGAGGTAACTGGTTAAAATTTGGTTGATCCGCTCTACTTGACCATTGGACTGTGGGTGATAAGCAGAGGAGAAGTCCAAGGTGACCCCCAGCAGTTTACACATGGCTCTCCAGAAGCGAGAGGTGAACTGAACTCCTCGGTCGGATACGATGTGGAGAGGGAGACCATGAAGACGGAAAATATGATGGATAAAATCTTTAGCCAATTCAGATGCAGACGGAAGACCCGGCAGGGGAATGAAGTGAGCCATCTTAGAGAAGCGGTCAGCGACCACCCAAATGACCGTACAACCAGCAGAGACAGGGAGATCCGTTATAAAGTCCATGGCTATATGCTGCCACGGGGCAGCAGGTATGGGAAGAGGCAGAAGGCGGCCGGCTGGCAGATGTCTCGGAGCCTTGTTGCGGGCGCAGGACGCACAGGCTGAGACAAAGTCTATTACGTCCTTGTGCAGGGTAGGCCACCAGTAATGCCGGGTAATAAGCAGGAGGGTCTTTTTCTGGCCAGCATGGCCAGCTAGCTTAGACGAATGTCCCCAGTGTAGGACTTTCTCACGATCAGGTACTGTTACGAACGTCTTACCGGGTGGAAGACGATTTAGATCCACGGGAGCCACCAACATTACCTTGGCGGGGTCGATGATGTGCTTTGGCTCCTCCTCTAGATCGGAGAACAAAAAGGATTGGGACAAGGCATCAGCTTTGATATTTTTGTCTGCCGGGCGAAAATGAAGAATGAAATCAAAGCGGGCGAAGAACAAGGACCACCGGGCTTGGCGCGGGTTAAGTCTTTGGGCACTCTGGAGATAAGCCAAGTTTTTGTGATCCGTGTAGATTATTACCGGGTGAAGAGTCCCCTCGAGCAGGTAACGCCACTCCTACAGTGCCAACTTAATGGCTAATAATTCTCGGTCTCCTATAGAATAATTGCTCTCAGATGAGGAGAAGAGTTTGGAGAAGAAGCCGCAGGTTACCATTCTTCCGGATGATGACTTTTGGATGAGCACCGCTCCGGCTCCGGAGGAGGAAGCATCTACTTCTAAGAAGAATTGTTTGTTGCTGTCCGGACGGTGCAGCACAGGAGCGGAGGAGAAAGCTTGTTTCAAAGACAGGAAGGCCTCCTCTGCCTCGGGCGGCCATTCTTTGGGATTAGCGCCCTTACGGGTGAGCGCAGAGATAGGGGCAGTCCGGGAAGAGAAGTGCGGAATGAAGAGGCGGTAGTAGTTGGCGAATCCCAGGAACCGCTGGATAGCCTTCAACCCCTCTGGTCGAGGCCACTTCTGGATGGCAGAAAGTTTCTCAGGATCCATTCGTAGACCGGTCTGAGAGATGATGTAGCCCAGAAATGGAAGCGAGGTCTGCTCAAAGAGGCACTTCTCAAATTTTGCGTAGAGGTGGTTTTGCCTGAGCCTGAGCAGGACCTGACGAACATCCCTCCGGTGTGTGGGAAGATCCGGAGAGAAGACCAAGATGTCGTCCAGGTATACCACCACGCAGGAGTAGAGAAGGTCACGGAAGATATCATTCACCAACTCTTGAAAGACGGCGGGAGCATTACAGAGACCGAAGGGCATTACGAGGTATTCATAGTGGCCGTCCCGGGTGTTGAATGCCGTCTTCCATTCATCCCCTGACGGATACGAACCAGGTTATAGGCCCCATGGAGATCCAGCTTGGTGAAGATTCTAGCACCCCTCAGACGGTCAAATAATTCGGGAATGAGCGGAAGGGGGTATTTATTCTTCACCGTGATCTGGTTAAGGCCTCTATAGTCTATGCAGGGACGGAGTGAGCCGTCCTTCTTTTTAACGAAGAAGAAGCCTGCTCCCACCGGGGAGGTAGATTTCCAGATAAATCCCCGGGGCAGGTTCTCCTCGATATATTCAGACATGGACCGGGTCTCAGCAGCAGACAAAGGGTAGATACGCCCTCAGGGCGGAGTAGCGCCAGGTACCAAGTCGATAGGGCAATCGTATGGTCTATGAGGAGGTAATGTCTCTACTTCCTTTTTATTAAAGACATCAGCATAAGAACAATAGGGTACCGGCAGGCCGGGTAGATTGGCTGGGGGAGGAGAAGGACGGGCAGGACGAACGGGAACTAAACAAGTCTTATGGCAGTCCTGTCCCCAGCGAATGACTTCTCCGGTCCGCCAATCAAGCACGGGTGCATGTCTCTGGAGCCAAGGAAGGCCAAGCAAAAGGGCATGAGAGAGTCCAGGTAGAACATGGAAGAAGATGCTCTCAGAGTGCATTATTCCCACCTGCAGAGTTATGGGTTCAGTGATAAGTTGGATGGGATGCGGTAAGAGACCCCCGTCCACGATGGCGACAGATAAGGGTTCGGACAGAGGTTTGGTGGGAATGCGGTATTTCTCTACCAGGGACTGAGAAATGAGATTTCCGGCAGCTCCAGAATCAAGTTGAGCTAGTTCAAAGTAACGGTTCTCCCCGCAGATGATAGAGACCGACAGCATCAGAGATGGAGAGGGCTTATTCTTGTCTAGGACGACCTCTCTGAGCGATCCTAGACACAGGCGTTTACCGACCTCTCCTGCCAGGAACGGATCCGGTGCTCCTTACTGCCACAGTAGAAGCAGCTCCCCTCGGCACGGCGTGACTCTTGACGGGTTTTGACCATCTTGGTCTGGTCGACCTGCATAGGCTTGGGTAAGTGTGCCTGGGGAGTAACAGAGGAAGTGACGGGATTCTGGAAGGTAGGAGCAAGGCGAGGAAACCTCCTCTCACGGGTGACCTCTTTGGTACGCTCCTGGAACAGGATGTCAATCCGGGTGGCAAGGGTTATTAAGTTGTCGAGAGTGGTAGGAATGTCCCGACCGGCAAGTTCATCTTTAATCCGGCCGGATAGACCTTCCCAGAAGACGGACACCAGGGCGTCGTTATCCCAAGCAAGCTCCGAAGCAAGGGTACGGAACCGTATGGCATATTGGCCCACGGTGAGACTCCCTTGACGGAGACGTAGCAGAGATGAGGCGGATGATGTCTTTCGTCCTGGTTCGTCGAAGACTTTCCGGAAGGCCGTGAGAAAGGCTGGCAGGTTGGACACCAGGGGGTCTCCTCTCTCCCATAGAGGATTTAGCCAAGCCAGCGCCTCCCCCGAGAGATGGGACATGATGAAGGCCACTTTGGCTCGGTCGGTGGAAAACTGGTGTGCCAAAAGTTCAAAGTGCAGGGTGCACTGGTTAATGAAGCCCCGTGCCTGACCGGGATCTCCACCAAAACGAGGCGGGGCGAAAAGACGGGGACCGGGAAGGGATGCCATGGTATTGATGGGCAGCGGCGCTGCCGGGGTAGTAGCTGTGCGAGTAGAAGCAGCTCCCGACAAGGCAGTCAGTGTGTCCAGGCGGGAGTGAACACTACGCAGGTGGCCCAAGATGGAGTACTGTTGGAACCTCTGGCGGGAAAGTTCATGACATAGGTCCGAGAGCGAGGGAGCTTGGGTGCCACCGGGTTCCATGGCCCGAGCAAACTGTAACGGGTCTGGGAGGTGGAACCTCTGAGCTGCAATACAAAGGGGAAGTCCTTGTAAGGAAGCAGGTGACTCCCAGGGAAGGCAAGCAGATAGTCACAGCAAGTGACGGGGACAGTCTCTGGGTAAGCGGGCAGGTGGTCACGGCAGGTGACGGGGACAGTCTCTGGGTAGACAGGCAGGTGGTCACGGCAAGTGACAGGGACAGTCTCTGGGTAGACAGGCAGGTGGTCACGGCAAGTGACGGGGACAGAATCTGGGTAGACAGGCAGGTGGTCACGGCAAGTGACGGGGACAGTCTCTGGGTAGACAGGCAGGTGGTCACGGCAAGTGACGGGGACAGTCTCTGGGTAGACAGATGAGGCGGATACCTGACTGGTAACTGGTGGATTCTCCAAGGTGAGCGGTCTGACAGACGAGGCGGGAGACAGGCAGGTAACTGGTGGACGCTCCCAGGTGAGCGGTCTGGCAGACAAGGCAGGTAACAGGCAGGTAACTGGTGGACGTTCCCAGGTGAGCGGTCTGACAGACGAGGCAGGTAACAGGCAGGTAACTGAAGGACGCTCCCAGGTGAGCGGTCTGACAGGCGAGGCAGGTAACAGGCAGGTAACTGATGGATAACAGGCTGGCAGGCAGGACGAGAAGTCAGGCTAGCAGCGGGACCTGAGGGCTGAAGCACAGGAAGTCACAGTGCAAACAACTTTGCTCGGGCACCTCCATTTTGGAGGAGGTGCCTTATATATGGGAGCTCCACCGGCAATTGGCCGGGGACTCCTTAGGATGGCGAGCGCGGCCCCTTTAAGAGAGAGGGAGCGCGCGCGCGCCCTAAGCACAGTGCCCGGGAAGCAGTGAGCGCTACCAGCAGCGCGGGGAGAGGACGCCGAGGACGGAGCAGGGAGGTGAGGGGAACGGCGTCTCTGCCTAGCAGGAGGCAGGAACGCCGACGCTACAGTACCCCCCCTTTAGGCATTTGGTCCGCAACAGAACTCACTCTTTCCTCCAACTCATTGACTCGGCTGTTTATTTTCTTCATGTTTTGTCTGATGAGATTAATGTCCTCTCTAAGCCCTCCCATGTGTTTGTTGAGAATTTCTAATGAGAAGCTACAGGATTTTCCAGCAGAGAAAACATCTTGTCGTGTAGGCTCTTGCCCAGAATCATTGACTTCTCCATAGGTGTTGTTAGTGGTCTGCATTTCCTGCACTTCTCTGTTTAACTGTTGCTGTGAGAGTGGTGCCACATTGCCTACCCTGCACAGTCTCTGTATCTCTCTTCCTCTGTGAGCATACCTGATCAGGTTGTAAATCATCTGAAGGGTCAGAATCTAAGGTCAGTCTGGCAAATCTCCCCAGCTTTGCTGCAGCAGCCTCAGCATCTCTCACTCTGGCTGGTGTGGGGGAGGAGGCGCCATGTTGGAAGGCCCACTATCTGGACTCTGCTCCTTCTGATGCTTGCTTCTGGTCATGTCTGAGTGCACTTTAAGCTTCTCTGTGTACTTTCCCCCAGTCTTTGGTGTGAAGGAATCAATATTTCACTGCTAATAGGTGGAAATGAAAGGATGCAGAGCAGGAGCAAAGCACAGAGCTTCCATGTGAAGAGGCTGTCAGCAAAAGGTCCTTTTTAAAGGGGAATCTGTAACACTCCCATCATCTGCTCCTGAGCTCACATCAAAGACTATTATATGTATTTTATATGAGCGCTGCACTTGGCTTTTTCTGGCAAAGAAGATGACACACCCGATCTGCCGCTCCATTTTACAATAGGAATAAAAGTGCCCTGTCAGGGATAAAAATTCCCCATTCTTCCAATCGGTACAGTCCCAAATGGTCAGACCAATCAATCACTGACCAATAAGATATCACCTCTCCTGTGGATCCTATGGAGTTATCACCTCTCCTGTGGATCCTATGGTCATAACTTGTTTTCACCAACAAAGTCCTTTACTGCAAATTACCGTAATTGTACATCCCAGTTATGGTATCGCACAGTAAGAGGTGTAGGAGCCTCCTGTATTTTACAGCCGACGCTCCACTATAATCGGGATAATGGCTAACAGGTTTTCATATACAGCTGTAGTGTGGGCCCCTAGAATCAATTCATATTGGGGCCCCCGACACCCCAGTTTGATCCTGGTTGGGGGTGGGGAGGGTAATTTTGCACCCTGTCGTAAAGAAAAATTGTAAAATCCAAAAAGACATCTCTGGAGAGGGGACATATCACCCTCACATTGAACATATAGGATTATAACCAGAAAAGTGAGAAAGAGCTGACACTTCAACCTCTATTGACGTAGGGCCTCCTGCCATGGTCAGGTAAATTCAACAAAGAATCTGATGAGAACCAGCCAACAAGTCTAGAATTTGCATACTCAGAGGCGGATAAGTACATTTCCGAAGCAAGGGCTTAATCTTTTCAAAGGACTTGTCTCAGATACTCTGAAGACTGTGGTCAGTGATGAATATTGGGGTTTGCATCGATCCAATATTCATGGGAGATGTATTTTCGACATCGTAGCAAAGGGACGATCATAACGCATTCACTCACGTCATTGTAAGGCCAGCCGAACATCCCCAACTTAATATCGTTTAGATGGATAATGCTATCCATGCCATGTTTCATCTCTATAGAAAGGTAAAATCATGATAGAAAACATGACCATGATATTTCCCGCCCGAGACCTCCATGGGCGAAGATATCCTGAAAGTTGGGGATCTCATAAACTTCTAAAAGATCTAGCACACCTATGACAAGTCCTCATATGAGCTCACCAATAGAAGGTATGTGGGTGTAACCGTGATCTTATTAAATCAGAGCTTGGATTTTGGTCATTGGTCAGTCCTGGAAGGTACAGCTTGCTGTAGTTGTATCTGTTTTCCTAAGGAGTTCTTCTAAGGAGTGCTTCCTTGCGCTAAGCTCTGAGCTATTTCTCTGACACAGGTTTAGCACTTTTCTTTTATTATCCTTTTGATTTTATGTTAATGTATATATCATACTGTTTGTATCATCTTTGTGTATTTTTTATACACACTGCCTACTTTTCAAGATTAGATCACTTGTTTTTATTCTGTTATTCCCACACCCTATCATTTCTTTACTTAGAAAATTGGGCGTGAGGAACGATCAACACGCCCATATGATGGCGCGGTCGAGCATGTAAATTGTAACTCCCTACATGTATTTCTATAGCAGGAGAAAGAACGTTTGGCGATCGAAACGTGTAGGTTTCACAGAGGTCTCCACCTTTATTTATTTTATTTTTGCAATGTGTATATCTTTTTAATGGATTAACAATAAAATCATAATTTTATCTGCAATTGGATCTGGAAGCTGGCGCATCACAATGTCGGTGGATATGCACCTTCTCTTTTTGGTTGAGGAGAAGGTGACTCCTACAGGGTGAGATAGAAAAATGCAATGCGCCTAACAACTATCAGGCAGGTAATTGCTTATTACGTGCTTGTTCTACCCTGTGGTGGCTAAAATTGCTCCTGGACCGCTCCTAACAGCGATTCTGCTGCTTCACGTCAACAGAACAGCTCTTCCTCTTCCCGACTGCTCTGTCAAAGAGGAGTGACTGCCAACTTTATGCTGATTGACAGACGGCTCCCTGCAGTTAGGCAGCAGGGAGCCAGCTGTCAATCAGCATGACACCGGCAGTCACACCCCATCAACAGATCATAGCGGGAGCTGAAAAATCACTGTCAGGAGCGCTCCGTGACAACTCTGAACCAGCAGATATCGGCGCCTGGCACAACAGGCACATAGTTAGCAAATACTTGCCTGTTAGTTCTTAGGTCCATGGTAAAAAAAAAAAAAAAAGTCCCGGACAACCCCTTTTAATATTAAGGAGCAGGAATTCTCCGCATGATGCTATAATCAAGAAAACATGAAATTCTCTCGTGCCCAGTCAGTCTGCCCGATCTGTTACACCATGATTACCAAAACCTCGACTCATTCCACTGCCCACTTGTATTATCACTTACCCGGCTCTGCTTGGCCCCTGTTACCAGGCCATTGGCTTGTCTGACTGCAAGTGCACACTTCTGAACCGGGAGTCCCTGTGGATTTTCACATCCCCTCAATTTGACATAATGAATTTCAGTGATACAGAGGATTGTTCGGCTAGACTGAACAAACTAGCATCTATTTTTGATAATAAACCGTCAGTGGTGACAACAGAACCGGATGAATTTAAAGATCTCATGTTCCAGATGAAAAACCAAATGACCAGAGAACTTAAAGTTTGGTGGGATCTCACAACCTTGGACACATATATAAAAAAGGAAATGATCCCTAGAGGTCTGCGTTTAGAAAAAAGTCGCCACCACTATATACAATGACGGTTTTCAAGAAGATCAGAATGCGATTCTTAGTCAATGTTCACTGAATCTTATGCACCTCATAATCAAACATGAGGAATTGGAACTGACTTAAATTAAATTGGATATTAAAAATATACAATCGTCTTTGGGGAAATATGTGCAACTAAAAGAATTTAATATTTGTAATGACAAACTGAAATCTAATTTGGCCAAGTTGGAGAACACCATTATGGATATAAAAAGATCCAAGTTCAAAAGGGACAGTGAGGACTATGCGCAGAACAAGATTTATAGTTGGAATAAACAATTACCATCCATCTTAAAAAAACGCTCCCACAAACGTTTTCAGAGATCTGGAAGAGGGAGTTTTAAGGAGCATGATGATGTTACGGATAATTCTTTTGCTGCCACCTCTGATGATTACTCAGATTCATCTATGAGTTCAATGGGAGAAATGCAACAATTGTATTTTGTCAAAAATAAATTATCTAGTGCTGGTGGAGCGATTACAAAAAACGGAGGAAGAGGGTGTGGCGCCCCTGAGGGTTCGGTCGCCACAGGGGGGTACTGCATCTTGTGAAAGAGGTGTGGTATCTCCTCTCCCAGGTTAGGATGGAGCACCTGTCAGGACCCCACCTCATCACTCAACACTACACACTCCTGTCCTATGGGGGGCTAATATGCACCAGGGTGCTGCCCCAGCAGGATAATGGAGATGGGGGAACCAAAGATAGGGGGAACCATGTAGTGGGTGAGGGTGGAGGACGCACTTTTAGGTTACACTTGTAGATACATATTTAATAGCCAGCCATCTTAAGTTCAAGGTTGTTTGATTGTGGTCTTCACAGCTGGCAGTGGCCTTGTGTAGGAGCCTGCAGCGTGCTGGAGATGCACGGTCCTCGTGCTCTGGCCTTGAGACGAGGAGCAGGATAGAGTTAAAGGAGGTCTCTACCCGGTCAAGGTCCCTGCTTAAGAAGGCCTGGAGGGGAGCTGAGGAGGAGAGCTCTGCAGGCAAAAGGATCCCAGGGAATACGGACAGTTCGGCATATGCCACCTGTACTCTCCATTCTGGTCTAGTCAGAGGGACTCCTGCTGCAAGAGGGGTACCGGCCCCCGATATCTGACTTTGTTACTTCCCGTCTCAGTCCTAAAAGCCCGGAGGCTAACTGGTTCCCACAGGGTAACGCTCGGAGTGGAGTCGCCACCCGTGCCCTTGTTCTGTGTATAGCCAGAGGGAGACCCAGCCTTGCAACACGCATTGCACACGGATAGGAGAGGCCCAAGGAAGAGATTTCTAGGAACACAATGGTGGTGGGGGTCCTGATAGACACACCTGAACTCCCGGGGTGTGCCGAACCCCCTTCTCTGATGGCCGCAGCACGCCGTGAGAAGCAAGGAGAAGCCTTGCAGCTGACCTCTAACAACGCGAGTAAAGCTTGGAAGACTACATCCATTGCCTCCGGTCCATTATTGCAGCGGGACACGACACCGCACCACTGCATCCTCCTGTTTCCTCTGCCTTGAGGCCCTGCTCCGCCTGTGGGGAGTAGTACTACCATTGGCTGCCACAACATCCCGCCTCAGAGGACTGCAGCAGCGCTGGTTGCGCATCACCAGACACCACAGGTGGTGTAGTCGTTTATCCACTCATAATTGCCACTCATCAACTAGCCCCTATTTTTAATGTGTGCGCCCTGGGCACGGACCGGGCTGAGGCCGCGACTGCATCCCCATTCTACCAACTGGGCCCGCCGTCCGAGTACACCCTTTCCCAGGGAGGGCTAGCCGCTACTGAAACAGCTAGTGGCGGGTCAGACAAGGGCGGGACGTAAGCGTAAATGCAAACAAGTACCCAACACAGAGCAAAAAACGCCATTATTAGAGTTACCTGTTTGGAATCTCTCTAGTTACATCTTATCTGAGAGTCAAATTTCTCTCCTGGCTAAAGGCCTGAGCTTTTCACCTTGTAACGAATTTGACATTTTCAGAACAATTCTGGAAATTAACAAGCTAGCACGTAACCTCACCATCCGATGTCATTTTATGGACATGAAAAATCCACAGAATACAGCTTCAGAAGAAGTTTCTCCTAGGACAAGCCAGGATTCCATGTTATTATTCACAGAACAACAGTCTTTATTACAAATGAAACAATTCGAGACGGAATCTTTAATTCCAAATGTAAATTTAAATGACGACTTTCGGGCTGGCAATCCTTTCTTTTACCCACTTCAGTCCAGACCATTGGTTCTGGATCAGTTCTAGGACTTAATTGAAAAAGAACTAGTGGAATTAAAGAATGAATTATCTTCTACTAATCATTTGGACTCTAATCTGACATATAGAGAAAAAGACGCTCTGAAAAAATTAAAGGATAATTCAGACATACTAGTCCGCTCAGCGGATAAAGGTGGCACTATAGTACTGAATGCAGGATTGTATAAAAAATTGAATTTGATGGATTTAGAAAATAGGGATGTTTATTTGGAGTTAGCTAGAGATCCTACTGTTGAGTTTAATGCTGCTATGTATAATCTATTAAACGAAGGTTTGCACTGAGGGGCCCTAAAAAAAAATTAATGGAATATTTATACGTAGATCACCCAATTGTTCCAGTTTACCATTCGCTGCCAAAAATACATAAAAATATTTTCTCACCACCTTTAACCCCTTTACTACCCAAGGTGGTTTGCACATTAATGACCAGGCCAATTTTTACAATTCTGACCACTGTCACTTTATGAGATAATTACTCTGGAACGCTTCAACGGATCCCCCTGATTCTGAGATTATTTTTTCGTGACGTATTGTACTTCATGATTGTGGTAAAATTTCTCCGATATCACTTGCATTTATTTGTGAAAAAAACTGAAATTTGGCGAAAATTTTGGAAAATTTTGCAATTTTCAAAATTTGAATTTTTATGCCCTTAAATCAGAGAGATATGTCACACAAAATAGTTAATAAATAACATTTACCACATATCTTCTTTACATCAGCACAATTTTGGAACCAATTTTTTTTTTTTATTAGAGCGCTATAAGGGTTAAAATTTGACCAGAGATTTCTCATTTTTCCAACAAAATTTACAAAACCATTTTTTTAGGGACCACATCACATTTGAAGTCACTTTGAGGGGTCTTTATGACAGAAAATACCCAAAAGTAAGAATACTCTAAAATCTGCACCCCCAAGGTGCTCAAAACCATATTCAAAAAATGTATTAACCCTTGAAGTGCTTCACAGAAATTTTTGGAATGTGGAAGAAAAAAATTAACATTTAACTTTTTTCACAAAAATGTTACTTTAGACCCAATTTTTTTTATTTTCACAGGGTTAAGAAGAAAAAATGGACCCCAAAATTTGTTGTGCAATTTCCCCTGACCACGCAGATACCCCATATTTGGGGAAAAACCACTGTTGAGGCGTACGGCAGGGTTTGGAAGGGAAGGAGCGCCATTTGACTTTTTGAAAGTAAAATTTGCTTGAATAATTAGCGGACTCCTGTTGTGTTTGGGGAGCCCCTGATGTGCCTAAACAGTCGAAACCCCCCACAAGTGACACCATTTTGGAAACTAGACCCCAAAGAGAACCTTTACAGAAGTTTAGAACATGGAGCCATGAAAATAAAAAATTATGTTTTAGCCCCAATTTTTTTATTTTCACAAGGGTAAGAGGAGAAAATAGACCCCAAAAACTTTTTGCAATTTCTCTTGAGTACGCCAATACCCTATATGTGGGGAAAATACAGTGTTTGGGTGCACGGCAGAGTTCAGAAGGGAAGGAGCACTGTGTGACTTTTTGAACGCAAAATTTGCTGGAATTGAGGGCGGACGCCATGTCACGTTTGAAGAGCCCCTGATGTGCCTAAATAGTTGAAACCCCCCACATGTGACCCCATTTTGGAAACTACAACCCTCAAGGATTTTATCAAGGGGTATAATGAACATTTTGAACCCAGTACGACACATAATTTGATAACATTAGGTCATCATATTGAATAAGTTGTCATTAGTCTTGAGCACAAGTGCTCGCCACTTGAGTTTGCATCGTGTACTCGGGTATGCACCATGTATCGCACATGCTCGAGTGACATGCTCGAGTCCTGCCCACATGTTTCACGGTTATTAGACACCCAAAACAAACATGCAAGTGCATGACAGGCAATCCCCGCACGTTTTTTTTGACAGTGAAGCATATGGGGCAGAGACTCGAGCACCCGCGATACTCAATGCATACCCGAGCACCCGATGCAAACTCAAGTAGCGAGCACTTGTGCTCAACACTAGTCGCCATATCGTCATCTTTTTTTTTTTGCTTTTGAAAAAAATCCCAACCCTAGCACAACCCTAACCCTAGAGTTTATGTTTTACACCGTTCCTTGTGCAGTATAAGTGATTAGACGACTTTATTCTTTGGGTCGGTGCGATTACAGCGAAGCTCATCAAGAGAATGGCAAGAGTGTGCAAAGCAGTCATCAAAGCAAGAGGTGGCTACTTTGAAGAACCTAGATTATAAGACATATTTTCAGTTGTTTCACATTTTTTTGTTAACTATATAATTCCACATGTGTTAATTCATAGTTTTGATGCCTTCAGTGTGAATGTACAATTTTCATAGTCATGAAAATACAGAAAAATCTTTAAATGAGAAGGTGTGTCCAAACTTTTGGTCTGTGCTGTTCGTATCAGTGCGCCCTGGGCTGTAAAGGGGTTAAGACCCATAGTGGTGGGCATTGGTTCCCATGGTGAAAAATTAAGTGCCTGGATGGATTTTTACCTACAGCCTCTGGTTCAGGAAACTCCGAGTTACATTAGGGATTCAAAATTCATAGTGACCATTTTTGATAAATTTGAATGGTCAAAAAACTTTGGATGATTGTCCTGTGATGTGGTGGCATTATACCCCCTCAATTCCACACCATATTGCTTTAGCATGTTTAACCTACCACCTTGACACATACAGTTCGTACACTATAGAAATAAAAGAATTTCTGGTCATAGCAGTACAGTTCCTCTTAGAGCGTAATTATTTTAGCTTTGATAAAAGTTTTTTTTTACAGAAAAGAGGAGTCAGCATGGGCAGTAAATTTTCTCCTTCGCTAGTGAACATAGTGATGTGTAGGTGGGGGAGCTTTTCATTTACCATAATGATAACACATATAGTGGACACATTGTGTGGTACGGTAGATTTATTGATGACCTCCTCCTGGTGTGGGGGGCACACAGGAGGAGGTGGTACAATTTGTACAGTACATCAACTGCAATCATTTTAATCTTAAATTCACTTAGTTCTACCATTCATCCAAAATTACTTTTTTGGATCTCGAACTTGAGGCTACCAAGGAGAAAGAATTGGTCAAAATTAATCCCCACAGAAAATCTACAGCCTCAAATTCTATTCTATCAGCTAAATGTTGTCATCCGCCACATATTAAGAGAAATATCCCTTACGGTGAGCTAATGCGAACAATACGAAATTGTTCAGATAACATCACTTTTCAGAAGGAATCAGAAAAATTTGTAACAGACTATCCAATAGGTGCTATCCCGAGTGGTCTTTAAGAAAAGCGAGTAGAATTGTCTCCAATATAAATCGGAAAGATATACTCCGAAATAAACAGAAAAATAACATTAACACATTGGATACTAGGGTAACGTTTTCTACCACCTATAGTCCTCAGTATAATAAAATTACATCTAGAATTAAAAAGTATAACCCTATTATATATCAGAACAAGAAACTAAAAAACCTACTTTCTAATGCCATCCGCTTTGTAGCCAGGAAAGCGCCCGCTCTGGGAACCATCCTTTCTCCTAGCTTATACACCAGTGAGACTAATACTGTACAACCAAATTGGCTCAGCACAAAAGGTTTCTTCAGATGTGGAGCCAATCGGTGCAAAGCGTGTCTACACGCGGTTAAAACAGATAGTTTTATGTCCTTAAGTAATGATAGAGAATATAAAATTCATGATTTCCTCAATTGTAATTCATCAGGGGTTATATAACTTATAGAATGCACCTTGTGTAAGGTCCACTATGTGGGTTGTACCACAGGTGCGCTGAAAGTCTTTCTGATGCGATTAATTTGGAAGCCATAAATACATCAGCAGTATCGAGGCATTTTGCGAGAGTTCATAAAGGTGACACCTCATTCTTTAAATATATGGAGATAGAGAAGGTATATAGATCCACACGAGGGGGGGATCATAAGTGCAAACTTCTGAACCGGGAGTCCCTGTGGATTTTCACATTGGATACCACAGGGGTTAAATTCAAGACAGGATCTGATACTGCAGTATTAAGAAATATAATTCTGCATTTATTTCCATGCATGTACAGTGGGTACGGAAAGTATTCAGACCCCTTTACATTTTTCACTCTTTGTTTCATTGCAGCCATTTGGTAAATTCTAAAAAGTTCATTTTTTTTCATTAAAGGAGTCTGAATACTTTCCGTACTCACTGTATGTATCTATATACACTGCTCCAAAAAT
The DNA here is from genome assembly GCF_046119375.1 of Phyllobates terribilis. Classification (NCBI taxonomy): domain Eukaryota; kingdom Metazoa; phylum Chordata; class Amphibia; order Anura; family Dendrobatidae; genus Phyllobates; species Phyllobates terribilis. Next base: position 6,305,875 of record NW_027362821.1, read on the forward strand.
AAAGGGAACACTTAAAACGACAGAATATAACTCCAAGTAAATCAAACTTCTGTGAAATCAAACTGTCCACTTAGGAAGCAACACTGATTGACAATCAATTTCACATGCTGATGTGCAAATGGAATAGACGATAGATGGAAATTATTGGCAATTATCAAGACACCCTCAATAAAGGAGTGGTTCTGCAGGTGGGGACCACAGACCACATCTCAGTACCAATGCTTTCTGGCTGATGTTTTGGTCACTTTTGAATGTTGGTTGTGCTTTCACACTCGTGGTAGCATGAGACAGACTCTACAACCCACAGAAGTTGCTCAGATAGTGCAGCTCATCCAGGATGGCACATAAATGCGAGCTGTGGCAAGAAGGTTGGCTGTGTCCAGAGGCTGGAGGCGCTACCAAGAGACAGGCCAGTACACCAGGAGATGTGGAGGGGGCCGTAGAAGGGCAACAACCCAGCAGCAGGACCGCTACCTCCACCTTTGTGCAAGGAGGAACAGGAGGAGCACTGCCAGAGCCCTGCAAAATGACCTCCAGCAGGCCACAAATGTGCATGTGTCTGCACAAACGGTTAGATACCGACTCCATGAGGGTGGTATGAGGGCCCGACGTCCACAGATAGGGGTTGTGCTCACAGCCCAACACCATGCAGGACACTTGGCATTTGCAAGAGAACACCAGGATTGGCAAAGTCGCCACTCGCGCCCTGTGCTCTTCACAGATGAAATCAGGTTCACACTGAGCATATGTGACAGACGTGACAGAAACTGGAGACGCCGTGGAGAGCGACATCCTTCAGCATGACCGGTTTGGCAGTGGGTGAGTAATGGTGTGGGTTGGCATTTCTTTGGAGGGCCGCACAGCCCTCCATGTGCTCGCCAGAGGTAGCCTGACTTCCATTAGTTACCGAGATGAGATCCTCAGACCCCTTGTGAGACCATATGCTGGTGCGGTTGGCCCTGGGTTCCTCCTAATGCAGGACAATGCCAGACCTCATGTGGCTGGAGTGTGTCAGCAGTTCCTGCGAGATGAAGGCATTGAAGCTATGGACTGGCCAGCCCGTTCCCCAGACCTGAATCCGATTGAGCACATCTGGGACATCATGTCTCGCTCCATCCGCCAACGTCACGTTGCACCACAGACTGTCCAGGAGTTGGCGGATGCTTTAGTCCAGGTCTGGGAGGAGATCCCACAGGAGACCACCCGCAACCTCATCAGGAGCATGCCCAGGCTTTGTAGGGAGGTCATACAGGCACGTGGATATATATATATATATATATGCCTTTTTGTCATTCTAGTAGTAGGGCCATAATTAAGACATGATTTGTTGAAACGCGTAGGTCTGTAAGCTATGATAGTTGCACATTTGCTGTATTCTTTGTGGAGCAGTGTTTTATATGGCTAATAAAAGCTAAGTTTTAATATTTTTTCTACTAAACAAACCTTTATGCTGGATCATTTGCACGTTTCCCTTGTCTGACTACACTTACGTTTCGCCCTGGTACCACTTATCTGCATCTCCAGAAGTTTCCCATTTCTCTATTATACTCTTCAAATTACATTTTGAGACTTTCTCCTCCTGTTGTTGCACATATTTTTTTTCCCTTCATCTGCACAGGTATCATTAATCTATCAACTATAATGGCCGTACCAGGTCCTGCAGGTCCTGTATCCCGTACACATGACGTGGGCAGTGCACGGCATGCCGCTAGTTTTTATTCTGAGTGCTCTTATATACGGTGGTAGTTTTACACAATGTTGAGCCTGTGATTTGCAGAGTGAAATGTCTGACTGCTAGAACAGAAGTATACGGCAGATTCTGCAGCATGGATACATAAAGGACGTCCTGGGGGAATATACCTCCCTCCAACACTCGTCCAGTCCCTGCCTCACACTAGAGACATTTATAATAACTCCAGGACTATGGAGCTGGTCATTTTCTCATAATCTGTGGCCATTATTAGTGATCTCGCATTGTACGGTAATATCACCCTGGAGGTTGTGATGTATTTAGTGTAATAGCGCCATCTAGAATATACAGTATATATCAGGCGATACCATGCTTTCTATAGTTAGTCGTCTTATGTGCCCTCTATAGCTATCTATTATACTTTATATTTCTTTATAATAATTTATAATAAATTACTCGATAGTTTTACAGCTTTATGATGTTTATTAATCTGCTGTAATTATAAAAGAAAGTCCAACCTTACAGTGGACACAGGTGGAAGTGTCCTCCATGATGGTGTAGGCTGAGGTGGAGCAAGTATATAGTCAGTGGGGGATCAAGATGACCAGTATTCCCCAGGGTTCCCTGTTATCAGGGAGGGACCCGGTGTATGCAATCAAAAGATCTTATCCTCTGACCGGCTGTGTGCCATCAACAGGTAATGATCCTCAGTCCGGCTGTGTGCCATCAACAGGTAATGACCATCCGGCAGTGCAACATCAACTGGTCATCACTCTCCAGCTGTGTGCCATCAACAGGTAATGATCCTCTGTCCGGCTGTGTGCCATCAACAGGTAATGACCATCCGGCAGTGCGCCATCAACAGGTAATGACCCTCTGGCTATGGCCATCAATAGGTCATCACCCTCCGGCTGTGTGCCATCAACAGGTAATGACCATCTGGCAGTGCGCCATAAACAGGTAATGACCATCCGGCTGTGTGCCATCAACAGGTAATGATCCTCTGTCCGGCTGTGTGCCATCAACAGGTAATGACCCTCTGGCTATGGCCATCAATAGGTCATCACCCTCCGGCTGTGTGCCATCAAATGTTTTTATCTTCTGTCCAGTTTTTTGCCATCAAGAGGTAATGACCCTCCAGCTATGGGCCATCAACAGGTCATCACCCTTCGGCATTTAGGCTTCTTGTCTTCTGTAAGATGCGATTCTTGAGTCTCCTGATGTTAAAAAATATTTAAAAAATCACCGATTAAACTAATAATCTATCTAGTACATAAGCATCACAATTTATAATCTATCTAGTGCATAAGTATGACAGTTTAGCTCACAGAACATACACTATGCTAAAACATTAGACCCTACAAGCAGAAATTTGCTAAACTAACATAAATATAACTGACAAATCAGTAGAAAAATCGCTACCAATGGCACAGCTCTCTTCACATCAACCTGTAACCATAGTAGATAAGAAATAGAGGACAATGCTCATAGTCAGTTATCAACAATTCGGCATGGGGCATCCCACCAGAGACATTATAATATCTAGTAGATTATAGATGGCAATAGAATTTACCAACAAGCATATAGTACGCCAAACTCAAGTATATAGTATGCCAAACCTCGACACGTTTTCCTAAAATAGGTTCATCAGAAGCACATACTAGACAGTGATACTTAGCAAAGCGTTCATAGATATATGCACCATATGATAAGGTGCTAAAGTGCAAGTGAGTGACGAAATATCCATTCGATTTCAGGTGCAATGCTGCATTGTATGTAGTAAGATGGTGCCCATCAGACAGCATGTATAGGACTAACCTGTGATGAAAACACGAGCAATGGAAAAGTTCAAGCAGTTGCCTTCTCAATCTTCCTCGCCTCTAAGACACCTAAGGAAACATCTTCTCCTCTTGATTTTGGGTGGAGGTGTTGTAGGCATTTCAGGCTCTGGCATTCTAGGTTCTGACATACTAGGTTCTGACATGGTAGGTTCTGGTGTTCTAGGTTATGGTGCTCTTGGCTCTGGAATTCTGGATTGTTGGCTTCTCTGAAAAATCAGTAACCTCTCTTTATGCTCCGTGGAACTTCGAGCTCTTCTTCCTATATTGTTGTGAGGGATCGTTCTGACCCAGACAATATCACTGAACGCCACTTTATAGTTGCAACTAGGAACCTTTTTCGCATCCTGCGGTGCAGGAGCCATGGATGGAGTAGAACATTTGCCATTGGGCAGGACAGGTGTTCTCCTGGAGTCTTGCTCCTGAATCTGAGGGATGCAAATCGGCTCCTTACAAGCACTTTGTTCCTTCAGAATGGTTTTGTTCTCAGGAGTTTTCTGATTGTTTCACCAGGTTCAGACATTGCCAACTTGCTCAGGACAAGACTTAAGGCCAAATACTCTAGTATTGTCAGTAGTGTCATCACCGCAACAAAAACTGCGTCACGGAAGAGCCAAAGAGGAAGATTGATGGAAGCTTGATAGGTGCTTCTCCTGAGATCCACGGGTAGTGGGTCATCCTATAATAAAGATAAAAAAACATAATAAAGTCCTGCATATTTATACCCAATCCAGTCAAACAGAGAGCCCTTGTTATTATACAGTGATGGATACATTATCAAGCAACTTTCAGAAATATCCCATTGAGAAGATCAGGAAGAAGTTTGGGATTCACCTCCAGGGTCCATGGAATATTATTTACAGTTGGACTTTCATATGACGGACGGTCACGTGTCCAGTATGAGAAGTCCTGCAAGAGGCGATATTCTCATTAGCTGATCCTTGTGACCTCCATATTGATGAGAACATACTCGCCCTCAGTGTACTGTAATGTGGGGGGTAGAGCAACGTAAAGCACAGAAATGATAGGATGATACTCATCATCTCCAGAGGTCTCTCAGCACCAAGGTATGGTCAATGAGATACAAGCTGCAGATGGGCCGAGGCTTCTAATATACCCAGGGGTGACATCACAAAGCCCTCTGTGACATCATTGCACAGTTCTATCCATCATGTCACTGATACTTTGGACCTAACTAAATGTCTAAAAGAGAACCCTTCCACATGATTTCCAATCACGGAGCAGCTTCAGTTTTTCAAGAAAAGTTTAAAAAATATAATCTGTGCTGTGATTGGTCACAATGGCACATGAAGCAGAACGTCTTTAGATCTTTTAAAGGGAAAGTGTCAGCAATTTTTTTACAATTGTAAAATTGTAAAGTATTTATATTTATATATAAATACACATATATATTTAAAAAGGTTTCAATGGTATAAAATCTGAAAAAAATATTTTAACTGTTTTGATGTTTTCATCTTGTAGACACTAGGGGGAGCAGCTGCTGACATTTCCATGAAAACAGAATACAGCTAGCTCGCATTACGACTGCAGTAAAAGTGGGTGGGATCTGCTCACATGGGTGTGATGTCACTCCTCCCCTTCTGGGCGTTTGCAAAAAGGTAAATGAGACTGTAGTTTAGGATCACAGTGCGGAGCGATCACTGGTGACTGCAAAGTGATATATAAGGGACAACACCAAAGTCATTAATCACTACAAGGACAAGGCAGGAATGTGGGAGTCAGAGGGGTCACCCCACACTTATATCCCCTCTGACTGTCACTTCCTAAGCTCCTTTCCCTGCCATAACCTCTTATTCCCGCAGGTAAATTCTTACAGGACCCCCCTCCCCATCCCCTTCCCCTGCCGCAGCTGATTCTAAACGTCCTCCATATGTAATAATAGACAGGTACTCACCGGCAGCCTATGGTAATTCACAGGGTAGAACAGGGTACAGCACAGAAACAATATGGCGATCCTCATTGTCTCCAGGGGGTATCTCAGCACCAAGATATGGCCAATGAGATATGAGCTCCAGGTGGATGGAGCCCCCTTATATACCCCAAGGGTGACATCACAACGCCCTCTGTGACATCATCACCCACAACATTCCGTCACATGACATCACCCAGCACCAGCATCATGTGACCCAGCGTAAATAGAAACGGTCCCTGTTGCCTATAGCAACTATTCAAAACTAAGTTTAAACTTTTCCAACAGCTAAAGGCGGCTCTGTGATGGCAGTTTCTTCTTGTGGACGGTTGTGATAAATCTGCAGAACATCTACATAACGCGACATGTAGAAAATCCTGTCTTTTCCCCTCTGTTCTTCCTCTGGTGCTACAGAGACGGATAGAAGGAGCTTTTACAGACCTTACAGTGCACAATATGGGACCTAATCACTGATATCCCAGATCTCCTCAGTACAAGCATACCGCCAACCTATGAAGACTAGAAAGAGGGCGAAACCATGCGGCACGCGTAGTCTGACCACGCCCCTATCCGCACCCCAAGCCACGCCCTTTTTATACCTTGGCAGGAGGAGATGTCTGTACAAAGCGCAAGTTATCAAAAGGCTGAAGGAACACTTTATCAACATGAATGAAGGTTTTGAAGGGCATCCACTGTCCCGGCACTACCGGAAGTTCCACAACCAATCTTATAAGGACACTAAGTTTTGTGGGATCCGATTAGTCCCCAGAAAATGGAGGGGAGGTGATAACCTGAGATTAATGTCGCGGATGGAATCCAAATGGATCTTCACATTAAATAGCTTGGCTCTGAAGGGCCTTAATCACGAGAGTCAGCTGTATGCCTTCAACTCGCAGCGGTATATACTGTATGTATTTTTTATCCCAGTACCAATTGAACATTTTCATTGCACTTTTATGAACCTCCTTATATTTTATCAATATAATATGTCTTTTGGATATATTCCTTTGAATCCACCTATTTTATATATGTATTTGTTTCTATACATTGATACCCCTATTGGAGATACTATATTATGTTTTTATTTTTCTCCTTCATTTTTTCCTTTTTATCTCTTGATGGTACTAAGTGCCGAATTTATACTATCCTGGTAATATACACTGATTAACAGACTGTTTTTTATAGCCATCAGAAATATAAGTATATAATTTTTATTCATTTTTAACTAATTGTGAAAGTTTGAACAAAGTCTTTTTTATTATTATTTTTTTCACACACAGTCTATTCTTATTGGAATTCTATCTTAGTTCTATTGCACCTCCTTATGTCCTTTTGCACCGTCTTGATAGAATTGGATCTTCCTCCATTTCTTTGGTTGTATTATCTTTGTGGGGGCGTTTGGACTTTATTAGGTTACCAGTTTGACTACCAGCGAGAAGCTGACGAAGAGGAACTGTGAGTCCTCGAAACGCGTAGTTTTTTTTGGCCTATACAGGACATCGAAGGAGAAGAAGAGAGTCAATGCACAGGGATAAGTCCTCCTGATATCCAGAAGATATATATAACCATATCATATTATTGATACAAAATATAAATGCACAGAGTCAATAATATCACTTAAAAACACCAAACCCCATCCTTACTTTGCAAGATACCTATTCCAAAGGTGTATCTAGGTTTTCTGGCACCTGGTGCAGCAGGGGCTGGCTGGCACATTTTAGCCTGGGGGGCAAGCACACAGCAGTGGCCCATGAGTAGCGGCCCATCCTTAACATGTTTATTACCAGATGCATCATAAGCCTATATTCACACGACCGTATTGTCTAAGTGTTGCCCGTGAAAAAAGCTGACAGCACTTGGACCAGTTCAGATGAGTGTTGGTAGTGGTCAGACATAGTACATATTATTCTTATGTATTACTATTTTTAAAGCAGATATACCTTTTTAGAGATGTAGTACCAGGGGCGGACCTACCGCCCGTGCAGCCGGTTCATTGAACGGGGACCCCCGAGGGAGAGGCCCCCTCTTGTGCATCTCCTCATGGGCCCCCCCCCCACAGGACCCCCCGCCGTCACATGACCGGAGATGTGCCTGCGCTCAGCATGGGCCCCATGCTGAGCGCAGGGACATCTCCGGTCATGTGACGGCGCCGGCACAATACTTACCCCTCCCCGTGCCTCCGCAGCGTCTGCCGCGTCCTCTGACTGTGACGTCTCAGGTTACAGGACGCGGTGACGTCTTTACACCGCGCGCTCTCTTCTGAGCTGTCACATCACAGAGCGGGAAGACGAGCGCAGCAGGTAAGAAGTGAGGTGAGTATTTGATTTTTTTTTTTTTTATGTATGGGGGCATGGGGCATTTAATGGTGGGGGGACAGTGGGTGTGACATCCTGCATGGGGCATTATATGGGGGAGGTGGTGTGACATCCTGCATGGGGCATTATATAGGGGGGGGGATTGGCATCCTGAATGGGGCATTATATGGGGGAGGGGGGAATTGACATCCTGCATGGGGGTAGGGGGGGAGGGATGTGACATCCTGCATGGGGCATTATAAGAGGGGAAGGGGGAAGTGACATCTTGCATGGGGCATTATAAGAGGGGAAGGGGGGAAGTGACATCCTGCATGGGGCATTATAAGAGGGGAAGGGGGGAAGTGACATCCTGCATGGGGCATTAAAAGAGGGGAAGGGGGGAAGTGACATCCTGCATGGGGCATTATAAGAGGGTAAGGGGAGAAGTGACATCCTGCATGGGGCATTATAAGGGAGGGGGACGTGACATTCTGCATGGGGCATTATAAGTGAGGTGGTGTGACATCCTGCATGGGACATTATAAGAGGGGGAGGGGGGAATTGACATCCTGCATGGGGCATTATATAGAGGGTGGGTGTCCTCCTGCATGGGGCATTATAAGGGAGGGGGTGGTCTGACATGCTGCATGGGGCATTGAAAAGGGGGGAAGTGACATCCTGCAAGGGGCATTATATGGGGGGAAGAGGTGACATCCTGCATGGGGCATTTTATGGGGGGTAGATGTGACATCCTGCATAGCGCATTAAAAGACGGGTGTCATCCTGCATGGGGCATTATAAGGGGGGAACAGTCTACATGGAGCATTACATGGGGGCCAATATTCTGTATGGAGAGTTATATGGGGACCAGTATCCTGTATGGATGCTGTATGGCGCATTATATGGGGACCAGTATCCTGTATGAAGCATTATAAGGGGGTCAGTATCCTGTATGGAGCATTATATGGTGCTCATATTACTGCATGGAGGACTATACAGTCCGGTCTGCACTGTGCGCTGTGAGGATTCTCCAGTTTCTGAGCTATTGTAGAATTTACAATAGATATCGCTTGTGTAATGGGGCATTACAAGGGGGGAACAGCCTGCATGGAGCGTTATATGGGGGCCAATATTCTGTATGGAGAGTTTTATGGGGACCAGTATCCTGTATGGAGCATTATATGGGGACCAGTATCCTGTATGGATCATTATAAGGGGGTCAGTATCCTGTATGGAGCATTATATGGTGCCCATATTACTGTATGGAGGACTATACTGTCCAGTCTGCACTGTGCGATGTGAGGATTCGCCGGTTTCTGAGCTATTGTAGAATTTACTATAGATATCGCTTGTGTAATGGGGCATTATAAGGGGGGAACAGCCTGCATGGAGCGTTATATGGGGGCCAATATTCTGTATGGAGCGTTATATGGGGGTCAGTATTCTGTATGGAGCGATATATGGGGGACAGTATTCGGTAGGGAGCGTTATATGGGGGCCAGTATTCTGTATGCAGTGTTATATGGGGACCAGTATCCTCTATGGAGTGTTATATGGAGACCAGTATCCTGTATGGAGCATTATATGGGGACCAGTATCCTGTATGGAGCATTATAAGGGGGTCAGTATCCTGTATGGAGCATGATATGGTGCCCATAATACTGTATGGAGGACTATACTGTCCGGTCTGCACTGTGCGTTGTGAGGATTCGCCGGTTTCTGAGCTATTGTAGAATTTACAATAGATATCGCTCATGTAATGTAGTAAGTGAAATCCTTGGCCTTGTACTATATATATATATTTCTCTGCGGTATCTGTGCATCATGAATCATGGTATGTGTTAAAGGTGCCCACTGAAACTCTGTCGCCCAGGGCCCACAAAAACCTGGAGCCGGCCCTGGGGCTAAGTATAACAAGTTGTATTTTTTTTACATACAATTAATTAACTTGGAGTGGGGGGAATCAGAGATGCACGGGGGGATGAGAGATGCACGGGGGGGGGGGGGCCTTCATGCCCCCTATGAAGGGCGGGGGGGGGGCCCAAAAAAATTCTTGCACAGGGGCCCACTACAGTCTGTGTCCGCCCCTGTGTAGTACGCTGTGTTTTTCTACACTCCTAAAATAACATATCAGCAGAGTAAAGGTGGTCACACATAAGCCCAGGTCTGCTAGATAGATACCTATGAATTATTATTTTGTATATGTTTTCAAACATACTTGATCAATGAAATCATCATTGTAAACTTCAACTCCACATAATAGTATATGATGTAGCAGTCACTAATTATGTTGAGTGCTTCATCTGATGTCCGTGCACATAGTATACATAGTATGCCACATACAGTACAATATATATAGGAGAATATACAGTATGACTGGTATATAGAGACGAGCAATTTGTAGAACCGTGGTCCAGTGGTCAGATGAATATTCTGTGGCTGCTGAACAGGAGCCACCACATAGTCTCCTTTTTACAGCCCCACATAGCCTTCCATATACTGTACAGTGTGAGCCCCACATAGCCTCCTATATACAATGTGAGCCCTCACACAATCTCCTATATGAGTATGAGCCCTCACATAGCCTCCTATATACAGTATCAGTCCCCACACAGCCTCCTGCATATAGTGTGAGGACCCACACAGCCTCCTGCATATAGTGTGAGGACCCACACAGCCTCCTGCATATAGTGTGAGGACCCACACAGCCTCCTGCATATAGTGTGAGGACCCACTGTGTGAGTACAGTGTGAGGACTGGTCGTCGGATATGTTGCACGCTTATTGAGATGTGTTATTGACAGCTCTATCATTTTTCTTGCCACTGTCTTGTTAAATATACAGGTTGGATACATTTGGTGTTCATGCCATATAAATTCCTGTTTATAACGAGTACATATTTATGATAGGTAGCTTTGTTTTACTACCATTGGCAGGCATTAACTGGATTTTAGGTCCTAGTGACGTTTTATATCTTTTTTACCTACGTATTCATTAAAGGTTATGTTTTAACCTCTTTCACTACTTTAATTGCTTCATATTACCTTTATTGAGTGGTGACCTGTATGATAGTGTGTGAGCACCAGCTCCAGGCGTCCCTGAAGAGGGGCAGGGAAAAAGTAAAGGGGGCAGTGGGAAGGGGGTTTATCCAAGGAGGGGTGAGGTCAGCAGAGTATGAGAGACAGACTCATCCTAAACCAGGGGTCTCAAACACGCGGGTCGCATGTGGCCCTTCAGACTGGTTCATGCGGCCTGTAGGCACCATAGACCCCGATCGCGGCCCGGTCCAGGAGCTGCCGACAGCTGCACTTTAGTTCAGTGTATTGCTGCGCAGAGACCGGCTCTCTGCATGATACAATACCAATGCCAGCCACCGGCCTATCAGAGGCCAGCAGCGGACATCCGCGTCCCAGCGCAGCGGTGCATGACATCACTAACATGGGCAGATGTCAGCTGCTGGCCTCTGATAGGCCGGTGGCAGGCATTGGTCTCTGTGCAGCAATACACTGAACTAAAGCGCAGCTGCCGGAAGCTCCTGGACCAGGCCGCGATCGTCAAGGGGTCTATGGTGCCTGCGCCCGCATATGCAGAAAGGACACCAAGGGAACGGAGGACAGGTGAGAAGAGACTTTTTCTTTTCTTATATATGTATGTGAAGAATGGAACAGCGGACATTCCTACAATATAGGGACCTGAATGGGGACATTCCTACAATATGGGAACCTGGATAGGAACATTCCTACAATGTGGGACCTGGATGGGGACATTCCTACAATGTGGGACCTGAATGGGGACATTCCTGCAATATGGGGACCTGGATGGAGACATATCTACAATGTGGGGACCTGGATAGGGACATTCCTACAATGTGGGGACCTGGATGGGGACATATCTACAATATGGGGAACTGGATTGGGACATATCTACAATGTGGGGACCTGGATAGGAAATTCCTACAATGTGGGGACCTGAATAGGAATATTTCTACAATGTGAGGACCTGGATGGGAGACATTCCTACAAGATGAGGACATTATAACAAGATGGGGACCTAGATGGGGGACATTACGACAAGATGGGGACCTGGATGGGGGACATTACGACAAGTTGGGGACCTGAATGGGGGACATTACGACAAGATGGGGACCTGTATGGGGCATTACTACAAGATGAGGACCAGGATGGTGCATTACTATAAGTTGAGGACCAGGATGGGGCATTACTACAAAATGAGGACCAGGATGGGTCATTACTAAAAGATGAGGACCAGGATGAGACATTACTACAAGATGAGGACCAGGATGAGGCATTAGACGAGGCATTACTACAAGATGAGGACCAGTATGAGTCATTAACCCCTTTACAACCCAAGGTGGTTTGCACATTAATGACCAGGCCAATTTTTACAATTCTGACCACTGTCATTTTATGAGGTAATTACTCTGGAACGCTTCAACGGATCTCCCTGATTCTGAGACTGTTTTTTCATGACATATTGTACTTCATGATTGTGGTAAAATTTCTTCGATATCACTTGCGTTTATTTGCGAAAAAAATGGAAATTTGGCAAAAATTTTGAAAATTTAGCAATTTTCAAAATTTGAATTTTTATGCCCTTAAATCAGAGAGATGTGTCACACAAAATAGTTAATAAATAACATTTCCCACATGTCTACTTTACATCAGCACAATTTTGGAACCAAAATTTTTTTTTACTGGGGAGCTATAAGGGTTAAAATTGACCAGCGATTTCTCCTTTTTCCAACAAAATTTAGAAAACAATTTTTAAGGACCACATCATATTTAAAGTCACTTTGAGGGGTCTTCTTGACAGAAAATGCCCAAAAGTGCCACCATTCTAAAAACTGCACCCCTCAAGGTGCTCAAAACCACATTCAAGAACTTCATTAACCCTTCAGGTGCTTCACAGGAATTTTTGGAATGTGGAAGAAAAAAATTAACATTTAACTTTTTTCACAAAAATGTTACTTTAGACCCAATTTTTTTTATTTTCACAGGGGCAACAGGAAAAAATAGACCCCAAAATTTGTTGATCAATTTCTCCTGAGTAAGCAGATACCCCATATGTGGGGGAAAACCACTGTTTGGGCGCACGGCAGGGTACGGAAGGGAAGGAGCGCCATTTGACTTTTTAAATGTAAAATTTGCTTCAATAATTAGCGGACGCCATATTGCATTTGGGGAGCCCCTGATGTGCCTAAAAAGTGGAAACCCCCCACAAGTGACCCCATTTTGGAAACTAGACCCCTCAGGGAACTTATCTAGATGTGTGGTGAGCACCTTGAACCCCCAGGTGCTTCACAGAAGTTTATAACATTGAGCCGTAAAAATAAAATTTTCACATTTTTCCCACAAAAATGTTTTTCAGCCCCCACTTTTGCATTTTCATAAGGGTAACAGGAGAAATTGCACCATGCAGTTTGTTGCTCAATTTCTTCTGAGCAAGCAGATACCCCATATGTGGGGGAAAACCACTGTTTGGGAGCATGGCAGGGTTCGGAAGGGAAGGAGCGCCGTTTGACTTTTTGATTGTAAAATTTGCTTGAATAATTAGCGGATGTGCCCCTGATGTGCCTAAACAGTAGAAACCCCCCACAAGTGACACCATTTTGGAAACTAGACCCCTCAGGGAACTTACCTAGATGTGTGGTGAGCACCTTGAACCCCCAAGTCCTTTACAGAAGTTTATAACATGGAGCCGTGAATATAAAAAAATCTAAGTTTTTCCACAACAATGATGTTTTAGCCCCATTTTTTTTATTTTCACAAGGGTAAGAGGAGAAAATGGATCCCAAAAACTTTTGTGCAATTTCTCCTGAGTACGCCAATACCCCATATGTCGGGAAAATACAGTGTTTGGGCGCACGGCAGAGTTCAGAAGGGAAGGAGCATTGTGTGACTTTTTGAACGCAAAATTGGCTGGAATCGATAGCGGACGCCATGTCGTGTTTGAAGAGCCCCTGATGTGCCTAAATAGTTGAAACCCCCCACAAGTGACCCCATTTTGGAAACTACACCCCTCAAGGATTTTATCAAGGGGTATAGTGAACATTTTGAACCCAGAGGTACGACACAAAATTTGATGACATTAGGTCATCATATTGAATAAGTTGTCATTAGTCTTGAGCGCAAGTGCTCGCTACTTGAGTTTGCATCGGGTACTCAGGTATGCACCATGTATCACAGGTGCTCAAGTGAAATGCTCGAGTCCCCTCCCGCATGTTTCACGGTTATTAGACACCCCCAAAAAAACATGCGGGGATTGCTCGAGCATGGCAGGCAATCCCCACGAGGTTATTTTGGCCGCGAAGCATATGGGGCGGAGACTCGAGCACCCGCGATACTCAATGCATACCCGAGTACCCGATGCAAACTCAAGTAGCGAGCACTTGTGTTCAACACTAGTTGCCATATCGTCATTTTTTTTTTTTTTATAAAAAAAAACAACCCTTACCCCCAACCCTAACCCTACCCTAGCCCAATCCTGACCCCAACCCTAACATTTGCACAACCCTAACCCCAACCCCAGCCCTAGTGTTTATTTTTTACGCCGTTCCTCGTGCGGTATAAGTGATTAGACGACCTTATTCTTCGGGTCGGTGCGACTACAGAGATACCAGAATGATATCGGGTTTTTATGATTGACAGCTGTCACACACTAAAAGACACATATTTTGTAAAATCTAGTTTTTGCATTGCCATATTTTGAGAGCTATAATTTTTCCTTATTTTGGCCGACAGAGTCATATGATGGATTTTTTTTTGCGGAACAAGTTGACGTTTTTACTGGTGCCATTTTCAGGCACGTGGCATATTTTGATCGCTTTCTATTCCAGCTTTTGGGAGGCATAATAAACAAAAACCTACAATTCAGGAATTTTTTTTTTTTTTTTTTATTCTACTCCGCGTGTGGTAAAATTGATTAGATAGCTTTATTCTTCGGGTCAGTACGTTTACAGCGGTACCACATTTATATCTTTTTTCTATGTTTTGGCGCTTTTACACAATAAAAGACATTTTATAGAAAAAAATATTTTTTTGAATCGCTTTATTCTGAGAGCTATAACTTTTTGAATTTTCGGATTATGGAGCTGTATTGCGGCTTGTTTTTTGCGGGACAAGATTACGTTTTCAGCGGTACCATTTTTATTTATATTCAGCTTTTTGATCGCGTGTTATTCTATTTTTTGTTTGGTGGTATGATGATAAAGCATTGTTTTTCGCTTCGTTTTTTTTATTTTTTTTTTACCGTGTTTAATGAAGGGGTTAACTAGTGGGACATTTTTATAGGTCAGGTCGTTCCGTATGCGGCGATACCAAATATGTGTACTTTTATTGTTTGTTTGTTTTTTTCATAATAATATTTATTGATGGGTACATTATATTTTTATTTTTGGTGGATTATTTTTTTTATTTTTTTTTAAATATTTTTACAATTTTTTTAATTTTTTTTTTCCACTTACTGAGAGGTTTTACACCTTTTTACTTTGTCCCACTCTGGGACTTTCACTTTTTTTATTCTGATCGCCTGCATAGCATAGGGATTGAGCGCTGCACAGTGAGAAGATTGTTCGGTCATGCACTGCGGTCATGACTTCGATCGCAGCATTGCGGGGGTTAATGTGCCAGGAGCAGTGCGGGACCGCTCCCTGCACATAGTACCGGGTGTCAGCTGTGACAATCAGCTGACACCCGGCGGCGATCGCGCCCGCACAGCCTGTGTGCGCGCACGATCGCCATGACGTACTAATACGGGTCAGGCTCTTAAAGCCCAGGGTACAGACGCGTATTAGTACGTCATGGGCTGTAAAGGGGTTAATACAAGATGAGGACAAATTCAAAAGGTGTATAGAAAAAAAAATGATATCACTAAAAATGTCATTTTGTCATGCAAAGAATGCGGCCCATCTACCCAGCCGAGTTTGAGACCCTTGCTTTATAAAGTATCTTTGCTTAACAAACAGTTGTTTCTGAGAAGCTAATGATAGCAAATGATCAGGCAATATTTTCTGTGCATTTTCCCATTTCATTCTACTTGTGCCTCCTTTTCGCAAACATTCTGTTGCAATTTTTGGGTTAACTCCTTTATTTTGGATTTTATCTTATTGATCTCCCCTATGCATATTCCCCGTACATATGCTTTCATAGCATCCCATATAAATCTCGTAGATGACGACCCATCATTAAAACGAAAATATTCTAAGATTCTAGAGCTAAGAGTAGGACCAATTAGTTGAAGCCAAAAAAGATTGATGTGCCAAGTATATTCCCCACAAGTGACCCCATTTTGGAAACTACACCCCTCAAGGATTTTATCAAGGGGTATAGTGAACATTTTGAACCCAGAGGTACGACACAAAATTTGATGACATTAGGTCATCATATTGAATAAGTTGTCATTAGTCTTGAGCGCAAGTGCTCGCTACTTGAGTTTGCATCGGGTACTCAGGTATGCACCATGTATCACAGGTGCTCAAGTGAAATGCTCGAGTCCCCTCCCGCATGTTTCACGGTTATTAGACACCCCCAAAAAAACATGCGGGGATTGCTCGAGCATGGCAGGCAATCCCCACGAGGTTATTTTGGCCGCGAAGCATATGGGGCGGAGACTCGAGCACCCGCGATACTCAATGCATACCCGAGTACCCGATGCAAACTCAAGTAGCGAGCACTTGTGTTCAACACTAGTTGCCATATCGTCATTTTTTTTTTTTTTATAAAAAAAAACAACCCTTACCCCCAACCCTAACCCTACCCTAGCCCAATCCTGACCCCAACCCTAACATTTGCACAACCCTAACCCCAACCCCAGCCCTAGTGTTTATTTTTTACGCCGTTCCTCGTGCGGTATAAGTGATTAGACGACCTTATTCTTCGGGTCGGTGCGACTACAGAGATACCAGAATGATATCGGGTTTTTATGATTGACAGCTGTCACACACTAAAAGACACATATTTTGTAAAATCTAGTTTTTGCATTGCCATATTTTGAGAGCTATAATTTTTCCTTATTTTGGCCGACAGAGTCATATGATGGATTTTTTTTTGCGGAACAAGTTGACGTTTTTACTGGTGCCATTTTCAGGCACGTGGCATATTTTGATCGCTTTCTATTCCAGCTTTTGGGAGGCATAATAAACAAAAACCTACAATTCAGGAATTGTTTTTTTTTTTTTTTATTCTACTCCGCGTGTGGTAAAATTGATTAGATAGCTTTATTCTTCGGGTCAGTACGTTTACAGCGGTACCACATTTATATCTTTTTTCTATGTTTTGGCGCTTTTACACAATAAAAGACATTTTATAGAAAAAAATATTTTTTTGAATCGCTTTATTCTGAGAGCTATAACTTTTTGAATTTTCGGATTATGGAGCTGTATTGCGGCTTGTTTTTTGCGGGACAAGATTACGTTTTCAGCGGTACCATTTTTATTTATATTCAGCTTTTTGATCGCGTGTTATTCTATTTTTTGTTTGGTGGTATGATGATAAAGCATTGTTTTTCGCTTCGTTTTTTTTATTTTTTTTTTACCGTGTTTAATGAAGGGGTTAACTAGTGGGACATTTTTATAGGTCAGGTCGTTCCGTATGCGGCGATACCAAATATGTGTACTTTTATTGTTTGTTTGTTTTTTTCATAATAATATTTATTGATGGGTACATTATATTTTTATTTTTGGTGGATTATTTTTTTTATTTTTTTTTAAATATTTTTACAATTTTTTTAATTTTTTTTTTCCACTTACTGAGAGGTTTTACACCTTTTTACTTTGTCCCACTCTGGGACTTTCACTTTTTTTATTCTGATCGCCTGCATAGCATAGGGATTGAGCGCTGCACAGTGAGAAGATTGTTCGGTCATGCACTGCGGTCATGACTTCGATCGCAGCATTGCGGGGGTTAATGTGCCAGGAGCAGTGCGGGACCGCTCCCTGCACATAGTACCGGGTGTCAGCTGTGACAATCAGCTGACACCCGGCGGCGATCGCGCCCGCACAGCCTGTGTGCGCGCACGATCGCCATGACGTACTAATACGGGTCAGGCTCTTAAAGCCCAGGGTACAGACGCGTATTAGTACGTCATGGGCTGTAAAGGGGTTAATACAAGATGAGGACAAATTCAAAAGGTGTATAGAAAAAAAAATGATATCACTAAAAATGTCATTTTGTCATGCAAAGAATGCGGCCCATCTACCCAGCCGAGTTTGAGACCCTTGCTTTATAAAGTATCTTTGCTTAACAAACAGTTGTTTCTGAGAAGCTAATGATAGCAAATGATCAGGCAATATTTTCTGTGCATTTTCCCATTTCATTCTACTTGTGCCTCCTTTTCGCAAACATTCTGTTGCAATTTTTGGGTTAACTCCTTTATTTTGGATTTTATCTTATTGATCTCCCCTATGCATATTCCCCGTACATATGCTTTCATAGCATCCCATATAAATCTCGTAGATGACGACCCATCATTAAAACGAAAATATTCTAAGATTCTAGAGCTAAGAGTAGGACCAATTAGTTGAAGCCAAAAAAGATTGATGTGCCAAGTATATTCCCCACAAGTGACCCCATTTTGGAAACTACACCCCTCAAGGATTTTATCAAGGGGTATAGTGAACATTTTGAACCCAGAGGTACGACACAAAATTTGATGACATTAGGTCATCATATTGAATAAGTTGTCATTAGTCTTGAGCGCAAGTGCTCGCTACTTGAGTTTGCATCGGGTACTCAGGTATGCACCATGTATCACAGGTGCTCAAGTGAAATGCTCGAGTCCCCTCCCGCATGTTTCACGGTTATTAGACACCCCCAAAAAAACATGCGGGGATTGCTCGAGCATGGCAGGCAATCCCCACGAGGTTATTTTGGCCGCGAAGCATATGGGGCGGAGACTCGAGCACCCGCAATACTCAATGCATACCCGAGTACCCGATGCAAACTCAAGTAGCGAGCACTTGTGTTCAACACTAGTTGCCATATCGTCATTTTTTTTTTTTTTATAAAAAAAAACAACCCTTACCCCCAACCCTAACCCTACCCTAGCCCAATCCTGACCCCAACCCTAACATTTGCACAACCCTAACCCCAACCCCAGCCCTAGTGTTTATTTTTTACGCCGTTCCTCGTGCGGTATAAGTGATTAGACGACCTTATTCTTCGGGTCGGTGCGACTACAGAGATACCAGAATGATATCGGGTTTTTATGATTGACAGCTGTCACACACTAAAAGACACATATTTTGTAAAATCTAGTTTTTTCATTGCCATATTTTGAGAGCTATAATTTTTCCTTATTTTGGCCGACAGAGTCATATGATGGATTTTTTTTTGCGGAACAAGTTGACGTTTTTACTGGTGCCATTTTCAGGCACGTGGCATATTTTGATCGCTTTCTATTCCAGCTTTTGGGAGGCATAATAAACAAAAACCTACAATTCAGGAATTGTTTTTTTTTTTTTTTATTCTACTCCGCGTGTGGTAAAATTGATTAGATAGCTTTATTCTTCGGGTCAGTACGTTTACAGCGGTACCACATTTATATCTTTTTTCTATGTTTTGGCGCTTTTACACAATAAAAGACATTTTATAGAAAAAAATATTTTTTTGAATCGCTTTATTCTGAGAGCTATAACTTTTTGAATTTTCGGATTATGGAGCTGTATTGCAGCTTGTTTTTTGCGGGACAAGATTACGTTTTCAGCGGTACCATTTTTATTTATATTCAGCTTTTTGATCGCGTGTTATTCTATTTTTTGTTTGGTGGTATGATGATAAAGCATTGTTTTTCGCTTCGTTTTTTTTTTTTTTTTTTTACCGTGTTTAATGAAGGGGTTAACTAGTGGGACATTTTTATAGGTCAGGTCGTTCCGTATGCGGCGATACCAAATATGTGTACTTTTATTGTTTGTTTGTTTTTTTCATAATAATATTTATTGATGGGTACATTATATTTTTATTTTTGGTGGATTATTTTTTTTATTTTTTTTTAAATATTTTTACAATTTTTTTAATTTTTTTTTTCCACTTACTGAGAGGTTTTACACCTTTTTACTTTGTCCCACTCTGGGACTTTCACTTTTTTTATTCTGATCGCCTGCATAGCATAGGGATTGAGCGCTGCACAGTGAGAAGATTGTTCGGTCATGCACTGCGGTCATGACTTCGATCGCAGCATTGCGGGGGTTAATGTGCCAGGAGCAGTGCGGGACCGCTCCCTGCACATAGTACCGGGTGTCAGCTGTGACAATCAGCTGACACCCGGCGGCGATCGCGCCCGCACAGCCTGTGTGCGCGCACGATCGCCATGACGTACTAATACGGGTCAGGCTCTTAAAGCCCAGGGTACAGACGCGTATTAGTACGTCATGGGCTGTAAAGGGGTTAATACAAGATGAGGACAAATTCAAAAGGTGTATAGAAAAAAAAATGATATCACTAAAAATGTCATTTTGTCATGCAAAGAATGCGGCCCATCTACCCAGCCGAGTTTGAGACCCTTGCTTTATAAAGTATCTTTGCTTAACAAACAGTTGTTTCTGAGAAGCTAATGATAGCAAATGATCAGGCAATATTTTCTGTGCATTTTCCCATTTCATTCTACTTGTGCCTCCTTTTCGCAAACATTCTGTTGCAATTTTTGGGTTAACTCCTTTATTTTGGATTTTATCTTATTGATCTCCGCTATGCATATTCCCCGTACATATGCTTTCATAGCATCCCATATAAATCTCGTAGATGACGACCCATCATTAAAACGAAAATATTCTAAGATTCTAGAGCTAAGAGTAGGACCAATTAGTTGAAGCCAAAAAAGATTGATGTGCCAAGTATATTCCCCCGGAGACCTCACAGCTCCCATCTGCAGTTGTACCTGTATAGGCGAGTGGTCAGAGACACTCCTTGGCAGATACTTCACCGATTTAATATAGGGTATGATTGATTCAAAGCCAATAGCTTGGTCTATTCTTGACAAAGAATGATGGGAGGCGAAGTAACAGGAATATTGTCTGACATCAGGGTGCCGTATCCTCCATAGGTCCACTATGCCTACCTTCTCTAGCAGATAATGTAGAGATGTATATTGTGCATTTTGAAAAGTATTTCCAGTATGGAATTTATCCCAGAAAGGGTGGAGGTAGGTGGTAAAATCCCCTCCCCCTGCGAGGTTGGGATTTAGGAGGATGTTAGTTTTAGATCAGTTGCAGAACAGAGGGCACGGGAGGGGTGATAGACAGAAATGAGGGATGAGATATAGGGTGGTGCAGAACTGTGGAGGGCTTTATGGGTGAGAGAGATGAGTTTGTATTGTATTCTGTGGTGAATGGGTAACCAGTGCAATGACTGGCACTGGTTAGAGGCGTTGGTGAAGCGGCCTGATAGAAATACGACCCTGGCTGCTGCATTCAGAATGGATTGGAGAGGAGAGAGTTTGTTTAGAGGGAGACCGATTAGAAGAGAGTTGCAGTAGTCCAGACGAGAGTGAATAAGAGCGACAGTAAGAGTTTTTTCAGTATCAAAGGTGAGAAAATGTGGGGTTCTGGAGATGTTTTTAAGGTGCAGGTGACATGAGTGAGTGAGTGATTGTAGCCCAGTCAAGAGAGCTTGTAAAAGAACTTCTACATGATGTTTCAAGGATGGAAAGAGACTGCCATCTACTGGCCAGACGCAGTCAAGCGGAACCAAGATATGCAAGGGAAGTTGCAGGGAGAGCAAGTTCAGATGCTGGACCTGATCAGGTGACTTCCAGGAAGGAGTTCCGGAAAATAAGAGGCCAGCGCGCCAAACCTGAGGGGTCTTGGCGCCAAGCAGCAGAAAGGAGCAGATGTGTTCCCTGTGTCCTGAGAAACCCCGCGAGACAGGCCTAAGCTAGAGGCCTGTGAGGTGCCACAGCCGGGCACCGGTAAAAGAGCTCCGGATATCTCGCGGATGTTACCTGAGTGCTGTGCCTGCTGAGGAGACTAGGAACCTAATTGCGGTGCTGAGTGAGTTCGCGGAACCCGACGTCGTCTGCCGACAGACGAGGCCTGGACCCCCCTATCCAAGGCTCGAGAGACTGCCTCCAACAGCCAAGCAGAGAGGAGTTGAGAGGCGGTTGCCCCAGGAAAGTCACGCCAGCGGAAGCGGAGGAGCTGCATACGTGAACAGGGCCGTCACTTCCACTGTTCACCCACAGTACCGGGGACAATTGGGTTTAGATAATCAGGTTGGGAGGGGAACGGTTGGGACTAAAGGAGCACAACGTGATCTAATTGAATTTATGCGGAAGAGACTCACGGCCTAGCGTGAATAACCGATGACCCCCGCTAGGGCCAAATGTACAGTTAAAGAACTTACGTGGTGTCTCCCATGACTGATGGCATCACCCTACTTAAGAGACTTCGCCTTACTTAAGAGACTTCACCTTACTTAAGAGACTTCACCCTACTAAAGAGACTGCACCTTACTTAAGAGACTTCACCTTACTTTGAGAGGCTTCACCTTACTTTGAGAGACTGCGTCTTATTTTGAGAGATTTTGCCTTTTGCTGATATATTGAATTACTGTTCATTACCCTTGTTACTAATCGCTTGTTCAGAATACCTGTTGCATAAAATTGTTTATTTTCATCTCAGACTGTTCTCGCCTTGTGTCTCTGTGCGTTGTATTCCCGCACCTGCATTACATGATTGTATATGGGGGATAAAGGAAAGTTGTGTGTCAAATATGACTCCAAGACATCGAGCTTGCTGCTTGGGGGTTATGGTGGCGCAACCCAAGAAAATTGAAAAGTCAGGTATAGGTAGGTTAGTAGAGAGAGAAAAAACAAGGAGTTCAGTTTTGGAGAGATTCAGTTTCAGATAGAGGGAAGACATGATGTTAGAGACAGCAGACAGACAATCACTGGTATTTTGTATTAGAGTGGGGGTGATGTCAGGTGAAGAGGTGTATAGTTGGGTGTCATCAGCATTGAGATGGTACTGGAAATCAAATCTGCTGATGGTTTGTCCAATAGGAGCAGTATACAAGGAGAAGAGGAGGGGACCTAGGACTGATCCTTGTGGAACCCCGATAGTAAGAGGAAGATTAGAGGAAGAAGAGCCGGCAAAAGATACCGTGAAGGAGCGGTCAGAGGTAGGAGAAGAACCAGGAGGGAGCGGTGTCCTTGAGGCCTATACAGCGGAGCATAGTGAGGAGGAGCTGATGATCTACAGTGTCAAAAGCGGCAGAGAGATCCAGGAGAAACAGCAGGGAGTAGTGACCATTAGATTTAGCTGTTAGTAGATCATTAGAGACTTTAGTGAGGGCAGTTTCAGTAGAGTGTGAGGAGCGGAAACCGGATTATAAAGGGTCGAGAAGAGAGTTATCTGAGAGATAGCGGATTAGGCGGGAATGGACCAGGCGTTCCTGGAGTTTAGAGATGAAGGGAAGATTAGACACCGGTCTGTAGTTAGCAGTGCAGTTCTGGTCCAGGGATGGCTTTTTCAGTAAAAGGGTTATGATGGCATGTTTAAGTGAGGAGGGAAAGATACCTGAAGAAAGAGAGAGGTCAAATATTTTAGTTAGGTGGGTAGTGATGTCAAGTTAAAATATATATATTATAGAAAATCAATTAGTTTATTTTAATAGATTACCTAATCAGTGTGAATTAATATAGAGATGATGGAATAATCTATGTGTATGTATGTATGCAAATGTGTATATGCACATTGATTATGTTAATAGTTAATGATATATAACAGTTTCTGTTCTCAGGCTATGTGCCCACGATGCAGAAATGCTCCGGATTTTTCCTGAGCGTTTCTGCATCTCCCTGGCAGAAAAAATGTATGCGGATTGTACATGCGGATTTTACATGTGGATTGTACATGCGGATTTTACATGCGGATTGTACATGCGGATTTTACATGCGTTTTTCCTGCCAAGGACAAGCGGATGTGAAGCTTTCTTCACATGCATTTCCGCATGCGCATTGAAAAGCGCTTTCCAAGCGATTTTAACATCACTTGGAAAGTGCTTGACAACTTGGTCACACTATATAAATCCATGCAAACGGCATGGATTTATATAGTGTGTCCGAAAGAATGTTAAAAAATAAAATTAAATGTCATACTTACCTTCTGATGGCCCCCGGTGTCTTTATCCGATGCGTCTCAGCTTGCCGGCAGCTCGCGGTACACTGAAGGACCTGCCGTCACATGACTAAATGACGTCAGCGCAGGTCCTTGAGTCCACCGCGATCTGCCGGCAAGCCAAGACAAGCACACCGGGGGCTATCAGAAGGTAAGTATAATAATTATTTATTTTTTTATTCTTTTTTTACAGGTACTATGGTACCTGGGTCCGGAGGAGAGTCTCCTCTTCTCCAGACCCGGGTACCATCCGCACATTGAAACGCATGGAATGCACATGTACAGATCCAGTGATGCGGATTCCATGCGTTCCAATGCAAGTCAATGGCGGCGAAAACGCAGCGCTTCCGCAAAATAATTGATCGTGCTGCGTTTTTTTCCTCAATGATAAGACGCAGCGGAAATTTCTGCAGCATGTGCACAGCACATGAGGATTATCATTGGGGAACATGGCAGGCCTTCTACCAAGCGTTTTTAAGCATTTCTGCAGCGGAATTGCCGCTGCGGAAACGCTTAAAAAACGCATCGTGGGCACACAGCCTTATTGTAGACATGAACAACTAAATGATTTCCTGGGAATGACTCATGTATGTGCATGTCTGATAACAGAGAGATTCATGTCGAGTTGGCAAAGATGGCGCTGAGAGACGACTTCACCCCTCCGATCAGAATTCCTAAGGTGTTACTGAGGCCAGGAGATACATGGATGAGCAAATTGCAGTGTGCCAAGTTATCAGAAGGAGCAATGAATTTTACTAATCCCACCTAGAAGTAGAATACTATATAACCCCAAGTCTACATAATAAAGTATGTCATTTTGCGTGGTTTAGTCTCTGAGTGAAGTTTTTCAACCATATTAGCAAATTTGGTTGATTTGCATTCACTCGGACATCTTTAATTAGGAGGAGAGCAGTTACCTAGTGTATCTTAAATTGGTGAAACCTCCACAGTGACAGCTGGGGAAAGGAACTGAATGAGCTGTGAGGGAATAGGGTCACTGTTGCAGGTTGTAGGGCGGGAAGAAGTGAGGAGTCTGGTCACGTCTTCTTCTGTGACCAGCTCGAAGATGGAAAGTGAACTTGAGGTGCGGGAGGGAAGGGAATCCAGACTCTGAGGGGATTGTGTAAAAATATCTTGACAGATATGATTGATTTTTTGCAGGAAATAAGTGGCTAGATCGTCAGCGCTTAGGTTTGTGACGGGGTCTGTATTTTAGAGCTCAGGAGGGAGTGGAAGGTTTCAAAGAGTCGTTTAGGATTGTTGGCTAGACATGTGATGAGAGTGGTAAAGTAGCCTTGTTTAGCCGGATGGAGAGCAGAATTATAAGTTTTGAGCATGAACTTATAGTGGATGAAGAGAAACCAAAAACAAGAAAAATACCCAAATAATTGAAAGTAAATGTATAGTGGATGAAGTTTTCTGTCAAAAGAGATTTTCTCCACAGATGCTCCACTCACAAAATAAGAATACTTTGTATGTACAATAAGGCAGGTACATAACTCATCATAGCTCAACATTTCCCGCTCATAATAGAATAACGGAATAGATTCAGGGATAGGCATTTTTTCATAATGGTATATGAAAAGTGCTTGGAGAAAACCGCCTCAAGGAGAAGTCTCTCATCCAGCTCCATTTCGCAGAGATCTCTTTCTGGCATCCATTCATGATAAAGCATCTGGAAGGGAGTCAAACATATGAACTCCACCCTGAGCCGAGCAGGGTAGATTATAGAATAGGAAATCTGCTTTTCACAGAGCCTCCTTTTTCTATCCCAGAACTTGACCCTCTTCTTCTGAACTTCTGTTGAAAAGTCAGGATAAATAGATATTTTCCTTCCATCAAGGGTAAGTGAAGAGTGGTCCCTGGCCTTTCGTAGGATAAGGTCTCTCTCTTTAAAATTTTGTAATTTGATGAGTACAGGTCTTGGTGGAGCACCCGGTGGCAAAGGACGTGTAGGAACTCTGTGAGCTCTTTCAATTGCAAAAAATTGAGAGAGTGTCTTTGCCGAACATTGTAGTCAGCCAGGATTAAAAAAAAATCAACTGAATTACGACCCTCCGCTTTTTCATGAACCCCGACTAAACGTATGTTATTTCGCCGATGCCTATTCTCTAGGTCATCAACCTTCTTGAGAAGGGCATTGATATTCTGAAGACCTCTCCTGAGATATTTATGTATAGTAGGCATTTGGTCCGCAACAGAACTCACTCTTTCCTCCAACTCATTGACTCGGCGGTTTATTTTCTTCATGTTTTGTCTGATGAGATTAATGTCCTCTCTAAGCCCTCCCATTTGTTTGTTGAGAATTTCTAATGAGAAGCTACAGGATTTTCCAGCAGAGAAAACATCTTGTCGTGTAGGCTCTTGCCCAGAATCATTGACTTCTCCATAGGTGTTGTTAGTGCTCTGCATTTCCTGCACTTCTCTGTTTAACTGTTGCTGTGAGAGTGGTGCCACATTGCCTCCCCTGCACAGTCTCTGTATCTCTCTTCCTCTGTGAGCATACCTGATCAGGTTGTAAATCATCTGAAGGGTCAGAATCTAAGGTCAGTCTGGCAAATCTCCCCAGCTTTGCTGCAGCAGCCTCAGCATCTCTCACTCTGGCTGGTGTGGGGGAGGAGGTGCCATGTTGGAAGGCCCACTATCTGGACTCTGCTCCTTCTGATGCTTGCTTTTGGTCATGTCTGAGTGCACTTTAAGCTTCTCTGTGTACTTCCCCCAGCCTTTGGTGTGAAGGAATCAATATTTCACTGCTAATAGGTGGAAATGAAAGGATGCAGAGCAGGAGCAAAGCACAGAGCTTCCATGTGAAGAGGCTGTCAGCAAAAGGTCCTTTTTAAAGGGGAATCTGTAACACTCCCATCATCTGCTCCTGAGCTCACATCAAAGACAGTCTGTATTATATGTATTTTATATGAGCACTGCACTTGGCTTTTTCTGGCAGAGAAGATGACACACCCGATCTGCCGCTCCATTTTACAATAGTAATAAATGTGCCCTGTCAGGGATAAAAATTCCCCATTCTTCCAATCGGTACAGTCCCAAATGGTCAGACCAATCAATCACTGACCAATAAGATATCACCTCCCCTGTGGATCCTATGGAGTTATCACCTCTCCTGTGGATCCTATGGTCATAACTTGTTTTCACCAACAAAGTCCTTTACTGCAAATTACCGTAATTGTACATCCCAGTTATGGTATCGCACAGTAAGAGGTGCAGGAGCCTCCTGTATTTTACAGCCGACGCTCCACTATAATCGAGATAATGGCTAACAGGTTTTCATATACAGCTGTAGTGTGGGCCCCTAGAATCAATTCCTATTGGGGCCCCAGACACCCCAGTTTGATCCTGGTTGGGGGTGGGGAGGGTAATTTTGCACCCTGTCGTAAAGAAAAATTGTAAAAATCCAAAAAGACATCTCTGGAGAGGGGACATATCACCCTCACATTGAACATATAGGATTATAACTAGAAAAGTGAGAAAGAGCTGACACTTCAACCTCTATTGACGTAGGGCCTCCTGCCGTGGTCAGGTAAATTCTACAAAGAATCTGATGAGAACCAGCCAACAAGTCTAGAATTTGCATACTCAGAGGCGGATAAGTACATTTCCGAAGCAAGGGCTTCCTCTTTTCAAAGGACTTGTCTCAGACACTCTGAAGACTGTGGTCAGTGATGAATATTGGGGTTTGCATCGATCCAATATTCATGGGAGATGTATTTTCGACATCGTAGCAAAGGGATGATCATAACGCATTCACTCACATCATTGTAAGGCCAGCCGAACACCCCCAACTTAATATCGTTTAGATGGATAATGCTATCCATGCCATGTTTCATCTCTATAGAAAGGTAAAATCATGATAGAAAACATGACCATGATATTTCCCGCCCGAGACCTCCATGGGCGAAGATATCCTGAAAGTTGGGGATCTCATAAACTTCTAAAAGATCTAGCACCCCTATGACAAGTCCTCATATGAGCTCACCAATAGAAGGTATGTGGGTGTAACCGTGATCTTATTAAATCAGAGCTTGGATTTTGGTCATTGGTCAGTCCTGGAAGGTACAGCTTGCTGTAGTTGTATCTGTTTTCCTAAGGAGTTCTTCTAAGGAGTGCTTCCTTGCGCTAAGCTCTGAGCTATTTCTCTGACACAGGTTTAGCACTTTTCTTTTATTATGTTTTTGATTTTATGTTAATGTATATATCATATTGTTTGTATCATCTTTGTGTATTTTTTATACACACTGCCTACTTTTCAAGATTAGATCACTTGTTTTTATTCTGTTATTCCCACACCCTATCATTTCTTTACTTAGAAAATTGGGCGTGAGGAACGATCAACACGCCCATATGATGGCGCGGTCGAGCATGTAAATTGTAACTCCCTACATGTATTTCTATAGCAGGACGAAGAACGTTTGGCGTTCGAAACGTGTAGGTTTCACAGAGGTCTCCACCTTTATTTATTTTATTTTTGCAATGTGTATATCTTTTTAATGGATTAACAATAAAATCATAATTTTATCTGCAATTGGATCTGGAAGCTGGCGTATCACAATGTCGGTGGATATGCAGCTTCTCTTTTTGGTTGAGGAGAAGGTGACTCCTACAGGGTGAGATAGAAAAATGCAATGCGCCTAAGAACTATCAGGCAGGTAATTGCTTATTACGTCCTTGTTCTACCCTGTGGTGGCTCAGATTGCTCCTGGACCGCTCCTAACAGCGATTCTGCTGCTTCACGTCAACAGAACAGCTCTTCCTCTTCCCGACTGCTCTGTCAAAGAGGCATGACTTCCAACTTTATGCTGATTGACAGATGGCTCCCTGCAGTTAGGCAGCAGGGAGCCAGCTGTCAATCAGCATGACACCGGCAGTCACACCCCATCAACAGATCAGAGCGGGAGCTGAAAAATCGCTGTCAGGAGTGCTCTGTGACCACTCTGAACCAGCAGATATCGGCGCCTGGCACAACAGGCACATAGTTAGCAAATACTTGCCTGTTAGTTCTTAGGTCCATGGTAAAAAAAAAAAAAAAGTCCCGGACAACCCCTTTTAATATTAAGGAGCAGGAATTCTCCGCATGATGCTATAATCAAGAAAACATGAAATTGTCTCCTGCCCAGTCAGTCTGCCCGATCTGTTACACCATGATTACCAAAACCTCGACTCATTCCACTGCCCACTTGTATTACCACTTACCCGGCTCTGCTTGGCCCCTGTTACCAGGCCATTGGCTTGTCTGACTGCAAATGCACACTTCTGAACCGGGAGTCCCTGTGGATTTTCACATCCCCTCCATTTGACATAATGAATTTCAGTGACACAGAGGATTGTTCGGCTAGACTGAACAAACTAGCATCTATTTTTGATAATAAACCGTCAGTGGTGACAACAGAACCGGATGAATTTAAAGATCTCATGTTCCAGATGGAAAACAAAATGACCAGAGAACTTAAAGTTTGGTGGGATCTCACAACCTTGGACACATATATAAAAAAGGAAATGATCCCTAGAGGTCTGCGTTTAAAAAAAAAGTCACCACCACTATATACAATGACGGGTTTCAAGAAGATCAGAATGCGATTGTTAGTCAATGTTCACTGAATCTTATGCACCTCATAATCAAACATGAGGAACTGGAACTGACTTAAATTAAATTGGATATTAAAAATATACAATCGTCTTTGGGGAAATATGTGCAACTAAAAGAATTTAATATTTGTAATGACAAACTGAAATCTAATTTGGCCAAGTTGGAGAACACCATTATGGATATAAAAAGATCCAAGTTCAAAAGGAACAGTGAGGACTATGCGCAGAACAAGATTTATAGTTGGAATAAACAATTACCATCCATCTTAAAAAAAACGCTCCCCCAAACGTTTTCAGAGATCTGGAAGAGGGAGTTTTAAGGAGCATGATGATGTTACGGATAATTCTTTTGCTGCCACCTCTGATGATTACTCAGATTCATCTATGAGTTCAATGGGAGAAATGCAACAATTGTATTTTATCAAAAATAAATTATCTAGTGCTGGTGGAGCTATTACAAAAAACTGAGGAAGAGGGTGTGGCGCCCCTGAGGGTTCAGTCACCACAGGGGGGTATTGCATCTTGTGAAAGAGGTGTGGTATCTCCTCTCCCAGGTTAGGATGGAGCACCTGTCAGGACCCCACCTCATCACTCAACACTACACACTCCTGTCCTATGGGGGGCTAGTATGCACTAGGGTGCTGCCCCAGCAGGATAATGGAGATGGGGGAACCAAAGATAGGGGGAACCATGTAGTGGGTGAGGGTGGAGGACGCACTTTTAGGTTACACTTGTAGATACATATTTAATAACCAGCCATCTTAAGTTCAAGGTTGTTTGATTGTGGTCTTCACAGCTGGCAGTGGCCTTGTGTAGGAGCCTGCAGCGTGCTGGAGATGCACGGTCCTCGTGCTCTGGCCTTGAGACGAGGAGCGGGATAGAGTTAACGGAGGTCTCTACCCGGTTAAGGTCCCTGCTTAAGAAGGCCTGGAGGGGAGCTGAGGAGGAGAGCTCCGCAGGCAAAAGGATCCCAGGGAACACGGACGGAGCGGCATACGCCACCTGTACTCTCCATTCTGGCCTAGTCAGAGGGACTCCTGCTGCAAGAGGGGTACCAGTCCCTGATATCTGACTTTGTTACTTCACGTCTCAGTCGGAAAAGCCCGGAGGCTAAGTGGTTCCCACCGGGTAACGGACAGACCCGTGCCCTTGTTCTGTGCATAGCCAGAGGGAGACCAAGCCTTGCAACACGCACTGCACACAGACAGGAGAGGCCCAAGGGGGAGATTTCTAGGAACACGCTGGTGCTGGGGGTCCTGATAGACGCACTTGAACTTCCGGGGTGTGCCGAACCCCCTTCTCTGGTGGCCACAGCACGCCATGAGGAGCAAGGAGAAGCCTTGCAGCTGACCTCTAACAACATGAGTAAAGCTTGGAAGACTAAATCCATTGCCTCCGGTCCATTATAGCAGCGCGACACCACACCGCACAACTGCACCTACTACGACTCCCCTCATCCTCCTTTTTCCTCTGCCCCGAGGCCCTGCTCCGCCTGTGGGGAGTAGTACTACCATCGGCTGCCACAACATCCCGCCTCAGAGGACTGCAGCAGCGCTGGTGGCGCATCACCAGACACCACAGGTGGCGTAGTCGTTTATCCATTCATAATTGCCACTCATCAACTGGCCCCTATTTTTAATGTGTGCGCCCTGGGCAAGGACCGGGCCGAGGCTGCGACTGCATCCCCATTCTACCAACTGGGCCCGCCGTCCGAGTACACCCCTTTCCAAGGGAGGGCTAGCCGCTACTGAAACAGCTAGTGGCGGGTCACACAAGGGCGGGAAGTAAGCGTAAATGCAAACAAGTACCCAACACAGAGCAAAAAACGCCATTATTAGAGTCACCTGTTTGGAATCTCTCTAGCTACATCTTATCTGAGAGTCAAATTTCTCTCCTGGCTAAAGGCCTGAGCTTTTCACCTTCTAACGAATTCGACATTTTCAGAACAATTCTGGATGTTAACAAACTAGCACGTAACCTCACCATCCGATGTCATTTTATGGACATGAAAAATCCACAGAATACAGCTTCAGAAGAAGTTTCTCCTAGGACAAGCCAGGATTCCATGTTATTATTCACAGAACAACAGTCTTTATTACAAATGAAACAATTCGAGACGGAATCTTTAATTCCAAATGTAAATTTAAATGACGACTTTCGGGCTGGTAATCCTTTCTTTTACCCACTTCAGTCCAGACCATTGGTTCTGGATCAGTTCCAGGACTTAATTGAAAAAGAACTAGTGGAATTAAAGAATGAATTATCTTCTACTAATCATTTGGACTCTAATCTGACATATAGAGAAAAAGACGCTCTGAAAAAATTAAAGGATAATTCAGACATACTAGTCCGCTCAGCGGATAAAGGTGGCACTATAGTACTGAATGCAGGATTGTATAAAAAATTGAATTTGATGGATTTAGAAAATAGGGATGTTTATTTGGAGTTAGCTAGAGATCCTACTGTTGAGTTTAATGCTGCTATGTATAATCTATTAAACGAAGGTTTGCACTGAGGGGCCCTAAAAAAAAAATTAATGGAATATTTATACGTAGATCACCCAATTGTTCCAGTTTACCATTCGCCTCCAAAAATACATAAAAATATTTTCCCACCACCTTTAACCCCTTTACTACCCAAGGTGGTTTGCACATTAATGACCAGGCCAATTTTTACAATTCTGACCACTGTCACTTTATGAGGTAATTACTCTGGAACGCTTCAATGTATTCCCCTGATTCTGAGATTGTTTTTTCGTGACATATTGTACTTCATGATTGTGGTAAAATTTCTCCGATATCACTTGCATTTATTTGTGACAAAAACTGAAATTTGGCGAAAATTTTTGAAAATTTTGCAATTTTCAAAATTTTAATTTTTATGCCCTTAAATCAGAGAGATATGTCACACAAAATAGTTAATAAATAACATTTCCCACATGTCTACTTTACATCAGCACAATTTTGGAACCAATTTTTTTTTTTTATTAGAGAGCTATAAGGGTTAAAAGTTGACCAGAGATTTCTCATTTTTCCAACAAAATTTACAAAACCATTTTTTTAGGGACCACATCACATTTGAAGTCACTTTGAGGGGTCTTTATGACAGAAAATACCCAAAAGTAAGACTACTCTAAAATCTGCACCCCCAAGGTGCTCAAAACCACATTCAAGAAATTTATTAACCCTTCAAGTGCTTCACAGAAATTTTTGGAATGTGGAAGAAAAAAATTAACATTTAACTTTTTTCACAAAAATGTTACTTTAGACCCAATTTTTTTTATTTTCACAGAGTTAACAGGAAAGAATGGACCCCAAAATTTGTTGTGCAATTTCCCCTGACCACGCAGATACCCCATATGTGGGGAAAAACCACTGTTTAGGCGTACGGCAGGGTTCGGAAGGGAAGGAGCGCCATTTGACTTTTTGAAAGTAAAATTTGCTTGAATAATTAGCGGACGCCATGTTGTGTTTGGGGAGCCCCTGATGTGCCTAAACAGTGGAAACCCCCCACAAGTGACACCATTTTGGAAACTAGACCCCTCAGAGAACCTTTACAGAAGTTTATAGCATGGAGCCATGAAAATAAAAAATTATGTTTTAGCCCCATTTTTTTTATTTTCACAAGGGTAAGAGGAGAAAATAGACCCCAAAAACTTTTTGCAATTTCTCCTGAGTACGCCAATACCCTATATGTGGGGAAAATACAGTGTTTGGGTGCATGGCAGAGTTCAAAGGGAAGGAGCACTGTGTGACTTTTTGAACGCAAAATTTGCTGGAATTGAGGGCAGACGCCATGTCACGTTTGAAGAGCCCCTGATGTGCCTAAATAGTTGAAACCCCCCACAAGTGACCCCATTTTGGAAACTACAACCCTCAAGGATTTTATCAAGGGGCATAATGAACATTTTGAACCCGGTATGACACATAATTTGATAACATTAGGTCATCATATTGAATAAGTTGTCATTAGTCTTGAGCACAAGTGCTCGCTACTTGAGTTTGCATCATGTACTCGGGTATGCACCATGTATCGCACGTGCTCGAGTGACATGCTCGAGTCCTGCCCACATGTTTCACGGTTATTAGACACCCAAAACAAACATGCAGGAATTGCTGGTGCATGGCAGGCAATCCCCGCACGTTTTTTTTTACTGTGAAGCATATGGGGCAGAGACTCGAGCACCCGCGATACTCAATGCATACCCGAGCACCCGATGCAAACTCAAGTAGCGAGCACTTGTGCTCAACACTAGTCGCCATATCGTCTTTTTTTTTTTTTGCTTTTGAAAAAAATCCCAACCCTAGCACAACCCTAACCCTAGAGTTTATTTTTTACACCGTTCCTTGTGCAGTATAAGTGATTAGACGACTTTATTCTTTGGGTCGGTGCGATTACAGCGAAGCTCATCAAGAGAATGCCAAGAGTGTGCAAAGCAGTCATCAAAGCAAGAGGTGGCTACTTTGAAGAACCTAGATTATAAGACATATTTTCAGTTGTTTCACACTTTTTTGTTAAGTATATAATTCCACATGTGTTAATTCATAGTTTTGATGCCTTCAGTGTGAATGTACAATTTTCATAGTCATGAAAATACAGAAAAATCTTTAAATGAGAAGATGTGTCCAAACTTTTGGTCTGTACTGTACGTATTAGTACGCCCTGGGCTGTAAAGGGGTTAAGACCCATAGTGGTGGGGATTGGTTCCCATGGTGAAAAATTAAGTGCCTGGATGGATTTTTACCTACAGCCTCTGGTTCAGGAAACTCCGAGTTACATTAGGGATTCAAAATTCATAGTGACCATTTTTGATAAATTTGAATGGCCAAGAAACTTTGGATGATTGTCCTGTGATGTGGTGGCATTATACCCCCTCAATTCCACACCATATTGCTTTAGCATGTTTAACCTACCACCTTGACACATACAGTTCGTACACTATAGAAATAAAAGAATTTCTGGTCATAGCAGTACAGTTCCTCTTAGAGCGTAATTATTTTAGCTTTGATAAAAGTTTTTTTTTACAGAAAAGAGGAGTCGGCATGGGCAGTAAATTTTCTCCTTCGCTAGCGAACATAGTGATGTGTAGGTGGAGGAGCTTTTCATTTACCATAATGATAACACATATAGTGGACACATTGTGTGGTACGGTAGACTTATTGATGACCTCCTCCTGGTGTGGGGGGCACACAGGAGGAGGTGGTACAATTTGTACAGTACATCAACTGCAATAATTTTAATCTTAAATTCACTTAGTTCTACCATTCATCCAAAATTACTTTTTTGGATCTCGAACTTGAGGCTACCAAGGAGAAAGAATTGGTCAAAATTAATCCCCACAGAAAATCTACAGCCTCAAATTCTATTCTATCAGCTAAATGTTGTCATCCGCCACATATTAAGAGAAATATCCCTTACGGTGAGCTAATACGAACAATACGAAATTGTTCAGATAACATCACTTTTCAGAAGGAATCAGAAAAAAATGTGTAACAGACTATCCAATAGGTGCTATCCCGAGTGGTCTTTAAGAAAAGCGAGTAGAATTGTCTCCAATATAAATCGGAAAGATATACTCCGAAATAAACAGAAAAATAACATTAACACATTGGATACTAGGGTAATGTTTTCTACCACCTATAGCCCTCAGTATAATAAAATTACATCTAGAATTAAAAAGTATAACCCTATTATATATCAGAACAAGAAACTAAAAAACCTACTTTCTAATGACATCGGCTTTGTAGCCAGGAAAGCGCCCGCTCTGGGAACCATCCTTTCTCCTAGCTTATACACCAGTGAGACTAATACTGTACAACCAAATTGGCTCAGCACAAAAGGTTTCTT
This sequence comes from Phyllobates terribilis, assembly GCF_046119375.1. NCBI lineage: Eukaryota > Metazoa > Chordata > Amphibia > Anura > Dendrobatidae > Phyllobates > Phyllobates terribilis. The sequence continues at coordinate 6,341,200 of NW_027362821.1, forward strand.
CAGATGTGGAGCCAATCGGTGCAAAGCGTGTCTACATGCGGTTAAAACAGATAGTTTTATGTCCTTAAGTAATGATAGAGAATATAAAATTCATGATGTCCTCAATTGTAATTCATCAGGGGTTATATACCTTATAGAATGCACCTTGTGTAAGGTCCACTATGTGGGTTGTACCACAGGTGCGCTGAAAGTCCGTATCAGAAGACATCTTTCTGATGCGATTAATTTGGAAGCCATAAATACATCAGCAGTATCGAGGCATTTTGCGAAAGTTCATAAAGGTGACACCTCATTCTTTAAATATATGGAGATAGAGAAGGTATATAGATCCACACGAGGGGGGATCATAAGTGCAAACTTCTGAACCGGGAGTCCCTGTGGATTTTCACATTGGATACCACAGGGGTTAAATTCAAGACAGGATCTGATACTGCAGTATTAAGAAATATAATTCTGCATTTATTTCCATGCATGTACACTGGGTACGGAAAGTATTCAGACCCCTTTACATTTTTCACTCTTTGTTTCATTGCAGCCATTTGGTAAATTCTAAAAAGTTCATTTTTTTCTCATTAAAGTCCACTCTGCACCCCATCTTGTCTGAAAAAAAACAGAAATGTAGAAATTTTTGCAAATTTAATAAAAAAGAAAAACTGAAATATCACACGGGCATAAGTATTCAGACCCTTTGCTCAGTATTGAGTAGAAGCACCCTTTTGGGCTAGTACAGCCATGAGTCTTCTTGGAAATGATGCAACAAGTTTTTCACACCTGCATTTTGGGACCCTCTGCCATTCTTCCTTGCAGATCCTCTCCAGTTCCTTCAGGATGAATGGTAAACGTTGGTGGACAGCCATTTTCAGGTCTCTCCAAAGATGCTCAATTGGGTTTAGGTCAGGGCTCTGGCTGGGCCAGTCAAGAATGGTCACATAGTTGTTCTGAAGCCACTCCTTTGTTATTTTAGCTGTGTGCTTATGGTCATTGTCTTGTTGGAAGGTGAACCTTTGGCCAAGTCTGAGGTGCAGAGCACTCTGGAAGAGGTTTTCATCCAGGATATCTCTGTACTTGGCCGCATTCATGTTTCCTTCAATTGCAACCAGTCGTCCTGTCCCTGCAGCTGAAAAACACACCCATAGCATGATACTGCTGTTATGATCTGCTACAAGAACTAAGGAAAGAGAGGAAATCTGTCCATACAATAAGACTAAGCTGATTCCCTACGATGCAGTGGGCAACCTGTTCCTTGTGAAGAGACCCGCCTTCGTCCGCGGCTAGTCTGAACGCAGACCCATAGATTAAAGGGAGGGGTCCCTAAAAGAGCTAAAGACTGAGACAAAATTGGACACCTCCTGGCAGAAGTAGTAGCAGAAGAAGACAAACAGACAAAAGTACTTAGTGGTCCAAGGACCAAACAAACTAGAGAAATACAGTAGGTACAAAGCACCTGGCTAGATTAAGAGTCAAAGTAACACTGAAGTCCAGCAAAGCCTGAATGGCGGAGCTGGAATAAATAGACAGAAGGTCACGTGACCACAAAATAGAAAAAACTAACCGGAGGGTTCTAACAACTGCCACCACCATGTTTCACTGTTGGGATTGTATTAGGCAGGTGATGAGCAGTGCCTGGTTTTCTCCACACATACCACTTAGAATTATCACCAAAAAGTTCTATCTTTGTCTCATCAGACCAGAGAATCTTATTTCTCATAGTCTAGGAGTCCTTCATGTGTTTTTGAGCAAACTCTATGCGGGCTTTCATATGTCTTGCACTGAGGAGACGCTTCCGTCTGGCCACTCTGCCATAAAGGCCCAACTGGTGGTTGATAGTTGACTTTGTGGAGCTTTCTCCCATCTCCCTACTGCATCTCTGGAGCTCAGCCACAGTGATCTTGGGGTTCTTCTTTACCTCTCTCACCAAGGCTCTTCTCCCACGATTGCTCAGTTTGGCTGGACGGCCAGGTCTAGGAAGACTTCTGGTGGTCCCAAACTTCTTCCATTTAAGGATTATGGACGCCACTGTGCTCTTATGAACCTTAAGTAATGCAGAAATTCTTTTATAACCTTGGCTAGATGTGTGCCTTGCCACAATTCTGTCTCTGAGCTCCTTGGGCAGTTCCTTTGAGCTCATGATTCTCATTTGGTCTGACATGCACTGTGAGCTGTGGAGTCTTATATAGACAGGTGTGTGCCTTTCCAAATCAAGTCCTATCAGTTTAATTAAACACATTTGGACTCCATTGAAGGAGTAGAACCATCTCAAGGAGGATCACAAGGAAATGGACAGCATGTGACTTAAATATGAGTGTCTGAGCAAAGGATCTGAATACTTATGGCCATGTGATATTTCAGTTTTTCTTTTTTAATAAATTTGCAAAAAAATTCTATATTGCTGTTTTTTTCAGTCAAGATGGGGTGCAGAGTGTACTTTAATGAGAAAAAAAATGAACTTTTTAGAATTTATCAAATGGCTGCAATGAAACAAAGAGTGAAAAATTTAAAGGAGTCTGAATACTTTCCGTACTCACTGTATGTATCTATATACACTGCTCCAAAAATAAAGGGAACACTTAAAACAACAGAATATAACTCCAAGTAAATCAAACTTCTGTGAAATCAAACTGTCCACTTAGGAAGCAACACTGATTGACAATCAATTTCACATGCTGATGTGCAAATGGAATAGACAATAGATGGAAATTATTGGCAATTTTCAAGACACCCTCAATAAAGGAGTGGTTCTGCAGGTGAGGACCACAGACCACATCTCAGTACCAATGCTTTCTGGCTGATGTTTTGGTCACTTTTGAATGTTGGTTGTGCTTTCACACTCGTGGTAATGTAGCGCCCCGAGGGTTCGGCCGCTACAGGGGTATTGCACCTCAGACCGGGGGTGTGATATTCCACTCCCAGGTAAGGATGGAGTGTGGACCAGGGTTCAGTTAGCTGCATGCAGCACACACACCCCATTTCCGAGGGACAGCTCAACGGTGCTCCCACTAGACAGAAGTGCAGGCACGACCGACCATGTCCCTGCTGGAGTGGGGAGGGAGGGGTGGAACACCCAGTGCTGTAGGGGCAGATAGGGGGCGGTTCCTGAGCGTAGGAAGGAGCCCATTGGTTGCTGGTCACCTGGGCTCATGGCTAGAGGGAGGTATAAAAGGTGGGCACCATCTTAGATCTAGGTTCTGTGGAGAGGAGAAGACAGGGAGCAGCAGCTCAGGCTGAGTGCTGCTCCAGAGGCAGGCCTAGGGAAGAGGCCGGGGCCTAAGAGGAGAAGGAGAAGTGGGCCTGGAGAAGAGGCCGAGGAGGAGGTGAAGGGGAGCTGAGATTCTGGCTCATCTCAGCTCCAAGAGAAAGGAACAGAAACAGAAAGGAACTGCAAAGAAGGAGAGACAGAGAAACAGAAGGGCTCAGGAACAAGTAGGTGGAAGGGACCCTAAGAACCCACGAGAATCCAGGGTGCAGGGTCAGGCAGATTAAGGGTACCGGATCCGAAGTTGGTGGAGGAGAAACAACCCTCAGCCAAAGACCGGTCGTCGTGATCATATATTGGTGCGACACCTCATCAAACCTGCTAGGAAGGCACCATATAGGACAGCGGAGGACGGGGCCCACGTTTAACCGCACAGGTCCGCGGCAGCTGGACAAAAGTGGGTCACTGGTGAGGCAGGCCAGAGAAAGGATAAAAGGGGGTCCTGTGCCATGCTCCTGAACTGCCTGGGAGTTGACCGAGCCCCTCACCTGGTGGACGCAGCATGGCTCAGGCGGTCACTGCTGGCCGAAGTGACCTGGAACAAACGAACTGTGAGTAAAGACCCTGGACTGTAACTTGTTGTCTGTGTGCTCCTTCGTGCCTCCAGCACTATCAGCACCGGGACTCGCGCTACCATCACTCCCAACATCCACTACACTGCCCTGGGGCTGCACTCTTCCCGTGGGGAGTCACATCACCTCAGCTGCACCCATCATCAGCCCCAGCGGACTGCCTTGCAGCGGCGGTTCCTAATAACCACAATCCACGGGTGGCGTAGTCGGACATTATTTGGAGCGCATAGCAGACTACCATTGGCCTGACCACCCTGAGCCGCGGGACCGGGCCGCCACTACTACTACCCCCATCGTTCCCCTATCGCCCGGATCCGCGTGCCCCACGGCCCAGGGGGCGAGTCAGCTTTGGCGTAGTCGGCAGGATCATTACCAACCCGCCACAAGCGGGTATTGCGTGCCTGAAGAAAATTGCACATGTACCTTAAATGAAGTTTCCCGCCGTTCGGAGTCGTTTCCCGCCACCCGGAGCCGATTCCTGCCATCAGACGCCATCTTGGACCGTTTCCCGCCATCTTCATCCGTCTTTCCCGCCCTGGCAGAGCGGACGCCATTATGTGCGCACCAAAAGACAGCTGGAAGCCACCTCCCATCGTGGGCCAGGTCCCAGAATGGCGCCAAAGAAGGAGCCCGCCCCCACCAGCCATGAATGCAGCAGTGGAGATGTCCATCAACATGGGGGGGCTGCCCCTGAAAGTGATTGTCAGCAGAATGCCCCAGGACCACCCCCTCTGGGGGCGGAGAGAGAAGAAAACTGTGGGGCAGGGCGCAGTCTGGATCATTCTGGCCAGGCCGCACCTGGAGATGGAGGGAGAAACCAGTTCCGGTACCCTGGCAAAGGGCCTGCTGCAAGCTACACCACCATGCAGCCTCACCGAGCTGTTAGCCCATCTCCCCAAGGAGGACCCCGAATATACACGGGCGGCATTGGAAGAGCTGGACCGGAGGATGGTCCGGGCGCAGCAGGACGTGATCGCCGGATGGAAGAAGGAAGTGGCCCGGCGGGCTGTGATCCTGCAGCCGAAGGCGCCATCGATGAGCAGCGCACCAGCCACCGAGGGCAGTGAAGGCCGAGCGGAGGCCGAGGACGACGCCGCGGAGGAGGCCGCGACAGCAGAGGCAGGTAACGGAGACGCCCCTGCACTGAATCCTGAGGCCGCCGACCTGCCCCTGCACCCCGTCAGGGAGCCCAACGCACCGGGACCCGCCGTCGACACCATGCCCCTGCCGCCATCAACCGGCCCCCAGGCCGTCGACGCTGCCGGTGAGCCCCGCCCCACACCGTGCCCTCTGACCCCGGGCGTGCTCAGCCAACCACCATCGCAGGCCCGGCCGCAAGGCCCTGCGCCCCCGGGCGCCGCTGCCCCGACGGAACCCCCTGCACCTGCTGTACCGCCCTTGGGAGCAACCAGGAAACAACCAGCACGGGCCTGGTCGCAAGGTCACGTGCCCCCGGGCGCCGCCAACCCACCTGCGCCCCCTGCTGCTGCAGTACCACCACTGGGCGCGGATCTCTTCGCCCAATACACCACTCCGGGTGGGCTGCCTTTCATCTGGCCCCCCGAGTTTGTCAACCCCCGCTTCCGGAGGAGCCCGTCCGCGGAGGTCGAAGTACCCTCTGAGCCCCTCATACCTGCTCCGGCGCCTCAGGAAATCCCCCAGCTGCCATTGGAAGATGCCCAGTTTGAATGGGACCCCACAGGGGAGGACCTGATGGGGTTCACGAAAGAAACGCGAGCGGGCGCAGCTGAGCGGCGGGAGGCCTGCCGCCAACAGCTGGAGATGTTTGAGAAGGAGCAGCGAGAGCGGCGGGTGAAGCAAGAGAAGCTGCAGTATTCAAGTATTGAAAAAGTTTTCTATAATGTCTAGTGAAAAGAAAAGTGTGTCCCATAAAGGGAGTTGAACCGTAACGTCTGTTTCTAATGTAAAAAAAAAAAAAAAAAAGTTATTGAAAAAGTTTTGCATGTCCTGTAATCAACTGTTTTTGCTCTTTTCCAGCCCGAGGACGTGCTGTGCTTTACCAGGGGGGAATGTAGCGCCCCGAGGGTTCGGCCGCTACAGGGGTATTGCACCTCAGACCGGGGGTGTGATATTCCACTCCCAGGTAAGGATGGAGTGTGGACCAGGGCTCAGTTAGCTGCATGCAGCACACACACCCCATTTCCGAGGGACAGCTCAATGGTGCTCCCACTAGACAGAAGTGCAGGCACGACCGACCATGTCCCTGCTGGAGTGGGGAGGGAGGGGTGGAACACCCAGTGCTGTAGGGGCAGATAGGGGGCGGTTCCTGAGCGTAGGAAGGAGCCCATTGGTTGCTGGTCACCTGGGCTCATGGCTAGAGGGAGGTATAAAAGGTGGGCACCATCTTAGATCTAGGTTCTGTGGAGAGGAGAAGACAGGGAGCAGCAGCTCAGGCTGAGTGCTGCTCCAGAGGCAGGCCTAGGGAAGAGGCCGGGGCCTGAGAGGAGAAGGAGAAGTGGGCCTGGAGAAGAGGCCGAGGAGGAGGTGAAGGGGAGCTGAGATTCTGGCTCATCTCAGCTCCAAGAGAAAGGAACAGAAACAGAAAGGAACTGCAAAGAAGGAGAGACAGAGAAACAGAAGGGCTCAGGAACAAGAAGGTGGAAGGGACCTTAAGAACCCATGAGAATCCAGAGTGCAGGGTCAGGCAGATTAAGGGTACCGGATCCCAAGTTGGTGGAGGAGAAACAACCCTCAGCCAAAGACCGGTCGTCGTGATCATATATTGGTGCGACACCTCATCAAACCTGCTAGGAAGGCACCATATAGGACAGCGGAGGACGGGGCCCACGTTTAACCGCACAGGTCCGCGGCAGCTGGACAAAAGTAGGTCACTGGTGAGGCAGGCCAGAGAAAGGATAAAAGGGGGTCCTGTGCCATGCTCCTGAACTGCCTGGGAGTTGACCGAGCCCCTCACCTGGTGGACGCAGCATGGCTCAGGCGGTCACTGCTGGCCAAAGTGACCTGGAACAAACGAACTGTGAGTAAAGACCCTGGACTGTAACTTGTTGTCTGTGTGCTCCTTCGCGCCTCCAGCACTATCAGCACCGGGACTCGCACTACCATCACTCCCAACATCCACTACACTGCCCTGGGGCTGCACTCTTCCCGTGGGGAGTCACATCACCTCAGCTGCACCCATCATCAGCCCCAGCGGACTGCCTTGCAGCGGCGGTTCCTAATAACCGCAATCCACGGTTGCCGTAGTCGGACATTTGGAGCGCATAGCAGACTACCATTGGCCTGACCACCCTGAGTAGCATGAGACAGACTCTACAACCCACAGAAGTTGCTCAGATAGTGCAGCTCATCCAGGATGGCACATCAATGCGAGCTGTGGCAAGAAGCTTGGCTGTGTCCAGAGGCTGGAGGCACTACCAGGAGACAGGCCAGTACAACAGGAGATGTGGAGGGGGCCGTAGGAGGGCAACAACCCAGCAGCAGGACCGCTACCTCCGCCTTTGTGCAAGGAGGAACAGGAGGAGCACTGCCAGAGCCGTGCAAAATGACCTCCAGCAGGCCACAAATGTGCATGTGTCTGCACAAACGGTTAGATACCGACTCCATGAGGGTGGTATGAGGGCCCGACGTCCACAGATAGGGGTTGTGCTCACAGCCGAACACCATGCAGGACGCTTGGCATTTGCCACAGAACACCAGGATTGGCAAAGTCGCCACTCGCGCCCTGTGCTCTTCACAGATGAAAGCAGGTTCACACTGAGCACATGTGACAGACGTGACAGAGTCTGGACACGCCATGGAGAGCGACATCCTTCAGCATGACCAGTTTGGCACTGGGTGAGTAATGGTGTGGGGTGGCATTTCTTTGGAGGGCCCACAGCCCTCCATGTGCTCGCCAGAGGTAGCCTGACTTCCATTAGGTACTGAGATGAGATCCTCAGACCCCTTGTGAGACCATATGCTGGTGCGGTTGGCCCTGGGTTCCTCCTAATGCAGGACAATGCCAGACCTCATGTGGCTGGAGTGTGTCAGCAGTTCCTGCAAGATGAAGGCATTGAAGCTAAGGACTGGCCCGCCCGTTCCCCAGACCTGAATCCGATTGAGCACATCTGGGACATCAAGTCTCGCTCCATCCGCCAACGTCACGTTGCACCACAGACTGTCCAGGAGTTGGCGGATGCTTTAGTCCAGGTCTGGGAGGAGATCCCACAGGAGACCATCTGCAACCTCATCAGGAGCATGCCCAGGCGTTGTAGGGAGGTCATACAGGCACGTTGATATATATATATATATATATATATATATATATATATATATATATATATATGCCTTTTTGTCATTCTAGTAGTAGGGCCATAATTAAGACATGATTTGTTGAAACGCGTAGGTCTGTAAGCTATGATGGTTGCACATTTGCTGTATTCCTTGTGGAGCAGTGTTTTATATGGCTAATAAAAGCTAAGTTTTAATATTTTTTCTACTAAACAAACCTTTACGCTGGATCATTTGCACTTTTCCCTTGTCTGACTACACTTACGTTTCGCCCTGGTACCACTTATCTGCATCTCCAGAAGTTTCCCATTTCTCTATTATACTCTTCAAATTACATTTTGAGACTTTCTCCTCCTGTTGTTGCACATATTTTTTTCCCTTCATCTGCACAGGTATCATTAATCTATCAACTATAATGGCCGTACCAGGTCCTGCAGGTCCTGTATCCCGTACACATGACGTGGGCAGTGCACGGCATGCCGCTAGTTTTTATTCTGAGTGCTCTTATATACGGTGGTAGTTTTACACAATGTTGAGCCTGTGATTTGCAGAGTGAAATGTCTGACTGCTAGAACTGAAGTATACGGCAGATTCTACAGCATGGATACATAAAGGACGTCCTGGGGGAATATACCTCCCTCCAACACTCGTCCAGTCCCTGCCTCACACTAGAGACATTTATAATAACTCCAGGACTATGGAGCTGGTCATTTTCTCATAATCTGTGGCCATTATTAGTGATCTCGCATTGTACGGTAATATCACCCTGGAGGTTGTGATGTATTTAGTGTAATAGCGCCATCTAGAATATACAGTATATATCAGGCGATACCATGCTTTCTATAGTTAGTCGTCTTATGTGCCCTCTATAGCTATCTATTATACTTTATATTTCTTTATAACAAATTACTCGATAGTTTTACAGCTTTATGATGTTTATTAATCTGCTGTAATTATAAAAGAAAGTCCAACCTTACAATGGACACAGGTGGAAGTGTCCTCCATGATGGTAAAGGCTGAGGTGAAGCAAGTATATAGTCAATGGGGGATCAAGATGACCAGTATTCCCCAGGGTTCCTTGTTATCAGGGAGGGACCCGGTGTATGCAATCAAAAGATCTTATCCTCTGACCGGCTGTGTGCCATCAACAGGTAATGATCCTCTGTCCGGCTGTGTGCCATCAACAGGTAATGACCATTCGGCAGTGCGACATCAACTGGTCATCACCCTCCAGCTGTGTGCCATCAACAGGTAATGACCATCCGGCAGTGCGCCATCAACAGGTAATGACCCTCTGGCTATGGCCATCAATAGGTCATCACCCTCCGGCTGTGTGCCATCAACAGGTAATGACCATCCGGCAGTGCGCCATCAACAGGTAATGACCCTCTGGCTATGGCCATCAATAGGTCATCACCCTCCGGCTGTGTGCCATCAACAAGTAATGACCATCCGGCAGTGCGCCATGAACAGGTAATGACCATCCGGCTGTGTGCCATCAACAGGTAATGATCCTCTGTCCGGCTGTGTGCCATCAACAGGTAATGACCCTCTGGCTATGGCCATCAATAGGTCATCACCCTCCGGCTGTGTGCGATCAAATGTTTTTATCTTCTGTCCAGTTTTGTGCCATCAAGAGGTAATGACGCTCCAGCTGTGGGCCATCAACAGGTCATCACCCTTCGGCATTTAGGCTTCTTGTCTTCTGTAAGATGCGATTCTTGAGTCTCCTGATGTTAAAAAATATTTAAAAAATCACCGATTAAACTAATAATCTATCTAGTACATAAGCATCACAATTTATAATCTATCTAGTGCATAAGTATGACAATTTAGCTCACAGAACATACACTATGCTAAAACATTAGACCCTACAAGCAGAAATTTGCTAAACTAACATAAATATAACTGACAAATCAGTAGAAAAATCGCTACCAATGGCACAGCTCTCTTCACATCAACCTGTAACCATAGTAGATAAGAAATAGAGGACAATGCTCATAGTCAGTTATCAACAATTCGGCATGGGGCATCCCACCAGAGACATTATAATATCTAGTAGATTATAGATGGCAATAGAATTTACCAACAAGCACATAGTACGCCAAACTCAAGTACATAGTATGCCAAACCTCAACACGTTTTCCTAAAATAGGTTCATCAGAAGCACATACTAGACAGTGATACTTAGCAAAGCGTTCATAGATATATGCGCCATATGATAAGGTGCTAAAGTGCAAGTGTGTGACAAAATATCCCTTCGATTTCAGGTGCAATGCTGCATTGTATGTAGTAAGATGGTGCCCATCAGACAGCATGTATAGGACTAACCTGTGATGAAAACACGAGCAATGGGAAAGTTCAAGCAGTTGCCTTCTCAATCTTCCTCGCCTCTAAGACATCTAAGGAAACATCTTCTCCTCTTGATTTTGAGTGGAGGTGTTGTAGGCATTTCAGGCTCTGGCATTCTAGGTTCTGACATACTAGGTTCTGACATGGTAGGTTCTGGTGTTCTAGGTTCTGGTGCTCTTGGCTCTGGAATTCTGGATTGTTGGTTTCTCTGAAAAATCAGTAACCTCTCTTTATGCTCCGTGGAACTTCGAGCTCTTCTTCCTATATTGTTGTGAGGGATCGTTCTGACCCAGACAATATCACTGAACGCCACTTTATAGTTGCAACTAGGAACCTTTTTCGCATCCTGCGGTGCAGGAGCCATGGATGGAGTAGAACATTTGCCATTGGGCAGGACAAGTGTTCTCCTGGAGTCTTGCTCCTGAATCTGAGGGATGCAAATCGGCTCCTTACAAGCACTTTGTTCCTTCAGAATGGTTTTGTTCTCCGGAGTTTTCTGATGGTTTCACCAGGTTCAGACATTGCCCACTTGCTCAGGACAAGACTTAAGGCCAAATACTCTAGTATTGTCAGTAGTGTCATCACCGCAACAAAAACTGCGCCACGGAAGAGCCAAAGAGGAAGATTGATGGAAGCTTGATAGGTGCTTCTCCTGAGATCCACGGGTAGTGGGTCATCCTATAATAAAGAAAAAAAACCATAATAAAGTCCTGTATATTTATACCCAATCCAGTCAAACAGAGAGCCCTTGTTATTATACAGTGATGGATACATTATCAAGCAACTTTCAGAAATATCCCATTGAGAAGATCAGGAAGAAGTTTGGGATTCACCTCCAGGGTCCATGGAATATTATTTACAGTTGGACTTTCATATGACGCACGGTCACGTGTCCAGTATGAGAAGTCCTGCAAGAGGCGATATTCTCATTAGCTGATCCTTGTGACCTCCATATTGATGAGAACATACTCGTCCTCAGTGTACTGTAATGTGGGGGGTAGAGCAACGTAAAGCACAGAAATGATAGGATGATACTCATCATCTCCAGAGGTCTCTCAGCACCAAGGTATGGTCAATGAGATACAAGCTGCAGATGGGCCGAGGCTTCTAATATACCCAGGGGTGACATCACAAAGCCCTCTGTGACATCATTGCACAGTTCTATCCATCATGTCACTGATACTTTGGAACTAACTAAATGTCTAAAAGAGAACCCTTCCACATGATTTCCAATCACGGAGCAGCTTCAGTTTTTCAAGAAAAGTTTAAAAAATATAATCTGTGCTGTGATTGGTCACAATGGCACATGAAGCAGAACATCTTTAGATCTTTTAAAGGGAAAGTGTCAGCAATTTTTTTACAATTGTAAAATTGTAAAGTATTTATATTTATATATAAATACACATATATATTTAAAAAGGTTTTAATGGTATAAAATCTGAAAAAATATTTTAACTGTTTTGATGTTTTCATCTTGTAGACACTAGGGGGAGCAGCTGCTGACATTTCCATGAAAACAGAATACAGCTAGCTCGCATTACGACTGCAGTAAAAGTGGGCGGGATCTGCTCACATGGGTGTGATGTCACTCCTCCCCTTCTGGGCGTTTGCAAAAAGGTAAATGAGACTAGTTTAGGATCACAGTGCGGAGCGATCACTGGTGACTGCAAAGTGATATATAAGGGACAACACCAAAGTCATTAATCACTACAAGGACAAGGCAGGAATGTGGGAGTCAGAGGGGTCACCCCACACTTATATCCCCTCTGACTGTCACTTCCTAAGCTCCTTTCCCTGCCATAACCTCTTATTCCCGCAGGTAAATTCTTACAGGACCCCCCTCCCCATCCCCTTCCCCTGCCGCAGCTGATTCTAAACATCCTCCATATGTGATAATAGACAGGTACTCACCGGCAGCCTATGGTAATTCACAGGGTAGAACAGGGTACAGCACAGAAACAATATGGCGATCCTCATTGTCTCCAGGGGGTATCTCAGCACCAAGATATGGCCAATGAGATATGAGCCCCAGGTGGATGGAGCCCCCTTATATACCCCAAGGGTGACATCACAACGCCCTCTGTGACATCATCACCCACAACATTCCGTCACATGACATCACCCAGCACCAGCATCATGTGACCCACCGTAAATAGAAACGGTCCCTGTTGCCTATAGCAACTATTCAAAACAAAGTTTAAACTTTTCCAACAGCTAAAGGCGGCTCTGTGATGGCAGTTTCTTCTTGTGGACGGTTGTGATAAATCTGCAGAACATCTACATAACGCGACATGTAGAAAATCCTGTCTTTTCCCCTCTGTTCTTCCTCTGGTGCTACAGAGACGGATAGAAGGAGCTTTTCCAGACCTTACAGTGCACAATATGGGACCTAATCACTGATATCCCAGATCTCCTCAGTACAAGCATACCGCCAACCTATGAGGACTAGAAAGAGGGCGAAACCATGCGGCACGCGTAGTCTGACCACGCCCCTATCCGCACCCCAAGCCACGCCCTTTTTATACCTTGGCAGGAGGAGATGTCTGTACAAAGCGCAAGTTATCAAAAGGCTGAAGGAACACTTTATCAACATGAATGAAGGTTTTGAAGGGCATCCTCTGTCCCGGCACTACCGGAAGTTTCACAACCAATCTTATAAGGACACTAAGTTTTGTGGGATCCGATTAGTCCCCAGAAAATGGAGGGGAGGTGATTACCTGAGATTAATGTCGCGGATGGAATCCAAATGGATCTTCACATTAAATAGCTTGGCTCTGAAGGGCCTTAATCACGAGAGTCAGCTGTATGCCTTCAACTCGCAGCGGTATATACTGTATGTATTTTTTATCCCAGTACCAATTGAACATTTACATTGCACTTTTATGAACCTCCTTATATTTTATCAATATAATATGTCTTTTGGATATATTCCTTTGAATCCACCTATTTTATATATGTATTTGTTTCTATACATTGATACCCCTATTGGAGATACAATATAATGTTTTTATTTTTCTCCTTCATTTTTTCCTTTTTATCTCTTGATGGTACTAAGTGCCGAATTTATACTATCCTGGTAATATACACTGATTAACAGACTGTTTTTTGTAGCCATCAGAAATATAAGTATATAATTTTTATTCAATTTTAACTAATTGTGAAAGTTTGAATAAAGTCTTTTTTATTATTATTTTTTTCACACACAGTCTATTCTTATTGGAATTCTATCTTAGTTCTATTGCACCTCCATATGTCCTTTTGCACCGTCTTGATAGTATTGGATCTTCCTCCATTTCTTTGGTTGTATTATCTTTGTGGGGGGCGTTTGGACTTTATTAGGTTACCAGTTTGACTACCAGCGAGAAGCTGACGAAGAGGAACTGTGAGTCCTCGAAACGCGTAGTTTTTTTTGGCCTATACAGGACATCGAAGGAGAAGGAGAGAGTCAATGCACAGGGATAAGCCCTCCTGATATCCAGAAGATATATATAACCATATCATATTATTGATACAAAATATAAATGCACAGAGTCAATAAAATCACTTAAAAACACCAAACCCCATCCTTACTTTGCAAGATACCTATTCCAAAGATGTATCTAGGTTTTCTGGCACCTGGTGCAGCAGGGGCTGGCTGGCACATTTTAGCCTGGGGGGCAAGCACACAGCAGTGGTCCATGAGTAGCGGCCCATCCTTAACATGTTTATTACCAGATGCATCATAAGCCTATATTCACACGACCGTATTGTCTAAGTGTTGCCCGTGAAAAAAGCTGACAGCACTTGGACCAGTTCAGATGAGTGTTTGTAGTGGTCAGACATAGTACATATTATTCTTATGTATTACTATTTTTAAAGCAGATATACCTTTTTAGAGATGTAGTACCAGGGGCGGACCTACCGCCAGTGCAGCCGGTTCATTGAAAGGGGACCTCCGAGGGAGAGGGGGCCCCTCCAGCCTCCAGCAGGGCCGCCATCATGGCATGACTGCCCTGACTCCAGCATGGGGCCCGGCCGGTCGGGGCCCCCTCGGAGCCCCCCTCTTGTGCGTCTCCTCATGGGGCCCCCCCCCCGCAGGACCCCCCGCCGTCACATGACCGGAGATGTGCCTGCGCTCAGCATGGGCCCCATGCTGAGCGCAGGGACATCTCCGGTCATGTGACGGCGCCGGCACAATACTTACCCCTCCCTGTGCCTACGCTGCGTCTGCCGCGTCCTCTGACTGTGACGTCTCAGGTCAGAGGGTGCGGTGACGTCTTTACACCGCGCGCTCTCTCCTGAGCTGTCACATCACAGAGCGGGAAGACGCGCGCAACGCTGGAGTCCGGATCAGCAGCAGGTAAGAAGTGAGGTGAGTATTTTATTTATTTATTTTTTTTATGTATGGGGGCATGAGGCATTTAATGGTGGGGGGAGAGTGGGTGTGACATCCTGCATGGGGCATTATATGGGGGAGGTGGTGTGACATCCTGCATGGGGCATTATATAGGTGGGGGGGATTGGCATCCTGAATGGGGCATTATATGGGGGAGGGGGGAATTGACATCATGCATGGGGGCATTATATGGGGGTGGGGGGGGATGTGACATCCTGCGTGGGGCATTATAAGAGGGGAAGGGGGAAGTGACATCCTGCATGGGGCATTATAAGAGGGGAAGGGGGGAAGTGACATCCTGCATGGGGAATTATAAGAGGGGAAGGGGGGAAGTGACATCCTACATGGGGCATTATAAGAGGGGAAGGGGGGAAGTGACATCCTGCATGGGGCATTATAAGAGGGGAAGGGGGGAAGTGACATCCTGCATGGGGCATTATAAGAGGGGAAGGGGGGAAGTGACATCCTGCATGGGGCATTATAAGAGGGGAAGGGGGGAAGTGACATCCTGCATGGGGCATTATAAGAGGGGAAGGGGGAAAGTGACATCCTGCATGGGGCATTATAAGAGGGGAAGGGGGGAAGTGACATCCTGCATGGGGCATTATAAGGGACCGGTGGCGTGACATTCTGCATGGGGCATTATAAGGGAGGCGGTGTGACATCCTGCATGGGGCATTATAAGACGGGGAGGGGGGAATTGACATCCTGCATGGGGCATTATATAGAGGGTGGGTGTGTGATATACTGCATGGGGCATTATAAGGAGGGGGGGGACCTCCTGCATGGGGCATTATAAGGGAGGGGGTGGTCTGACATGCTGCATGGGGCATTGAAAAGGGGGGAAGTGACATCCTGCAAGGGGCATTATATGGGGGGAAGAGGTGACATCCTGCATGGGGCATTTTATGGGGGGTAGCTGTGACATCCTGCATAGCGCATTAAAAGGGGGGTGTCATCCTGCATGGGGCATTATAAGGGGGGAACAGCCTGCATGGAGCGTTACATGGGGGCCAATATTCTGTATGGAGAGTTATATGGGGACCAGTATCCTGTATGGAGCATTATATGAGGACCAGTATCCTGTATGGAACATTATAAGGGGGTCAGTATCCTGTATGGAGCATTATATGGTGCCCATATTACTGTATGGAGGACTATACTGTCCAGTCTGCACTGTGCGCTGTGAGGATTCGCCGGTTTCTGAGCTATTGTAGAATTTACAATAGATATCGCTTGTGTAATGGGGCATTATAAGGGGGGAACAGCCTGCATGGAGCGTTATATGGGGGCCAATATTCTGTATGGAGCGTTATATGGGGGTCAGTATTCTGTATGGAGCGATATATGGGGGACAGTATTCGGTAGGGAGCGTTATATGGGGGCCAGTATTCTGTATGCAGTGTTATATGGGGACCAGTATCCTCTATGGAGCGTTATATGGGGAACAGTATCCTGTATGGAGCATTATATGGGGACCAGTATCCTGTATGGAGCATTAAAAGGGGGTCAGTATCCTGTATGGAGCATGATATGGTGCCCATAATACTGTATGGAGGACTATACTGTCCGGTCTGCACTGTGCGCTGTGAGGATTCGCCGGTTTCTGAGCTATTGTAGAATTTACAATAGATATCGCTCATGTAATGTAGTAAGTGAAATCCTTGGCCTTGTACTATATATATATATATTTCTCTGCGGTATCTGTGCATCATGAATCATGGTATGTGTTAAAGGGGCCCACTGAAACTTTGTCGCCCAGGGCCCACAAAAACCTGGAACTGGCCCTGGGGGTAAGTACAACAAGTTGTATTTTTTTTACATGCAATTAATTAACTTGGAGTGGGAGGAATCAGAGATGCACGGGGGGATGAGAGATGCACGGGGGGGACCCTTCATGCCCCCTATGAAGGGCGGGGGGGCCCCCCCAAAAAAATTCTTGCACAGGGGCCCACTACAGTCTGTGTCTGCCCCTGTGTAGTACGCTGTGTTTTTCTACACTCCTAAAATAACATATCAGCAGAGTAAAGGTGGTCACACATAAGCCCAGGTCTGCTAGATAGATACCTATGAATTATTATTTTGTATATGTTTTCAAACATACTTGATCAATGAAATCATCATTGTAAACTTCAACTCCACATAATAGTATATGATGTAGCAGTCACTAATTATCTTTAGTGCTTCATCTGATGTCCGTGCACATAGTATACATAGTATGCCACATACAGTACAATATATATAGGAGAATATACAGTATGACTGGTATATAGAGATGAGCAATTTGTAGAACCGTGGTCCAGTGGTCAGATGAATATTCTGTGGCTGCTGAACAGGAGCCACCACATAGTCTCCTTTTTACAGCCCCACATAGCCTTCCATATACTGTACAGTGTGAGCCCCACATAGCCTCCTATATACAATGTGAGCCCTCACACAACCTCCTATATGAGTATGAGCCCTCACATAGCCTCCTATATACAGTATCAGTCCCCACACAGCCTCCTGCATATAGTGTGAGGACCCACACAGCCTCCTGCATACAGTGTGAGGACCCACTGTGTGAGTACAGTGTGAGGACTGGTCGTCGGATATGTTGCACGCTTATTGAGATGTGTTATTGACAGCTCTATCATTTTTCTTGCCTCTGTCTTGTTAAATATACAGGTTGGATACATTTGGTGTTCATGCCATATAAATTCCTGTTTATAACGAGTACATATTTATGATAGGTAGCTTTGTTTTACTACCATTGGCAGGCATTAACTGGATTTTAGGTCCTAGTGACGTTTTATATCTTTTTTACCTACGTATTCATTAAAGGTTATGTTTTAACCTCTTTCACTACTTTAATTGCTTCATATTACCTTTATTGAGTGGTGACCTGTATGATAGTGTGTGAGCACCAGCTCCAGGCGTCCCTGAAGAGGGGCAGGGAAAAAGTAAAGGGGGCAGTGGGAAGGGGGTTTATCCAAGGAGGGGTGAGGTCAGCAGAGTATGAGAGACAGACTCACCCTAAACCAGGGGTCTCAAACACGCGGGTCGCATGTGGCCCTTCAGACTGGTTCATGCGGCCTGTGTGCACCATAGACCCCGATCGCGGCCCGGTCCAGGAGCTGCCGACAGCTACACTTTAGTTCAGTGTATTGCTGTGCAGAGACCGGCTCTCTGCATGATACAATACCAATGCCAGCCACCGGCCTATCAGAGGCCAGCAGCGGACATCCGCGTCCCAGCGCAGCGGTGCATGACATCACTAACATGGGTAGATGTCAGCTGCTGGCCTCTGATAGGCCGGTGGCAGGCATTGGTCTCTGCGCAGCAATACACTGAACTAAAGCGCAGTTGCCGGAAGCTCCTGGACCAGGCCACGATCGTCAAGGGGTCTATGGTGCCTGCGCCCGCATATGCAGAAAGGACACCGAGGGAACGGAGGACAGGTGAGAAGAGACTTTTTTTTTTTCTTATATATGTATGTGAAGAATGGAACAGCGGACATTCCTACAATATAGGGACCTGAATGGGGACATTCCTACAATATGGGAACCTGGATAGGAACATTCCTACAATGTGGGACCTGGATAGGAACATTCCTACAATGTGGGACCTGGATGGGGACATTCCTACAATGTGGGACCTGAATGGAGACATTCCTACAATATGGGGACCTGGATGGGGACATATCTACAATGTGGGACCTGGATGGGGACATTCCTACAATGTGGGACCTGAATGGAGACATTCCAACAATATGGGGACCTGGATAGGAACATTCCTACAATGTGGGACCTGGATGGGGACATTCCTACTATGTGGGACCTCAATGGGGGCATTCCTACAATATGGGGACCTGGATGGGGACATATCTACAATGCGGGGACCTGGATAGGAACATTCCTACAATGTGGGGACCTGGATGGGGGACATTCCTACAAGATGGGGACATTATAACAAGATGGGGACCTAGATGGGGGACATTACGACAAGATGGGGACCGGGATGGAGGACATTACGACAAGTTATGGACCTGAATGGGGGGCATTACTACAAGATGAGGACCGGGATGGTGCATTACTACAGGTTGAGGACCAGGATGGTGCATTACTACAAGATGAGGACCAGGATGGTGCATTACTACAAGATGAGGACCAGGATGGGTCATTACTAAAAGATGAGGACCAGGATGAGACATTACTACAAGATGAGGACCAGGATGAGGCATTAGATGAGGCATTACTACAAGATGAGGACCAGGATGAGTCATTAACCCCTTTACAACCCAAGGTGGTTTGCACATTAATGACCAGGCCAATTTTTACAATTCTGACCACTGTCATTTTATGAGGTAATTACTCTGGAACGCTTCAACAGATCTCCCTGATTATGAGACTGTTTTTTCGTGACATATTGTACTTCATGATTGTGGTAAAATTTCTTCGATATCACTTGCGTTTATTTGTGAAAAAAATGGAAATTTGGCAAAAATTTTGAAAATTTAGCAATTTTCAAAATTTTAATTTTTATGCCCTTAAATCAGAGAGATATGTCACACAAAATATTTAATAAATAACATTTCCCACATGTCTACTTTACATCAGCACAATTTTGGAACCAAAATTTTTTTTTACTGGGGAGCTATAAGGGTTAACAATTGACCAGCGATTTCTAATTTTTCCAACAAAATTTAGAAAAACATTTTTTTAGGGACCACATCATATTTAAAGTCACTTTGAGTAGTCTTTATGACAGAAAATATCCAAAAGTGACACCATTCTAAAAACTGCACCCCTCAAGGTGCTCAAAACCACATTCAAGAACTTTATTAACCCTTCAGGTGCTTCACAGGAATTTTTGAAATGTGGAAGAAAAAAATTAACATTTAACTTTTTTCACAAAAATGTTACTTTAGACCCAATTTTTTTTATTTTCGCAGGGGTAACAGGAAAAAATAGACCTTAAAATTTGTTGATCAATTTTTCCTGAGTAAGCAGATACCCCATATGTGGGGGAAAACCACTGTTTGGGCGCACAGCAGGGTTCGGAAGGGAAGGAGTGCCATTTGACTTTTTAAATGTAAAATTTGCTTGAATAATTAGCGGACGCCATATTGCATTTGGGGAGCCCCTGATGTGCCTAAACAGTGGAAACCCCCCACATGTGACCCCATTTTGGAAACTATACCCCTCAGGGAACTTATCTAGATGTGTGGTGAGCACCTTGAACCCCCAGGTGCTTCACAGAAGTTTATAACATTGAGCCGTAAAAATAAAATTTTCACATTTTTCCCACAAAAATGTTTTTCAGCCCCCACTTTTGCATTTTCATAAGGGTAACAGGAGAAATTGCACCATGCAGTTTGTTGCTCAATTTCTTCTGAGTTAGCATATACCCCATATGTGGGGGAAAACCACCGTTTGGGAGCACGGCAGGGTTCGGAAGGGAAGGAGCGCCATTTGACTTTTTGATTGTAAAATTTGCTTGAATAATTAGCGGATGTGCCCCTGATGTGCCTAAACAGTGGAAACCCCCCACAAGTGACACCATTTTGGAAACTAGACCCCTCGGGGAACTTATCTAGATGTGTGGTGAGCACCTTGAACCACCAGGTGCTTCACAGAAGTTTATAACATTAAGCCGTAAAAATAAAATTTTCACATTTTTCCCACAAAAAATGTTTTTCAGCCCCCACTTTTGCATTTTCATAAGGGTAACAGAAGAAATTGCACTATGCAGTTTGTTGTACAATTTATCATGAGTTAGAAGATACCCCATATGTGGGGGCAAACCACTGTTTGGGCGCGTGGCAGGGTTTGAAAGGGAAGGAGCACCATTTGACTTTTTGATTGCAAAATTTGCTTGAATAATTAGCGGATGTGCCCCTGATGAGCCTAAACAGTAGAAACCCCCCACAAGTGACACCATTTTGGAAACTAGACCCCTCAGGGAACTTATCTAGATGTGTGGTGAGCACCTTGAACCCCAAAGTCCTTTACAGAAGTTTATAACATGCAGCCGTGAATATAAAAAAATCAAACTTTTTCCACAACAATGATGTTTTAGCCCCAATTTTTTTATTTTCACAAGGGTAAGAGGAGAAAATGGACCCCAAAAACTTTGGTGCAATTTCTCCTGAGTACGCCAATACCCCATATGTCGGGAAAATACAGTGTTTGGGCGCACGGCAGAGTTCAGAAGGGAAGGAGCACTGTGTGACTTTTTGAACGCAAAATTGGCTGGAATTGATAGCGGACGCCATGTCGCGTTTGAAGAGCCCCTGATGTGCCTAAATAGTTGAAACCCCCCACAAGTGACCCCATTTTGGAAACTACACCCCTCAAGGATTTTATCAAGGGGAATAGTGAACATTTTGAACCCAGAGGTACGACACAAAATTTGATGACATTAGGTCATCATATTGAATAAGTTGTCATTAGTCTTGAGCGCAAGTGCTCGCTACTTGAGTTTGCATCGGGTACTCAGGTATGCACCATGTATCACAGGTGCTCAAGTGAAATGCTCGAGTCCCCTCCCGCATGTTTCACGGTTATTAGACACCCCCAAAAAAACATGCGAGGATCGCTCGAGCATGGCAGGCAATCCCCGCGAGGTTATTTTGGCCGCGAAGCATATGGGGCGGAGACTCGAGCACCCGCGATACTCAATGTATACCCGAGTACCCGATGCAAACTCAAGTAGCGAGCACTTGTGTTCAACACTAGTTGCCATATCGTCATCTTTTTTTTTTTTTTTTTATAAAAGAAAACAACCCTTACCCCCAACCCTAGCCCAACCCTGACCCCAACCCTGACCCCAACCCTAACATTAGCACAACCCTAACCCCAACCCCAGCCCTAGTGTTTATTTTTTACGCTGTTCCTCGTGCGGTTAAGTGATTAGACGACCTTATTCTTCGGATCGGTGCGACTACAGAGATACCAGAATGATATCGGGTTTTTATGATTGACAGCTGTCACACACTAAAAGACACATATTTTGTAAAATCTAGTTTTTGAATCGCCATATTTTGAGAGCTATAATTTTTCCATATTTTGGCCAACAGAGTCATGTGATGGATTTTTCTTTGCGGGACAAGTTGACGTTTTTATTGGTGCCATTTTCAGGCACGTGACATATTTTGATCGCTTTCTATTCCAGCTTTTGGGAGGCAGAATAAACAAAAACCTACAATTCAGGAATTGTTTTTTTTTTTATTCTACTCCGTGTATGGTAAAATTGATAAGGTAGCTTTATTCTTCGGGTCAGTACATCTACAGTGATACCACATTTATATAGTTTTTCTATGTTTTGGCTATAAATTTTATAGAAAAAATTATTTTTTTGCATCGCTTTATTCTGAGAACTATAACTTTTTGAATTTTCGGACTATGGAGCTGTATGGCGGCTTGTTTTTTGCGGGACAAGATTACATTTTCAGCGGTACCATTTTTATTTATATTCATCTTTTTGATCGCGTGTTATTCCATTTTTGTTTGGCGGTATGATGATAAAGTATTATTTTTTGCTTCGTTTTTTTTTATTTTTTTTACCGTGTTCAATGAAGGGGTTAACTAGTGGGACAGTTTTATAGGTCACGTCGTTCCGGACGCGGCGATACCAAATATGTGTACTTTTATTGTTTTGTTGTTTTTTTCATAATAATATTTATTGATGGGTACATTATATTTTTATTTTTGGTGGATTATTTTTTTTATTTTTTTTTAAATATTTTTACAATTTTTTTTACATTTTTTTTTTCACTTTCTGAGAGGTTTTACACTTTTTTACTTTGTCCCACTCTGGGACTTTCACTTTTTTTATTCTGATCGCCTGCATAGCATAGGGATGGAGCACCATCCCTGAGCCATGCAGGCAGTCAGCGCTGCACAGTGAGAAGATTGTTCGGTCATGCACTGCGCATGACCAAACAATCTTCCTGCTGTCTGGTGACCTGGATGTTGTCATGACGACATCCGGTTATCATGGCAACACTCGGGAAGCCGCGGCAGACAGCGCTGGATGCATGGAAGAGGAGGTGAGTATTGCGACACCTCCCCTTGCCACCGCAATGCTGCAATCGACTTCGATCGCAGCATTGCGGGGGTTAATGTGCCGGGAGCGGTGCGGGACCGCTCCCTGCACATAGTACCGGGTGTCAGCTGTGACAATCAGCTGACACCCGGCGGCGATCGCGCCTACACAGCCTGTGTGCACGCACGATCGCCATGACGTACTAATACGGGTCAGGCTCTTAAAGCCCAGGGCACAGACGCGTATTAGTACGTCATGGGCTGTAAAGGGGTTAATACAAGATGAGGAAAAATTCAAAAGGTGTATAGAAAAAAAATTATATCACTAAAAATGTTATTTTGTCATGCAAAGAATGCGGACCATCTACCCAGCCGAGTTTGAGACCCTTGCTTTATAAAGTATCTTTGCTTAACAAACAGTTGTTTCTGAGAAGCTAATGATAGCAAATGATCAGGCAATATTTTCTGTGCATTTTCCCATTTCATTCTACTTGTGCCTCCTTTTCGCAAACATTCTGTTGCAATTTTTGGGTTAACTCCTTAATTTTGGATTTTATCTTATTGATCCCCCCTATGCATATTCCCCGTACATATGCTTTCATAGCATCCCATATAAATCTCGTAGATGACGACCCATCATTAAAACAAAAATATTCTAAGATTCTAGAGCTAAGAGTAGGACCAATTAGTTGCAGCCAAAAAGGATTGATGTGCCATGTATATTCCGCCGGAGACCTCACAGCACCCATCTGCAGTTGTACCTATATAGGCGAGTGGTCAGAGACACTCCTTGGCAGATACCTCACCGATTTAATATAGGGTATGATTGATTCAAAGCCAATAGCTTGGTCTATTCTTGACAAAGAATGATGGGAGGCGAAGTAACAGGAATATTGTCTGACATCAGGGTGCCGTATTCTCCATAGGTCCACTATGCCTACCTCCTCTAGCAGATAATGTAGAGATGTATATTGTGCATTTTGAAAAATATTTCCAGTATGGAATTTATCCCAGAAAGGGTGGAGGTAGGTGGTAAAATCCCCTCCCCCTGCGAGGTTGGGATTTAGGAGGATGTTAGTTTTAGATCAGTTGCAGAACGGAGGGCACGGGAGGGGTGATAGACAGAAATGAGGGATGAGATATAGGGTGGTGCAGAACTATGGAGGGCTTTATGGGTGAGAGAGATGAGTTTGTATTGTATTCTGTGGTGAATGGGTAACCAGTGCAATGACTGGCACTGGTTAGAGGCGTTGGTGAAGCGGCCTGATAGAAATACGACCCTGGCTGCTGCATTCAGAATGGATTGGAGAGGAGAGAGTTTGTTTAGAGGGAGACCGATTAGAAGAGAGTTGCAGTAGTCCAGACGAGAGTGAATAAGAGCAACAGTAAGAGTTTTTGCAGTATCAAAGGTGAAAAAATGTGGGGTTCTGGAGATGTTTTTAAGGTGCAGGTGACATGAGTGAGTGAGTGATTGTAGCCCAGTCAAGAGAGCTTGTAAAAGAACTTCTACATGATGTTTCAAGGATGGAAAGAGACTGCCATCTACTGGCCAGACGCAGTCAAGCGGAACCAAGATATGCAAGGGAAGTTGCAGGGAGAGCAAGTTCAGACGCTGGACCTGATCAGGTGGCTTCCAGGAAGGAGTTCCGGAAAATAAGAGGCCAGTGCGCCAAACCTGAGGGGTCTTTGGCGCCAAGCAGCAGAAAGGAGCAGATGTGTTCCCTGCATCCTGAGAAACCCAGCGTGACAGACCTAAGCTAGAGGCTTGTGAGGTGCCACAGCCAGGCATCGGTAAAAGAGCTCTGGATATCTCGCGGATGTTACCTGAGTGCTGTGCCTGCTGAGGAGACTAGGATCCTAATTGCGGTGCTGAGTGAGTTCGCGGTACCCGACGTCGCCCGCCGACAGACGAGGCCTGGACCCCCCTATCCAAGGCTCGAGAGACTGCCTCCAACAGCCAAGCAGAGAGGAGTTGAGAGACGGTTGCCCCAGGAAAGTCACACCAGCGGAAGCGGAGGAGCTGCATACGTGAACAGGGCCGTCACTTCCACTGTTCACCCACAGTACCGGGGACAATTGGGTTTAGATAATCAGGTTGGGAGGGGAACGGTTGGGACTAAAGGAGCACAACGTAATCTAATTGAATTTATGCGGAAGAGACTCACGGCCTAGCGTGAATAACCGATGACCCCCGCTAGGGCAAAATGTACAGTTAAAGAACTTACGTGGTGTCTCCCATGACTGAGGGCATCACCCTACTTAAGAGACTTCACCTTACTTAAGAGACTTCACCTTACTTAAGAGACTTCACCCTACTAAAGAGACTGCACCTTACTTAAGAGACTTCACCTTACTTTGAGAGGCTTCACCTTACTTTGAGAGACTGCGTCTTATTTTGAGAGATTTTGCCTTTTGATGATATATTGAATTACTGTTCATTACCCTTGTTACTAATCCCTTGTTCAGAATACCTGTTGCATAAAATTGTTTATTTTCATCTCAGACTGTTCTCGCCTTGTGTCTCTGTGCGTTGCATTCCCGCACCTGCATTACATTTGGCGTAGTCGGCAGGATGCAACATTCAGACGCAGAGATGGGGGATCAGTCTGTGGCTGGGTCCGGTCGGACCCATATACCCCTGGGGGCTATGCTCAGCCATCTTCCCAAGTTTTCAGGGGATGGCATGTCACTGTGGGACTGGGTAGAAAGACTGAGAAGTATGCAACGGATGTACCCCCTTGATCCCCTAGCTCAGGCGGAGCTGGCCCTCCTAACCCTTGATGGAGAGGCCCGACAGACTGTGATGTACCGCCCACCTGGGGACCGTGACACCGTGGATAAAGTGATAAAAATTTTAGAGGACATGCACGGTGTCACTACAGATTTGGGACACGCGCTTACGGTTGTTCCAGCGGGTCCAAGGGGAAAATGAGATGACGCGCCCCCTGGGCCGTGTGTACATGTGTGGGATACCCGGTGTCGGGTCTCTGGGGTCTGTAGTCTCCGTGGCGGTGACCCGGTCCCGTGGCTCAGGGTGGTCAAACCACTGGCAGTCTTTTATGGGTTTTAGGTTAATTGTCCGACTACGCCACCCGTGGATTGCGGTCAGGATGTACCGCCGCTGCGAGGCAGTCCGCTGAGGCTGGTGTGGTGTGCGCAGCAAAAGATGGGATAACTCCCCACGGGAAGAGTATAGCCTCAGGGCAGGGAATGTGGATGATGGGAGTGATGGTGCACGGGAGTCCCAGTACTAGTAGTGCTGTATGCGGTGAGAAAGCAGAAACGACTCAGAGTCTTTGCAGTGCAGTTCAGGGTCTTTACTAATGATGATAAGGCAGACCCTCCCGGGAGTACTGGCTAGCATAAGAGGCCTGGTCAGTTTGTGAGCAAACAGGAGTTCCCCTGGCCAGGTGGAGTTGTAGGCCTTCCCATCTGACTGCACTCTTCCTGGCTACCTTGCTGTAAGCGAGTGGAAGTAGCCCACGTCCCTGAGTGTACCGTGTAGTGCTCACCCGTATGGCTGGTGACTTGGGGCCTTCTGTTAGCCTCCGCTCCTCGATGGCGGTGCAGGTCCCTTGCTTGTGACTAAGCCTCTGGGCTTCTATGGCCAGAGGACCTGAAATCCCCTGCCAGCTGGTTTCTGCTGCTGGATATATATATGTCCCCGCAGCCTCGGACTCCTGTGTCCGGTTCTTATATTCTTCTGCCAGGGCGAGCTCTGCTTAGCTCCAGCCTCTGGTCTTCAGCTCCTGCTCCTACAGAGCTCCTGCTGTAACTCTCCCTGTGTCTGTCTGAAACTTGCTCCAGGCTCTGACTAACTGTCTAACCCCGCCCCAGACCCAGTTTATAAGGGCAGATTCCTCCCCTCCCAGGACTGGGCAGGCGGTGTTGCATGTTTGAGGGCTCCTGACCAGGAAACCTCCCACTTGCTCTCAGACGTAATATTTCTATTACTGTGGTAACCAGACCCCTGGGGTGCCACATTCCCCCCTAGTGAATTTTAGTACTCCGGGACTAAACACATTTTCAAGAAAACATAAGCACAGGGTATAAACAATAACATTTCAACATATATACAAGCACATTTTGTCCTTAAGGTCACGGCGCATCCGTAACCGGGTGTCCATGTCACCCAAGGTGAAGTTTTGGAACGGAGTAGGGGACCTGTCCAAAGCAAACCCCAAACGTTGGCCCTGGGCGTGGCTGCAAGGCAAAGCTAACTACTTTGGACCACAGGGGCCACGCCAGACAGGTTTTTCTTCCATGGCCGTCTTCGCAAGAGGCACCAAGTGCAACTATCTACAATGTAGTTCCGGTTATTCAGCGTCCTTAACTTGTCAGTCCAAACAAACCTGAAGGGTAACTGGAGAAACATAATTAATAAACAGGCAACAAACATAAACCATTTTCAACATTTGCAATTTACAGGTAAATTCACATTATATTTTAGATTCTCCAGCGAGCGGGCATCTGTCCTCTAGTGCTCCTGGTGGACCTACGTAACCCACTATCTGGTTCTGCACTACAGGGTGTAGGAGGTGTTGCGAGTAGGCCTGGCAGCTTTCTGCGTACTCTTTGGCTTACTAGGGGCATGGCAGGCTCACTACTAGCAGAGGGTTGATTCTCCTGGGCTGCTGGTATGGATTCTTCTGCCTCCTGGGCCGGCAGCTCTTCTGACACTTCCTGTTCTTCTGTAGGCCCTTGAGGGGCTGGCTGGAGAAAGGTGAGGACGGGTACCACGATAGCGTTGTTGATTTGTGTCCAGGACTGGGGAAAGTCACCGAGTACTGTACTGATCATTTCTTCCCTTTCCTCTGCGGGTTGAGGGTTCTCTTGATCTTCGTCAGCGCTTTGCAGCTGCTCGGGACACTTTTTCAGGTGGTCTCTGGAGACAATGGCTGTGGTTTCTCCTCCATCCTTACTGATTACGCAGACTTTTGGATTATCATGACTTGAGGGCAGTACGGTGTACGGGTCCTTCTCCCACTGGTCATCCAACTTGTGGAGCCGTTTCTTTCTCTTCAAGACCTGCTCTCCAGGTACCAGGGGAACAGCGGGAGCATGCTGGTTATAAGTCTTCTCTTGCCTTTCTCTTGCTTGAGACAGACTTCGCTCGACGCTCTCCTGTACTTTCCGATACTGCTGCTGCCGTTCTGTATCCCAGTCTGCCTCTGGCGAGGTGTCCTCAGGTGTCAGGACTCCCATATCCAAGCCCGGGTACAGTTGGTGGAACCTACAGGAATGTGGTTATACAAGTCCAGCAGATCAGGCAGTTTTTCAGGTCACAGACTGCGTTCTTCCAGGGGCAACGTTTTTAGCAAGTCTATCACCACCTGGTTCATTTTCTAACATAGTCCGTTGGTCTGAGGGTGATAGGGCGTTGTTCTTATCTTCCTGCAGCCATACAGATTGCAGAACTCTTGGAAGACCTCCGCTTCGAAGGCTGGTCCTTGGTCCGTCAACACTTGCTCCGGATACCCGTGTGGACGGCAGAAGTGCTGCTGGAAGGCTCTGGCTGCTGTTTGAGCCATTAAGTCCTTGACAGGGACCACCACCAGGAACCGGGAGTAGTGATCTACGATGGTAAGGGCGTAGACGTACCCAGATCTGCTTGGAGCCAGTTTCACATGGTCCAGGTCTACCAGTTCCAGTGGCTGCCTGGTGATGATGGGCTGCAGGGGAGTCTTCTGGCTGGCACGGTCTTTTCTTCTTAGGTTGCACGGGCCACAGTCTCTGCACCACCTCTCTATGGTTCCTCTCATGCCTACCCAGTAGAACCATCCACACAACAGGAACTCCAGCTTCTTCCATCCGAAGTGCCCTGCTCCATCGTGGTATGCCTCCAGAACCATAGCCACGTCTCGTCTTGGGACCACTACCTGCCAGGTCAGCTCATGTGTTCGTGAGTTGACCACTCTCCGGCACAGCTTCCCTTGTAGAGAAACAGCTTACTTTTCTCATTCCACAGTTGTTTAGTCTCCTCCGGAGCATCTGGGTCAAGACGGGCATCAGCCTGTGTCAGCATTTCCTTCACCAGTAGGACTGCGGGATCACTGTCTTGCGTCTCCGCCCAGCTGTAGTGGGGTAAGGGATTGAACGTAGCAGAGCTCCTGTCCCTTACACGGTGGGAATGCTGACCAATCCCATGACGGTGGAACGCAGGGAGCTCGATCTCTTCCAGTTCTTCTGGATCTTCCCCCACATCCGGTAAGTTTGGCATTCTGGACAGGGCATCCGCATTGGCATTCGAGCGTCCTGCCCGGTACTTGATGGTGAATTCATAGTTGGACAGGCGGGCCATCCATCTCTGCTCCAGGGCACCAAGTTTTGCAGTGTCCAGGTGTGTCAACGGGTTGTTGTCTGTGTACACGGTGAACTTGGAAGAGGCAAGGTAATGCTTAAAACGTTCCATCACTGCCCACACCACTGCCAGGAACTCTAGCTTGAATGAGCTATAATTCTCAGGCTCCTAGCCCGATGTTGCTCGCGTCCGTGTGGAGGATAAAGGGCTGGCCGTAGTCAGGGTACGCCAGGATTTCATCCCCTGTGAGGGCCATCTTCAACTGGCGGAAGGACTCCTCTTCCAGCTTTTCCCACCTGAAGGGTGGCTTCTGGTTTTTGGCCTTCCTGGATTGACCTATCAGGAGGTCCTGCATAGGAGCTGCCATTTTGGTGAAACCGGGAATGAATCTTCGGTAGTAGCCTACCAACCCGAGGAACTGCCGCACTTCCTTTATGCTGGAGGGTCTTGGCCAGTCCTTAATCACGGTGATCTTAACGGGGTCGGGAGCCACTCTGTCAGCACTCACCACGAGTCCCAGGTACTGTACCTTTGGTTTCAGCAGATGACACTTGGAAGGTTTCACCTTTAGGCCGTAGCTTGCCAGGGCGTCAAACACCTCTGCCAGGTGTTTCAGATGGTCCTCGTAGGTTTTGGAATACACGATGATATCGTCCAGGTATAACAGGACCGTCTCGAAATTCCGGTGTCCCAGACAGCATTCCATCAACCGCTGGAAGGTTCCTGGTGCGTTGCAGAGCCCGAACGGCATACAGTTGAATTCGCTGAGACCCATCGGGGTGGTGAACGCAGTCTTCTCCTTGCTACAGAAACCTGCCAGTACCTGCTAGTAAGATCCAAAGTGGAGAAGAAGTTAGCAGATTTTAATGCAGCTAAAGATTCTTCTATTCTAGGTAACGGGTATGCATCTTTGTGTGTGATTCGGTTGACCTTTCTGTAGTCTACACACATTCTCATTGTGTTGTCCTTCTTCTTCTTTTTCACTAGAACTAGTGGAGCTGCCCAGGGGCTACAGCTGTCCCTGATTACCCCAGCCTCCTTCATGTCTCGCAACATCCCCTTTGCATGCTGATAGTGTGCAGGGGGTACAGGTCGGTATCTTTCCTTTATGGGTGGATGGTCTCCTGTGGGGATGTGATGTTCTACCCCCTTTACTCGCCCGAAGTCTAGCGGGTGTTTACTAAAGACTCTTTCGTACTCCCTGTTTTTGGTGTGAGGGAGTGGAGTCAGTACCCAAATGCAGTTGCTGACACCAGTCCTCCATTTGTTTCTTAGAGCCGTTACCTTCCTCTGGTTGAGATGGAGGCAAGGGTTCCACGGCCTTTACAGAATTTTGGTTTATGGTGAACAATTTGGCTAGCGTGGCATACCGGGGCAGGTGTACTTCTCTCTCCCCGATATTTATGATGCGGACAGGTACCTGCCCATGGAGTACATCGACCACTCCCCGTGCTGTCAAAATGGTGGGCCTACTGTCTGAATAGACGGGCTCTACCATTGCTTGGTAGTCTTTACCTCTTAGACCAATAGCTGCCCGGCACCAGATCATCATCTCACTTTTCGGGGGCATGGCAATAGGGAACAGGTCACACATCCTCACGCTACCAATCTCACCACCAGATAGTTCCACTTGTTGCCATTTCACCAGTGCCCGGATCTCTTTTTGGAGGACACGCTGCTGGCTGGAACTGGCGTTCATGGCAACCTGCTGTAAAATGAGAATTATCTCTGCAAGACAATTTTCAATCAAGTTAGTTCCCAAGGTTATTTTAGGGTGACTCTCATGACGGTCAATGTCCACAATAATCAATCCTTGTGCCGCCAGTTCGACTTTACCGATTTTAATGGTCACCTCTTTGAATCCCACCTGCGGCACTGGCTGACCATTGCTGGCGATGATACTCAGGTCGTCATCGGGGTAGCGGGTTATGTCCGAGTCATTCCAGTACCGCTTAAAGAGCACATAAGGGATGGTAGTGACCTCTGACCCGGTGTCTAGTAGGGCACTCATGGGAATGCCATCCAGTACCACAGGCAAGACTGGACGTCCCCCTACGTATTTATCATGCCAGTTTGAGGGGCCTGATGATCTTATGCCTGCGGCTTGGCCCTCTGCCCCAGGTTGTGCCCGTTTAAATGACAGTACCTTGCCATATGTCCGGGTTGATTGCAGCGGCGGCAGATGGGTTGTCCGTCCTCATTGTATCTGTCGCTGGGTCTTCCTCTGGACGATGGGATCCTCCTCTGTCGGCGTCGCGGATGTCCTCCGGTCCGGATGCCAGCTGGATTTTTCCTGGAGAAGAAACCTGCAAAGACTGCACAGTTCTGGTTAGCGCGGCTACACTTTTAGTCAGCTCTTGGACCTGATGGTGCAGGTCTGTAGCCGGGTTGTTGTCCAAAGCCTGCGCATCAGCTCCCTCAGGCCCTGCAGACGAGGGCGCCGCCTCCTGGTGATAGGTGATTGCGGGGCGCCTGTGGGTTACAGCGCCACCTGGTGTCGGTTCTCGGAGTATCCGGATGGCTCTGTCCTTGAACTTTGCAAAGTCTAAACCAGGGTTTTGTAAGGCCATTGCACGTAACTGGGTTCGGTGGGCATTGGACAGCAGACCCTCAATAAATTGCTCTGTCAACAGTTCATCTGCGTTCTGTACACTGTCAGGGTCTGCCTGTTTAATGGCTCCCAGGGCCTCTTGCAAATTTAAAGCATAGTCTCTTATACTTTCTTGGGCACTCTGCTTGCACCCATAAAATCTCATTTTGATCTCTGCTGAGGTGCGGGTATCAAAAGTGTCCTTCAGACGGGCTAAGATCTTCTTTACAGTCTCCTTGTCCCGGACTGACCAGGACTTTACTTCACGTTGGGCGGCACCGGTTAACTGGCCTGTCAATATGCTCACTCTTTGTTCCTCTGTCAGGGGGTATACTTTAGATAGGCTGTACAGTCTCTCTTTAAAGTTGCTTAGGGTATGCGACTCCCCTGAGTATTGGGGCAACCAGGCCGCTCCGGGGATGTAAGGCATCATGAACGTCATTACTGCGGCAGCGGCCGCGCTGGTGGTAGTGGGTCCCTCCGTGTCCGTCATCTTCCTCCCCCCTAGTTAAGTGTGGCCTACCTTCCGCTGATCCTCTTCCGTAGGCCGCGGCTCCGCTGGTGCTGCTCCGGGCGAGGACCTCGCGTCGCGTCCTGGTGATGTCAGCGTCGCTCTCTCTCCTTCCAGGACCTTGCGCAGCGTCGGTGCGTAGGGCGGGGCTTCAGGTCTTGCGCGGTTTGGACGTCCACGCCCCTCTTCTTCCCGCGCGGCGTCCCGTAGATGGCGCCCGATGGCGGGAAAGCGGCTGAAGATGGCGGGAAGCGGCTGAAGATGGCGGGAAACGGCTGAAGATGGCGGGAAATGGCTCCGGATGGCGGGAAACCTCTTTTTCAGGTGAGTATGAAGTTTTTTTCAGGCACGCAATACCCGTTTGTGGCGGGTTGGTCACAATCCTGCCGACTACGCCAAAGTTGACGCGCCCCCTGGCCGTGTGTGCACGTGTGTGGGATACCCAGTGCCGGGTCTCTGGGGTCTGTAGTCTCCGTGGCGGTGACCCGGTCCCATGGCTCAGGGTGGTCAAACCAGTGGCAGTCTTTTATGGGTTTTAGGTTAATTGTCCGACTACGCCACCCGTGGATTGCGGTCAGGGTGTACCGCCTCTGCGAGGCAGTCCGCTGAGGCTGGTGTGGTGTGCGCAGCAAAAGATGGGATAACTCCCCACGGGAAGAGTATAGCCTCAGGGCAGGGAATGTGGATGATGGGAGTGATGGTGCACGGGAGTCCCAGTACTAGTAGTGCTGTATGCGGTGAGAAAGCAGAAACGACTCAGAGTCTTTGCAGTGCAGTTCAGGGTCTTTACTGATGATGATAAGGCAGACACTCCCGGGAGTACTGGCTAGCATAAGAGGCCTGGTCAGTCTGTGAGCAAACAGGAGTTCCCCTGGCCAGGTGGAGTTGTAGGCCTCCCCGTCTGACTGCACTCTTCCTGGCTACCTTGCTGTAAGCGAGTGGTAGTAGCCCACATCCCTGAGTGTACCGTGTAGTGCTCACCCGTATGGCTGGTGACTTGGGGCCTTCTGCTAGCCTCCGCTCCTCGATGGCGGTGCTGGTACCTTGCTTGTGACTGAGCCTCTGGGCTTCTATGGCCAGAGGACCTGAAATCCCCTGCCGGCTGGTTTCTGCTGCTGGATATATATATGTCCCCGCAGCCTCGGACTCCTGTGTCCGGTTCTTATATTCTTCTGCCAGGGCGAGCTCTGCTTAGCTCCAGCCTCTGGTCTTCAGCTCCTGCTCCTACAGAGCTCCTGCTGTAACTCTCCCTGTGTCTGTCTGGAACTTGCTCCAGGCTCTGACTAACTGTCTAACCCCGCCCCAGACCCAGTTTATAAGGGCAGATTCCTCCCCTCCCAGGACTGGGCAGGCGGTGTTGCATGTTTGAGGGCTCCTGACCAGGAAACCTCCCACTTGCTCTCAGACGTAATATTTCTATTACTGTGGTAACCAGACCCCTGGGGCGCCACAGAGACAGTAAATCAGTATGTTAATGCGTTGCAGGAAGTGACGGCCCATATCACTAAGAAAGCTCGAGATGGGAACCGAGGACTGGGACCATTGGATGAGGTGTTGCGTGACCAACTGATTGCCAGCTTGAAAGACCCTTCCCTGAGGCAGATCCTGAAGGAGCGGCTGCGATTGAGCCCTGATATGGGCTTCCTGGAGGTAGGGGCTGAAGCTAGAGTGCTGGAGAGAGAAGTTCCTGTTCTCAAAGCCACAGTTAGAAGTCAAGAGGCAATTTCTCCTGGATTCACCAACCAAGAGCCTGATTGGGTACGGGAAATACGTCAGGAAATTTGAGACTTTCGGGGTGAGCTGAATGCTATTAGAAAGCCCCCTACTGCCCCCTTACCGACAGACCGTACTGCTCAACGCGGACGGAGACCAGAACGAGAGAGACGTTCCTACCTGGCCCCAGCACGGCATGTACCCGACCTATCGGCAGAAAGAGGACCGGAGTGCTGGACTTGCGAAGGTAGGGGGCATATCTCCAAAGATTTTCCCAACCAAGAAAGGAGGAGGAGGGGACAGCCGTTAAACTAAAATGCCCCACGGTTGTGGAGCATACCGTGGGGTCTCGTGCTTCAGAGAGTAGAAGAGGGAGCTCTGAAGACATTGTCTCTGAGAGGCCCATCATCTGGGCTGAATTCAATGGGCAGCGGATCCGCTGTTTGATGGACACCGGGTCTCAAGTGACCACTATGCCTGAGACATATTTCCAAAGTCCAAAGTCCTGAAGTCACTCATTCCAGCCGGGAACCCACTGTCAAATTGGTGGCAGCCAATCAACTACCTATCCCAGTAGCGGGAGTAGTATGGATGTCCATGCGGGCATGTGGAAAGGACCTCGGTCGAAAAGGGATCGTATTAACCACAGGGCCCGGAGGCGATGGGCCCATTGTTACCCTGGGCATGAATGTGCTGAAAGAAGTCGGACAGTTCCTGGCTGAGGGCTGTAGCAAAAACAACTGGACCCGCGCCACTCGAGACCCAGCTAGCAAGAGAGTGTTCCAACACCTCGTGCGGGTCAGCCAGATTCAAAAATTGCCCGCTACCTCTCAGTACCTTGGCAAGGTATCGATACCGCCCAAAGCCACAATGACACTGCCGGTGGGACAGACTGTACTCACGTTGCCGGTGCTGGCACATATGTCCTTAGAGGGCGTGGACATTCAAACTGAACCGATGGAAGGAGAAGAAGCGCCCTCTGGACTCCTGATTGCTCGAACCCTGGCCACCGTGCGGCACGGCCGAGTACCCGTGCGCTGCATCAATTTAGGTGGCACCAGTTTACAGTTGTTGCCCCGACAAGAGGTGACGCGAGTGTACATAATGCCAGAGACCCTTACTAGAGCGGACGCTATAGGGCTGGCACCTGTGGAAGGAAAACCATGGACCCTGGAGGTGTCCCTCAACAGCCAGGAGAATGGAAGAGAACCGTTGACTGGACGCTACCTTCTGGAAGAAATGGAGGCTAATCTGACTGAGTTTTCTGCTGGACAAGTAAGGCAGATCGAACAATTTCTACAGCGATATCAGAGAGTGTTTGCACAGCATGAACATGATTTCGGGTGCACTCGGGACATTCAGCACGAAATACCCACCGGAAATACTGCTCCCATCCGAGAGAGATATCGGCAGATCCTGCCTCAAATGTACCAGGAGGTGAAAGAGCTGTTGGCCCACATGTTGCGGAACGGTGTGATCCGTGAAAGTCAGAGCCCCTGGGCGGCTCCGATCATGCTGGTCCGAAAGAAGGATGGTACCCTGAGATTTTGTGTGGACTATCGAAAGCTGAATGCCTGTACAGTCCGGGACTCCTATCCACTCCCCCGAATTGAAGAGTCTCTATCTGCACTAGGGAGCGCCAAATTCTTCTCTTCCCTTGACCTGGCCAGTGGCTATTGGCAGGTCCCAGTAGCTGAGAAGGATCGCCCGAAGACCGCTTTTGTTCTCCCTATGGGCCTGTTTGAGTTCAATCGGATGCCGTTCAGACTAACAAATGTGCCAGGGACCTTCCAACGGCTGATGGAGAGATGCTTGGGGGACCTCAACTTTGAAGCGACTTTAATATATCTGGACGATATAATTATCTATTCCGCTACGTTTGAGGATCATCTCCGCCGATTGGAACAAGTGTTAGAACGGCTTCAGAGACACGGCCTGAAAATTTTGCCTCGAAAGTGTCGTCTCTTCAAATGAGAAATTGAGTATCTGGGGCACACTGTGTCCAGTGCAGCAGTACACCCCACTGCAGAGAAAATAGCTGCCGTCCAGAAGTGGCCCACGCCCGCCAACCTAAGGGAACTGAGGGCGTTCCTGGGGCTTTCTGGATACTACCGCAGATTCATTAAAGACTTCGCTAAGATTGCGATCCCGCTCAATGAATTGCTGAGAGGAACAGCTGGGGGAGCCAAGCGACAGCCCATCCAGTGGGGTCCACGACAAGAAGAGGCATTCCGAGCATTGAAAATGGTGCTAACAGATGCCCCAATCTTGGCCTACGCCGACTTTTCGCAGCCTTTCGTGTTGTACACCAATGGAAGCTTGCATGGACTGGGAGCAGTGCTGGCTCAAGTACAAGGAGGAAAAGAGCGAGTGATCACGTATGCCAGCAGGTCACTCCAAGATACGGAGAAGAATCCGGAGAACTACAGTTCGTTTAAGCTGGAGCTACTAGCACTGGTGTGGGCCATGACCGAGAAATTTGCTGAGTACTTGTCAGGGTCAGAAGTGCAAGTGCGGACAGATAACAACCCTTTGGCCCACTTGGAGAACGCCAAACTGGGCACGTTAGGACAGCGGTGGGTCGCAAGGATGTCCAAATACCAGTATAAGATTGGCTATCGGTCCAAGGCCCTGAACACCCATGCCGATGCCCTGTCCCGGGTCAGTCAGGCGGGGCCGAAGGAGGACAGACATGAGGAGCTCGAAGGCGACGAGATTCCGGATTTCAGCCAGTTCGTCGCTGCCCAAGAGACCAAAGAGGAGCCGAAGCCCACTCAGATTCTGGGCCGTTCAAGAGACGAATGGATACATCTGCAGCAATCTGATCCGGACTTAGCAAAATTGAGGGAATGGGTCGCCTTTAATCAAAGACCCGACCAAGAAACCAGTGCCGCTTCACTTCCAACTACCCTACAAATCCTAGGTCAGTGGGAGAGGCTTCTCCTGAAGAACGGCTTGCTATGCCGAAGAATCCAGCTGCCTCGAGAGTTTGATGTTACCTGGCAGGTGGTAGTTCCAGGAGCGCTAGTAACACAGCTAGCCCAAGAAGCTCATAGAAGAGGTGCTCACTTCGGAGTAGAAAAGACCTTTCGGTGGTTGCAACGGCTGGTGTATTGGCCTCAACTGCAGCAAGAAGTCGAGGGAGTCTGCCGAGCATGTCGCCAGTGTGAGTTGAATAAACCCCCAGAACAAAGAGCTCCCATTCAGACCATCCGAACTTCTGCCCCCTTGGAGGTCTTGATGATTGACTACTTGATGATAGGAACTTCATACAATGGTTATGGACACTGTTTGGTCATGACTGATCACTTCACCAAGTTCGCAGTAGTGACGCCTACTAAAGACCAGATGGCAGAAGCCGCAGCTAAGGCCATCTGTCAAGATTTCATCCGGATTTATGGGTGCCCGAAGCGAATACATTCTGACCAGGGGGCCTGCTTCCAAGGGCGAGTGATGGATGAGTTGTACCGCATCTATGGAATCGACCGTTCCCGAACAACGCCCTACCACCCGCAAGGGAACGGCGCATGCGAGCGCTTTAACCGAACCCTGTTGCAAATGTTGCGAACGCTGGAAGCGGACAAAAAGATGAAGTGGCCCGAATATGTGTCCGAGCTGGTGTGGGTGTATAATAATCGAGTTCATGCGACCACCGGCTACACCCCTTACATGTTGCTGTTTGGAAGAAGTGGCAGAGAAATCACTGAACAGGAGCTAGACTCAGAAGACCCCGGCACGGCCGGTAGCCCAAGTACCTGGATTCGAGAACACCGGAGTCAACTCCATACAGTGAGAAGACTGGTTGCTCAGAAGTTTCAGGAAGTAGAGCATGCAGTTCAGCCCCCGACGACAGGTGGATCACTTCAGCCAGGAGACCGAGTGCTGGTGAGGGCTAAACGATTTGGAAGTAAACTGAATCATCGTTGGGAGGCGATACCATATCGGGTGGTGAAGAAAGTTCACCCAGACAACCCAGTCTACGAGGTTAGGCCCGAAAGGGATGACGCCGCGACACCCAGGGTGTTGCACTGTAATATGCTGCGACCTTGCTCCTCTGAAGCAGAAGTCTGTAACGGAGTTGGGCCCCCAGACGTATTGGCTGAAGTGCCATATGCAGGAACCTTAGGGGACGAAGAAGGATGGGCCACAATGCAGTTGGGCCCGTCAGAACCGTTGATGCCAACCTCGAGTGGAATTCCAAATGAGTCGGGAAATGATTTGCAATCCCCAGTGGTTGATTCCTCGGATCTCCCGCGGTCACCTCCGCAAGAAGAGCTCCGCAGAACTGAGCGGGCTAATGCCGGAATCCCTCCTAACCGGTATGCTCAGGAAGAGTTCATCTGGTCTCAAATCCAACAGAAAACGCAGGAGTGTGCCCAACTCCTGTGTGAGCTTGCACTGCCTGGAAGGAGGCATCAGTTCTGCGAGAAGCCCACTCGCCTGAGGACTGGCGAGCAAAAAGGAGGGAGAAATGTAGCCCAGTCAAGAGAGCTTGTAAAAGAACTTCTACATGATGTTTCAAGGATGGAAAGAGACTGCCATCTACTGGCCAGACGCAGTCAAGCGGAACCAAGATATGCAAGGGAAGTTGCAGGGAGAGCAAGTTCAGACGCTGGACCTGATCAGGTGACTTCCAGGAAGGAGTTCCGGAAAATACGAGGCCAGCGCGCCAAACCTGAGGGGTTTTTGGCGCCAAGCAGCAGAAAGGAGCAGACGTGTTCCCTGCATCCTGAGAAACCCCGCGTGACAGGCCAGAGGCCTGTGAGGTGCCACAGTCGGGCACCGGTAAAAGAGCTCCGGATATCTCGCGGATGTTACCTGAGTGCTGTGCCTGCTGAGGAGACTAGGAACCTGATTGCGGTGCTGAGTGAGTTCGCGGAACCCGACGTCGCCCGCCGACAGACAAGGCCTGGACCCCCCTATCCAAGGCTCGAGAGACTGCCTCCAACAGCCAAGCAGAGAGGAGTTGAGAGACAGTTGCCCCAGGAAAGTCACGCCAGCGGAAGCGGAGGAGCTGCATACGTGAACAGGGCCGTCACTTCCACTGTTCACCCACGGTACCGGGGACAATTGGGTTTAGATACTCAGGTTGGGAGGGGAACGGTTGGGACTGAAGGAGCACAACGTGATCTAATTGAATTTATGCGGAAGAGACTCACGGCCTAGCGGGAATAACCGGTGACCCCTGCTAGGGCCAAATGTACAGTTAAAGAACTTACGTGGTGTCTCCCATGACTGGGGACATCACCCTACTTAAGAGACTTCACTTTACTTAAGAGACTTCACCTTACTTAAGAGACTTCACCGTACTAAAGAGACTGCACCTTACTTAAGAGACTTCACCTTACTTTGAGAGGCTTCACCTTACTTTGAGAGGCTGCATCTTATTTTGAGAGATTTTGCCTTTTGCTGATATATTGAATTACTGTTCATTACCCTTGTTACTAATCCCTTGTTCAGAATACCTGTTGCATAAAATTGTTTATTTTCATCTCAGACTGTTCTCGCCTTGTGTCTCTGTGCGTTGCATTCCCGCACCTGCATTACATGATTGTATATGGGGGTTAAAGGAAAGTTGTGTGTCAAATATGACTCCAAGACATCGAGCTTGCTGCTTGGGGTTTATGGTGGCGCAACCCAAGAAAATTGAAAACTCAGGTATAGGTAGGTTAGTAGAGAGAGAAAAAACAAGGAGTTCAGTTTTGGAGAGATTCAGTTTCAGATAGAGGGAAGACATGATGTTAGAGACAGCAGACAGACAATCACTGGTATTTTGTATTAGAGTGGGGGTGATGTCAGGTGAAGAGGTGTATAGTTGGGTGTCATCAGCATTGAGATGGTACTGGAAATCAAATCTGTTGATGGTTTGTCCAATAGGAGCAGTATACAAGGAGAAGAGGAGGGGACCTAGGACTTATCCTTGTGGAACCCCGATAGTAAGAGGAAGATTAGAGGAAGAAGAGCCGGCAAAAGATACCGTGAAGGAGCGGTCAGAGGTAGGAGAAGAACCAGGAGGGAGCGGTGTCCTTGAGGCCTATACAGCGGAGCATAGTGAGGAGGAGCTGATGATCTAGAGTGTCAAAAGAGAGATCCAGGAGAAACAGCAGGGAGTAGTGAACATTAGATTTAGCTGTTAGTAGATCATTAGAGACTTTAGTGAGGGCAATTTCAGGAGAGTGTGAGGAGCGGAAACCGGATTGTAAAGGGTCGAGAAGAGAGTTATCTGAGAGATAGCGGATTAGGCGGGAATGGACCAGGCGTTCCTGGAGTTTAGAGATGAAGGGAAGATTAGAGACCGGTCTGTAGTTAGCAGTGCAGTTCTGGTCCAGGGATGGCTTTTTCAGTAAAAGGGTTATGATGGCATGTTTAAGTGAGGAGGGAAAGATACCTGAAGAAAGAGAGAGGTCAAATATTTTAGTTAGGTGGGTAGTGATGTCAAGGTAAATTATATATATTATAGAAAATCAATTAGTTTATTTTAATAGATTACCTAATCAGTGTGAATTAATATAGAAATGATGGAATAATCTATGTGTATGTATGTATGCAAATGTGTATATGCACATTGATTATGTTAATAGTTAATGATATATAACAGTTTCTGTTCTCAGGCTATGTGCCCACGATGCAGAAATGCTCCGGATTTTTCCTGAGCGTTTCTGCATCTCCCTGGCAGAAAAAATGTATGCGGATTGTACATGCGGATTTTACATGTGGATTGTACATGCGGATTTTACATGCGTTTTTCCTGCCAGGGACAAGCGGATGTGAAGCTTTCTTCACATGCATTTCCGCATGCGCATTGAAAAGCGCTTTCCAAGCGATTTTAACATCACTTGGAAAGTGCTTGACAACTTGGTCACACTATATAAATCCATGCAAACGGCATGGATTTATATAGTGTGTCCGAAAGAATGTTAAAAAATAAAAATAAATGTCATACTTACCTTCTGATGGCCCCCGGTGTCTTTATCCGATGCGTCTCAGCTTGCCGGCAGCTCGCGGTACACTGAAGGACCTGCCGTCACATGACTAAATGACGTCAGCGCAGGTCCTTGAGTCCACCGCGATCTGCCGGCAAGACAAGACGGGGGCCATCAGAAGGTAAGTATAATAATTATTTATTTTTTTATTCTTTTTTTACAGGTACTATGGTACCTGGGTCCGGAGGAGAGTCTCCTCTTCTCCAGACCCGGGTACCATCCGCACATTGAAACGCATGGAATGCACATGTACAGATCCAGTGATGCGGATTCCATGCGTTCCAATGCAAGTCAATGGCGGCGAAAACGCAGCGCTTCCGCAAAATAATTGATCGTGCTGCGTTTTTTTCCGCAATGATAAGACGCAGCGGAAATTTCTGCAGCATGTGCACAGCACATGCGGATTATCATTGAGGAACATGGCAGGCCTTCTACCAAGCGTTTTTAAGCGTTTCTGCAGCGGAATTGCCGCTGCGGAAACGCTTAAAAAACGCATCGTGGGCACACAGCCTTATTGTAGACATGAACAACTAAATGATTTCCTGGGAATGAAGTATGTATGTGCATGGCTGATAACAGAGAGATTCATGTCGAGTTGGCAAAGATGGCGCTGAGAGACGACTTCACCCCTCCCATCAGAATTCCTAAGGTGTTACTGAGGCCAGGAGATACATGGATGAGCAAATTGCAGTGTACCAAGTTATCAGAAGGAGCAATGAATTTTACTAATCCCACCTAGAAGTAGAATACTATATAACCCCATGTCTACATAATAAAGTACGTCATTTTGCGTGGTTTAGTTTCTGAGTGAAGTTTTTCAACCATATTAGCAAATTTGGTTGATTTGCATTCACTCGGACATCTTTAATTAGGAGGAGAGCAGTTACCTAGTGTATCTTAAATTGGTGAAACCTCCACAGTGACAGCTGGGAAAAGGAACTGAATGAGCTGTGAGGGAATAGGGTCACTGTTGCAGGTTGTAGGGCGGGAAGAAGTGAGGAGTCTTGTCACTTATTCTGTGACC
Organism: Phyllobates terribilis; assembly: GCF_046119375.1. Classification (NCBI taxonomy): domain Eukaryota; kingdom Metazoa; phylum Chordata; class Amphibia; order Anura; family Dendrobatidae; genus Phyllobates; species Phyllobates terribilis. Next base: position 6,383,152 of record NW_027362821.1, read on the forward strand.
AGCTCGAAGATGGAAAGTGAACTTGAGGTGCGGGAGGGAGGGGAATCCAGACTCTGAGGGGATTGTGTAAAAATGTCTTGACAGATATGATTGATTTTTTGTAGGAAATAAGTGGCCAGATCGTCAGCGCTTAGGTTGGTAACGGGGTCTGTACTTTAGAGCTCAGGAGGGAGTGGAAGGTTTCAAAGAGTCATTTAGGATTGTTGGCTAGAGATGAGATAAGAGTGGTAAAGTAGACTTGTTTAGCCGGATGGAGAGCAGAATTATAAGTTTTGAGCATGAACTTATAGTGGATGAAGAGAAACCAAAAACAAGAAAAATACCCAAATAATTGAAAGTAAATGTATAGTGGATGAAGTTTTCTGTCAAAAGAGATTTTCTCCACAGATGCTCCACTCACAAAATAAGAATACTTTGTATGTACAATAAGGCAGGTACAAAACTCATCATAGCTCAACATTTCCCGCTCATAATAGAATAACGGAATAGATTCAGGGATAGGCATTTTTTCATAATGGTATATGAAAAGTGCTTGGAGAAAACCGCCTCAAGGAGAAGTCTCTCATCCAGCTCCATTTCGCAGAGATCTCTTTTTGGCATCCATTCATGATAAAGCATCTGGAAGGGAGTCAAACATATGAACTCCGCCCTGAGCCGAGCAGGGTAGATTATAGAATAGGAAATTTGCTTTTCACAGAGCCTCCTTTTTCTATCCCAGAACTTGACCCTCTTCTTCTGAACTTCTGTTGAAAAGTCAGGATAAATAGATATTTTCCTTCCATCAAGGGTAAGTGAAGAGTGGTCCCTGGCCTTTCGTAGGATAAGGTCTCTCTCAATTTGATGAGTACAGGTCTTGGTGGAGCACCCGGTGGCAAAGGACGTGTAGGAACTCTGTGAGCTCTTTCAATTGCAAAAAATTGAGAGAGAGTGTCTTTGCCGAACATTGTAGTCAGCCAGGATTAAAAGAAAATCAACTGAATTACGACCCTCCGCTTTTTCATGAACCCCGACTAAACGTATGTTATTTCGCCGATGCCTATTCTCTAGGTCATCAACCTTCTTGAGAAGGGCATTGATATTCTGAAGACCTCTCCTGAAATATTTATGTATAGTAGGCATTTGGTCCGCAACAGAACTCACTCTTTCCTCCAACTCATTGACTCGGCTGTTTATTTTCTTCATGTTTTGTCTGATGAGATTAATGTCCTCTCTAAGCCCTCCCATGTGTTTGTTGAGAATTTCTAATGAGAAGCTACAGGATTTTCCAGCAGAGAAAACATCTTGTCGTGTAGGCTCTTGCCCAGAATCATTGACTTCTCCATAGGTGTTGTTAGTGCTCTGCATTTCCTGCACTTCTCTGTTTAACTGTTGCTGTGAGAGTGGTGCCACATTGCCTCCCCTGCACAGTCTCTGTATCTCTCTTCCTCTGTGAGCATACCTGATCAGGTTGTAAATCATCTGAAGGGTCAGAATCTAAGGTCAGTCTGGCAAATCTCCCCAGCTTTGCTGCAGCAGCCTCAGCATCTCTCACTCTGGCTGGTGTGGGGGAGGAGGCGCCATGTTGGAAGGCCCACTATCTGGACTCTGCTCCTTCTGATGCTTGCTTCTGGTCATGTCTGAGTGCACTTTAAGCTTCTCTGTGTACTTTCCCCCAGTCTTTGGTGTGAAGGAATCAATATTTCACTGCTAATAGGTGGAAATGAAAGAATGCAGAGCAGGAGCAAAGCACAGAGCTTCCATGTGAAGAGGCTGTCAGCAAAAGGTCCTTTTTAAAGGGGAATCTGTAACACTCCCATCATCTGCTCCTGAGCTCACATCAAAGACAGTCTGTATTATATGTATTTTATATGAGCACTGCACTTGGCTTTTTCTGGCAAAGAAGATGACACACCCGATCTGCCGCTCCATTTTACAATAGGAATAAAAGTGCCCTGTCAGGGATAAAAATTCCCCATTCTTCCAATCGGTACAGTCCCAAATGGTCAGACCAATAAATCACTGACCAATAAGATATCACCTCTCCTGTGGATCCTATGGAGTTATCACCTCTCCTGTGGATCCTATGGTCATAACTTGTTTTCACCAACAAAGTCCTTTACTGCAAATTACCGTAATTGTACATCCCAGTTATGGTATCGCACAGTAAGAGGTGCAGGAGCCTCCTGTATTTTACAGCCAACGCTCCACTATAATCGGGATAATGGCTAACAGGTTTTCATATACAGCTGTAGTGTTGGCCCCTAGAATCAATTCCTATTGGGGCCCCAGACACCCCAGTTTGATCCTGGTTGGGGGTGGGGAGGGTAATTTTGCACCCTGTCATAAAGAAAAATTGTAAAATCCAAAAACACATCTCTGGAGAGGGGACATATCACACTCACATTGAACATATAGGATTATAACTAGAAAAGTGAGAAAAAGCTGACACTTCAACCTCTATTGACGTAGGGCCTCCTCCCGTGGTCAGGTAAATTCAGCAAAAATCTGATGAGAACCAGCCTAGAATTTGCATACTCAGAGGCAGATAAGTACATTTCCGAAGCAAGGGCTTCCTCTTTTCAAAGGACTTGTCTCAGACACTCTGAAGACTGTGGTCAATGATGAATATTGGGGTTTGCATCGATCCAATATTCATGGGAGATGCATTTTCAACATCGTAGCAAAGGGACGATCATAACGCATTCACTCACATCAGTGTAAGGCCAGCCGAACACCCCCAACTTAATATCGTTTAGATGGATAATGCTATCCATGCCATGTTTCATCTCTATAGAAAGGTAAAATCATGATAGAAAACATGACCATGATATTTCCCGCCCGAGACCTCCATGAGCGAAGATATCCTGAAAGTTGGGGATCTCATAAACTTCTGAAAGATCTAGCACACCTATGACAAGTCCTCATATGAGCTCACCAATAGAAGGTATGTGGGTGTAACCGTGATCTTATTAAATCAGAGCTTGGATTTTGGTCATTGGTCAGTCCTGGAAGGTACAGCTTGCTGTAGTTGTATCTGTTTTCCTAAGGAGTTCTTCTAAGGAGTGCTTCCTTGAGCTAAGCTCTGAGCTATTTCTCTGACACAGGTTTAGCACTTTTCTTTTATTATCTTTTTGATTTTATGTTAATGTATATATCATATTGTTTGTATCATCTTTGTGTATTTTTTATACACACTGCCTACTTTTCAAGATTAGATCACTTGTTTTTATTCTGTTATTCCCACACCCTATCATTTCTTTACTTAGAAAATTGGGCATGAGGAACGATCAACACGCCCATATGATGGCGCGGTCGAGCATGTAAATTGTAACTCCCTACATGTATTTCTATAGCAGGACGAAGAACGTTTGGCGTTCGAAACGTGTAGGTTTCACAGAGGTCTCCACCTTTATTTATTTTATTTTTGCAATGTGTATATCTTTTTAATGGATTAACAATAAAATCATAATTTTATCTGCAATTGGATCTGGAAGCTGGCGCATCACAGTGTCGGTGGATATGCACCTTCTCTTTTTGGTTGAGGAGAAGGTGACTCCTACAGGGTGAGATAGAAAACTGCAATGAGCCTAAGAAGTATCAGGCAGGTAATTGCTTATTACGTGCTTGTTCTACCCTGTGGTGGCTAAGATTGCTCCTGGACCGCTCCTAACAGCGATTCTGCTGCTTCACGTCAACAGAACAGCTCTTCCTCTTCCCGACTGCTCTGTCAAAGAGGCGTGACTGCCAACTTTATGCTGATTGACACACGGCTCCCTGCAGTTAGGCAGCAGGGAGCCAGCTGTCAATCAGCATGACACCGGCAGTCACACCCCATCAACAGATCAGAGCGGGAGCTGAAAAATCACTGTCAGGAGAGCTCCGTGGCCACTCTGAACCAGCAGATATCGGCGCCTGGCACAACAGGCACATAGTTAGCAAATACTTGCCTGTTAGTTCTTAGGTCCATGGTAAAAAAAAAAAAAAAAGTCCCGGACAACCCCTTTTAATATTAAGGAGCAGGAATTCTCCGCATGATGCTATAATCAAGAAAACATGAAATTCTCTCCTGCCCAGTCAGTCTGCCCGATCTGTTACACCATGATTACCAAAACCTCGACTCATTCCACTGCCCACTTGTATTATCACTTACCCGGCTCTGCTTGGCCCCTGTTACCAGGCCATTGGCTTGTCTGACTGCAAGTGAACACTTCTGAACCGGGAGTCCCTGTGGATTTTCACATCCCCTCAATTTGACATAATGAATTTCAGTGACACAGAGGATTGTTCGGCTAGACTGAACAAACTAGCATCTATTTTTGATAATAAACCGTCAGTGGTGACAACAGAACCGGATGAATTTAAAGATCTCATGTTCCAGATGGAAAACAAAATGACCAGAGAACTTAAAGTTTGGTGGGATCTCACAACCTTGGACACATACAGTACAGACCAAAAGTTTGGACACACCTTCTCATTTAAAGCTTTTTCTGTATTTTCATGACTATGAAAATTGTACATTCACACTGAAGGCATCAAAACTATGAATTAACACATGTGGAATTATATACTTAACAAAAAAGTGTGACACAACTGAAAATATATCTTATATTCTAGGTTCTTCAAAGTGGCCACCTTTTGCTTTGATGACTGCTTTGCACACTTTTGGCATTCTCTTGATGAGCTTCAAGAGGTAGTCACCGGAAATGGTTTTCACTTCACAGGTGTGCCCTGTCAGGTTTAATAAGTGGGAGTTCTTGCCTTATAAATGGGGTTGGGAACATCAGTTGTGTTGTGCAGTAGTCCGATGGATACACAGCTGATAGTCCTACTGAATAGACTGTTAGAATTTGTATTATGGCAAGAAAAAAGCAGCTAAGTAAAGAAAAACGAGAGGCCATCATTACATTAAGAAATGAAGGTCAGTCAGTCTGAAAAATTGGGAAAACTTTGAAAGTGTCCCCAAGTACAGTTGCAAAAACCATCAAGCGCTACAAAGAAACTGGCTGACATGAGGACCGCCCCAGGAAAGGAAGACCAAGAGTCACCTCTGCTTCTGAGGATAAGTTTATCTGAGTCACCAGCCTCAGAAATCGCAGGTTAACAGCAGCTCAGATTAGAGACCAGGTCAATGCCACACAGAGTTCTAGCAGCAGACACATCTCTTCAACAACTGTTAAGAGGAGACTTTGTGCAGCAGGTCTTCATGGTAAAATAGCTGATAGAAACCACTCCTAAGGACAGACAACAAGCAGAAGAGACTTCTTTGGGCTAAAGAACACAAGGAATGGACATTAGACCAGTGGAAATCTGTGCTTTGGTCTGATAAGTCCAAATTTGAGATCTTTGGTTCCAACCACCGTGTCTTTCTGCGACGCAGAAAAGGTGAACGGATGGCCTCTACATGCCTGGTTCCCACCGTGAAGCATGGAGGAGGAGGTGTGATGGTGTGGGGGTGCTTTGCTGGTGACACTGTTGGGGATTTATTCATAATTGAAGGCATACTGAACCAGCATGGCTACCACAGCATCTTGCAGCGGCATGCTATTCCATCCGGTTTGCGTTTAGTTGGACCATCATTTATTTTTCAACAGGACAATGACCCCAAACACACCTCCAGGCTGTGTAAGGGCTATTTGACCAAGAAGGAGAGTGATGGGGTGCTACGCCAGATGACCTGGCCTCCACAGTCACCAGACCTGAACCCAATCGAGATGGTTTGGGGTGAGCTGGACCGCAGAGTGAAGGCAAAAGGGCCAACAAGTGCTAAGCATCTCTGGGAACTCCGTCAAGATTGTTGGAAGACCATTTCCGGTGACTACCTCTTGAAGCTCATCAAGAGAAGGCCAAGAGTGTGCAAAGCAGTCATCAAAGCAAAAGGTGGCTACTTTGAAGAACCTAGAATATAAGACATATTTTCAGTTGTTTCACACTTTTTTGTTAAGTATATAATTCCACATGTGTTAATTCATAGTTTTGATGCCTTCAGTGTGAATGTACAATTTTCATAGTCATGAAAATACAGAAAAATCTTTAAATGAGAAGGTGTGTCCAAACTTTTGGTCTGTACTGTATATAAAAAAGGAAATGATCCCTAGAGGTCTGCGTTTAAAAAAAAGTCGCCACCACTATATACAATGACGGTTTTCAAGAAGATCAGAATGCGATTCTTAGTCAATGTTCACTGAATCTTATGCACCTCATAATCAAACATGAGGAACTGGAACTGACTTAAATTAAATTGGATATTAAAAATATACAATCGTCTTTGGGGAAATATGTGCAACTAAAAGAATTTAATATTTGTAATGACAAACTGAAATCTAATTTGGCCAAGTTGGAGAACACCATTATGGATATAAAAAAGATCCAAGTTCAAAAGGGACAGTGAGGACTATGCGCAGAACAAGATTTATAGTTGGAATAAACAATTACCATCCATCTTAAAAAAAACGCTCCCACAAACGTTTTCAGAGATCTGGAAGAGGGAGTTTTAAGGAGCATGATGATGTTACGGATAATTCTTTTGCTGCCACCTCTGATGATTACTCAGATTCATCTATGAGTTCAATGGGAGAAATGCAACAATTGTATTTTGTCAAAAATAAATTATCTAGTGCTGGTGGAACGATTACAAAAAACGGAGGAAGAGGGTGTGGCGCCCATGAGGGTTCGGTCGCCACAGGGGGGTACTGTATCTTGTGAAAGAGGTGTGGTATCTCCTCTCCCAGGTTAGGATGGAGCACCTGTCAGGACCCCACCTCATCACTCAACACTACACACTCCTGTCCTATGGGGGGCTAGTATGCACTAGGGTGCTGCCCCAGCAGGATAATGGAGATGGGGGAACCAAAGATAGGGGGAACCATGTAGTGGGTGAGGGTGGAGGACGCACTTTTAGGTTACACTTGTAGATACATATTTAATAGCCAGCCATCTTAAGTTCAAGGTTGTTTGATTGTGGTCTTCACAGCTGGCAGTGGCCTCGTGTAGGAGCCTGCAGCGTGCTGGAGATGCACAGTCCTCGTACTCTGGCCTTGAGACGAGGAGCAGGATAGAGTTAACGGAGGTCTCTACCCGGTTAAGGTCCCTGCTTAAGAAGGCCTGGAGGGGAGCTGAGGAGGAGAGCTCTGCAGGCAAAAGGATCCCAGGGAATACGGACGGATCGGCATACGCCACCTGTACTCTCCATTCTGGCATAGTCAAAGGGATTCCTGCTGCAAGAGGGGTACCGGCCCCCGATATCTGACTTTGTTACTTCACGTCTCAGTCGGAAAAGCCTGAAGGCTAAGTGGTTCCCACCGGGTAACAGACGGAGCGTAGTCGCCACCTGTGCCCTTGTTCTGTGTATAGCCAGAGGGAGACCCAGCCTTGCAACACGCACCGCACACGGACAGGAGAGGCCCAAGGGGGAGATTTCTAGGAACACACTGGTGCTGGGGGTCCTGATAGACGCACCTGAACTACCGGGGTGTGCCGAACCCCCTTCTCTGGTGGCCGCAGCACGCCGTGAGGAGCAAGGAGAAGCCTTGCAGCTGACCTCTAACAACGTGAGTAAAGCTTGGAAGACTACATCCATTGCCTCCGGTCCATTATTGCAGCGGGACACCACACCGCACAACTGCACCTACTATGACTCCCCTCATCCTCCTGTTTCCTCTGCCCTGAGGCCCTGCTCCGCCTGTGGGGAGTAGTACTACAATCGGCTGCCACAACATCCCGCCTCAGAGGACAGTAGCAGCGCTGGTGGCGCATCACCAGACACCACAGGTGGCGTAGTCATTTATCCACTCATTATATAATTTATTATATTATTATTATATTATTTATTATTATAGCGCCATTTATTCCATGGCGCTTTACATGTGAAAAAGGGGTATAATACAAGAACAATTACAATAATCTTGAACACAATGTGACAGCGACTGGTACAGGAGGAGCGAGGACCCTGCCCGTGAGGGCTCACAATCTACGAGGGATGGGTGAGGATACAGTAGGTGAGGGTAGAGCTGGTCGTGCAGCGGTATGGTGGAGCGGTGGTTACTGCAGGTTGTAGGCTTGTCGGAAGAGGTGGGTCTTCAGGTTCCTTTTGAAGGTTTCCACGGTAGGTGAGAGTCTGATACGTTGGGGTAGAGAGTTCCAGAGTAGGGCGGAAGCACGGGAGAAATCTTGTATACGGTTGTGGGAGGAGGAGATAAGAGGGGAGTAGAGAAGGAGATCTTGTGAGGATCGGAGGTTGCGTGCAGGTATGTAACGGGAGACTAGGTCGGAGATATATGGAGGAGACAGGTTGTGAATGGCTTTGTATGTCATGGTTAGGGTTTTGAACTGGAGTCTCTGAGCAATGGGGAGCCAGTGAAGAGATTGACAGAGAGGAGAGGCCGGGGAATAGCGGGGGGACAGGTGGATTAGTCGAGCATAATTGCCACTCATCAACTAGCCCCTATTTTTAATGTGTGTGCCCTGGGCACGGACCGGGTCGAGGACGCTACTGCATCCCCATTCTACCAACTGGGCCCGCCGTCCGAGTACACCCCTTTCCCAGGGAGGGCTAGCCACTACTGAAACAGCTAGTGGCGGGTCAAACATCACTGGCATAGTCGGCAGGATTGCGTGCCCGCAGCAACAGAAGAAGTGATTCCCATTGCCAGCGGGTACTGCGCGCCTTTACAACAGACTGTCTTTAACAACCAAGATGGCGCCCGCCCAAGAAGAACGGACGCCATTATGTGCAAAAAGGACAACCACCCAGCACCTCCCATCGTGGGTCTGGCTTCCCCCATGGTGTCAACAGCTAGGACCGGCCCTTGCATTAGAGACTGTCCGCGAGGTAGTGTCCGTCAAGACGGATGGGACGTCCCAAGGGCTGCCAGTCAGCCAGCCACCCTGGAGTCGCCCCAAGAGAAGGAGGAGTAAGCAACAACAAGGTGTGGCCACAACAATCCTAGAGACTCCACACCCAGCAGCGAGGATGGAAGCAGCGCAGGAGAGATGCTCTGATGCCGCCCCACCAACTGCTGCCTCACTCGGAATGCGGGGGATTCACCTGACCCCGGAGGAGGCCGAGTTCCTCCGAGTGGAGTCACAGGACCTGACCCGGAGGGTTGTGGAGGCCCAGCGTACGGTGTCCGCAGCATGGAGAGAGGAGGTGCTGCAGAAGATCCGGTCCCGCCTCCAAGGTGCTGCAAGCCAAGAAAGCGGAGCAGCAACCCAGGAGGAAGAAACCTCAGAGGCTGCGTGCAGCCCAGGACTGGGTAAGATACAAACCCCTGTCCCAGGTGAGAGACGCACGGAGGCCCTAGTCGATCTAATGCCGGCACCCCTGTCCCTGGGCGCTGTTGTTTGGGAGCAGATCTTCGCTCCGGAGCTGGAGGCTTACGTGTCATTCTCCGCCTGAGGCCTGCAATGCCTCCCGACTCCCGGCCTAGAAGAGCCTGTGCTTAGTGAGGACACCACCTACCCCAACCCGGACTGGTCTGCGTCACCGAAGGACCTGCAGCAACCCCTGTTGTGTGACGAACCCCCTTCTCTGGTGGCCACAGCACGCCAAGAGGAGCAAGGAGAAGCCTTGCAGCTGACCTCTAACAACGTGAGTAAAGCTTGGAAGACTACATCCATTGCCTCCGGTCCATTATTGCAGCGCGACACCACACCGCACCACTGCACCTACTACGACTCCCCTCATCCTCCTTTTTCCTCTGCCCTGAGGCCCTGCTCCGCCTGTGGGGAGTAGTACTACCATCGGCTGCCACAACATCCCGCCTCAGAGGACTGCAGCAGCGCTGATAGCGCATCACCAGACACCACAGGTGGCGTAGTCGTTTATCCACTCATAATTGCCACTCATCAACTGGCCCCTATTTTTAATGTGTGCGCCCTGGGCACGGACCGGGCCGAGGCCGCGACTGCATCCCCATTCTACCAACTGGGCCCGCCGTCCGAGTACACCCCTTTCCCAGGGAGGGCTAGCCGCTACTGAAACAGCTAGTGGCGGGTCACACAAGGGCGGGACGTAAGCGTAAATGCAAACAAGTACCCAACACAGAGCAAAAAACGCCATTATTAGAGTCACCTGTTTGGAATCTCTCTAGCTACATCTTATCTGAGAGTCAAATTTCTCTCCTGGCTAAAGGCCTGAGCTTTTCACCTTCTAACGAATTCGATATTTTCAGAACAATTCTGGATGTTAACAAACTAGCACGTAACCTCCGTAATGCGTACGGAGCGGAGCCGCGCATGTACGAGGCGTACGGAGCGGAGCCGTGCGTGTACGAGGCGTACGGAGCGGAGCCGCGCGTGTACGAGGCGTACGGAGCGGAGCCGCGCGTGTACGAGGCGTACGGAGCGGAGCCGCGCATGTACGAGGTGTACGGAGCGGAGCCGCGCGTGTACGAGGCGTACGGAGCGGAGCCGTGCGTGTACGAAGCGTACGGAGCGGAGCCGCGCGTGTACGAAGCGTACGGAGCGGAGCCGCGCGTGTATGAGGCGTGCGGAGCCGCGCGTGTACGAGGCGTACGGAGCGGAGCCGCGCGTGTAAGAGGTGTACGGAGCGGAGCCGCGCGTGCACGAGGTGTGCGGAGCCGAGCGTGTGCGAGGCATACGGAGCGGAGCCGCGCGTGTACGAGGCGTACGGAGCGGAGCCGCGCGTGTACGAGGCGTACGGAGCGGAGCCGCGCGTGTACGAGGCGTACGGAGCGGAGCCGCGCGTGTACGAGGCGTACGGAGCGGAGCCACGCTTGTACGAGGTGTACGGAGCGGAGCCGCGCGTGTACGAGGTGTACGGAGCGGAGCCGCGCGTGTACGAGGTGTACGGAGCGGAGCCGCGCGTGTACGAGGTGTAATGAGCAGAGCGTCGCGTGTACGAGGCGTGCGGAGCCGCGCGTGTACGAGGCGTACGGAGCGGAGCCGCGCGTGTACGAGGCGTACGGAGCGGAGCCGCGCGTGTACTTGGTGTACGGAGCGGAGCCGCGCGTGTACAAGGCGTACGGAGCGGAGCCGCGCGTGTACGAGGCGTGCGGAGCCGCGCGTGTACGAGATGTACGGAGCGGAGCCGCGCGTGTACGAGGTGTACGGAGCGGAGCCGCGCGTGTACGAGGTGTACGGAGCGGAGCCGCGCGTGTACGAGGTGTACGGAGCGGAGCCGCGCGTGTACGAGGTGTACGGAGCGGAGCCGCGCGTGTACGAGGTGTACGGAGCGGAGCCGTGCGTGTACGAGGCGTACGGAGCGGATGCGCGCGTGTACGAGGCGTACGGAGCGGAGCTGTGCGAGTACGAGGCGTACGGAGCGGAGCCACGCGTGTACGAGGCGTACGGAGCGGAGCCACGCGTGTACGAGGCGTACGGAGTGGAGCGCGTGTACGAGGCGTACGGAGCGTATGCGCGCGTGTACGAGGCGTACGGAGCGGAGCTGTGCGAGTACGAGGCGTACGGAGCGGAGCCACGCGTGTACGAGGCGTACGGAGCGGAGCCACGCGTGTACGAGGCGTACGGAGTGGAGCGCGTGTACGAGGCGTACGGAGCGGAGCCGCGCGTGTACGAGGCGTGCGGAGCCGCGCGTGTACGAGACATACGGAGCGGAGCCGCGCGTGTACGAGGCGTACGGAGTGGAGCCGCGCGTGTACGAGGCGTGCGGAGCCGCGCGTGTACGAGACATACGGAGCGGAGCCGCGCGTGTACGAGGTGTACGGAGCGGAGCCGCGCGTGTACGAGGTGTACGGAGCGGAGCCGCGCGTGTACGAGGTGTACGGAGCGGAGCCGCGCGTGTACGAGGTGTACGGAGCGGAGCCGCGCGTGTACGAGGCGTACGGAGCGGATGCGCGCGTGTACGAGGCGTACGGAGCGGAGCCGCGCGAGTACGAGGCGTACGGAGCGGAGCCACGCGTGTACGAGGCGTACGGAGCGGAGCCACGCGTGTACGAGGCGTACGGAGGGGAGCGCGTGTACGAGGCGTACGGAGCGGAGCCGCGCGTGTACGAGGCGTACGGAGCGGAGCCGCGCGTGTACGAGGCGTACGGAGCGGAGCCGCGCGTGTACGAGGCGTACGGAGCGGAGCCGCGCGTGTACGAAGCGTACGGAGCGGAGCCGCGCGTGTATGAGGCGTGCGGAGCCGCGCGTGTACGAGGCGTACGGAGCGGAGCCGCGCGTGTAAGAGGTGTACGGAGCGGAGCCGCGCTTTCACGAGGCGTGCGGAGCCGAGCGTGTGCGAGGCATACGGAGCGGAGCCGCGCGTGTACGAGGCGTACGGAGCCGCGCGTGTACGAGGCGTATGGAGCAGAGCCGCGAGTGTACGAGGCGTACGGAGCGGAGCCGCGCGTGTACGAGGTGTTCGGAGCAGAGCCGCGCGTGTACGGAGCGGAGCCGCGCTTGTACGATGTGTACGGAGCGGAGCCGCGCGTGTACGAGGTGTACGGAGCGGAGCTGCGCGTGTACGAGGTGTACGGAGCGGAGCGTCGCGTGTACGAGGCGTACGGAGCGGAGCCGCGCGTGTACGAGGTGTACGGAGCGGAGCCGCGCGTGTACGAGGCGTACGGAGCCGCGCGTGTACGAGGCGTACGAAGCCGCGCGTGTACGAGGCGTACGGAGCGGAGCCGCGCGTGTACGAGGTGTAAGGAGCGGAGCCGCGCCTGTACGAGGCGTGCGGAGCCGCGCGTGTACGAGGCGTACGGAGCGGAGCCCCGCGTGTACGAGACGTACGGAGCGGAGCCGCGCGTGTACGGAGCGGAGCCGCGCTTGTACGAAGCGGAGCCGCGCGTGTACGAGGTGTACAGAGTGAAGCCGCTCGTGTACGAGGTTACGGAGCGGAGCCGCGCGTGTACGAGGTGTACGGAGCGGAGCCGCGCGTGTACGAGGTGTACGGAGCGGAGCCGCGCGTGTACGAGGCGTACGGAGCGGAGCCGCGCGTGTACGAGGCGTACGGAGCGGATGTGCGCGTGTACGAGGCGTACGGAGCGGAGCCGCGCATGTACGAGGCGTACGGAGCGGAGCCGTGCGTGTACGAGGCGTGCGGAGCCGCGCGTGTACGAGGCGTACGGAGCGGAGCCGCGCGTGTACGAGGCGTACGGAGCGGAGCCGCGCATGTACGAGGTGTACGGAGCGGACCCGCGCGTCTACGAGGCGTACGGAGCGGAGCCGCGCATGTACGAAGCGTACGGAGCGGAGCCGCGCGTGTACGAAGCGTACGGAGCAGAGCCGCGCGTGTATGAGGCGTGCGGAGCCGCGCGTGTACGAGGCGTACGGAGCGGAGCCGCGCGTGTAAGAGGTGTACGGAGCGGAGCCGCGCGTGCACGAGGTGTGCGGAGCCGAGCGTGTGCGAGGCATACGGAGCGGAGCCGCGCGTGTACGAGGCGTACGGAGCGGAGCCGCGCGTGTACGAGGCGTACGGAGCGGAGCCGCGCGTGTACGAGGCGTACGGAGCGGAGCCACGCTTGTACGAGGTGTACGGAGCGGAGCCGCGCGTGTACGAGGTGTACGGAGCGGAGCCGCGCGTGTACGAGGTGTACGGAGCGGAGCCGCGCGTGTACGAGGTGTACGGAGCAGAGCGTCGCGTGTACGAGGCGTGCGGAGCCGCGCGTGTACGAGGCGTACGGAGCGGAGCCGCGCGTGTACGAGGCGTACGGAGCGGAGCCGCGCGTGTACTTGGTGTACGGAGCGGAGCCGCGCGTGTACGAGGCGTACGGAGCGGAGCCGCGCGTGTACGAGGCGTGCGGAGCCGCGCGTGTACGAGACGTACGGAGCGGAGCCGCGCGTGTACGAGGTGTACGGAGCGGAGCCGCGCGTGTACGAGGTGTACGGAGCGGAGCCGCGCGTGTACGAGGCGTACGGAGCGGAGCCGCGCGTGTACGAGGCGTACGGAGCGGAGCCGCGCGTGTACGAGGCGTACGGAGCGGAGCCACGCGTGTACGAGGCGTACGGAGTGGAGCGCGTGTACGAGGCGTACGGAGTGGAGCCGCGCGTGTACGAGGCGTGCGGAGCCGCGCGTGTACGAGACATACGGAGCGGAGCCGCGCGTGTACGAGGTGTACGGAGCGGAGCCGCGCGTGTACGAGGTGTACGGAGCGGAGCCGCGCGTGTACGAGGCGTACGGAGCGGAGCCGCGCGTGTACGAGGCGTACGGAGCGGATGCGCGCGTGTACGAGGCGTACGGAGCGGAGCCGCGCGAGTACGAGGCGTACGGAGCGGAGCCACGCGTGTACGAGGCGTACGGAGCGGCGCCACGCGTGTACGAGGCGTACGGAGGGGAGCGCGTGTACGAGGCGTACGGAGCGGAGCCGCGCGTGTACGAGGCGTACGGAGCGGAGCCGCGCGTGTACGAGGCGTACGGAGCGGAGCCGCGCGGTGACGAGGCGTACGGAGCAGAGCCGCGCGTGTACGAGGCGTACGGAGCGGAGCCGCGCGTGTACGAGGCGTACGGAGCGGAGCCGCGCGTGTACGAGGCGTTCGGAGCGGAGCCGCGCGTGTACGAGGCGTACGGAGCGGAGCCGCGTGTGTACGAGGTGTATGGAGCGAAGCCTCCTTCCGGGCAGAGACGCCGTTTCCTTCGCCGCCACAGTCCCGGTCCGGCGTCTTCCAGCTCCCCTGCACCAGTTTCTGCTGTTCCACGCACCGCACACAGCTTCCCGGGCACTGTGCTTAGGCCGCGCGCGCCGTCCTAAAGAGTCCCCGGCCAATTGCTGGAGGACCACTCCTATATAAAGCACCTCCTCCAAAATGGAGGTGCCTGTGCAAGGTTGTTGTTTGTGTGCTAACACTGTCCTCAGCCCTCAGGTCCCACTGCCTGTCAGTCCTGCCCGCCAGCCTGTCTGTCAGCCGTGCCCGCCAGCTTGTCTAGCAGCCGTGCCCGCCAGCCTGTCAGCCGTGCCCGCCAGCCTGTCTGTCAGCCGTGCCCGCCAGCCTGTCTGTCAGGCGTACCCGCCAGCCTGTCTGTCAGCCGTGCCTGCCAGCCTGTCTACCCGGATCACCTGTCAGGCCACCTGCCGTGCCCGCCTGCTTGCCAACCCGGATCACCTGTCAGGTTACCTGCCGTGCTCTCCCGCTGTACCTGTCAGCTTAAGCCATGGGAGTCGCCTGCTCTCACACAAGGTCGGTCCCAGTGTGGCACCTGGTCCACCTGCCCGGTCCCTCCTTGGTTCACGGAGTCGACTAGGCCGCCGTGCAACCAGGGTCGGTCCGAGTAGGCACTTAGTTACGCTCCGTTGGTCCCTCCTTGCATCCCAGCATAGAGGTTCCACCACCCGTATCCGTAACAGTTTGCACAGGCTATGGAACCCGGTGGCTCCCAGGCTCCTTCGCTCTCTGACCTGTACCAACAGGATACTATCCTGTCCTATCTGCGGACAGTCAACTCCCATCTGGACGCGCTGTCCACCCCTACTGTGTCCACCTCTATCCAAGCGGCACCCGCTCCAGCGGCACCTCAACCCTGGGCGCTGTGGACCCCGGCTCTCTGCGCCTGCACGTTTTGGTGGTGATCCCGTACTATGTCAGGGCTTCATGAATCAGTGCACGCTGCACTTTGAACTCCTGACACACCAGTTCACCTCCGACAGGGCCAAGGTGGCGTTCATCATGTCTCACCTCACTGGAGAGGCGTTGGCGTGGCTTAACCCTCTGTGGGAGACAGGGGATCCTCTGGTGTCCGATCTTCAGGCTTTCCTCGCGGCCTTCTGGAAGGTGTTCGATGAGCCTGGACGAAAATCTCCTACTGCCTCCTCACTTCTCCAACTCTGCCAAGGGAGTCTCACTGTGGGCCAGTATGCCGTACATTTCCGAACCCTCGCATCTGAACTTGCCTGGAGCAATGAGGCCCTGGTGTCCACCTTTTGAGAGGGCCTTTCCGGACGGATCAAGGATGAGCTAGCCGGTCGTGACATACCTCCCTCCCTGGACGACCCGGTGTCATTAGCTACCCAGATTGACATTCATTTCCTGGAACGCGCTAAGGAGATGAACCGTGAGAGGAAACCTCCGCGCCTCGCTCCCGTCCTCCAAAGTCCAGTCTCGCAACCTGCACTCCCCCGGGTGTCTTCTCCAGAGCCGATGCAAATTGACCAAGTCAAGATGGTCAAGTCTCGCCAGGATACCCGTCGTGCTGAGGGGAGTTGCTTCTATTGTGGCAATAATGAGCATCTTATCCGCTCTTGCCCGGTGAGACCGGGAAACTCCAGTCTCTAGAACTGCTCGGAGAGGTCGTTTTAGGCAAGAGTTTTTCCTCTCTGCCCTTGACTCTGTCCGTTTCCGTTACCAGTGGTGAGACCCGCTTTTTTGAGACTACCCATCTTGATTCCGGAGCCGCTGGGAATCTCATCCAACAGGCCGTTGCGGAGCATTTTCAGATTCTTACCATACATCTGGTGGACACTTTAGCAGTCTCCTCTGTGGATGGAAACCTTCTCCCTGAAACCATCTTGCTGGTCACTGAGCCGGTAACTCTTCATGTGGGAATGCTGCACTCTGAGAAGATCTCCTTTTACATACTGTCCGGTCTCTCTCATCCCATCTTGCCTGCCTTGGTTACAAAGACATGAGCCCGTCCTGAACTGGAGCTCTGGAGAGGTGTTCCGTTGGGGTCAGAAACGCCATAAGACCTGTCTGGTTCCAGTTCGTCCTGCTCAACCCCTGTCTACTCCGGCTAACCTACCTGGCCTGCCAGCACCCTACTGGTCCTATGCGGACGTTTTTAATAAAAAGGAGGCAGATACACTACAACCTCATAGGCCGTATGATTGCCCCATCGATCTAATACCTGGTGCTTCACCTCCTCGCGAGCGAATCTACCCCTTGTCGCTGGCCGAGACCCGTGCTATGTCTGAATATATCGAAGAAAATCTTGCTAGGGGATTTATCCAGAAATCCACCTCTCCGGTTGGAGCAGGATTATTCTTTGTCAAGAAGAACGGCTCTCTTCGTCCTTGTATCGACTATAGGGGCCTCAACCAGATTACCTTCAAGAATAAGTACCCCCTGCCTCTCATCTTGGAGCTGTTTGACTGCCTAAAGGGCGCAAAGGTCTTCACTTAACTCGACCTGCGTGGGGCGTACAATCTGGTCCAGATACGCCAGGGAAACAAGTGGAAGACTGCATTCAACACCCGGGATGGTCACTACGAGTACCGCGTGATGCCCTTCGGTCTCTGTAATGCTCCAGCCATCTTCCAGGAGTTAGTAAACTATATCTTTCGAGATCTCCTGTATTCCTGCGTGGTGGTGTACCTGGACGATATCTTGCTGTTCTCCCCTGATCTGCCCTCTCACCGGAGGGATGTTCGTCAGGTACTGCTGAGGCTCTGGAAGAATCACCTGTATGCTAAGTACGAGAAATGCCTCTTTGAGCAGACCTCCCTGCCATTTCTGGGGTATATCAACTCAGAGACCGGACTGTGGATGGATCCCGCGAACATGTCTGCTGTCTTAAAGTGGCCCCGACCGGAGGGGTTGAAGGTTATTCAGCAGTTTCTGGGATTCACTAACTATTACCGCCTCTCCATTCCTCATTTCTCCTCCCGGACAGCTCCGATCTCTGCTCTTACCCGTAAGGGAGCAAATCCCAGGGAGTGGTCTCCTGAGGCAGAGAATGCCTTTATCTCTCTTACACAAGCCTTCTCCTCAGCTCCTGTGCTACACCGTTCTGAAGGCAATAAACAGTTCTTCCTGGAGGTTGATGCCTCTTCCTCCAGAGCTGGAGCAGTGCTCACCCAGAAATCCTCGTCCGGGCGAATGGTGACCTGCGGCTTCTTCTCCAAACTCTTCTCTCCGGCCGAGCGTAATTACTCCATAGGAAATCGAGAACTGCTCGCCATCAAATTAGCGGTGGAGGAGTGGCGCTACTTGCTTGAGGGGGCTCTGCACCTGGTGGTCATCTACACTAACCATAAAAACCTCACGTATTTGCAGACCGCCCAGAGACTTAACCCTCGTCAGGCCAGATGGTTTTTGTTCTTTGCTCGATTCTGCTTCAATCTCCATTACCGCCCGGTAGACAAGAACATTAAAGCCGATGCTCTATCCCGCTCTTTTCTGTCTTCCGAACTGGAGGAGGAGCCTCTACACATCATTGATCCCTCCAGAATAATGACTATTGCTCCTTTTGACCTGTCTCATCTACCTCCTGGTAAGACCTTTGTAGCGGCTCAAGATCGCTAGAGGGTCTTACTCTGGGGCCATTCATCCAAACTGGCTGGCCATGCCGGCCAGAGGAAGACACTTCTGCTCATTGCCCAGCACTATTGGTGGCCCACCCTGCGCAAGGATGTTGCGGATTTTGTCTCGACTTGTGCCCGTAACAAGATACCTAGGCACCTTACAGCCAGTCACCTCCTTCCTCTTCCCGTGCCTTCCGCTCCGTGGCAACATATTGCAATGGATTTCATCACGGATCTCCCTGTATCGGCCAGTTGTACAGTCATTTGGGTGGTCGCCAACCGCTTCTCCAAGATGGCTCACTTCATCCCTCTGCCTGGTCTTCCGTCTGCACCTGTGCTGGCTAAGGACTTCATCCGTCAAATCTTCCGTCTCCATGGCTTACCCCTCTACATTGTCTCGGACCGAGGAGTTCAGTTCACTTCTCGCTTTTGGAGAGCCACGTGCAAGCTGCTGGATGTCTGTTTGGATTTCTCTTCTGCTTATCATCCTCAGTCCAATGGTCAAGTGGAAAGTATCAATCAGATCCTTACCAGCTTTCTTCGGCACTTTGTCAACACTCACAATAGCGATTGGGTTGAGCTCCTGCCCTGGGCCGAGTTTTCCTATAACAACCATGTGAGTGAGTCCTCTGCTAAGTCTCCGTTTTTTGTGGTCTACAGTCAACACCCCCGGATTCCGTTTCCCGTCTCCGCTGCAGTGGACAATCCTGCCACGGAGTCTCTCGTCAGTGAATTTTCTGTTATTTGGGAAGAAACTAGATCTGCGCTTCTTCAGTCCTCCGAGCGGATGAAGAAGCATGCTGATAAGAGACGTCTGGATACGCCTCAATTCCGTCTGGGAGACAAGGTCTGGCTTTTCTCCAAATATGTCCGTCTCAAGATACCATTATATAAGTTGGGTCCACGGTTCATCGGTCCGGTCGAGATTCAGAACCAAATAAATCCAGTGGCTTACAAGCTGAAACTCCCGGCCTCCTTACGGATTCCCAACTCCTTTCATGTGTCCATCCTCAAACCTGTTGTCCTTAATTCTTTCTCTGACGATCCAGGTACCGCTCCAGCTCCAGTCTCCACTGAGGACGTCTTTGAGGTAGAGAACATTTTGGCCATCAACAGGGTAAGAGGAAAGACTTTCTTTCTTGTGGATTGGAAGGGGTTTGGAGGTGCCTGTGCAAGTTTGTTGTTTGTGTGCTAACACTCTCCTCAGCCCTCAGGTTCCAGTGCCCGCCAGCCTGTCTGTTAGCCGTGCCCACCAGCCTGTCTATCATCCGTACCCGCCAGCCTGTCAGCCGTGCATGCCAGCCTGTCTGTCAGCCGTGTCCCGCCAGCCTGTCTGTCAGCCGTGCCCCGCCAGCCTGTCTGTCAGCCGTGTCCCGCCAGCCTGTCTACCCGGATCACCCGTCTGGCTACCTGCCGTGCCCGCCTTTTTGCCAACTTGGATCACCCGTCAGGCTTTCTGCCGTGCTCTCCCGCTGTACCTGTCAGCTTCAGCCATCTGACCTGTGGGAGTCGCCTGTTTTCACACAAGGTTGGTCCCAGTGTGGTACCTGGTCCACCTGCCTGGTCCCTCCTTGGTTCACGGAGTCAACTAAGCCGCCGTGCGACCAGGGTCGGTCAGAGTAGGCACTTAGTTATGCCCCTCTGGTCCCTCCTTGCATCCCAGCACAGAGGTTCCACCACCCGGATCCGTAACAATGTCATGTGTTTGGAAGCTTCTCAGACACACCTGTGGATGTATTTTAATGCACACCTGAAACACACTGCTTCTTTGTGCAGCATGATGGGAAAGTCTAAAGAAATCAGCCAAGATACCAGAAAGAGAATTGTGGACTAGCACTTGTCTGGCTCATCCTTGGGTACAATTTCAAGATACCTGAAGGTGCCTCGTTCATCTGTACAAACAATTATACGCAAGTACAAACAAGATGGGAATGTCCAGCCATCATACCGCTCAGAAAGGAGATGGGTTCTGTGTCCCAGAGATGAACGTGCTTTAGTCCGACATGTACATATCAACCCAAGGACCAAAGCAAAAGACCTTGTGAAGATGATGGCGGAAGCTGGTAAGATTGTGTCAATATCCACAGTGAAACGAGTACTATATCAACATGGGCTGAAAGGCCAATCTGCCAGGAAGAAGCCATTACTCCAAAAGAAACATAAAAAAGCCAGATTAATGTTTGTAAATGCACACAGGAACAAAGACCTTAACTTTTGGAGACGTCCTGTGGTCTGATGAAACTAAAATTCAACTTTTTGGGCATAATGACTATTGTTACGTTGGGAGGAAAAAGGGAGAAGCTTGGAAGCTTAAGAACACCATGCCAACTGTGAAACATAGGGGGGCAGCATCATGTTGTGGGGTTGTTTTGCTGCAGGAGGGACTGGTGCACTTCACAAAATAGATGGCATCACTAACAAAGAAGATTATGTGGCAATACTGAAGCAACATCTCAAAACATCAGCCAGGAAGTTAAAACTTGGGCGGGAATGGGTCTTCCAAATGGACAATGACCTGAAGCATACTGCCAAAATAGTAACAAAGTGGCTTAAGCATAACAAATTCAATGTTTTGGAGTGGCCATCACAAAGTCCTGATCTCAATCCTATTGAAAATTTATGGGCAAAGCTGAAAATGCAGGTGCACGTAAGGCAACCTACAGCATAGCCTGTGCTAGCTGGTAAAATAGGGGGACCCCACACCAAGGCTTCAAAAAAAAGGCTTCAAGACCCCACAAAAAGCCCTTCCCAGGTTTCAAAAATCTGCTCCAGCTGTCTGCTTAACCTCTGCTAGACTATAAAATTACGGGGGGCCCCACACCAATTTTTTTTTAATAAATCCTTTAATTTAACAATAAATGACAAGTACAGTAACCAACACTATCATTGTACCAATTATATACATGACTGACACCTTTCTATCTATTCTATGTGTATAGCTATTCTTTCTATTCTAAATTGTTGGGCACCGATGTATTGTTAACTGTATGCGGCTGATGAATTGTCGGCTTTTAAAGAGACGGGGGCGTGAGAATCGGACGGCACTCGCATGGTCCGAGTGCTGTGCGATTTTTTTCACACACCCATTGACTTGCATTGGCGAGTCTCGTCCGAGATATGTGGCAAATTGCAGCATGCTGTGAATTTTTTCTCAGCCCGATTTCAGCTGATAAAAAAAAAATGGCAGATGAGATGTCACTCATTCATTAACATTGGTTCGAGTGCAATTCAATTTTTTATTGCTCTTTCCCAACTAAAGCAGAGAGGGAAAGCACACGGTGGATGCTGGGCTGTGATGTGCGATGAAACCCCGACCACAGCCCATCACTCAATGGGGAGGGCGTCACTTGCTCACACCCGACTGCAGCCGGAACTTGACGTGACATCAGCGGATGTCGGAGCCGGCTGCAGCCGGGGTCACATGATACCTGGTGAGCGGCCAGCAATAGCGCCGCTCACAGGCAATAAAGAACAAGCAAGGTATTTACAAAAAGACTTGTTGGCACAATTTAAATCCATGGGGGCATTGTTAATCGTAGTGGACAACCTCTTTAAAGGCCTGGAGGGAGGTCGAAAGGTATCTTTTGGTAGATAGTGACTGGACCAAAAGAGTTGCTAACCACAGACGTAGGAAGGCTCCTGTCTTTAGGATGGGGGATTTTGTGTGGTTGTCCTCAAAAAATCTGCACTTAAAGATAATATCTAGAAAGTTTGCACCTAAATTTGTAGGTCCTTATAAATTTATTAAAATTTTAAATCCTGTGACCGTTAAGTTGCAACTTCCTATTGCCTGGAAAATCAATAATCATTTCCATTCTTCTCTTTTAAAAAAATTTGAGGGGACCTCAAGACATAATTGAGGTGGATTTGGAAGGGTGTTGGGAGTATGAAGTAAGGCGAATTCTTGGTTCCAGGTGGGTCAGGTACCGTCTGCATTATCTCTTCAAGTGGAAAGATTATGGTCCTTAAGATAATTCCTAAGTTAATTTGGGGTGTTATAACTTCCATAATCATACATATATTTATCTATATGAAAATGGAACGCCATACTTTTATGTATTAAGAGTTGCAGACAATCCAGAATGCCCTCCTCCTGCCCGTACCACATTGTACCAATAACCTCATATTGATCAAAGATCCACATACTACGTGGAACATGGAATTATGGAAAATCCCTAATGATTATTGACTAACATATTAATCTGATAATAAGAGCTTGCTAATGATCTCATTACTTTTAGGGAAATTACAGAATAATAAAAGATAAGTGACTATACTGATTGACCTTTGAACCTTATGTGCAAGACGGACTTAATTGATTTAATTGAGAGTCAGCTTGACTTAACTGTTTACATATTAAAAAAATGACCCATTAGCGACAGATGTCAACCATAATTATAAGATAAGGCAATGAGGTAATGTGTGGAAAGGTACCTGATTTTTCCTATAAAAAGCCTATTTGAGACACTACTCAGTGTTCATTTGTGATTTCTCTGACTGTATAGATCCTATATACAATTTGCCGGCAGACAACTAAGACGAGAACACACACATTTTGTGTGCTCCTAACGGGGATTTTCATGATATCAGATAGACAGATTATTGGGTGCGGCTGGGGAAAACCCAGCAGTCATGGTACACGTTGGTACCAATGACAAAGTTAGAGGGAGGTGAAAGGTCTTTAAAAATGATTACAGGGAATTAGGAGAGAAGCTGAAGTACAGGTGGTGTTTTCAGAAATACTGCTGATTCCACTACGTCACTAGAAAGTCAGCGGGAACTTAAGGAGATAATTGTCAGGAAGAAAGGGTTTGGGTTCATGGAGAACTGCGCTGACTTAAGACCTCAAGCTCTATGACGACATGTAGGGCAGCTTCGACAATGTACAGCACACATGCCCAACTCTTGCTGATTATATTTGACCCACGACACCAGAACCACCACACCTATGTGGGGCCATTATTCTGCATGGAGGACTTTGTGGGGCCCACTATACTGTATGGAAAACTATGTGGGGCCCATTATACTGGATGGAAAGTTATGTGGGACCAATCATACTGTATGAAGGACTATGTGGGACCCATTATTCAGTATGGAGGACTATGTGGGGCCCATTATACTGTATACTGGATGGTCCACAATTTTGTCCAAGTTTTTCATTTTGGCCTTCTGCATGTTTTGAGCTTTACATCCCTGATGTAAAATCAGTATGGTTAATGTACATGGAAATGGCAATAATGGAAAGCTGCTAACTGGACTTTGCTACAAGCCTCCTAATATAGCTGAACATGAAGAGGATGATATGCTGCAACAAATTAAAAAGGCAACAAAAACAAGTCATGGTCAAAAGTGTTGGCTCCCTTGAAATTGTTCCAGAAAATGAAGTAATTCTCCCAGAAAATTATTGCAGTTACATGTTTTGTTATACACGTTTATTTCCTTTGTGTGTATTGGAACAACACAAGAAAACAGAGAAAAAAAAGGCAAATTTAACATAATTTCACACAAAACCACATAAAATAGGTCGGGCAAATGATTGACACCTTGCCAAAATTGTGGGTAAACAACTTTGTTTCAAGCATGTGAAGCTTGTTCAAACGTGATTGTGGCAAGTAACAGGTGTGGGCAATATGAAAATCACAACTAAAACCAGATAAAAAAGGGAGAAGTTGATTCAATCTTTGCATTGTGTACATATGTGTGGCACACTAAGCATGGAGAAAACAGAAAAAGGAGAACTGTCTGAGGACTTGAGAACCAAAATTGTTGAAAAATATCAATAATTTCAAGGTTATAAGTCCATCTTTAGAGATCCGGATGTTCCGCTGTCCAAGGTGCGCAACATAATCAATAAATTTACAACACATACAGTCAAATATGGTGGCGCTTCAAAGATGTTTTTGGGTTGTTTTGCTGCCTTTGGTCAGGTACCTTGACTGTGTGCAAGGAATCATGAAATCTGAAGATTAGCAAAGGATTTTGGGGCACAATGTAGTGCCTAGTGTCAGAAAGCTGAGTTTGCGTCCTAGGTCATGGGTCTTCCAGCATGACAATGACCCCAAACATACTTCAAGAAGCACCCAGAAAATGGATGGAAACAAAGTGCTGGACAGTTCTGACCAGCAATGAATCCGGATCTAAATCCCATTGAACACCTGTGGAGAGATCTTAAAATTGCTGCTTGGAGAAAAACATTAAAATTTTAAAGTTCTCAGTGGTTGATACAATCTTTTCAGTTAGCCATTAGTCAGTAAGCTTTCGAGACTACTCAGGTCTCTTCATCAGATATAGTATAATACAAAATCTGAAGAGTCACATATTTATACACAACAGGGCACAGGAATAATGCAATAGATAAGACAAGTGATGTGAAGCAGAACTATCAGTATGGGAAACGGATAAGCAGTTGTGGCCGTAAAAATGTTTGGCCACAAGTAGATCTATTCTTTTTTTTTCTTTTATTGTGTGGCGATGAGAATTCATCATTTTTTTAAGTTTTTGCCCTGTCTCCCCTACATACAGACCCCCAGTTGGACATTTGGTACATATAATTAAGTTCATTGTGATGCAGCTGAAAGTACCTGGGATCTTGTGGTCCTGATGTGAGTTGGGAATCTTTATCTTGTCCGTGATCATTATAAATGGACAGGTTTTACATTTACAGTTGGTGAGGATAAATTTTGTAAGTTTCACCACAAAGGTGAAACTATCCTCCCGGTCAGTTTGCTTTCCCTCCCAGTACCTTTTAATTCTAACAATGTTAGGTTTCGGGGAGATTATACTTGTTCCTTTTATTTTTGGTTCTCCTTAGCTTGCCTTCTTTGCCCTATATGAATGTGTTTTTGTTTCTCATTCAGCTTTTTTGTATTTTACTTCATACTTTCCTTTCCCCTTGTTAAGAGTGTGTTGCAGCCTCCCCTCTGGTTCCTCTGGGGGTATGAGAAACTCCTCAATGGCTTATTAGTTAGTTGGGTGTGTGGTGGTGTTTTTAGGTGTGCAGCTAGGGCCTTTCTAGTCTCTACAGAGACTAGTTGGGTGTAGTTGTGACATTCTCCCCTGTGTGGGTTCTCTGGTGCTTATCAAGATCCGATTTCTGGTTAAAACATTTCCCACATTCTGAACATGAAAAAGGCTTCTTCCCAATATGAGTTTTGTGATGTTTGGTAAGAGTTGATTTCTCTGTAAAACATTTCCCACATTCTGAACAGGAAAAAGGCTTCTTCCCTATGTGAGTTTTGTGATGTTTGGTAAGAGTTGATTTCTCTGTAAAACATTTTCCACAATCTGAACATGAAAAAGGCTTCTCCCCTGTGTGAATTCTCTGATGTTTGATAAGATTTGATTTCGTTGCAAAAGATTTTCCACATTCTGAACAGGAAAATGGCTTCTCCCCTGTGTGAATTCTCTGATGTTTGATAAGATTTGATTTCTCTGTAAAACATTTCCAACATTCTGAACAGGAAAATGGCTTCTCTCCTGTGTGAGTTCTCTGATGTGTGATAAGAATTGATTTCTCTGTAAAACGTTTCCCACATTCTGAACAGGAAAATGGCTTCTCTCCTGTGTGAGTTCTCTGGTGCCTAACAAGATCTGATTTCTGATTAAAACATCTCCCACACTTTGAACAAGAAAATTTATTCTTCACTGTGTGAATTTTTTGAGGTTTAAGAAAAGACTTTTTGAGAGGAAAACTATTTCCATATTCTGAACGTGAAAATGGCTTCTTTGCTTTAGGAGCAATTTGTTTTTTAATGCTTATTTTGTGACTTTGATTTTCCTTAGTAGTCAGTAATGAATCAGAAGACAGGACCTGTTTCAAAGGATCAGAAGACAGATCTTGGCTGTGAAGCGATGATGGTAAATCTGGAGAAATGGCATTCACTTCAATTGTATCCTGTTGGATCTGAAAATGATCTGATTTGAAAATTGAAGATGTCAGCTGTCCCTCTGATCTCCTGGTACAGACATCTGCCAAGAATAAGAACAATTATTATTTTTAATAAAAAATCCTTGAATTTTATATGTTTTAACATTTCTACTTAAATTGTCCGTAAAAAGGCAAGTTATATAAAAAAAAATTCACTTATTCACCAGAACAATGACTGTCTAATAGAAAACCTCATAGGATGGACCAGTAGAGCGTAGTGTTCAACTGTTTGTTCATTCTGCCTCCCAAATATGGAATAAAAAGCCACAAAATGATGTTATGTAGGCGAAAATAATACCAATAAAAACTTCTACTCATCTCACAAAAAACAAGTCCCCACTCAGATCCATCATCTGTCAATGGAAAAACAGAAGTTTCCATATTATTAGTGGCTCAAAGGCTTTTGAAAAGCAACATGGCTTCCATAAACCAATCTAGCAATATCAGCTCTTCCAAAGTCAGATATCCTTCTCGCTTCTGAGCTTTGCAGTAGTTTATGTGCCTAAATCTCATTTAGCATCCATGTATTTGGTATTACTATAATGAGAAGAACCCACTTAATTTATGGTGTGTGTCTCCTGGAGCACAATCTGGGCACTATGTGTTGGGTAATAAAATAGCATATTTGCAATTTTCACTCTCCAACATCCACTGCGTGCTAATTTCTGGAGAGTGACTGTGGAGTCAACATAGTCACTACTCCTATAGATTATTTCACTGAGAGTTATAATTTCCAAAATGGAGTCACTTTATGGGGATTTCTACAGCTCTGGTTTTCTGCCATTTTGTTACATTAGGGCTTCTGCAAAAGGTGTGTCCCATCTCCTCTGGGTCGTCTACTTCTCCTCCTGCTCCGACTTGTGTGACTTGTCTGCTTTTGTCACCAGGCGCCGCCTTATTCATTCTGCAGGTGGCGCTGGTGATGGAAGAGACGTCAGAACCAGAAGCTCTGGGCGGCGCAGGCACTGTCCAGCCACTAAGATTAGGGTGCCTGGGACCTGTAGTACCATCCAGTCTGGCAGTATGTGTGTGTGTGTTGTCCAGCTGGAGTAATCTGCTCCTTGCTTCAGCAATTTGGAGAGCACCGCACCCTACTAAAGCTGGAAGCATATTGCCGGAAGCTGCCAGATACAGCCTTGTTCTCCTCTGGTTCAGTCCTCTGTGCTCAGCTCCCGGCTTGTGTATTTGTTTCCTGTTGTGACCCCGGCCCATTTACTGTCTACTCTTGTGTCTTCTGAGTTTGTATTTTCTCTGAGTTTGCAGGTAACACAGTGGCCCAAGCCTAGGGATCTCTGTGTTAGTCCAGATCCATGTAGAGGGGTTAAAGGATGATGAGCAAAGTAATTTGTGTTTATGACGTAAATTTATGAAGTAATTTATGTCCTCCCTCTGTCTAAAACTGAATCTGTCAAAAACTGAACTACTCGTATTTCCTCCCTCCACTAACCTACCTGTGCCCGATATTGCCATTTCCGTTTGTGGCTCAACCATTACTCCCCAGCAACAAGCCCGCTGTCTTGGGGTCATTTTTGACTCAGATCTTTCCTTCACTCCTCACATCAAATCACTCGCTTGTGTCATCTACACCTCAAAAACATCTCAAGAATCAGGACTTTGCTCACCTTTAACTCGGCAAAAACTCTTACTGTAGCTCTTATTCATTCTCGTCTGCACTACTGCAACTCTTTACTTATCGGGCTCCCTCTTACTAAACTCTCCCCTCTCCAATCCGTCCTTAACGCAGCAGCCAGGATCATATTCCTCGCCAACCGCTACACCGATGCCTCTTCCCTGTGCCAGTCATTGCATTGGTTACCCATCCAATATAGAGTTCAATTTAAACTTATCACGCTTACCCACAAAGCGCTCCATGCTTCAGTACCCCCCTACATCTCCTCCCTTGTCTCAGTCTACCACCCTACACGTGGCCTCCGTTCTGCCAGTGACTTAAAACTAAAATCCTCCATAATCCGAACTTCCCACTCCCGTCTCCAAGATTTCTCGCGTGCTGCGACAATTCTTTGGAATGCACTACCCAGGACAGTTCGATTAATTCCCAATACCCACAGTTTCAAGTGGACCCTAAAAACCCATTTCTTTAGACTGGCGTATCGACTCCACACACTATCTGTCCATCCCAGTTGTCCATCCCAGTTTTCCCCCATATTAAAATCTTCTTCAAGTTAAGGTTCATACCAACCATGCACATAATAGCCTCGGTCAGGACTGCACACATACTGGCAGGCGACCAGTCCATGTATTATTTATCCTATTTAGTATATCAAGGCTGCATTATACAATATATGTACATTCTACTTTTTGTGTCTCCCCCATTTCCTCATAGATTGTAAGCTTGCGAGCAGGGCCCTCACTTCTTTCGATATGAGATATGCTTATTCTGTATTGTCCAAAGTCCCCCCTAAAATTTGTAAAGTGCTGCGGAATATGTTGGCGCTATAAAAATAAAAAAAATTATTATTATTATTAATTTGTGAAATCTGTAAATGGGTTAGATAAGGCAAGCCTGTTCGTGGTGGCCATCTTTTGAGCTTCCAGGTGACCATGAACAGCGTCCCCAATACATTGTGTCTGCAAACTATTCCAGCAAGATCTGCATTCAAATAGCTAAATGTCGCTCCTTCCCTTCTTAACCTACCATGTGCCCAGACAGTAGTGTACAACCGTATATAGGGGATTGTCAGATTCAAAAGAAGTTGGAATATTATTTGTAACGTCCATTTGTTTCCTATTATCCTTTGTGAAGAATTCCAAAGTTATCACCACATAAAGTGATTTGAAAAATGGGGCCTGATTAGAAACACAAAACTGACTGTGGGAAGGGGTTAAATCAGAGGATTACAAAGTCAAAAACTGTGATTATACACAATAAAACATCTACTGAAATGATCAAACTAAACAGTCTCCATCAGAGAAAAATGAGTAACTAGTGGTGAAACCTCCCTGGGGTAATTGGAGTATGGTGCTCGGGGGCTCTTGGGAATCTAAACTATCGTAAGGGCCAATATTTTCTGTCAGATGAGAAGAAATATTAGACATTTAAAGTGAACTTTTTTATAATACTGCAGAGCTGAGGGGTCTTAAATTTAGATTTCGGGCATTTGGAAGAGATAATGGAGATCTTTTTGAAAGACTACCAGGGAGTTACAGACTCACATAAGTGAGGCCGGCCGATCCCACCACAATGAAACCATCATACAGAATGAACTTGTGAAAAAAGAAAGAATATATAAACATGTAACATCCCCAACAACAACGTATGTATGAGGGGAGAAATCCAACACTAAACCGGAGTCACACTCATTTATGGTGGACCATTGGAGCTACTATGAGTTCTGACCAGAACAGTAGAGAAAGTATTAGCGCCCCCATTTCAGGAGAGATTGTGCAGTAATCTGAATTCCTGAGGATTGAAAACATAATGGAATTTATGACGTGGAGTGAATCCATGAAACCAGGGCTCGAGCCAACACATCTCCTGCAGGCGGGAATAAATGTATATTACAGCCATCAGCCACGCACAGCTTAGAGATATATCATGGCACAGTGTAAATTTTGTGTACGTTATCGCGATCCTGTTTGAAGTTAGTCGGTTTGAAAAGAAATTGAACAGTCAGGATAAAGGGAAACTCGGCTGTTATTGTACAGAAATTCACACTTGGCCATCACTGCGCATTTAATGTTGTAGATCATAAATGTGAAGTTTGGCCAGAAAGACTGGACCTGGTCTTGTAGGGACCATATGAGCACATTCAGCAGCACAGAAGGGAGAGAAGGTAGATTCATCCAATAAGATATGAGGGATCTAGGAAGCCAACACCATCATTACCATCCACTTTCTCTTACAGGCCAATCATAATATTTTTCTTCAAGTGATTTTCTCACTTGTCAGCACATTCTACATACGCTGTCATTTGGCTTTGTAGTTTACAGATCTGGGCAGGTAATGGACAGTGTCTTATAATCCCAGGGGGTAGGTGGATCCTCCAGGTTGTAAGTTCTATAGAAAAGAGCTCTCACAATTTCCCAAAGTAATTTGAACATTTTCAGATGGAGGAGAATGTTGTGGTCTAGAGGCAAAATGGTGATCACACAATTGTGATACAGCTGGACTACATCACCGATAAAGCAGCCACAGACAGGGACTGAGAAGAATCTGTGACGACTTCTCTGTATTTAGTGGTTCCTACTCACCTGGGTGGTCATATGTAAGAATCTCCTCTTTACACCGCTCATCACCCCTCACATATGTCTCTGTAGTATTAATATGGGTCAGATCTTCACCCTGAAACAAATATTGTAAAAGTCACAGACAGATGGAGAAGTCTCATTACACAAGTATAAAACATATAATACTGGTGGATAAAAAAAGACTGAGCACAAGACCTTCACAGCAGTCTACATATCATAGGGGAGATCTCATGACACCTTCTCTCCATCTACCTGATGATCCTGAGGAACATTGGGGTCTTCTTGTTTACAGTTCTGTGGAAGAAGAGGACGGGGACATCTCTCTGGTGTTGTCCTCTTACTGGATAGATCTGGAGGAAACACATACAAGGACTGAATTCATTCTTTACATACAATTATAGGCCATGTGTGTTCAGTCCTGTCTATTACCTGGTGATGTGAGGGGCTGGGGAACCTCTATCATGATGTCCTTGTACACATCTTTGTGTCCTTCTAAATACTCCCACTCCTCCATGGAAAAATAGACAGCGACATTCTGACACCTTATAGGAACCTGACACATACAATGATACAGTCATCCCCCCGATCCCTTCATAGCGTTACTGTATAACGTCCCAGCATTCCCAGCAGTGTCACCTCTCCAGTCAGCAGCTCAATCATCTTGTAAGTGAGTTCTAGGATCTTCTGGTCATTGATGTCCTCATGTATCAGGGGGTGAGGTAGAGGCCCCGTGATTAATCTCTGGTTATGGAGAGACACATTAATAAATCTCCCTCCAGACATTTCCAGAGTCCTCACCTCTCCAGTTCTGTCCATCTGTTATTCCCATAGATAAGAATGATGTAATGTGACGTCATCAGAATCTCTCACCTCTCCAGTAAGCCGGAAGAGGATCTCTAAGGTGAGGTGTAATAACCTCTCTGCCATCTTGTCTCTGCCCATATCCATCTTTGATAGGGAAATCAGGAAAATTCTCTAATATAGAAGATCTTCACTGAGAGGATCCGACACTGTAGAGAGAAGATGATGAGCAGATGTAACATGATAAAAATCATGTGTAATAATACATCTATTGGAGATAATAAGGGAAACATATAAGGAGATTTATTACTTTACAGAATTTCATTTTTTTCCCTTTACATCTAGTAATAAAACCTATATATTTTAGGCCACAGACAACAAGCAGTTTCTTCCTTGGAGTCTGCAGCTGAATACGTTTCTCATAGACTCATCTTCCATAACGCTAATTCTCATCTAATTCTCTGACACTAGAATTGACATTGAGAATAACCTCGGCACTCAATGGTTCTTATAGAATTTTTTTTTTTAATGCAGTCCAAAAACAAAATAGTAACAAGTAAATGTTTCGGTCGATCTGACCTTCATCAGTAACTGTTGGAAATAGCACAAAGAACAAAACAATAAATAAAAGAATAATAATAAATAATAAAATAAAAAAGCATATACAAATGGATCATAGTGCAATAACATGATAATATCTCTTGTTTAACCTGAACAATAAACAAGCTATCAAAGAGTGTATAATATTTCGTCAAACCCCATTAATGCGGATACAAAATCATAGTATAGAGCAAGTATATATAAAAATTGAAGAGAGGTGACACCTACTAGACTGCTGGATGGTGTTCAAAGGTAGGAATTCAAAAGTGTGGAGATATAGTGACTCTGGTTACTTGGATCTGCAGAAAAGAGCAGAGAGTGGCAGACTCAGAGTTATCAGCTGAGAGGGACTGTGGAGGCAGAGATACACAGAATAGAGCTGGACGTAGCCTACCTGTGACCCAGAGTTCCTGGTTATAAAGTGGTGCTGCACGTAGTGGCTTAGAGGAACGCAGTGTCCACCGCTAGTTCCTGGTACTGTGCGCGTTGTCAGGGGCAGGATGGTATCTAAAGGCCGGGAGCGGGAATAGAGAGGGCGGCTGACCAATCGCCGCCAATCCCGCAGTGCTGTGTAGTGTGAACTCCGGAAGTGCACGTGTGACGTCACCGGAAGTGACGCGCTGCTCCCAGGAAGCTGTGCGTTCCACAGGCCGGTGTAAATGCGTTCCAGTGAGCCGGAAATTCCAGTGCCAGGGAGAGAGAACGTGCGTTCCACCAGTATAGAGCATAAGACCTAATGGCCATGAGCCAGAGCCTTTGTTGGAGTGGAGAAGGATCCAGGAGAGGGGACAAGAGGAATAATCTGCAATAAAGAAGACAATATTTGAGTAGGATATGGAGATCAAAACATGTATATTATTGACCTATTCAAATTGAAGACCACATTTCCAAACGTAAAATATATTTCAACATAGGATCACATAAGATCCCTGGGTGACAAGTTTCTCTATACCAATTGTTCAATGAGAACCAAACTCCAAACATAAAAAAACCTTATATAAAAGGCCAGTAGGTCATAGTCCCTATTAGGGCCTTTCGGCTCTAAGGACTGTAATTCATGAATCCAGAAGGCTTCTCTACGTTTGGTGATAAAGTGTTGGGGAATGGGTAACATTAGGTTTTTGCACAGAATTGTGGATTTGTGCTTTGAAATCCTATCCCTTATGGGCTGTGTCGTCTCCCCCACATAGATTCGGCCGCATGGTCATTTAATAAGATATTCCACATATGAGCTGTCACATGTAAAGTACCCTTTGATGTTGTACATCTTGCCAGTTTGTGGGTGATGAACAATGCTACCCCTGATGACATTGTTGCATTGACGACATTGGAATGTACCCATTTGGGATTCTGCAAGAACGGTTGTGCGGGACCTTGGTGCGCTGCACCCAAATCAGCACTTACCAGAGAGTCTCTAATATTGGTTGCCCTCTTAAAACACGGTAGGAAGGGTTGCTGGAATGCAGGGATCGTGGGATAGTCGGTTTGTAAGATGCTCCTGTGTTTCCTAATGGTTTTATGCAAGATGAGGCGAAGGGGTCGAACGTGTGAACGAAGGGGATTCTGTCCTTAGTGTTTGGAAGATCAGTTCTGGAATTACACGCCTAGGGATGCAAGAAGCTAGGTGGATAGCCTCGTTCAGTGAATTTGGTCGACATTTCTTGTAACCTCTGATTGCAGATAGTTTCACTGGACACTATCCGTTTGACCCTCTGAAATTGTGATGTAGGTATAGATTTCTTCATCAACCTTGGATGATTGCTAGAAAAGTATAATAGGCCATTGCAATCGGTGGGCTTGGAATAGAGGTCAGTTGTTAGGTGGCCCTGTGTATCCTTGATCACCATGGTATTAAGGAAACTAACCCGGCTTGAATCATATGTCATGGTGAAGCTCAAATCTGGCCATGCGGAGTTCAGTGTGGAGAAAAAACTAAGGATTCCAAGGGACCTCCCCCATATGCAAAAGATGTCGTCTATGAAACGTTTCCAGAGAATGCAATGTTCTTGAAAAAGTCGATTAGAGTGGACCACCTGACTCTTGAAGGCTGCCATGTAGCTCCTTGGGCAGTTCCTTTGAGCTCATGATTCTCATTTGGTCTGACATGCACTGTGAGCTGTGGGGTCTTATATAGACAGGTGTGAGACTTTCCAAATCAAGTCCGATCAGTTTAATTAAACACAGTTGGACTCCAATGAAGGAGTAGAACCATTTCAAGGAGGATCACAAGGAAATGGACAGCATGTGACTTAAATATGAGTGTCTGAGCAAAGGATCTGAATACTTATGACCATGTGATATTTCAGTTTTTCTTTTTTAATAAATTTGAAAAAAAATTCTACATTTCTGTTTTTTTCAGTCAAGATGGGGTGCAGAGTGGACTTTAATGAGAAAAAAAATGAACTTTTTAGAATTTACCAAATGGCTGCAATGAACAAAGAGTGAACAAATTTAAAGGGGTCTGAATACTTTCCATACCCACTGTATAAATAGGAACTAGGGGTCACAGTTATGCTACATCCAGCTCTATTCTGTCTATCTCTGCCTCCACAATCCCTCTCAGCTGACTGGGTGTCAGCTCTCTTCAATTTGTATATATACTTGCTCTATACTATGATGTTGTATCCGCATTAATGGGGTTTGATGAAATATTATGAACTGTTTGACAGCATGTTTATTGTTCAGGTTAAACAAGAGATATTATCATGTTATTGAACAATGATCCATTTGTATATGCTTTTTTATTTTATTATTTATTATTATTTTTTCATTTATTGTTTTGTTCTTTGTGATATTTCCAACTGTTACTGATGAAGGTCAGATCGACTGAAACGTTTACTTTTGCTTTTGGACTGCATTAAAAAAAAAAAAAAAATTCTATAAGAACCATTGAGTGTTTAGGTTATTCTCAGTTACAGTATGGGTTTGGACCCTACTCGAGCACCTCTGTCCGGTAGTGCAGCGGTTATTTTCTTATCCTGCTGCGCCTGTATGCTTGCACATCGCAGTGATATGTCATCACTGACCTTTTTATATAATGCGGATGAGACATCTACCATTCTCGCAAAAACCAGCATACCAAGTGACTTCCTAAGGGTCCCACCTAAGGAAACCAGAGGTCGGGACGTGGAAAGGCAACACCGACATCTGATCAACATAGAGCAGCACTGTGAAACTCTAACAGAATACCTAAGGGTCCAAAGGATCCCTAGGGGGCTGAGAGTGCCAATACGTCCCACCTTGTTTTCCGATCAATCGGATTACTGTACCAAATTTGAACTGATTTTGAATAAGTGTTCATTTGATTTGATGACGCCAACAGTCGATTTTTTACATAAGGCTATCAACTCAACGAAGGACCAAATCAAAAACATCGAGTCACGACTCTCCTCTACAGTCAGCACTGAAGAATTGACAACCCTCTAGGGTAAGATCAAAGACAACACTGACCGCCATCGGAGAGACACTGAGGCAAGGAAACGAAGAAAGTTCTTAAGAGATACAGAGGATTACGATCTGAACAGAGTTTACCGATGTCAGGACAGATCTTTCTCTGGGAGAAATCCTAATCGATTCAACAGATCATTCACCGAGCTTTCCTCTTCCAGATCGGAACTAGACAGGTGAGACCCATATGTCTCTTCTTCTCATTTTTTAAGACAACCAAGGCGACGTCAAACAACAAGAAGAAGACGAGAAGAGGCGGAAAACATGAGAGGCAACACCGACTTCATCAGGGTGACTCGGTCCCAGGCGCAGGCCCGTGGTGGTAAATATTTCCTCTTATACACTTAGCACTGCCCAGCTATCAGTACTACAAAAAGGTCTCTCCTTTTGTTCAGTTAATAGATACAATACCTTTAACTTGGATATAGAACTGCAGCGGTTTTACCGCTCTTTACGCCTGAAAGCACATTTCGCTCAAACTGAAATGTCCGGCGTTAATAACTCTAGTAGCATCCATCCCAATCCAGCTATAGCCATCACATCCAGTAGTTTGGGCCTCCGCACAAAAGGCTCCTACAGACCACCCATGCCCTTGAAACGTTTATCAGCTTTGTGGACACTGCTTTTTAGGAATTACGCTCCAAAGTTGACAGGGGTAAACTACACTATGAACCCAATTTGTCCTCCCTTGATCAACAGGCTTTGAGAAGTCTCAAAGAGGACAAAAATTTGGTCATAAAACCAGCCGACAAGGGAGGAGCAATTGTGGTCATGAATAAGTGTGACCAGGGCCGGCTCCAGGTTTTTCTGGGCCCCGGGCGAAAGAGTCTCAGTGGGCCCCTTTAACACATACCACGATTCATGATGCAGAGATACGGCGGAGAAATATATATATATATAATAGTACAATGCAAAGATTTCACTTCTTACATTACATGAGTGATATCTATTGTAAATTCCACAATAGCTCAGAAACCGGTGAATCGCTCCACACAGAATACTGGCCCCCATATAAGGCTCCATACGGAATACTGGCCCCCATATAACGCTTCATACGGAATACTGGCCCCCATATAAGGCCCCATAAGGAATACTGGCCCCCATATAAGGCCCCATGCGGAATACTGGCCCCCATATAAGGCCCCATACGGAATACTGGCCCCCATATAAGGCCCCATACGGAATACTGGCCCCCATATAAGGCTCCATACGGAATACTGGCCCCCATATAAGGCTCCATACGGAATACTGGCCTCCATACGGAATACTGGCCCCCATATAAGGCTCCATACAGAATACTGGCCCCCATATAACGCTCCATACAGGATACTGGTCCCCTTATAAAGCTCCATACAGGATACTGGCCCCCATATAACGCTCCATACAGGATACTGGTCCCCTTATAAAACTCCATACAGGATACTGGCCCCCATATAACGCTCCATACAGGATACCGGTCCCCTTATAACGCTCCATACAGGATACCGGTCCCCTTATAACGCTCCATACAGGATACTGGCCCCCATATAATGCTGCATGCAGGCTGTTACCCCCCACATAATGCCCCATACAGGCTGTCCCCCCCCTTATAATGCTCCATGCAGGCTGTTGCCCCCCACATAATGCCCCATACAGGCCCCCCCCTTTTAATGCTCCATGCAGGCTGTTCCCCCCTACATAATGCACTATGCAGGCTGCCCCCCCGCTTTATAATGCCCCATGCAGGCTGTTCCCCACCTTATAATGCCCCATGCAGGATGTCACCCCCCCTCTTTATAATGCCCCATGCAGGATGCCCCCCCTCTCTTTATAATGCCCCATGCAGGATTCCCCCCCCCTCTTTATAATGCCCCATGCAGGATGTCCCCCCCTCTCTTTATAATGCCCCATGCAGGATGTCACCCCCCCTCTTTATAATGCCCCATGCAGGATGCCCCCCCCTCTCTTTATAATGCTCCATGGAGGATGCCCCCCCCCTCTTTATACTGCCCCATGCCTCCATACATTAAAAAAAAAAATCAAATACTCACCTCCCTTCTCCTCACCTGCTACCTGCTACCTGCTGCCCGCTGCTCGGGTCCGAACTCCAGCGTTGTCGGCGTTGTCCCGCTCAGCGCTCCCTGTGACGGCTCAGGGGAGGGCGCGGTGTAAAGAAGTCACCGCACCCTCTGACCTGAGACGTCACAGGGAGCGCAGAGCAGGAAGACAGCTGATCTGCGGAGGCACAGGGAGAGGTAAGTATCCAGCTGCCGGGGCCCTGAGCAAGCGGCGGAGAAGGGCGGGCGCTGACACCGCTCTCCTCCGCCCATAGCCCAGCGGGTTGCGCGACCGCCAGTGGGCCCCTCTGCCTGCTCAGGGCCCCGGCACTTGCCCGGGTGCTGACGCCGGCCCTGAGTGTGACTATGTCAGGGAAATAGAGCGTCAATTTAGTTCCCAGACTACACATCGCTGATTGCCCCATGATCCCCTGCCCCAATACAGCACTTTAATATCTTCAGTCATTAACCACTTCATTATGGCGGGAGTCATTGAAATTAAAACAGGTGAATTCCTTTCAAAGAAACATTCTATTACACCGTTTTTTTACGTCTTGCCTAAGATTCACAAAAGTGTAACAGATCCATCGGGGAGGCCGATTGTGGCCTCCACAGAGACACTTCTATCCCCATTGTCTATTTTCCTTGAAAAAGTCCTTACGCCCCTCATTCAACAGAGTCCATATTTCCTACTGGACACAGGAGCTTTCCTCTCTATACTCACTGAACTCAAACAAGGTCCCAACTAGGGCTATCCTAGTCTCTTTTGATGTAAAAAATCCATATACATCTATTCTCCATGACCAAGGAATCAGGACAGTATAGAATCTTCTCATTGAGTCACACACGGATCGACAGGTAGTTGATCTGTGCAATGAATTACTCACTTTGGTTCTTACCAATAATTATTTCTTGTTCCAGGACACCTACTGTATTACCTCCAAGTTAAGGACACTGCGATGGGCTCTATTGTGGCCCCCCCATATGCAAATTGATACATGTCAGCCTTCGAGAGTCAGGTGGTCTACTTTAATCCACTTTTTCAAGAACATTCCATTCTCTGGAAACGTTTCATAGACAACATCTTTTGCATATGGGGGGGTCCCTTGGAATCCTTAGAGGTTTTTCTCCACACTGAACTCCGCATGGCCAGATTTGAGCTTCACCATGACATATGATTCAAGCCGTGTCAGTTTCCTTGATACCATGGTGATCAAGGATACATAGGGCCACCTAACAACTGACATCTATTCCAAACCCACCGATTGCAATGGCCTATTACACTTTTCTAGCAATCATCCAAGGTTGATGAAGAAATCTATACCTACATCACAATTTCAGAGGGTCAAACGGATAGTGTCCAGTGAAACTATCTGCAGTCAGAGGTTACAAGAAATGTCGACCAGATTCACTGAACGAGGCTATCCACCTAGCTTCTTGCATCTGTAGCACCCTGAGGATTCGGCTGCTACAGGGGTATTGCACCTCAACCCAGAGGTGTGATATTCCACTCCCGGGTAAGGATGGAGTGTGGATCTGAGCTCGGTAGGCTGCATGCACTACACACATCCCATTTCCGAGGAACAGACCAACGGTACTCCCACTTAGAAATGTGCAGGTACGACCGAGTCTGTTCCTGGCTGGAGTGGGAGGGGGGTGGTACATCCCAAGTAGTGTAGGGGCAGATAGGGGGAGCAGCCTGGGTAAAGATAGGAGCTCATTGGGTGCTGGTCGCCTGAGCTCACACATAGAGGGTGTATATAAGATGGGCACCATCAAAGAACAGGGTCAGTCTTTGCAGAGGAGTCAGTCTGCCAGCCTTTTGCAGAGAGAAGTCAGAGGAGGAAGAGGAGCAGAGAAGCCCCAGAGAGAGAGAGAGAGAGTGGAGCAGAGAAGGAAAGACCCAGAGGAGACAAAGAGAGGACTCTGAGAACCCAAATTCAATCCCCGGGTGAAGAGTCGGCAATAGGGTACCGGATCCCAAACTGGTGGGGGCAAAAGCACACCCTAGCCAGAGACCGGAGGCCGTGGGCAGCGTCTGCCACGGCCACCCACCACATCCACCCCGAAGGCATACCACGTGGAGGGTCAGGGAACCCAAGGCCAAGGGTGTCCCAACAGAAGGCCCGAGGGAGCTGGACCTGGGTGGATCACTAGTGGGGACGGCCAGAGGAAAGGACAGAAGGAGAGCTCAGGGTCACGCTCCGGACTTGTTTGGGGGTTGGCTGGATCCAGGACCTGGTGGACGCAGCACGGCTCGGGTGGTCACTTGAAGCTGGAGTGACCGGAACATCAGCAGTGAGTAAATACCCTAAACTGCACAACCCGACTTTGTCTTCCTTTAACATCTATGCTGCACCACCACAACCCCCATCCTCTGCACCTGACCCCCTGAGGCTATACCCCACCCGTTGGGGGTTATACCACCAAAAGCTGCACCTACACCATCAGCCTCAGCGGACCCTGCTGCAGCGGCGGCCATAGTGACCGCAATACAACGGGTGGCGTAGTCGACAATAAAGAACTTAATAACATCTGTAGGACTGCCACATACAACTGAGTTTGACACCCTGGGCACGGACCGGGTCACAGCCACTCGGAAGACTACAACTCCCATCTGATCCGGCTCCGGATATTCCCCCTAAAGAATATGGCCCAGGGGGCGCGTCACATCCCTAGGCGTGTAATTCCAGAACTGATCGTCCAAACACTAAGGACAGAATCCCCTTCGTTCACACGTTCCACCCCTTCACCTACATCTTACATAAAACCATTAGGAAACACAGGAACATCTTACAAACCGGCTATACCACGATCCCTGCATTCCAACAACCCTTCCTACCGTGTTTTAAG
This sequence comes from Phyllobates terribilis, assembly GCF_046119375.1. Lineage (NCBI taxonomy): Eukaryota > Metazoa > Chordata > Amphibia > Anura > Dendrobatidae > Phyllobates > Phyllobates terribilis. The sequence goes on from NW_027362821.1 coordinate 6,423,138, forward strand.
AGAGCAGCCAATATTAGAGACTCTCTGGTACGTGCCGATTTGGGCGCAGCGCACCAAGGTCCCGCACAACGGTTATTGCAGAATCCCAAAATGGGCACATTCCCATGTCTCCAATGCCGTCAATACAACAATGTCCTCAGGGGTAGCATTGTTCATCACTCACAAACTGGCAAGATATACAATATCAAAGGATACTTTACATGTGACAGTTCATATGTGGTATATCTTATTAAATGACCATGCGGCCGAATCTATGTGAGGGAGACGACACAGCCCATAAGGGATAGGATTTCAAAGCACAAGTCCACAATTCTGTGCAAAAACCTAATGTTACCCGTTCCTCAACAATTTATCACGGCAGGACATAGTATTTCTCAAGTCAAATACCAGGTATTGGAACAAGTTTTTAAACCACGTCGGGGGGGCGACCGAGTGAGCCTTCTCAAACGTAGAGAAGCCTACTGGATTCATGAATTACAGTCCCTAGAGCCGAAAGGCCTTAATAGGGACTATGACCTACTGGCCTTTATACAAGGTTTTTTTTTATGTTTGGAGTTGGGTTCTCATTGAACAATTGGTATAGAGAAACTTGTCACCAAGGGATCTTATGTGACCCGATGTTGAAATGTATTTTACGTTTGGAAATGTGGTCTTCAATTTGAATAGGTCAATAATATACATGTTTTGTTCTCCATATCCTACTCATATATTGTCTCCTTTATTGCAGATTATTCCTCTCTGGCACACTCTTGTCCCCTCTCCTGGATCAGGCTCATGCCCATTGGGTCTTATGTTCTATACTGGTGAAACGCACGTTCTCTCTCCCTCAAACTTCCGACTCACTGAAATGCATTTACACTGGCCTGCGGAACGCACAGCTTCTTGGGAGCAGCGAGTCACTTCCAGTGACGACACACGTGCACTTCCGGAGTTCACACTACACAGCCCTGTGGGATTGGCGGCGATTGGTCAGCCACCCTCACTATTCCCGCCCCCCCCGCCTTTAGATACCATCCTGCCCCTGACAACGCGCACAGTACCAGGAACTAGTGGTGGACACCGCGTTTCTCTAAGCCACTACGTGCAGTACCAACTTATAACCAGGAACTAGGGGTCACAGGTATGCTACGTCCAGCTCTATTCTGGGTATCTCTGCCTCCACAGTCCCTCTCAGCTGTTAACTCTGAGTCTGCCACTCTCTGCTCTTTTCTGCAGACCCAAGCAACCAGTGTCACCATATTTCCAGACTTTTGAATTCCTACCTTTGAATATCATCCAGCAGTCTAGTAGGTGTCAGCTCGCTTCAATTTGTATATATACTTGCTCTATACTATGATGTTCTATCCGCATTAATGGGGTTTGACGAAATATTATACACTGTTTGACAGCATGTTTATTGTTCATGTTAAACAAGAGATATCATGTTATTGCGCCATGATCCATTTGTATATGCTTTTTTATTTTATTATGTATTATTATTCATTTATTTATTGTTTTGTTCTTTGTGCTATTTCCAACAGTTAGTGATGAAGGTCAGATTGACCGAAACGTTTACTTTTGTTTTTGGACTGCATTAAAAAAACATTTTTCTACAAGAACCATTTTGTGCCGAGGTTATTCTCAGTTACAGTACAGGTTTGGACCCAACTCGAGCACCTCTGTCTGGTAGTGCAGCGGTTATTATCTTATACTGTCATTGACATTAGCAATTCTGCAGGAGATATTTATTTCACGTGACATGAGAAATAACTACTTCATGATGAGGCAACATCTTCATCTTCTACTACGGCTCTAAAACCATATTTGACCACAGTCCGTCACTGACTACATCACCACCGGCCGTCTATATGAACGTTTCCCGTCTTCCCCGGACTGTAATCTTCTATCACGTTAGATCTCATGTCTGATTCACACACAGAAGTTTGAGGATTTTATGAAAGCTGTTTTGTTTGCACAAACACCACGGACAGAAAAGATATGATGCTAAAGCCTACATGTATAGTGTATTATGGGGTTTATTTCTGGCCTTAGGCTTTCCTATATTACAAGAAAAACCCCAGAAAAAAGGAGATATTAAAATGTTTCAAGAGACAATTGGCCCCAACAATTCTTGTAAAAAAAAAAAACATGCAAAAATCAGAAGACACATTTTGTCCTCTTTTAACACGTTAAACATTTGTTTTTGGTTTTATATGAACTCTTTTGGGCACCAGAACATAGATGTACACCGCAGGGATAAAATCCCTGGCAGTTTAACCACTTGCTCCTGCAAAAAGCAAACATGGCATATAAGAAGGTGTGACAGAGTTCAGCTGAATGCCCCTCCTCCCCAAGTACTCGATAGTAGGGGGCTGACTAGTTCCTACAATACTTAAATGCCTAATCATGGTGTCTGGGCCTGCAATGTATGAAAGTCTATTAGGACGGGCCAGAGGCAGCGTTCCAAAAGTTACCTTTTAACGACCCCATAAACATTTGACTACAGTTGCATGGAAGCACTGATTTTGGGGGTTTTGGTTGGCTATAGGGGGCCTCCCTACAGTCAGTCATACAAACCACAGGAAAGCTGGAATATTTGTGTGTATGGGGGAGTCTGGAGAGATAGCCGTCTGCCAAATGACTGATCAGCCAACACTTAGCTCAGTTAGTGATAATACACGGCACTACAGTAGTACAGTCATCACCGGAGCAATCAGAGACTTGTATGTTGTATGATCGCACTAAGGAGAGTTGTTAAAAAAAAGTTTAAAAAAAGTATTAAAGTGAAAATATCACAGTTTTAGCAAAAATAAATATTTGTCACTATAGGGAAAACATCATATAATGGGAAAATGGAGAGGGAGGTCAGCTCACTGTTTATTCAATGTACGTTGTCTGAAGATCACCGCATGGAGCCGCCCTGGTCAGGGACATTTCAAGTTCAAGGTTCAAGTAGAGAAAGGAGGAGAGATGGATTCTCCAGCATGGTCTATATTGTTAAAACCTCACATTTATTGTGAATTCATAAAACTGTTGTGATGGCATACCACCAAGTGCCCACATACCAAACCAATGCTTATTCCTGATTTACAACATGTGAGTCTCCGTGATACTTTTATATCCTTCCCTTTCCTGGGTGTCCATTGACTACTGAGCACTTCTCAGACAATTTAACCCTGTATTGTATGGACGAAAAAGATAATACACAAATACAACTCATGCATGAGACATTCAATAAAATCACTGGAAATCAAAGACAAATACAATTAATTGCACTGTAATATTAATCCTGTCTGATGTTCATTCCCTGAGGGGCTCTAGTTTGTAATTTTAATATCCAATATGACTTTCTATTTAAGATTTTTCTTTTCATATCTCCACCTCTTAATGGTTTATAAGACTTTTCTATTCCTAATATCTGAAGGATCTGATATCCCCTTTATGTTTTTGTGAAAAGTGTCTTGAAACCACAGACAGGTTTAATGATTGTCTAATACATTTTTTTAGCAGATCTGACGTCCATCCCACATATTGTAATTAACTCTCTATACACTCTATTAAATAGATGACCCCTATAGTGTTACAACTGATGAAATTGTGTATTGCAAATTGCTGTCCCGTTAGATTTTCTTCAAATGTGTCAGCTTTATTAACATAGTTGCATGTTTTACAGGGTGTATGTCCACATTTAAAAAAAAACCTTATAAGATAACCAAGTCACCAAATACTGGCCGATAAAGACACACTTTGTCACTCTCGTACTCCCTTCTGATTGAACCACTGGACCAGTCTAAAACACGCTTCCAATCTCAATGGGAGAGAGATCTGGGTTGCACCTTAACGAGGGATCAGTGGAAGCAGATCTTAACCTTGACACACAAATCATCAATCAGCTCGCGATTTCAGGTGGCCAGCTATAAACTGCTGTCTCAGTGGTATAGGGTCCCAACTCGCCTACACTCTATATTCCCAGATGCTAGTCCCATGTGTTGGACATGTGGGGAGGAGGGGGGTGACCTACTACATATTTTCTGGACCTGTAAACTCCTTTCTCCTTTCTGGGGAAAAGTTCTACTAGTGATTAGTAAATTCACTGATCTTATTTCAGACCTTGACCCAGCTTTCGTCCTTCTCCATCACAGCAACATCCCTTTAAAAACATATAAAAACTCGATACTGAGACACTTCATCACGTCTGCTAGAGCATGTATTCCCTCGCTATAAAAAAGTAACAATATCTCGACAATCTCACTATGGTTCTGCAAAATAAATGCGATTATGTTAACGGAGGAGCTCACCTATACGATCAATAACTCCCATGATAAATTTTATAAAACATGGTTCTACTGGTTGGAGTTTAAATCTACCGCTGATTACCTTGACCTCATAGGGGAAAACTAAAGGTACCGTTACACTTCGCGACGCTACAGCAATCCCGACAACGATACGACCTGGCTGGGATTGTTACTGCGTCGCTATGTGGTCGCTGGTGAGATGTCAAACAGTCAGATCTTCCCAACGACGCAGCAACGATACGGTGACCCGTAGGGACCTGCATGACGATGTTGACGGTCGTTGGGACCCTGTCACATAGCAGCTACTCTGACGATTCAGACCTCGATGAGAAACGACTTCCCAGTTCTGAGTCGCCAACGAGGTCGTTGGTAAGGTGTCAAACATAAAGATGCATGCTACCCAGTGGGACCTCAACGATCAAAAATTGGTCCAGGCCATTTCGACACGACCAGCGATCTCACAGCATGGCTCTGGTCGCTGCTATGTGTCAAGCGTAGCGAGATCGATGCTGAGGTCGCTGTTGCGTCACAAAACTTTTGACTCAGCAGCGATCTCGCTAGCAATCTCGCTTAGTGTGATGGGGCTTAAGTCTATACTTTAGGAGCCCCTCTGATATTACCCTAACCCTCTTACCCATACATCCCTTCCCCCACTTTCCTTTATCTTTGTTTGAATTTGTGTTTTTGGTTTTAACTACTCGTTTTTTCTTTATAACCCTTATACACCCCCAAAATTAAAGTGGAAAAACACACTACAGGCTGATCCAACTTTGATGTAATGTCCTTAAAACAAGTCAAAATGAGGCTCAGTATTGTGTGTGGCCTCCACGTGCCTGTATGACCTCCCTACAATGCCTGGGCATGATCCTGATGAGGTTGCGGATGGTCTCCTGTGGGATCTCCTCCCAGACCTGGACTACCGCCAACTGCTGGACAGTCTGTGGTGCAATGTGACGTTGGTGGATGGAGCGAGACATGATGTCCCAGATGAGCTCAATCGGATTCAGGTCTGGGGAACAGACGGGCCAGTCCATAGCTTCAATGCCGTCATCTTGCAGGAACTGCTGACACACTCCAGCCACATGAGGTCTGGCATTGTCCTGCATTAGGAGGAATCCAGGGCCAACCGCACCAGCATATGGTCTCACAAGGGGTCTGAGGATCTCATCTCGGTACCTAATGGCAGTCAGGCTACCTCTGGCGAGCACATGGAGGGCTGTGCGGCCCTCCAAAGAAATGCTACCCCACACCATTACTGACCCACTGCTAAACCAGTCATGCTGAAGCATGTAGCAGGCAGCAGATAGCTCTCCACAGCGTCTCCAGACTCTGTCACGTCTGTCACATGTGCTCAGTGTGAACCTGCTTTCATCTGTGAAGAGCACAGGGCACCAGTGGCGACTTTGCCAATCCTGGTGTTCTGTGGCAAATGCCAAGCGTCCTACACGGTGTTGGGCTGTGAGCACAACCCCCATCTGTGGACGTCGGGCCCTCATACCACCCTCATGGAGTCGGTTTCTAACTGTTTGCGCAGACACATGTACATTTGTGGCCTGCTGGGCTCTGGCAGAGCTCTTCCTATTCCTCCTTGAACAAAAGCAGAAGTAGCGGTCCTGCTGCTGGGTTTTTGCCCTCCTACGGCCCCCTCCATGTCTCCTGGTGTACTGGCCTGTCTCCTGGTAGCGCCTCCAGCCTCTGGACACTACGCTGACAGACACAGCAAACCTTCTTGCCACAGCTCGAATTGATGTGCCATCCTGGATGAGCTGCACTACCTGAGCAACTTCTGTGGGTTGTAGAGTCCGTCTCATGCTACCACGAGTGTGAAGGCACAATCAACATTCAAAAGTGACCAAAAGATCAGCCTGAAAGCATTGGTACTGAGATGTGGTCTGTGGTCCCCACCTGCAGAACCGCTCCTTTATTGAGTGTGTCTTGATAATTGCCAATAATTTCCATCTATTGTCTATTCCATTTTCACAACAGCATGGGAAATTGATTGTCAATCAGTGTTGCTTTCTAAGTGGACAGTTTGATTTCACAGAAGTTTGATGTACAGTACAGACCAAAAGTTTGGACACACCTTCTCATTTAAAGATTTTTCTGTATTTTCATGACTTTGAAAATTGTACATTCACACTGAAGGCATCAAAACTATGAATTAACACATGTAGTATTATATACTAAACAAAAAAGTGTGAAACAACTGAAAATATGTCTTATATTCTTGGTTCTTCAAAGTAGCCACCTTTTGCTTTGATGACTGCTTTGCACACTCTTGGCATTCTCTTGATGAGCTTCAAGAGGTAGTCACCGGAAATGGTTTTCTCTTCATAGGTGTGCCCTGTCAGGTTTAATAAGTGGGATTTCTTGTCTTATAAATGGGGTTGGGACCATCAGTTGTGTTGTGGAGAAGTCAGGTGGATACACAGCTGATAGTCCTACTGAATAGACTGTTAGAATTTGTATTATGGCAAGAAAAAAGCAGCTAAGTAAAGAAAAACGAGTGGCCATCATTACTTTAAGAAATGAAGGTCAGTCAGTCCGAAAAATTGGGCAAACTTTGAAAGTGTCCCCAAGTGCAGTTGCAACAACCATCAAGCGCTACAAAGAAACTGCCTCACATGAGGACCGCCCCAGGAAAGGAAGACCAAGAGTCACCTCTGCTTCTGAGGATAGGTATATCCAAGTCACCAGCCTCAGAAATTGCAGGTTAACAGCAGCTCAGATTAGAGACCAGGTCAATGCCACACAGAGTTCTAGCCGCAGACACATCTCTTCAACAACTGTTAAGAGGAGACTTTGTGCAGCAGGCCTTCATGGTAAAATAGCTGCTAGGAAACCACTGCTAATGACAGGCAACAAGCAGAAGAGACTTGTTTGGGCTAAAGAACACAAGGAATGGACATTAGACCAGTGGAAATCTGAGCTTTGGTCTGATGAGTCCAAATTTGAGATCTTTGGTTCCAACCACCGTGTCTTTGTGCGACGCAGAAAAGGTGAACGGATGGACTCTACATGCCTGGTTCCCACCGTGAAGCATGGAGGAGGAGGTGTGATGGTGTGGGGGTGCTTTGCTGGTGACACTGTTGGGGATTTATTCATAATTGAAGGCATACTGAACCAGCATGGCTACCACAGCATCTTGCAGCGGCATGCTATTCCATCCGCTTTGCGTTTAGTTGGACCATTTTTCAACAGGACAATGACCCCAAACACGCCTCCAGGCTGTGTAAGGGCTATTTAACCAAGGAGAGTGATGGGGTGCTACGCCAGATGACCTGGCCTCCACAGTCACCAGACCTGAACCCAATAGAGATGGTTTAGTGTGAGCTGGACCGCAGAGTGAAGGCAAAAGGGCCAACAAGTGCTAGGCATCTCTGGGAACTCCTTCAAGATTGTTGGAAGACAATTTCCGGTGATTACTTCTTGAAGCTCATCAAGAGAATGCCAAGAGTGTGCAAAGCAGTCATCAAAGCAAAAGGTGGCTACTTTGAAGAACCTAGAATATAAGACATATTTTCAGTTGTTTCACACTATTTTGTTAAGTATATAATTCCACATGTGTTAATTCATAGTTTTGATGCCTTCAGTGTGAATGTACAATTTTCAAAGTCATGAATTACAGAAAAATCTTTAAATGATAAGGTGTGTCCAAACTTTTGGTCTGTACTGTACTTGGAGTTATATTCTGTTGTTTAAGTGTTCCATTTATTTTTTTGAGCAGTGTATGTTAATCCACATGAATATGTAATGACTTAATGTTTAAGTCTGAGTCACTACGCTGGTATATCCTAAAACACATTGAACCAATGTTCTACCAGTGACTCTACTTTGTATTGTGTTTAATTATTTCATTTTGTTTTCAAATGTTTTGGAAATACTGGTTATTGTTATGGTTATGGGGTCATGTTTGACCTACTACTTGTTGCACAACTAGTACCCGGTGTTTGTATCTGTATTTCCTTTTCAAAACTTAATAAATATAAGTTTATAAAGGATAATCAAGTCACATTGCGTTTGATATTTGTTGCTTGAAAAAAACTAGGTGAAAGTTTTCCGCCCAGTGTAGAAGACTTTATGGATACAAAACTCAAACAAAATATGCAAAAGAATTTACAAAGTCTGGAGGATGGATCTCAGACATCGAAAAAACTAAGTTTGAAAGAGATATCAAAGACTACGAGTCAAATTCAATTTACACATGGAAATGAAACAAACCAAGAGCTACTGTTCTGAAATACAAGTCACACAATAAATTCAAAGGAAATAGAGGAGAGCGGAGGTCAGCTTCACAAATCCTAATGTGTCCATGGGTTCCTCTAATTATAATTCTCTGAGGACTTATCTGATGTATCAGTGGGATCAACTAAACACAGAAGGAACAAAAATAAATTCTCAAGTATTCCCCACAATTCAGCACAAAACAACGGAGACGGGCGGGCAGAAAGCTCAAGCGTGCCCGGACATGTGCGTTCCATGCCGGAGTGCATCACGGTCTCCTATCTGCGAATGCGCATGTCCGGAAGCATGCGTTCCACACATATGGTATTGGATTGCATTCCACCAATATAGAAAAATCCTCTCTCTGAGATCAGCGTCATGGGAGACTAAAGCAAGTATTGCACATCCTCCCATCATGCAATAGGCATGTAGATCTACTTTATCACGACATAAAATATGGGATGGTGGCCCACAGTATATTCCTAAATGGTCAAATTTGACCCTTATTGCATAGAGATACACAAGGAACACCACACTTGTTAATTATGAAATAGTAGATGTGGGATATAACTGATAAGAAATAATTCTGATATAGAAGCTCAGATATCTCGATGAAGTACAACAATAAGTGAACCCATTCACAGGGAACTGAGTAGCAATGGGTAGAGTATAAAATCCAAAATGTAATCCAGAATGGGGCTGCATTAACACAAAACAGGCATAGGAAATTTACTCATTGAGTCCCTTAGGGGCTCGTGAATCCAGTCTAAAAATCCACTTACTTTCTTTTTTGAGGACACATCTATTGTGATCACCTCCCCTCACATTGGGTTTAACCACCTCAATGATGCAAAAGGAGATGTCTCCGGTTTGACCTCAATGTACACTGTTCATGTGTCTCGCTAATGAGGTGTCCCGACCATGGTGTATATCGCCCAAATGATCCCCCACTCTCTTCCTAGACTGACTCTTGGTCTTGCATACATAATCTAGGGGGCAGGTGCATGTGGCCATATATACAAATCCTGAGGTTTTACAGTTGGAATAATCCCAATGGTAAAAAGATTTTACTCGTGGAGGAACTCGAGAAAGATTTACATGGTCTCATCCAATTACATGTACAACATTCTCCACATCTAAAGAAACCGCAGATTCTTTTATCTAGCCAAGTCCCCTTGGGTGCAGGTATTTTGTAGAAACTATGCACTAAATGGTCCCTAATGGACCAACCCTTTCTGAAAGTTATTGTGGGAGTAGATCCCACAGCACCCTCAGGGCCGGGTCAGCTATAAGTTTATCCCAGTGTTTTCTGAGGATATTAAAGATACAGTCACTCTGATTGTCATAAGTTTTTCTTACTCGTGTTATCCCATCTTTTTCTTGGTCTCTTGGTTAGGTATGGAGGAGTGTCTGTCTCTCCCATTTTTTTGCAAACGATGATGCGGAGTCCAAAATGTACCAGGAGTACCCTTTTTCCCTGAATCTTGTGTTCAGGTCTATTGCCTGTATATTAAAATCTGTGACATTATGGCTGTACCTTCTCAACCATAAAAATTGGCCCCTGGGTATTCCTCTTTTTATGGGGATGGGGGTGGTGGCTATTCCACTTCAATAGTTTATTAGTGCTTGTAGGTTTATGGTAGATGAGTGTCCCTAGGGTCCCATCCCGTTCTATCTAGATTAGTACATCCAGGAAAGGCAACTGGTAATAATTAAATTCAGATATAAATCTCAGGCTCACTCTATTGATGTTGAGTTCCGTGACACATTCAAAAGATTGTTCACTCGTCCCTGACCAGATGATTAAAATGTAGTCAATATATTTGTACCATACCCCAATATATGGCTGCCACCACTTATCATCATCCCTGAATATTGTGGATTCCTCCCACCAGCACAGGAAAAGGTTAGCATTAGTGTTGAGCGAGTATGTTCTATTAACCCTTTCGCCGAGTATGCTCGGGCCGAGCTCCAAGTATTTACAGCTGCTCGGTGATAAGGTTAAATCACTCCCGTGTGCATGATTTGCAACTGTTTGACAGTTTTATTACATGTGAGGAATGTGTAAGAAATAGACATTCCTTACATGTAATAAAGCTGTCAAACAGTTGCAAATCATGCACACGGGAGCGATTTAACCTTATCACCGAGCAGCTGTAAATACTCGGAGCTCGGCCCGAGCATACTCGGACAGAACATACTCACTCAACCCTAGTTAGCATATGAGGGGGCACAGGGGCTCCCAATCGCAGTACCCGTGAGCTGGTGGAAGTACTGCCTGTCAAAAATAAAGAAGTTATGAGTAAGAGTGAATTTTAGAAGATCCTCCATGAAGTCATTATGTCTGCTACACTCTATTGATCTCGATTTCAAGAAATGTCTTACTCCTCTGATACCATCCTCATACTGTATATTACTGTACAAAGCCTCGATATCTAGTAAGGCCTGCTCCCCTACATGCATGTATACATGCTCGAGGGTCCACATGGAGGGGAGCAGGGAAAGGGAAAACCAACTCCAGAGGGATTATTCCAACTTCAGGTAGTCAGGCAGTACTGGAGGAACATTATACTGGGTGGAGGCATCATACATCTTGCATAAGGGGCAAAATGGGGGCATCATACATACTGTATAAGGGGCATAATGGGGGCATTACACTGGGTGGGGGGCATCATACATCCTGCATAAGGAGCATAATGGGGGCATTACACTGTGTGGAGGCATCATACATCCTGCATAAGGGGTATAATGGGGGCATTACACTGTGTGGGGGCATCATACATACTGCATAATAATAATAATAATAATTTTTATTTATATAGCGCCAACATATTCCGCAGCACTTTGCAATTAAGCGGGGACATGTACAAACAATAAATTCAATACAAGGTGAGACAGTTTAACAGTTACAGTACATCAGGAGTGTGGTCCCTGCTCGCAAGCCTACATTGTACAAGGAAATGGGGGGACACAATAGGTGGAAAGTGCTTGTTATTTCAGGACTGGCAATTATAATAAGTCGGGATTATCATATAAAGCTGTATGATCCGGTCATCAGCCTGTATGTTCAAGTGCAATACTCAATTACCGAGTGCAGTTATCGTGTGCATGGAGGGTGTAGAGACAGATGAAGAGAAGGGAACAGATTCTGAATAGTATTTAGGAGGGAACAGGGGAAAGTTAGTTTACTGAGTATTTGAGGTGGTAGGCTTGTTTAAAGAGATGGGTTTTTAAAGCGCGCTTGAAGATATCGGGACTAGGCATCAATCGGATCGTCTTGGGTACAGCATTCCAGAGAACTGGCGCAGAACGAGAGAAGTCTTGGAGATGGAGGTGCGAGGTTCGGATTATGGAGGATGTTAGTCTTAGGTCATTTGTGGAACGGAGGGCACATGTAGGATGATAGACTGAGATGAGAGAGGAGATATAAGGTGGTGCATAACTGTGGAGAGCTTTGTGGGTGAGATCGATGAGTTTATTGTGGACCCTGTAGCGAATGGGTAACCAGCGTAATGACTGGCACAAGGTGGAGGCATCAGTGAAGCGGCTGAACAGAAATATGACCCTGGCTGCCGCATTCAGGACAGATTGGAGAGGGGAAATTTTGGTAAGAGGGAAACCGATCAGAAGAGAGTTGCAGTAGTCCAGACGAGAGTGAATAAGAGCGACAGTAAGAGTTTTAGCATTTTCAAAAGTGAGAAAAGATCGGATTCTGGAGATGTTTTTAAGATGCAGGTGACAAGAGCGAGTGAGTGATCGGAGATAGGGAGTAAAGGAAAGGTTAGTGTCGAATATGACCCCAAGGCAGCGGGCGTGCTGCTTGGGAGTTATGGTTGAACCCTCCAAGGTAATTTCGATGTTAGGTAGAGTTAGGTTAGTAGAGGGGGGAAACACAAGAAGTTCAGTTTTGGAGAGATTCAGTTTAAGATAGAGGGAGGACATGATGCTAGACACAGCAGACAAGCAATCCTTGGTATTTTGTATTAGGGTAGGGGTGATGTCAGGGGAAGAAGTGTATAATTGGGTGTCCTCAGCATAGAGATGATACTGGAACCCAAATCTGCTGATTGTTTGTCCAATAGGGGTAGTGTATAGAGAGAAGAGGAGGGGGCCTAGGACTGAGCCCTGCGGAACCCCGATAGTAAGGGGATGAGGAGGGGAAGAGGAGCCGGCAAAATATACAGTGAAGGAGCAGTCAGAGAGGTAGGAGGAGAACCAGGAGAGAACGGTTTCCTTGAGGCCTATAGAGCGGAGCATAGTGAGGAGGAGCTGGTTATCCACAGTGTCAAATGCTGCAGAGAGATCCAGGAGAATCAGCAGGGAGCAGTGACCTTTGGATTTGGCTGTTAGTAGATCATTAGAGACTTTACTGAGGGCAGTTTCAGTGGAGTGTAAGGAGCGGAAACCAGATTGTAGAGGGTCAAGGAGAGAGTTAATCAGAGAGATAGCGGATTAGATGGGAGTGGACCAAGCGTTCCAGGACTTTAGAGATGAAAGGAAGATTAGAGACAGGTCTGTAGTTAGCAGCGCAGTTCTGGTCCAGGGATGGCTTTTTAAGTAAAGGCGTTATGATGGCATGTTTAAGTGAGGAGGGAAAGATACCTGAAGAAAGAGAGAGGTTAAATATTTTAGTCAGGTGAGTGGTGACCATCGGTCAGAGGAACTGCAGGAGATGTGAAGGAATGGGGTCACTGTTGCAAGTTGTAGGCCGAGAAGAAGCGAGGAGCTGGGTAACTTCTTCTTCTGTGACAGGCTCAAAGATGGCAAGTGAGCTTGAAGTGCGGCAGGGAAGGGGATCCAGGCACTGAGGAGATTGGGCTGAGATGTCCTCATGGATGTGGTTGATTTTTCAAAGAAATAAGTGGCCAGATCCTCCCCGCTGAGGTTGGTGGTGGGGGCCTGTGCTTTAGGTTTCAGGAGGGAGTTTAAGGTTTCGAAAAGTCGTTTTGGATTGTTGGACATTGAAGTGATGAGGGTGGTGAAGTAGGATTGTTTGGCCAGATGAAGGGCAGAGTTATAGGTTTTGAGCATGAATTTATAGTGGATGAAGTCCTCTGCTAAAAGAGATTTTCTCCACTGACGCTCAGCACACCTTGAGCAACGTTGAAGAAAACGTGTTTGCATCGTGTGCCAGGGCTGCCGTTGCCAGCGTCGGATCTTTCTGCGAGTAGAAGGAGCTGCTTCATCTAGGGCACTCTTCAGTGTATTATTGTAGTGTGACAATGCTAAGTCTGGACAGGAGAAGGAGGAGATGGGGGCTGAAGATGTGTGGAGATTGTTCATAAGCTGCTGGGTATTAATGGTACGTGTATTCCTATAAGTGTGGTAAGTGGGGGTGTCCCGGGTGAGGAGACAATTCTTAACAGAGAAGGAAAGAAGGTTATGGTCCGAGAGCGGGAGAGGGGAGTTGGTAAAGTCATCCAGCAAGCAGAGACTGGAAAAAAACAGGTCCAGAGTATTCCCGTCTTCATGGGTAGGAGAATTAGTAAACTGTGAGAGACGGAATGAAGAGGTTAGAGAAAGTAGATGAGAGGCAGATTGGGAGAGGGGATCATCGATGGGGAAGTTAAAGTCGCCCATGATGAGGGTGGGGATGTCACAGGATAGAAAGTGAGGAAGCCAGGTGGCAAAGTGATCCAAGAACTGGCGGGAGGAGCCTGGAGGGCGATACACAATTGCCACTCGCAGGGAGAAGGGTTTAAAAAGAGTCTGATGGTGTGGACTTCAAAGGAAGGAAACATAAGTGAGGGAACTGGGGGGATGACCTGGAAAACACATGGTGAGGAAAGGAGCAGACCAACACCTCCATCCTGTCTGTTGCCAGGTCTGGCGGTATGTGAAAATTTCAGCCCACTAAACGAGAGAGCAGCAGCAGCGGTGGTGTCTGGCTGCTGAATCCAGGTTTTTGTGATAGCCAGAAGGCTAATGGAATTAGAGAGGAAAAAATCATGGCTGTAAGTTAGTTTGTTACACACAGACCGTGCGTTCCAGAGAGCACAATGGAAATCGATAGGAGAGGGCATGCACTGAACGGTAATAAAATTAGCAGGGTTTCTATATGCAGCTGGAGGAGAGTAATGTATGCTAGTGGAGGGGGGCCCAGGGTTGGGGGAGATGTTTCCTGCGACTAGTAGAAGGATAAAGAAGAGAAAGAGCAGGTGGTCTAATGATTTGTATGAACGTTTTGAGTGCTGTATGGAGGTAGAGGATGGCTTGCAGTGGGTGAGGAATGTCAGTAGAGCCTCAGAGTTATACATGGGAGAGGGGAGAAGGGAGGGGTTGATATAGGGAGAGTGCACAAAATGTGTTAAAGGGCAGGCGAGTTGTGAGAAAGCAGAAGTGAAAACAAATAAAAAGCAGATTGATAAGACTAATGCATAATGCAGTATGACTGACCGAGAAGCATGTTTGTATGAATATCTTATGCACCTTACCTGTCTCCTGCCCTGTCCAACTGTCATGTATAACTACACTTTTAACTATTGCACTTCAAATCTATTGCACGCGTGACCCAGCACGCGTGCTATCCCGAGCCAGAGCATAACGGGCATAATGGGGGCATTACACTGTGGGGGCATCATACATACTGCATAAGGGGCATAATGGGGGCATTACACTGTGGGCCCAGTAAAGGGGCCCTGTACTATGAGAACGATACATTTCCTCCCTTCCTGTCTCCATAGTTGGGTCGTATGTATCTATTACAGGAAACAGAACAAAAACCTTATGATTCTTATAAAGGGGCAACACAAGACCCCAAAAGAGTCTCCATGCTGAAGGGGTTAATGCCCCCTGCGCCCAGTAATGGGGGATCTCCACATACCTCCACCTGCAGAGCCGCCACCACATATATGGCTGTTCTGTGCGCACAGGACCTGTGATGAGGTCACAGGAGGGGAGGAGTCAGGGGTCACATGATCAGGGGCCTCAGTGGATGCAGGACTCTGCTGTGCTGGTTGTCATGGTGCTGGATGAGCTGAAGTTTATGTGTGGGGTCAGGAGGGGTTTACAGTGTGGATGTAACAGAGCCGAGTGTGTACGGGGCATACGGAGCAGAGCCGCGCGTGTACGAGGCATACGGAGCGGAGCCGCGCGTGTACGAGGCGTACTGAGCGGAGCCGCGCGTGTACGAGGCGTACTGAGCGGAGCCGCGCGTGTACGAGGCGTACTGAGCGGAGCCGCGCGTGTACGAGGCGTACTGAGCGGAGCCGCGCTTGTACGAGGCGTACTGAGCGGAGCCGCACTTGTACGAGGCGTACTGAGCGGAGCCGCGCGTGTACGAGGCGTACTGAGCGGAGCCGCGCGTGTACGAGGCGTACTGAGCGGAGCCGCGCGTGTACGAGGCGTACTGAGCGGAGCCGCGTGTGAACGAAGCGGAGCCGTGTGTGTTTGTCAGTCCTCACTTGTGGGGGCCAATAGCTATGCCCCCAAGGTGTGAAGAACATACAACCCCCTAAAGTGACCCCATTTCAGACACTGTACCCACCAGGGAAGTCATCTGAGGGTGTAATGGGCAGGGCCGGTGTCAGCACCCGGCGGACCCGGGCAAGTGCCGGGGCCCTGAGAAGGTGGGGGGCCCACTTGCCGTCGGGCACCCCGTTGCGCTATGGGACCCGTGAGCGGAGGAGAGTGGTGCCAGTGCCCGCCCCACCCCCGCTTGCTCAGGGCCCCGGCAGCCAGCACAATACTTACCTCTCCCTGTGCCTCCGCAGCAGATCCGGTCTCTTCCGCGGCTGCTGCACTGTGACGTCTTTACACCACGCTCTCTCCTGAGCCGTCACAGCGCAGAGTGGTAAGTCGCTGAGGAGCCTGGAGTAGCGGCAGCAGGTAAGGAGAAGTGAGGTGAGTATTTGATTTTTTTTATTGTATGGAGGCATGGGGCATTATATGGTGGGGTGGGGAGGGGGGGTGTGACATCCTGCATGGGGCATTATAAGGGGGGGGTGACCTCCTTTATGGGGCATTATAAGGGGTGGGGTGTGACATCCTGCATGGGGCATTATAAGGGGGGGTGACATCCTGTATGGGGCATTATAAGGGAGGGGGAGTGTGACATCCTGCATGGGGCATTATAAGGGAGGGGGGGTGACATCCTGTATGGGGCATTATAAGGGGGGTGACATCCTGTATGGGGCATTATAAGGGAGGGGGGTGACATCCTGTATGGGGCATTATAAGGGAGCGGGGTATGACATCCGGCATGGGGCATTATAAGGGAGGAGGGTGTGACATCCTGCATGGGACATTATAAGAGAGGGGGGGGTGACCTGCATGGGGCATTATAAGGGAGGGGGGGTGACCTCCAGCATGGGGCTTTATAAGGGGGGGTGACATCCTGCATGGGGCATTATAAGGGAGGGGGGTGTGACATCCTGCATGGGGCATTATGGGGCATTATAAGGGAGGGGGAAACTGACATCCTGCATGGGGCATTATAAGGAGGGGGGTGACATCCTGCATGGGGCATTATAAGGGGGGGGTGACATTCTGTGTGGGGCATTATAAGGGGGGGTGACATCCTGTATGGGGCATTATAAGGGAGGGGTGTGTAACATCCTGCATGGAGCATTATAAGGGGGGGTGTGACATCCTGTGTGGGGCATTATAAGGGGGGTGACATCCTGCATGGGGCATTATAAGGGAGGGGGTGTGAGACATCCTGCATGGGGCATTATAAGGGAGGGGGTGTGACATCCTGCATGGGGCATTATAAGGGAGGGGGGTGACATCCTGCATGGGGCATTATAAGTGAGGGGGGGGTGACATCCTGCATGGGCCATTATAAGGGAGGGGCGGTGACATCCTGTATGGGGCATTATAAGGGAGGGGGTGTGACATCCTGCATGGGGCATTATAAGGTAGGGGGGGTGACATCCTGCATGGGGCATTATAAGGGGGGGTGACATCCTACATGGGGCATTATGTGGGGGGAACAGCCTGTGTGGGGCATTATGTGGGGGAAACAGCCTGTGCGGGGCATTAAGTGGGGGTAACAACCTGCATGAGGCATTATGTGGGGGGAACAGCCTTCATGGAGCATTATGTGGGGTCACAGCCTGCATGGAACATTATATGGGGACCAGTATTCTGTATGGAGCGTTATATGTGGGGCCACTATCCTGTATGGAGCGTTATATGGGGGCCAGTATACTGTGTGGAGCGATTCGCCGGTTTCTGAGCTAAAGAAGAATTTACAATAGATATCGCTCATGTAATGTAAGAAGTGAAATCTTCGGGCTTGTACTATATATATATATATATTTATCTGCGGTATCTGTGCATCATGAATCGTGGTATGTGTTAAAGGGGCCACTGAGACTCTTTCACCTGAGGCCCACAAAAACCTGGAGCCGGCCCTGGTAATGGGCGTTGTTATCCCACAGGGGTCTCACTGATTTCTTTACCACTCGTTTGTGTGTAAATAATATTACATTTGCTTAGAGCCGCAGCGAGGGGTTCAGCCAGGGGCGGACACACCGCCGATGCAGCTGCACCCAGGCCCAGAGGTGGAGGGGGGCCCATGCAGGAAGGGGCGTAGTGCTCAGGCAGTAGACCACGATCAGTCAAGGGGTCCGATGCTGCTTAACCTTGTCCACTCCCACCCATCATGATTTTTGATACCCAGGGCAGAGTGCGCCCATTGAAAAAGGGGACGTGTCATGCAGGAGAGAGGCCGCTGGCCAATGAACGATTCCTCATCAGACTGATAAGAGCGCTGATTGACTGCTTTGTCTGTCCTCCTGCAGGGTCTTACAGGGGGTCTTCTGCCTCCTGCTGTTCCTTTCCCAGCAGCATTTCCTCAAAGAGTAGAGGGTGGGGGAGGAGAGTCGGACATCAAACAGCACGCAGGGGCAGGAAGCTGAAATCAGTCCTGTCTGCTGTGTCCCCTCCTCCACAGTGCATTCTGCAGCCCTCTCCAGAAGACCCCTATATCATAAAAGATTAGTATATGAGTGTATGTATATGTGTGCAGGGCTGCCACCAGGAATTTCAGGTCCCTTACTGGCAAAATTTTCGGGCCCCGTGAGACTCCACCCAGGCTCCACCCCAGCTCAGCCTTCACTCCTCGAGCCTTCCATAGTCACACCGCCCACTCTTGGAAAAACTCCACTTATGCACCACATCCTCAGTAATCACACATTAAGGGTATGTGCCCATGGTCAGGAGCCACCTGCAGCCCCAAAGCTGCGGGATAGCCGTGCGGCTTCTGCCCTTATTTTATGCAAATGAGTGGCGCTGTAATGACCGGAATGCCGGTCGAATGTGTATGAGGAATGCGGCGCTGCTATGAATGACTCCGACCTTTGTATAGTGGCAAATAACTTTCTTTTTACTGGTCACAAAAATGACAGGGTTAAACAATTCTACAAAATATGGGCCACAACAGCCACTAACACAAAATACAAGTTATGCAGCCCGAGAGAGCCCAAGTGCCAATCTCGCGGGGATGAGCCAATCTACCCCTGGGCTATGCCGCTCCCACCCTTATTCA
This sequence comes from Phyllobates terribilis, assembly GCF_046119375.1. Classification (NCBI taxonomy): domain Eukaryota; kingdom Metazoa; phylum Chordata; class Amphibia; order Anura; family Dendrobatidae; genus Phyllobates; species Phyllobates terribilis. Next base: position 6,442,128 of record NW_027362821.1, read on the forward strand.
GTACAGGGCCTACCCAGGACGTTACCGCGGACGTGGCACGTGGTCCTCCCAGGAATATAACCTTACACCCCCCTCCCACACTAATACAATGGGATCTGGGTACCCTTGTTTTCCCCTTAGTTCATAACAGGGCTCCTTTGTAGTATCCACGTACACAGTCTTAGTATGTCCATCAGCAGTGATATACACCAGGCAGTTCTCAGCACTACTGGAATCACTAACTAGCTTTCCCTAACTGACTACACAGTTGGTGACCGGTCACATATCTCAGTTACTCACAGGGCACAGCCTCTCCTTGGACACACAGTATGGCCCCAGTCTGTATAAGCTCTCCAACATCAAAACAGCATTCAGACGCCTGTCGCCTTCTTTCTGGACTACCTAGATCAGTGTTTTCCCGAGCTTTTTCTTTACTTGTTTCTTGCTGACCCCTAATGGCCGGACTAAGTCATTGCAGGAGAAATTTACACTGTCATAAAAAATGAGCTCATTACCAGAAAGACATGTCAACATGTTACACTCCACCCCACTTAGAATTTGGCGTCCCGACAAATGGTTTCATACCACTCATATGTAACACATACTCCTCAGGATTATATCGTATTGGGGGAACACCAGCTGTGCTCCTCTCCGATCTCCGCAAACCAGTACCAGCCGAGCTTGATGGAGGGTCCACCGCATCTAGTGGAACAGTAACATCAGGGGCGGTGTCTGGAACACCTGGAACTTGCGCTATCGGACTCTGCACGTCCGATGGTCTCACCCCGAAATCATCCCAACAGTCGCATTCAACATTGCTCGGTGCAACTGCCGTAGGTGGCGCAGGTGACTCAGGGTGACAGGCAGGTGTGTCGGACATACACCTCTTTAGCCAGTTCCGGTGCATTGTGCGACGGGGTCCAATGCACCCTTCAGGAACCACTGTGTACACACTTCCCCCTGGGAATACCCTTTCCACTACTGTGTAGGGCGTTTCCTCCCACCTGTCGCTCAACTTCCCTCCCGGACGCGTGACTCGTACTAGCACCTTATCACCTACCCGGAACTCATCTAGGTGCAACGGCCCCCGATCTCGGTGGGGATGATCCTGCACACGGTCTTTTACTATCCGGTGGATTTCACGCAACCTTCGGCGATGATCCTGGACCCACTCACTGGCTGTATGATATTCTGGTTCATCGGGTACAGTGAGACTAAGTTCTTTAATCTTTCGCCCAGGCCGACTGAACATCATCGCGTACAGAGTGAATCCTGTGGTGCTATGGACCCGATTGTTATAGGCCCACATAAGTTCTGAGAGGAACTCAGTCCATCGCTCCTTCTGCCTCTGTTCAAGCGTTCTCAGCATCTGAAGCAGGGTTCGGTTGAACCGTTCACAGGCCCCATTTCCCTGCGGATGGTAGGGCGTTGTCCGGGATTGCTGAATCCTATAGACTTGCAGCAACTCCGTTATGAGTTGACCTTGGAAGCAAGCATCTTGATCTGAATGTATCCTTTGAGAACATCCATAAACCTGGATGAAATACTTACAAATTGCCTCCGCTGCAGACTTAGCAGTCTGATCCTTGGTGGGGACAGCGACGGCAAACTTAGTAAAGTGATCAGTCATGACCAGACATGACTGATGACCACTTCTGGCGTACCCAATTGACAAATAATCCACCATTAGCATTTCCAGTGGGGCAGACGTCACGATTGTCTGGACAGGAGCCCTCTGCTCTGGGGACTTATTCAGCTCACATGCCCGGCACCTACCACACACCTCTCTCACAACTTCTTCTAAGCCAGGCGTGTACACGTACCGGTGCAGCCAACGATAAGTCTTCTCAGGCCCGAAATGTGCACCCCGTGTATGAGCTTCCTGGGCAATGTCCGGAGCCACTGAAGCTGGAATTACTACCTGCAAAGGGTACCCCGGCTCCGCTGCTATGTAGATCCAGCGATACAGTATCCCCTCCGCTATGACCAATCGATCCCACTGCCTTAGCAGCTTTTGTCCTTCGGCTCCCAGCTGGGCTCTTGCTCTCCCATCGGGCCAGGACTTTTGACTCAGCCATTTCTTTACTCATGACAGTTCGGAGTCTGCATCCTGTAACTCAGCCCACTCTTGATGAGTCTGGCCCAGCAACGTGGCGACCCGTGTCGCCACCCCACTTGAACGTGCCACGTCCACAAACACAGGCAATCGCCTCAAATAGGGGATCTCAGTATCCTCGAGGTCTTCATCCACCCCATGCTCGGGTGCGCCCCGGGTCACTCGTGATAATGCGTCAGCATTGGAGCTCTCTTTACCCGAACGCAACCGAATCCGGTAATTAAACTTGGACATCCGAGCTACCCATCTCTGCTCCAGGGCTCCAAGCTTAGCGTTTTCCAAGTGTGCAAGCGGATTATTGTCCGTCATCACGAGAATCTCAGAACCAGCTCATGGCCCACACCAGGGCCAACATCTCCAGCTTAAACGAGCTGTAATTGTCCGGATTTCGCTCGGTGTCCCGTAGAGACCGGCTAGCATACGTGATGACCCTCTTACGCCCATCTTGTTCTTGGGCTAACACAGCTCCCAGAGCATGGAGACTTCCATCCGTGTACAGGGTGAACGGTTGGTCAAAGCGAGCATACGCCAATAAAGGTGCCTGTACGAGGGCGGCCCTGACCCGATCAAATGCCTGTTGCTGTCGGTCAGTCCACCGAATTGGCTGATTCTTGGGCCCCTGTGCCGTCCCTCGCAACAACTCATTCAATGGTTCAGCCACCTTAGCAAAGTCCTTCACAAACCGACGGTAGTATCCAGCTAAACCTAGGAACGCTCGTATTTCTCTCACGGTCTTGGGACGGGGCTACCCCTGAATGGTCTCAATTTTACTAGGTGCTGGTCGCACACCCTCAGCAGACACTTCATGCCCCAGATACTCGATCTGTGTATGGAACAAGTAACATTTCTTCGGCTTGATCTTAAGTCCATTGTCTCTCAGTCGGTGCAACACTTGCCGGAGCTTCTTCAGGTGGTCGTCGAACGAATCTCCAAATATAATCACATCATCCAAATAGATCAGCACGGAATCTAAATTGTAATCGCCCAAGCAGTATTCCATTAACCGCTGAAATGTTCCTGGAGCATTAGTCAGTCCGAAGGGCATTCGATTAAATTCGTACAGTCCCATCGGCAAGATGAATGCTGTCTTCTGCCGATCTAGAGCTACCATGGGCACCTGTCAGTAGCCGCTGGCCAGGTCAAGAGTGGAGAAGTACTTCACCTTTCCCAGGGCAGACAGGGATTCCTCGATCCGGGGCAATGGGTAAGAATCACGTACTGTATGCGCATTCAGCTTACGGTAATCAACACAAAACCGTACGGTCCCATCCTTTTTCCAGACCAGCACGACCGGTGCGGCCCAAGGACTTTGACTTGGCCGGATCACCCCATTATCCAGCATCTGCGCCAGCATTCCTTTGACCTCCTGATAAAGACTCGGTGGGATCTGGCGATATCTCTCCCGAATTGGGGGGGGTGTTTCCCGTGGGTGCTCCACAGCCTTGGTGCAACCAAAGTCTTCATCTCCCCTGGAGAAGGCAGCCTGATATTCCCACTGCGCAGCCTCCAGTCTGCGAGCCTGTTGGGGAGTCAACTGGGACTCATCCACTCCCATTATTTCCATAATCCTTCTGCCATTCCACTCAGGTGTGGGGGATTCTTCAGCTGTCGTCTGCATCGACAGGGTCCAGGCGGTCCGGCGGTCTGCCCTCAGTGTGAACTGGCTTTTGGGGATGACTCCTTCACCACACACATACATGTCAGCCAGATTTGTGCCCACTGCCAGAGTCACCTCATGATTCTGCAGATTCAGACATCTCACTGGTACACTTCCATCTTGCACAATGGCCAGTGTTTGGGCTATCATCGGGCTATCAGTATCTTCTGACTGTCCCACCGGTTCCAGAATCACCTCCACACCATTCAGTTTCCTGTGCGTCCCTACCGGCATCAACACAAGCTTCTCTTGACCCGGAGCGATTACAACGGCAGACCCACGTGGGACATACACCGCTCCCACTGCTCTTCCTTCAGCCGAACTCTTTTGAATGCCGCACGAACGGACCACCTGTTGCAGGGCCCTCTGAGTGGCTTTGTGGGGTGTCGCTCGTTTCCAGTATCTTGGACCATCACACTCAAACAAAAGGGAGTCCAGTTCTCTCAGGATATTCATTCCCAGAACCACCAGGAGATTCGGCCTCGCCTGAGTCTTCACGAGCACCACTCCTTTGGTTCCCAACTCCTGGCCGCACAGCTGTACTCTCATCCAAGCGATGCCTGCCACTGGAATTTCTTCATTAATAGCGGCCTTCAGCCTTAGCAGGTGTCCTGACTCCGTTTTGACAGTCTCTTCGAAGTGCGTCTTGAAAAATTCCATCGGCATGGTCGTCACCTCCGATCCGGTATCCACCAAGCACGCCACCTTTTTTCCTGCAAACTGCACATCCAACGTGGGACTCTCTGCAATCAGATCCTCGGAACAGACATTGGGCACTGATTTTCATTCCTGCCTTGCCGTATGCCCAACTACAGCAAGGGCCTCTCTTTTACCGATGCCGGGACTTCAGCTGGCAGACTCCTCGGGCAGTACCGCTGCATATGCCCCAGTTCATGGCATCGCCAACATTGAAGTGGTCTTCTTGCCCTACCTCCGGATACCTCAGGTCTAGGAGCAGTCTGCGTCCTTCCTGAGGTATAGGGGGGTTGATCATAAAGGGGAATAGAGGGATTCGTCAAGGCCGAGCATATCGGAGGCGTTCCCCGAACTTGCATCTATTGTACCTGTTCCGTCAGGTTTTCCACGGTTTTCTGCAAAGCAGCCAGCTGTGCCTGAACAGGATCTGGTCTCGGCTCTCTTGTGTTAGCCACTTGCAGGCTATTCCACTGCAGAGCAGGCTTCACTTCCAAAGTCCGTGCTACCGCCTCTTCCTGTATTTCGGTATAGGTGACACCAGGGGTATTCCGCGCCTTCAGCAACAATTCGTTCCTTAGCGCCTCACTCCGTATCCCCTCGATGAACTGATCCCGAAGAATGCTGTCGACATCGGCTTCAGTACCCACGGTTACAGGCGACTTCTTTTTGATCTCTTGATGCAATTCCTCCAGCGCTATAGCATACTGGATCAGGCTTTTCCCGTCTCTCTGGGTCCGGGCGAAAAACTGTACTTGTAGTTGCCCTGCTGCCGCCACGTGATCAAATGCTTTCCCTAGTATCCGGATGATGTCGTCGACTGTTTTTCGCCTATCCTCGGATTTTAACATGACAACTTTACGGGCATCCCCCTCCAGAGCATTCAGCGTGACTTCCGGTTGCAGCTGAAAGCTGACACCGTGCAAGGCAATAGCATTCTTCACCCTGCCTACCCAATCACTGAACAGCAAGTTATACCCATCAAACTTGGCCAGGTGGTTAAGTAGCACGCCCATTGCAGAGCAACCAACTAACCGGTCTCTACCGGTCACAACGGGAGAAGGGGGGTGGCGTACTACAGTGGACGCGGCAGCACCTTCCGCGCTACTGTCACCATTCATGACGAGCACCGTATTCTGCCGACTACGCCAAGATGTAACGACCGGAACTCCGGTCGCATGTGTATGAGGAATACGGCGCTGCTATGAATGACTCCGACCTTTGTATAGTGGCAAATAACTTTCTTTTTACTGGTCACAAAAATGACAAGGTTAAACAATTCTACAAAATATGGGCCACAACAGCCACTAACACAAAATACAAGTTATGCAGCCCGAGAGAGCCCAAGTGCCAATCTCGCGGGGATGAGCCAATCTACCCCTGGGCTATGCCGCTCCCACCCTTATTCAGTACAGGACCTACCAAGGACGTTACCGCGAACGTGGCACGTGGTCCTCCCAGGAATATAACCTTATACCCCCCTCCCACACTAATACAATGAGATCTGGGTACCCTTGTTTTCCCCTTAGAGAACACTCATATATATTTTACCAACGCGTTACCTATACAGTGTACAGTTTCTCTTCTTACAAGAGCAAAGAGAAATCTCTCAGACTTAATGCATATGCAAACAGTTAACAAACTAAACCTTTAGCTAGACTCTGATCTCCGGCCACAGGGTTTGATCTGCTTCTCCTTCTCACCAAGCTCTCCAGCACATCCAGGTGTCAGCAGGAATTAGAATCAATCTCAGTCTCAAAGTGTAGTTCACAACAGGGCTCCTTTGTAGTATCCACGTGCACAGTCTTAGTATACCAGATCCTTCACAATCTCTGGATCATGCCTGCTCAGTCCATCAGCAGTGATATACACCAGGCAGTTCTCAGCACTACTGGAATCACTAACTAGCTTTCCCTAACTGACTACACAGTTGGTGACCGGTCACATATCTCAGTTACTCACAGGGCACAGCCTCTCCTTGGACACACAGTATGGCCCCCAGTCTGTATAAGCTTTCCAACATCAAAACAGCATTCAGACACCTGTTGCCTTCTTTCTGGACTTCCTGGATCAGTGTTTTCCCGGGCTTTTTTTTACTTGTTTCTTGCTGACCCCTAATGGCCGGACTAAGTCATTGCAGGAGAAATTTACACTGTCATAAAAAATGAGCTCATTACCAGAAAGACATGTCAACATGTTACGGTAGTCATATGTAGGAAACTCCTCTCCGCTCATCACCCCTCACATATGTCTCTGTAGTATTAATATGGGTCAGATCTTCACCCTGAAACAAATATTGTAAAAGTCACAGACAGATGGAGAAGTCACATCTATGATCAGTTCTAATCCTGCCATCTCCACCGTTTTCATTACACAAGTATAAAACATATAATACTGGTGGATAAAACAAGACTGAGCACAAGACCTTCACAGCCGTCTACACATCATAGGGAAGATCTCATGACACCTTCTCTCCATCTACCTGATGATCCTGAGGAACATTGGGATCTTCTTGTTTAGAGTCCTGTAGAAGAAGAGGACGGGGACATCTCTCTGGTGTTGTCCTCTTACTGGATAAAACTGGAGGAAACACATACAGGGACTGAATTCGTTCTTTACATACAGATAATTATAGGCTGTGTGTATTTAGTCCAGTCTATTACCTGGTGATGTGAGGGGCTGGGGAACCTCCATCATGACGTCCTTGTACAGATCTTTGTGTCCTTCTAAATACTCCCACTCCTCCATGGAGAAATAGACGGCGACATCCTGACACCTTATAGGAACCTGACACACACAATGATACCGTCATCCCCCTGATCCCTTCATAGCGTTACTGTATAATGTCCCAGCATTCCCAGCAGTGTCACCTCTTCAGTCAGCAGCTCAATCATCTTATAGGCGAGTGCTAGGATCTTCTGGTCATTGATGTCCTCATGTATCAGGGGGTGAGGTGGAGGCCTCGTGATTGGGCTCAGGGGTCTTCCCCATCTCTCAGACACAGGGTCCTGACAGCGCTCACTAGAGGTCTTCTTCACTACTGTGTAATCCTGGTTATGGAGAGACACATTCATAAATCTCACTCCAGACATTTCCAGAGTCCTCACCTCTCCAGTTCTGTCCATCTGTTATTTCCATAGATAAGAATGATGTAATGTGACGTCATCAGAATCTCTCACCTCTCCAGTAAGCCGGAAGAGGATCTCCAGGGTGAGATATAATATTTTCTCTGCCATCTTGTCTCTGTCCATATCCATCTTTGGTAAATCAGGAAAATTCTCTTATATAGAAGATCTTCACTGAGAGGATCCAATATTGTAGAGACCTGAATGAGAAGAAGATGAGCCGACGTAACATCATAAAAATCCTGTGTAATAATACAATTACTGGAGACAATAAGGGAAATATATGAGGAGATTTATTATTTTACAGTATTTAGTTTTCTTCTTTACACCTAGTAATAAAACGTATATATTTTTGGCCACAGAAGACCAGCAGTTTCTTCCCCGCAGTCTGCAGCTGAATACTTTCTCACAAGATGGTGGTCTGATGGTTATTATGAGATGGTTGTCTGTTCTCGGCCCCGACCCTTTCACAACTCCTGTCTCCTGGTTTAATCGAAGAGAAACACATAATGAGAACCTGGCTTACACCTCTGGGTTGTCACAGATGCGGCATTGATAAATGTCCACCATGTAAATATGCCGAACACAAGAAATAGATTTAATCACATTAAATAAAACATTTCATTACACAATGGATCACCTGCAGCAGTGAATTTGTAGTATATTGTATTCAGTGTCTGGGGTGTAATGTCAGATATGTCGGCTGCTCCTCCCGTAAATAAGGCAGAGAATTAATGAGCACATAGGAGACCCCACTAATCCCGCAGCTATTAACCCTTCCAACGTTTCCACACATTTCCTCTGAGAACACAATGGTGACTTCAAGAACTTTCAGTTTTGTGGCAGTGAAAGGGTAAATCGTTCAGGTGTCGGGGAGATGGCAGAGGGGCATTGCTGAACCGTGAAGCTTCCTGGACACTGAGGGTAAATCCATCGTACCGGAGGGTATAAAGAGAAGGACCGATCTGATCTTACATTACCAGACAGGTGAAGGGGCCATATTGTGATGACTGTAAGATGATTGTGTTTCTTCATTGTCTTTCTTTGTCTCACATCTATTACATCTATTAATGCCGCCATTCATCCTGTGCACAGGAGCGGCTGCTCCAGAGACATTTATATCCTGCTCGGGTTTCATTCTTACCTTCGGTTCTGGGTAAGAAGTATCACTCCGAAACGCGTCACCTCCACCTTAATCCTCTCTGGATTCTTTCCTCCAATGTTCTGATGACGTCCCATCATTATTGTGACATAAGGTTATAAAATGAAGGAATATAAGTTTTATGTTATTTGAGGTCCTGGATCGTCCTCTATGTGTGGACGGTTATCACTACTATCTACATTACTGTGTATTCTATCACAAACCACAGGAGTTTTGTTGGCAATAATAAAAAGGCAAATATTTTATTAAACATATACAGACATGGGACATACAAGAAGGAACAACCCGGCATGAGAAGTGGGGCTGCATAAATACATATATGTAGATACACCAATCATAAAGAGTAAAAGTAACAATGGATAAAAACAAGTGCCACAATATTAAACCCTTCGTGGGATAGTTGTCTGAGTGCTGTGTACGGAAAAAGTCTAAAGAAAATCTAAAGTTCTAAAGAACATTTTGTATATTTAGTATAACAAATCGTATCAGCACATAGACTCCTAAGATCAAAATTCAGATCATGATATTGCACGCTTACCCATTGTTAAATAGCAGCCACACAAGAAAAAAATCCCCAACGCACGTTTCGCTTTGTGTATTTGATCGCTTCCTCGGGGGGAATGCAGAAAAGGACCTTCCATGCCGATTTAAGTATGTTCAGGACCTGCGATCACATGGTCACAGTGGACCAATCACATAATGGTATATCGGCGCATGCGCACTGAGCCGTGTGCGTCAGCCGCACCGCCCACGGCTATCAAGGCAGACTGCACGTGTCCGGAAGAGCAGGGTGAGTAACCATGGCTCCCAGACAACAAACAGGCTCCATAAAGATGCCGGGGGCGGAGCGGGGACAACAGACAGCGCAGCACACACGCGCACACCATTAAACACAGATTAATGGCAACAACTAATACATATATTTATAAGAGAAAGCACCAAATGACAATTGTAAATCCAGTCAGAGTGGTATGAATTCATAAATTGAAGGATGATGCCAATTCATGATGCAGGATAATAAATCAAGCTATGGAAGAAAAAGAAAAAAATAAATATACACAGGACAAGAAGCATAATAAAACATTAAAAATGTGGAAACATAAAATAATAAAAATAAATGTACCAAAGGGTTACTGTTGTTCACAAAAACGGGGCGAAGCTTAACGTTTCGTTAAGGCCATTGGGAAACATAGTTACCAGTTCTATTATCCATTTGGCCTCTCTCTGAGCTAAAAGTTTTTTTATATTGCCTCCTCGGATGCCACCATGGATGGCCTCAATTCCCCGTACCATGAAGGTTTTGGGGTTACTATCATGAAGTTGCCTAAAATGGCGTGGGATAGTTTTTAAAGAAGGGATGTCTGTCACCGTCCTTGCTGCACCAATGTCTCTCACATGCTCCCTAATCCTCACCCGCATTTCTCTAGATGTGAGTCCGATGTTTATTTTTCCACACTCGCAGGTTGCATGGTATACAACATTAGAGGTCCCACATGAGATGAATTCATTAATCTTATAGTTGCGGTTTCCCGAGGAGTTAGAGAACTCAGTACTGCGAGAGACATTGGTGCACGCCAGACAGTGACCACATGGCACGCATCCCTTTCTTGGTCCCCTTGACCCAAAAGGATTAGGTCTGGGCACAACATAGTGACTTTTAACCAGAATATCTTTAATATTTCTGCATCTCCTGGAAGTCATAAGAGGAGATGCTGAAATATACGGAGCCAGTGAAGGTTCAGTCAATAAAATCGACCAATGTCGTTGCATAATTGTTCTCATAAGTGACCAGTCTTGATTATATGTGGAGATAAATCTAGGTGGTCCAAAATTTTCCTTTGATTTAATAATGGGGCCTAACAATTTATTACGTGAGGTAGCCCTCGCTCTCCTATACCCTTGTTTAACACAACGTTTGCTGTAACCTCTCTCCGCAAACCGTTGGAAAAGGTCCATAGCCTGTTCCTCAAATTTAGCCTCAGAAGAGCAAATCCGCTTCATCCTGAGAAATTGACCAACTGGGACAGCCCTGACTGTAGAAACATTATGTGCTGAATCGGCATGTAATAATGCATTCACTGATGTGGATTTTCGATAGACATCAGTTTGGATATACCCTTGTTCGTCTACCCCAAGGGAGATATCCAAAAAATCAATTTTTTTAGCACTATATTGGAAGGTCAGTTTAATGTTAAAGGGGTTGTCATTAAGTTGGTCCATGAATTGCTCCAGCTCAGAGGCGGTGCCTTGCCAAATAATGAAAAGATCATCAATATATCTTAGCCAGCACTGCACATGGCTGGCGGCCCGCGCCCCCGCATCACCAAACAAACACCTCTCCCAGAAACCAAGGAAAAGGTTTGCGTACGCGGGCGCACAGACCGCCCCCATGGCAGTGCCGCGTCTCTGCAAATAAAAAGTGTCTTTAAAAACAAAAAAATTGTGTGTTAACACAAACCGGAGCAACTCAAGGACCAAATCACCCAATTGGCTGTCCCAGTTTGAACTCCCCAGGAAGAAGCGGACCGCTCTAATGCCATCTTCATGGTCAATGCAGGTGTAAAGGGATTCAATATCCGCAGTAACCAACAACATATCTGATTCCACAAAGATCCCGTCCACCCTTCCCAGCACGTCCGTCGTGTCCCTAACAAATGACGGTAAGGTTTCCACCATAGGTTTTAAATAGTAATCTATAAACTTACATACTGGTTCACATAACCCATCTATTCCTGACACGATCGGACGGCCAGGAGGGTCAACGGGATCCTTGTGGACTTTTGGAAGGAGGTAAAAGGTTGGGATTTTTGGGTATTTAACCATTAGTCCCTCAAAAATTTGTTTTGTGATAATCCCTTGATCAAAGGCTTCGCAGAGTATGGAGTGCAGCTGAGCCGAAAAAGAAGCGAGGGGTGAGAAAGCTAGTTTTTCATAAGTGTTTCTATCTCTCAGTTGTCTGAGAGCCTCTTTCTCATATTTGTTTATAGGCCAGATAACGATATTTCCCCCCTTGTCCGCAGCCTTGAAGACTACATCAAGTGCCTGCAGCTCCTTCAAGGCTTGTCTTTGTCTGTAGCTAAGATTACCATGTCTTGGTTGTGTAGAGATTTTCTTGAAATCATCCAAAACTAATTTAGTGAAGATTTCAACAGCTGGACATAGGGACAAGGGGGGAAACCTCGTTGATCTGGGTATAACATCCTGAGGAAACATACCTTGTTTCTCAATACTCTGCTCTTGTAATAATTCCTCCAAAATGGAGAGGGCCTCCCGCTCAGCTGTACTATCCAGGCCAAAATCCAATGTACCACGATTATGTAGTTTTTTCATGATCAATTTACGGGAGAAGATATAAAGATCTTTCATGGCTGTAAACAGATGAAATGGGTTAGTTGGTGCAAAGGACAGACCTCTACTCAGTACTTCGCATTGTTCGCTGAAGACATCCCTTCTTTAAAAACTATCCCACGCCATTTTAGGCAACATCATGATAGTAACCCCAAAACCTTCATGGTACGGGGAATTGAGGCCATCCATGGTGGCATCCGAGGAGGCAATATAAAAAAACTTTTAGCTCAGAGAGAGGCCAAATGGATAATAGAACTGGTAACTATGTTTCCCAATGGCCTTAACGAAACGTTAAGCTTCGCCCCGTTTTTGTGAACAACAGTAACCCTTTGGTACATTTATTTTTATTATTTTATGTTTCCACATTTTTAATGTTTTATTATGCTTCTTGTCCTGTGTATATTTATTTTTTTCTTTTTCTTCCATAGCTTGATTTATTATCCTGCATCATGAATTGGCATCATCCTTCAATTTATGAATTCATACCACTCTGACTGGATTTACAATTGTCATTTGGTGCTTTCTCTTATAAATATATGTATTAGTTGTTGCCATTAATCTGTGTTTAATGGTGTGCGCGTGTGTGCTGCGCTGTCTGTTGTCCCCGCTCCGCCCCCGGCATCTTTATGGAGCCTGTTTGTTGTCTGGGAGCCATGGTTACTCACCCTGCTCTTCCGGACACGTGCAGTCTGCCTTGATAGCCGTGGGCGGTGCGGCTGACGCACACGGCTCAGTGCGCATGCGCCGATATACCATTATGTGATTGGTCCACTGTGACCATGTGATCGCAGGTCCTGAACATACTTAAATCGGCATGGAAGGTCCTTTTCTGCATTCCCCCCGAGGAAGCGATCAAATACACAAAGCGAAACGTGCGTTGGGGATTTTTTTCTTGTGTGGCTGCTATTTAACAATGGGTAAGCGTGCAATATCATGATCTGAATTTTGATCTTAGGAGTCTATGTGCTGATACGATTTGTTATACTAAATATACAAAATGTTCTTTAGAACTTTAGATTTTCTTTAGACTTTTTCCGTACACAGCACTCAGACAACTATCCCACGAAGGGTTTAATATTGTGGCACTTGTTTTTATCCATTGTTACTTTTACTCTTTATGATTGGTGTATCTACATATATGTATTTATGCAGCCCCACTTCTCATGCCGGGTTGTTCCTTCTTGTATGTCCCATGTCTGTATATGTTTAATAAAATATTTGCCTTTTTATTATTGCCAACAAAACTCCTGTGGTTTGTGATAGAATACACAGTAATGTAGATAGTAGTGATAACCGTCCACACATAGAGGACGATCCAGGACCTCAAATAACATAAAACTTATATTCCTTCATTTTATAACCTTATGTCACAATAATGATGGGACGTCATCAGAACATTGGAGGAAAGAATCCAGAGAGGATTAAGGTGGAGGTGACGCGTTTCGGAGTGATACTTCTTACCCAGAACCGAAGGTAAGAATGAAACCCGAGCAGGATATAAATGTCTCTGGAGCAGCCGCTCCTGTGCACAGGATGAATGGCGGCATTAATAGATGTAATAGATATTATACAAAGAAAGACAATGATAAAACACAATCATCTTACAGTCATCACAATATGGCCCCTTCACCTGTCTGGTAATGTAAGATCAGATCGGTCCTTCTCTTTATACCCTCCGGTACGATGGATTTACCCTCAGTGTCCAGGAAGCTTCACGGTTCAGCAATGCCCCTCTGCCATCTCCCCGACACCTGAACGATTTACCCTTTCACTGCCACAAAACTGAAAGTTCTTGAAGTCACCATTGTGTTCTCAGAGGAAATGTGTGGAAACGTTGGAAGGGTTAATAGCTGCGGGATTAGTGGGGTCTCCTATGTGCTCATTAATTCTCTGCCTTATTTACGGGAGGAGCAGCCGACATATCTGACATTACACCCCAGACACTGAATACAATATACTACAAATTCACTGCTGCAGGTGATCCATTGTGTAATGAAATGTTTTATTTAATGTGATTAAATCTATTTCTTGTGTGCGGCATATTTACATGGTGGACATTTATCAATGCCGCATCTGTGACAACCCAGAGGTGTAAGCCAGGTTCTCATTATGTGTTTCTCTTCGATTAAACCAGGAGACAGGAGTTGTGAAAGGGTCGGGGCCGAGAACAGACAACCATCTCATAATAACCATCAGACCACCATCTTGTGAGAAAGTATTCAGCTGCAGACTGCGGGGAAGAAACTGCTGGTCTTCTGTGGCCAAAAATATATACGTTTTATTACTAGGTGTAAAGAAGAAAACTAAATACTGTAAAATAATAAATCTCCTCATATATTTCCCTTATTGTCTCCAGTAATTGTATTATTACACAGGATTTTTATGATGTTACGTCGGCTCATCTTCTTCTCATTCAGGTCTCTACAATATTGGATCCTCTCAGTGAAGATCTTCTATATAAGAGAATTTTCCTGATTTACCAAAGATGGATATGGACAGAGACAAGATGGCAGAGAAAATATTATATCTCACCCTGGAGATCCTCTTCCGGCTTACTGGAGAGGTGAGAGATTCTGATGACGTCACATTACATCATTCTTATCTATGGAAATAACAGATGGACAGAACTGGAGAGGTGAGGACTCTGGAAATGTCTGTAGTGAGATTTATGAATGTGTCTCTCCATAACCAGGATTACACAGTAGTGAAGAAGACCTCTAGTGAGCGCTGTCAGGACCCTGTGTCTGAGAGATGGGGAAGACCCCTGAGCCCAATCACGAGGCCTCCACCTCACCCCCTGATACATGAGGACATCAATGACCAGAAGATCCTAGCACTCGCCTATAAGATGATTGAGCTGCTGACTGAAGAGGTGACACTGCTGGGAATGCTGGGACATTATACAGTAACGCTATGAAGGGATCAGGGGGATGACGGTATCATTGTGTGTGTCAGGTTCCTATAAGGTGTCAGGATGTCGCCGTCTATTTCTCCATGGAGGAGTGGGAGTATTTAGAAGGACACAAAGATCTGTACAAGGACGTCATGATGGAGGTTCCCCAGCCCCTCACATCACCAGGTAATAGACTGGACTAAATACACACGGCCTATAATTATCTGTATGTAAAGAACGAATTCAGTCCCTGTATGTGTTTCCTCCAGTTTTATCCAGTAAGAGGGTTTAATATTGTGGCACTTGTTTTTATCCATTGTTACTTTTACTCTTTATGATTGGTGTATCTACATATATGTATTTATGCAGCCCCACTTCTCATGCCGGGTTGTTCCTTCTTGTATGTCCCATGTCTGTATATGTTTAATAAAATATTTGCCTTTTTATTATTGCCAACAAAACTCCTGTGGTTTGTGATAGCATACATATTTATCGTATGGAGTGGCATATATTTCCACTTTCTCATATTTTGGGACCCAAACTTGGGTAGAGTGGTTTATTACTATGCACCTGATGAATATATGGTTAACTGTCTATCTTTCTGTGTCCTTCACAGCAGATTCAAAGGGTAATATGGACTTTAGGGCCCGTGATCAGGCGTGGCTCCTTAAATTAAATGAAGTGTTCAAGGATGACTCTGGCTTTATGATTGATACCAGTGACAAGGGTTTACAACAAACGGTGGTGAGACTTAAGAGCCTTTTAAATAAAAGGATTAAAATATGGTGGAATCGTGCCTTCCTCGAGAAGTATATTCAAAGAGGATTAATTCCCCGTGGATTGAGGGTGCAGGTGTTCCCGTCCTTCCCTCTGGAAGATGATGTCTTCAAGTCCAAATGGGAGGACTTGGCAGACTCATGTGCAAAAGGTTTTATGGAACTACTATGTAACTTTAATCAAACTACATTGAATAGCCTCGAAAACGAAATAGAGGAATTACAGGAGATCTTAAAAAAGGAATTATCAGCTGACGCATTGAAAAAACTCAGTGAAGAGTTAGATCATGATCTCCAATTATGGGAGAAAGAAATTGTATCTACCAAAACTAAGAAGTTCCAGAGAGACTTAAATGACAAAGCGACCAGTCGGGTTTATAAGTGGAAGATGAATACTAGTCGATCACGTACTATTTATTACACTAGACCTGGATCTCGCTCCAGATCAGGATCGAGTGTATCCCTTACATCTGTGGATGAAAGTCAAACAAAGACAAATATGGAGGGAAATGATGGCCAAACCCCTATTTTTAGATACAACAAAACTAGATTGGCCGCTAAACGTAAGAATTTGACAAACAATCAACAGGATAAAAAAACTAAGACAAGCCTACAGGTAATTAATTTATCATCACATAATCTCAGTTCAGCACAATGCGAAGTACTGAGTAGAGGTCTGTCCTTTGCACCAACTAACCCATTTCATCTGTTTACAGCCATGAAAGATCTTTATATCTTCTCCCGTAAATTGATCATGAAAAAACTACATAATCGTGGTACATTGGATTTTGGCCTGGATAGTACAGCTGAGCGGGAGGCCCTCTCCATTTTGGAGGAATTATTACAAGAGCAGAGTATTGAGAAACAAGGTATGTTTCCTCAGGATGTTATACCCAGATCAACGAGGTTTCCCCCCTTGTCCCTATGTCCAGCTGTTGAAATCTTCACTAAATTAGTTTTGGATGATTTCAAGAAAATCTCTACACAACCAAGACATGGTAATCTTAGCTACAGACAAAGACAAGCCTTGAAGGAGCTGCAGGCACTTGATGATGTAGTCTTCAAGGCTGCGGACAAGGGGGGAAATATCGTTATCTGGCCTATAAACAAATATGAGAAAGGCTCTCAGACAACTGAGAGATAGAAACACTTATGAAAAACTAGCTTTCTCACCCCTCGCTTCTTTTTCGGCTCAGCTGCACTCCATACTCTGCGAAGCCTTTGATCAAGGGATTATCACAAAACAAATTTTTGAGGGACTAATGGTTAAATACCCAAAAATCCCAACCTTTTACCTCCTTCCAAAAGTCCACAAGGATCCCGTTGACCCTCCTGGCCGTCCGATCGTGTCAGGAATAGATGGGTTATGTGAACCAGTATGTAAGTTTATAGATTACTATTTAAAACCTATGGTGGAAACCTTACCGTCATTTGTTAGGGACACGACGGACGTGCTGGGAAGGGTGGACGGGATCTTTGTGGAATCAGATATGTTGTTGGTTACTGCGGATATTGAATCCCTTTACACCTGCATTGACCATGAAGATGGCATTAGAGCGGTCCGCTTCTTCCTGGGGAGTTCAAACTGGGACAGCCAATTGGGTGATTTGGTCCTTGAGTTGCTCCGGTTTGTGTTAACACACAAAATTTTTTTGTTTTTAAAGACACTTTTTATTTGCAGAGACGCGGCACTGCCATGGGGGCGGCCTGTGCGCCCGCGTACGCAAACCTTTTCCTTGGTTTCTGGGAGAGGTGTTTGTTTGGTGATGCGGGGGCGCGGGCCGCCAGCCATGTGCAGTGCTGGCTAAGATATATTGATGATCTTTTCATTATTTGGCAAGGCACCGCCTCTGAGCTGGAGCAATTCATGGACCAACTTAATGACAACCCCTTTAACATTAAACTGACCTTCCAATATAGTACTAAAAAAATTTATTTTTTGGATATCTCCCTTGGGGTAGACGAACAAGGATATATCCAAACTGATGTCTATCGAAAATCCACATCAGTGAATGCATTATTACATGCCGATTCAGCACATAATGTTTCTACAGTCAGGGCTGTCCCAGTTGGTCAATTTCTCAGGATGAAGCGGATTTGCTCTTCTGAGGCTAAATTTGAGGAACAGGCTATGGACCTTTTCCAACGGTTTGCGGAGAGAGGTTACAGCAAACGTTGTGTTAAACAAGGGTATAGGAGAGCGAGGGCTACCTCACGTAATAAATTGTTAGGCCCCATTATTAAATCAAAGGAAAATTTTGGACCACCTAGATTTATCTCCACATATAATCAAGACTGGTCACTTATGAGAACAATTATGCAACGACATTGGTCGATTTTATTGACTGAACCTTCACTGGCTCCGTATATTTCAGCATCTCCTCTTATGACTTCCAGGAGATGCAGAAATATTAAAGATATTCTGGTTAAAAGTCACTATATTGCGCCCAGACCTAATCCTTTTGGGTCAAGGGGACCAAGAAAGGGATGCGTGCCATGTGGTCACTGTCTGGCGTGCACCAATGTCTCTCGCAGTACTGAGTTCTCTAATTCCTCGGGAAACCGCAACTATAAGATTAATGAATTCATCTCATGTGGGACCTCTAATGTTGTATACCATGCAACCTGCGGGTGTGGAAAAATATACATCGGACTCACATCTAGAGAAATGCGGGTGAGGATTAGGGAGCATGTGAGAGACATTGGTGCAGCAAGGACGGTGACAGACATCCCTTCTTTAAAAACTATCCCACGCCATTTTAGGCAACATCATGATAGTAACCCCAAAACCTTCATGGTACGGGGAATTGAGGCCATCCATGGTGGCATCCGAGGAGGCAATATAAAAAAACTTTTAGCTCAGAGAGAGGCCAAATGGATAATAGAACTGGGAACTATGTTTCCCAATGGCCTTAACGAAACGTTAAGCTTCGCCCCGTTTTTGTGAACAACAGTAACCCTTTGGTACATTTATTTTTATTATTTTATGTTTCCACATTTTTAATGTTTTATTATGCTTCTTGTCCTGTGTATATTTATTTTTTTCTTTTTCTTCCATAGCTTGATTTATTATCCTGCATCATGAATTGGCATCATCCTTCAATTTATGAATTCATACCACTCTGACTGGATTTACAATTGTCATTTGGTGCTTTCTCTTATAAATATATGTATTAGTTGTTGCCATTAATCTGTGTTTAATGGTGTGTGCGTGTGTGCTGCGCTGTCTGTTGTCCCCGCTCCGCCCCCGGCATCTTTATGGAGCCTGTTTGTTGTCTGGGAGCCATGGTTACTCACCCTGCTCTTCCGGACACGTGCAGTCTGCCTTGATAGCCGTGGGCGGTGCGGCTGACGCACACGGCTCAGTGCGCATGCGCCGATATACCATTACGTGATTGGTCCACTGTGACCATGTGATCGCAGGTCCTGAACATACTTAAATCGGCATGGAAGGTCCTTTTCTGCATTCCCCCCGAGGAAGCGATCAAATACACAAAGCGAAACGTGCGTTGGGGATTTTTTTCTTGTGTGGCTGCTATTTAACAATGGGTAAGCGTGCAATATCATGATCTGAATTTTGATCTTAGGAGTCTATGTGCTGATACGATTTGTTATACTAAATATACAAAATGTTCTTTAGAACTTTAGATTTTCTTTAGACTTTTTCCGTACACAGCACTCAGACAACTATCCCACGAAGGGTTTAATATTGTGGCACTTGTTTTTATCCATTGTTACTTTTACTCTTTATGATTGGTGTATCTACATATATGTATTTATGCAGCCCCACTTCTCATGCCGGGTTGTTCCTTCTTGTATGTCCCATGTCTGTATATGTTTAATAAAATATTTGCCTTTTTATTATTGCCAACAAAACTCCTGTGGTTTGTGATAGCATACATATTTATCGTATGGAGTGGCATATATTTCCACTTTCTCATATTTTGGGACCCAAACTTGGGTAGAGTGGTTTATTACTATGCACCTGATGAATATATGGTTAACTATCTACATTACTGTGCTGGAACTAGGAGAGGAATAATGGCGTTGTGTGAGGACTTCTCTGGGCTTCTGTCCTTCATCCTGCAGTCGTCTGAATGGATCTAATGTGGACGGGAACCAGCTAAGCCGCATTCTGTCCACAGCTGTTACCTCACTGTTCACACCACACAGAGACCCCAAAAGAGCCTCCGTGCTGAAGGGGTTAATGCCCCCTGCGCCCAGTAATGGGGGATCTCCACATACCTCCACCTGCAGAGCCGTCACCACATATATGGCTGCTCTGTGCGCACAGGAGCTCTGATGAGGTCACAGGAGGGGAGGGGTCAGAGGTCACATGATCAGGGGCCTCAGTGAATGCACAGTGTGAACTGTGCGGCTCCTGTACAGTGATATCCGGAGTGAAGACGCTACATGGAGACGTCTCCGCAGTCAGTGACATTTCCGGCATTATTTGCCCCTCACTACGGGCACAATTACCCCGCGCCGCCTTTTCTACAGTTTTATGTGAGGAATGTAAAGTGGGATTTTCCTGCTTGGAGACAAATAGACGACACATGAGGTGATTATTACCAGTTACCGGACGTCTACTATATGACGGCATATGATTGTGCTATCCACTTCATACCAGGAGCTAAAAGGCAGAAATCTCGTATGTTTAACCCCTTCCAGGTAGGGCGGCTTTGAAAGACTATGTTCAGAAGAGTCCGGCTGAGGGTTCGTTCACATCAGCGGATTATAAATCGCTCCGATGTTCATCTCGAATAGTTAGACGAGTGTCATGTGAGTGTGAGATGTTTTTCTCGCCTGCATCCATATACAATGCGTTATTAACATCGTCTTTTACTGACTATAATCCTCTATGTAACTAAAAGCTGATTACAAAACTAAGAAAACAATCTTATATACAGTTATCGATAGAAAGATGTTAGAGATATGATAGATAATAGATAGATGTCCTGCAGATATATCATTTCACAATCCCCTATATGTTATAAATTTGCGCCCTTTAGAGCCTTTCATCTGGAGCTAAAGGGAGTTGAGCCTTGTTTAACCTAATAAATAATTAAAAAACAACAACATGGGTTCCCTCTATTTTTTTGTAACCAGCAAAGGTAAAGCAGACAGCTGAGAGCTGATATTATCAAGTTGGGAAGGTCCCTTGTTATTGGGCCCTCCCCAGCCTAAAAATACCAGCTCATAGCTGCCCCAGAAGTGGAGCATCACATGAGATGCACCAATTATGGCTTTTTGCCTTTGCTCTTCCCAATTGCCCAGATGCATTGACAATTGGTGTAAAGTATCTTGGGGTTAATGGCAGCTGTGGTTTGTCAAAAATCACAGCTGGCATCAAACTCTGGTGATAGTAATGGAGAGGTGTCTATCAGACAAACCCATTACTGACCCAGTAATCAAAAATAAAAACACCCACGAAAAAATACTTAATTTGAATAAACACTCCTCAACACTTTTCCTGGTTCACTATTTTAATACCCCCCCCCCCCCCCCAAAAAAAAAGAAGCATGCAGGTCCAACGTAGTCCACCGAATCCGACGATGATGGGCATTCCCACCATATATGTAACACAGACCCGTCTGCACCACCACACCGCCAGCACAAGTCCGAAGATGCTACATAGCATAGTGCGACAATGGTGCCATCTAGACAAAATCTTATCGTTTTTCTCCTGGGCACGGCAAGTAATAGATAATTTGTGGGAGAGTGTGAATGTTTTTTGCCTATCCTTCTCTGAAATTTGACGACCCAATTCCTTCTCCCAACCCCAGTAAAGGGTAGAGGGTCATTGCTGGTGTCCATTTGTGTTGCTCTGTGTATGCAAGATAGAAGTTTAGAACAAGGACCTACTTGAGTGATTATGGGTTCAAACGGAGTGAGTTCATCCTTTATACTAGTAACATGTGAGAATTTATAAATGACCTGAGCTGAAAAAAAGTCAGGCAGGATAGACTCCTAATTGGAAAGGAGCCACGAAGTTCTATAAATGAAGGAAAAGAGCCTGATCCCATGAGAACATGTCTCAATCTAACCCCATCAGATCAGTCCCAGATTAGAAATGAGCCCGTACCTGAAGCAGAGGGAAAATCTGGGTTGCCAAACAAGGGCATTAATGGACCCAACCTACGTGGTATAGATGAAGAGATTAAGACTTGATCCCATGTTTTCAAAATGTGTTGAATGGGTATTGGTAATTGTTTAGTTTGTACATGTATTTAGTCAATCCAAGGTAGAGATGTGAGTATCAACGGATAGACGTCCCCTTCCAGTTTCACCCATTGCTTATGTTCCACAGACGTGAACCAGTCCACTGCTCTAATAAGAATCAAAGATTGATGGTAATTTTTTTAGATCAGGCATACTAGTACCCCCTTTATTTTTGGAACATCACAATATTTTAAAACGTATCCTAGACCTCGACGTTCCCCATACTACCTAATAGCGTTGTCGAAATGGGAGAAAAAGGTCTGAGGAACGCAGACAGGAACGATCTGGAATATATAAAGAAGTTTTGGCAAAATGTCCATTTTATCACATAAATACAACCAATTTTGAAGAGTTTGTTCAAGGACAGGGATATAATTTAAACTATACAGATCATCCATGTTGCCTGGAATTTGTGTACTGAGGTACTTAGATGTGTCTTTCTGCCACTTAAAGGGAAAGTTAAAAATTAGCTGTTGTCTTATGTTATTGCTTCTGATTTAGAGTAGTTGACTTTAAAATCGCTTACTTGGCCAAATTCTTCAAATTCCTTTAGTATAGAAGGGAATTAGATAATTGGGTTTGAAAATAGAGCAACAAGTCATCTGCGTATAGAGCTAGTTTATAGTGATGTGAGCCTATAGTAACTCCACTAATATCTGGATTTTTTTGTAATGCTACCGAGAAATGTTCCATCACCAATGTGTATAGGAGAGGTGATAAGGGACACTCTTGCTTTGTCTCATTTTTAACAGAAAATGTGTCATATAGAAGGCCGTTTACCCTATCGCTTTAGGGTCAGTGTAAAAGGATAGAATTTTAGATAATAAGAAAGAGCCCAACCCAATTTTTCGTAAGGTGCTCTTCAAGAAAGTCCAGTGCATTCTGTCAAACCCTTTTTCAGCGTCCACAGAAACAAGGCACATTGGGATCCCGTTTTTTTTGCACGTGAAACTAACAATGTTTTATTTGTATTATCACTAGAGATGAGCGTTGTTCTACTCGAACTGTTCGCCAATCTCAAATTTGAGCTGTTTTGGGCGGTGTTCGAGCCATTCGGTGAACACGAACAATTTGAGAAAAATTCGGCTGTTCGAGGTTATGTTCGATAACTGTTCGTGCACCAAAATCATAACTGGATTTTTTCTCAGTAATGATGAAAATTAATGTTAATACGCAGTTTGAGTGTACAGCGGGGTGGGGGGAGGGGCAGGGGATGGATCTCTGCAGGAACAATGAAGATCTCCATTTTTTTTTTCCTCTTTCCTGCATTTACAGTGGGGAGGTGCAATCTGTCAGCCTATTAGCAGCGCACACACGGAGCGAAGTGCTTTTTTTCACACAAGCAAGGGCATGTGTCATTGGCAGTGTATGTCACATCTCCTTGCCCTATAAGACCAAGCCATTTTCCCCGTCGCCACCATTTTCTCACTGCTGCAGCTGCGTGTTAGACGGCACCGCTGTTGCTGTGTGCGCTATACCTTGTTAATTTCAAGCCAATTTTCGCACAAATCTACAGATAGCTTGGGAGTAGGGAATAGTTGTGATTGCAGTCCTTTTAAGGACTAGGTTACAGCATTTCCTATGACTTTTATCAGGTAGGTCTGTGCTCTTAAATAGATAGGTTGTGGGAGTAAAGACTAATTGTAATTGGAGTCCTTTTCAGGACTAGGTTACATCAGTTCCTATCAGTTTTTGCCAGGCAGGTCTGTGCCAGTGCTGTGCAAGTTTTTTTCACAGCATTTGGCTGAATCTAGCAAAGCTAATCCTTTTTGGCCTATTGCAGAGTGTGTTAGTCAGTGGAGTAGCCTATCTGTGTTGCAAGATATACCACCTGTGTATAGAATACCAATTTTTTTACTGCACCTAGTGAAGTAAAATCTTTTGGGCATAGCATCATTCTATTAGTCCATCTATACTGACCTCCATCAGGTTGCAAATTGAATATAATTTTTTTCTGCATCTAGCTCTAAAAAAATATTGGGCTTCTAGCTGTGTGTGGGACTTGTTGTATTAGTCCATCTATACTGACCTCCATCAGGTTGAAAACTGAATATATTTTTTCTGCATCTACCTCTGAAAAAATATTGGGCTTCTAGCTGTGTGTGGGACTTGTTCTATTAATCCATCTATACAGACCTCCATCAGGTTGCAAACTGAATATATTTTTTTCTGCATCTACCTCTGAAAAAATATTGGGCTTCTAGCTGTGTGTGGGACTTGTTCTATTAATCCATCTATACAGACCTCCATCAGGTTGCAAACTGAATATATTTTTTTCTGCATCTACCTCTGAAAAAATATTGGGCTTCTAGCTGTGTGTGGGACTTGTTGTATTAGTCCATCAATACTGACCTCCATCAGGTTGCAAATTAAAAATAATTTTTATCTGCATCTACAGTACCTCTGAAAAAATATTTGGGCTTCTAGCTGTGTGTGGGACTTGTTCTATTAGTCCATCTATACTGACCTCCATCAGGTTGCAAATTAAATATAATTTTTATCTGCATCTAGCTCTGAAAAAATATTTGGCCTTCTAGCAGTGTGTGGGACTTTCTCTATTAGTCCATCTATACTGACCTCCATCAGGTTGCAAATTAAAAATAATTTTTATCTGCATCTACCTCTGAAAAAATATTTGGGCTTCTAGCTGTGTGTGGGACTTGTTCTATTAGTCCATCTATACTGACCTCCATCAGGTTGCAAATTGAATATAATTTTTATCTGCATCTAGCTCTGAAAAAATATTTGGCCTTCTAGCAGTGTGTGGGACTTTCTCTATTAGTCCATCTATACTGACCTCCATCAGGTTGCAAATTAAAAATAATTTTTATCTGCATCTACCTCTGAAAAAATATTTGGGCTTCTAGCTGTGTGTGGGACTTGTTCTATTAGTCCATCTATACTGACCTCCATCAGGTTGCAAATTGAATATAATTTTTATCTGCATCTAGCTCTGAAAAAATATTTGGCCTTCTAGCAGTGTGTGGGACTTTCTCTATTAGTCCATCTATACTGACCTCCATCAGGTTGCAAATTAAAAATAATTTTTATCTGCATCTACCTCTGAAAAAATATTTGGGCTTCTAGCTGTGTGTGGGACTTGTTCTATTAGTCCATCTATACTGACCTCCATCAGGTTGCAAATTGAATATAATTTTTATCTGCATCTACCTCTGAAAAAATATTTGGGCTTCTAGCTGTGTGTGGGACTTGTTCTATTAGTCCATCTATACTGACCTCCATCAGGTTGCAAATTGAATATAATTTTTATCTGCATCTAGCTCTGAAAAAATATTTGGCCTTCTAGCAGTGTGTGGGACTTTCTCTATTAGTCCATCTATACTGACCTCCATCAGGTTGCAAATTGAATATAATTTTTATCTGCATCTAGCTCTGAAAAAATATTTGGCCTTCTAGCAGTGTGTGGGACTTTCTCTATTAGTCCATCTATACTGACCTCCATCAGGTTGCAAATTAAAAATAATTTTTATCTGCATCTACCTCTGAAAAAATATTTGGGCTTCTAGCAGTGTGTGGGACTCATTGTATTAGGCCATCTATACCAAGCTCCACCAGCTTTGAAATTAATAATAATTTTTAGCTGCATCTAGCCCTGAAAATAATTTTTCCCAATAGTGGTAGCAATAGAAATATGGGGCGCGCGCCTGGCTAACAAAAATATACGCTTCATAACACAAAACACCAGCCTAGCGCACTGCATTAATAAGATGGCATCATCGTCTCTCCCAGTGCTAGGCCTACTACGCAGGCTAGTATTCCTGTGCCTAAAACACAATGTATGGGTCCGCGCTAGCCACTATGCTGAGGGGTATAAAGCTGCTGCTAACGCTTTATAACAATTCAATTGGCAGATTTTCACAGAGCTCTTCCACAACGCCCACCCATCGGGCAACAGTTGCCCACCCTCCCTATGGGATCTAGTGGCGAATAGTTGATGCCATTAATCAGAGCGTCAGTTGCCCCGTCAACGTGGCAAGCATACGGTAAGGCATGGGAAGAGTGGACACGACTAGTAGCAGGCAGACGGGTTGACCAATGTGAACAAGCCAGATCACAAGTCACCATAGAATTTCTCCACCAGCTAATGATGAGGGGCATATCAGGGGCGTCAGCGCAGCGGTGTCTGACCGGAGTAGCATTTCACTTCCAACTACTGAATTGGGGAGATGTGACAAAGATTCATCATCAGACAATCCATAAAAGGGTGGAAAAGGGGTCAGCCAAGTCAGGAATGTAGACGTCCCGTCCCGTGTCACTAAAACTGATTTCTCACATCTTATCCCTAACACCATTAACATGACACTCACAATTTGAAGCAACACTAATGTCTACTGCATTTGTGATCGCCTTCTTCGGGGCGCTATGTATAAGCGAATTAGTCCCTCAATCCAAAATAACCACCAGTGGACGCTTATTACACCAGGAAGTAGTCATAGCCAATAATGCAATACGTGTACGCATACACCAATCGAAAACGGTTCCAGCGGGCAGGGGCACTTGGGTACTTCTACAACCCACAAACGGTACACTGAGGCGGGTAACAATAGTAAAAACATATCTAACCATCAGATCACAAAGTAATTTCTTCGTATCACACATTGATGGAACGCCATTATCAAGATACCTGTTCCAAGCTATATTTAATAAATGCATAACATCGGCAGGGAACCACCCCAAAGATTACGGGACACACTCATTCCGCATAGGTGCGGCCACGGAAGCAGCAAGAGCAGGACTGTCAGAAACGGAAGTTCAGAGGATAGGGAGATGGCGATCCACGTGTTTGGCGAGATACATAAGACCGGACTTGTTATCCTAACGTGGTTTGTTTCTTTTACAGGTGACGCTAAGCCAACAGTGTGAGTGATAGGCCACTCGTATATATATTGGGCACAAAAAAGGGCGAAAGTCCGCCCAGGCGGGAGGAAATTAGAGTTTCATAACACATATTTCAACTGGAGAGGTATTAGAGGCCTGCTATGGCCACAGGTACTAATGGAGGTAATCAAGGTAGGGAGAGAGGCAAGAGGTCCGGTCATCTTAGTTATACAGGCCGGGGGAAACAACCTAGGTCATCACAAGAGCGCATAACTAATGGCAATAATGAAACTAGACACTGAGCGCTTCAGAGAATTTTTCACAAAATTAGCTATAGTATGGTCAGAGATTGTGCCGATAGCGGTATGGCAAGGTGCGCGAGACATCACGGCCATCGAATGGACAAGGCGGGTAATAAATATTCGGATGGCAAAATTTAGAAGAGACAGAGGCGGTGTAGTGATACGACACCGACAACTGGAAGGAGATAAAGCAGGCCTCATACGGCCCGACGGTGTTCACTTAATGGATATTGGACTGGACATATTCCTGTCAGGACTCCAGGACGGAGTGGAACAAGCGTTAAGAGTGATGGGTGGGGGTCAGAGTCCTGCATACGAGTACGCTGGATCCTCCGTGGCCTGGAAATAGAAAGGACATGTTGGAGAGTTACACTTGTTGGCCAACTTGCCGGAGTGGGGACCCAGGGCATGCTGCAACAAGCTGAATTATTTTAGAAATAAAATGCCTTTCTAATGGAATGAGTATAAAGAGTTAATAAAGCTGTGACCGATCCTCACCCATCCAGTTGTAAGAGTTACATTATTGGGTTGTCCATGAAAGGGGGGCGGTAGGGGGGCTGAGCATCTGGGTTTGGTTGGGGGTCCCCACAGTCTAGCTAGGCTAGATTAATTTAAAAATTCTTATTAGATACACAGGCGGTGCAGCTTGCTTCGCAGCTGGGCTACTACGCCCAAAGTATTGCCTAGGCTAGATGCAGTTAAAAATTCTACGCTGACTAGCAGACACTGAAGATTTGGAGCAGACCTCTGAGTAAACAGCTCTTCAGACTCAACCATCTGTGTTACCCCAAGCCATAGTGTATGTAGTTTCTTACAGTTAAAAGGGGGGGGTGCGACCCAACCCACCTGGAATTGACGATGCCAACGTCACGTAAGACACAGCAAGGGGACTCCCAAAATTGTGGCACAGACACCACTTAACCCTAGAACGCATACCTGTGGCCTTGCAGGCCCGCCCAGTTAATTGTTTTCTATTTTCTGCAAGATTGCTTTAGTTAGAATTTTGAAACTCTAGGTATTCTTCATGTATATAGTTGTTTGTCATTTGAGTTTGAGTTATTCCATGTTATTTGCACAAGGGCCTAAAGGGCCCCAGGTATGTGAAAGTGTAGATTTTTATGGTCATGCGTTCTAGGGTTAAGTGGCATCAATTGCCCCACTGTTGCTTAAAATGGTTGGTGAGGTGATTTTACCAAATCCCCAAGCTTTTAGTCTCCCAAGGATGACACAGGGGTAGAAATGTCCTTGCGAATCCATGATTTGATCATCTTTATGAACGTGAGTCTGTCTACATTCTCAGTGGACAGCCGCGTGCGCTTATCTGTCAGCACACCACCAGCAGCGCTGAACACACGTTCAGAGAGAACGCTGGCTGCATGGCATGACAAGATCTCCAAGGCGTGAGTGGCGAGCTCCGGCGATTTTTCAAGATTGGAATACCAAAATGAGCAAGGGTCCAGTGACACAGTCATGGCTTCGATGTTCACTTGGAGATTCTCCTGTACCATCCTCTCTAGGCATTGACTATGTGTCAGACTTCTTGTCTCCTGTGGCCTTGCAAAGGATGGTCTAAAAAAGTGGTGAAACGATTCCACAAAATTGCTGTTACCAGCAGATACTGTGTTACTGTTACTGTTTGAGTGATGAAGACTCGACAGTCCCACCGTTGGCAAGTTAGAACTGTGAGATTCACTACGTGCACCACTGGTGTTTTGTGGAAAAGCACATGTAAGATTCTGCAACAGATACTCCTGCATTCGTCAATACCCTTTTTATGGCAGGAATTATTTCGGCAAATATACTTTTGTACCGGGGATCTAAGAATGTGGCAACCCAGTAGTCGGGATTACTTCGAATTCTGACAATCCGGGGGTCATGTTGCAGGTAGTGCAGCAAGAAGGCACTCATGTGTCTTGCGCATCCAGAAGGACCAAGTCATTGTTGTGTTGGTAGCGAGGTAAGAATCATGCTTCCTTCCTCTGCCCTCTCCCTCCAACCTCGCACAACAGAAATGTGATCAAGGTCTCCCTCATCTGATGAGTCTTCCATGCCCATTGCCAGTTCGTCCTCCACTTCTTCCTCGGCTCCTGCACCTTCCTCAACAGTTTGGCTGCTACCATGCGCCCTGGTTAATCCCTCTCCCCCACCCTCCCATGCCTGCCGCCTTGGTGCTGCCAACCGTCTGGACCTTGGAGATGTTATCCCTTCCGCATACGACTCCTCCTCTACTTCCTCCACCTCCTCTTGTCCCACCACCTGACTCCGAATTCTGTTTAACATGTGCTCCAGCATGTAAATCACCGTAATAGTCATGCTGATAATGGCATCGTCAGCACTAAACATCTTCGTCGCCATTTCAAGACTGTGCAGAAGGGTGCATAGGTCCCTGATCTGAGACCACTCCTCCAGCGTGATTTGCCCCACCTCTGGATCTCGTTGGCCCAGGCTATACGTCAGAACGTATTGCACCAGGGCTTGTCGGTGCTGTCACAGTCGCTGCAACATGTGCAGAGTTGAATTCCACCGTGTCGGCACACCGCATTTCAGCCGGTGAACTGGCAGGCCCAACGACTTCTGTAGAGATGTAAGTCGTTGAACTGCGGGATGCGAACGGCGGAAGTGAGCACACAGCGACCGTGCACTCTGCAGAAGGCCATCTAGTCCGGGATAGTGGGCTAAAAATTGCTGGACAACCAGGTCCAACACGTGAGCCATACAAGGCACGTGTGTGACATTGCCCCTGCGAAGTGCCGCACCCAGGTTTGCAGCATTGTCGCACATGGCCTTCCCTGGTTGCAGGTCCAGTGGAGACAACCTTTCATGAAACTGGGTCTCCAGAGCTGACCAAAACTCCTCAGCTGTGTGACTCACATTTCCCAGACATTTCAAAGTAAACACTGATGCGTTGAGCCCTGCTGCCAGCATAGTAAGGAGGTGTGCAGGATTCCTTCTGCGCAGTTAGAAAGCAGGTGGCATTACCAGACAGGCTTTGGGTGCAGGTGGAGGACCGAGAGGAGGTTGAGGAGGCAGAAGCAGTGGAGGAAGTTCGAGATAAAGAGGATTAACACACAACTCGTGGGGACGGTAAAACTTGGACAGCAGCCCCTTGTCCTGCTGTCACCATAGTTACCCAGTGCCCAGTCAGCGACATGTAACGCCCCTGTCCATGCCTTCTCGTCCAAGTGTCTGTGGTGAAGTGCACCCTGTCACACACAGAGTTTCTCAAAGAAGCGGTGATGTTGTGTGCGACATGCTAGTGGAGCGCAGGCACACCTTTCTTTGAGAAGTAGTGCCGACTGGGCATCTGGTACTGGGGCACTGTGACGGACATAAGGTCTTGAAAATCCTCTGTGTCCTCCAGGTGGAAAGGCAGCATTTCTGTAGCCAACAGCTTGCAGATGGTGAAATTCAACCTCTTAGCTTTCTCATGGCTAGGAGGAAATGGTCTTTTACTTTTCCACATCTGAGGGACCGAGGGCTGGCTGTTGTGCTTAGACGGTGTTGAGTAGGGTGTCCCCGGCAACTGCCGGTCTGTGAGAAAGATGCAGGCGGACATGTTAGGTTGCCTTGATCCAAAGGTGGTGCTCTCGATGTCGGAGAGCGCTCAACACTAGCAGGTGTTTCCACTTCCCAATGAACTGACGACCTGCCAATCACACTGGCTGTTGCGGGTAAAGAGGTGGCAGGTCTGCGTCCAAAAACATGTGTGACTGCTGTCCCCCCAGTCACAGAGGATGAAGAGGCTGCGGATGCACAAGATGGGGCAGACGGTGGTTGGCCCAGCCGGCTAGGCCGCATTGTAGCACAGTGAGCTTCCCACTGCAACTTATGCTTCATATCCATGTGACGGTACATGCATGAAGTACTCAAACTATGTATTTTTTGGCCTCTACTTAGCTTTTGCTGACAAATATTACAGATAACACGAGTTGGGTCATCCTTATCGATCTGAATAAATGCCCAGGCTATGCAAGGCTTAGAGCCCATGTGACCTGAAGAGCCACTACGACTTGTGGTCAGAGGCAGAGTTGTGGTTGAGGATGCAGTTGTTGACGTGCTTCCAGTACTCCGTCTCTGTTCAGGAAGGCGCAACCTAACCTCGTCGTCAATAGCATCTGTGATGCCCCGCTGCGCTTGGTATCACAGATCCTACAAGAGTGCATTGATGGAATCCTCCACAAGAGGCCCCCATAAACATTCACACATCTCCACCTTCCACCTCAGACCAGCAGAGGGAGCCCGTTAGGGATATAAATAGGGAAGGTGGAGCTAGGCAGTTCAGTTCCTCTGAAGAGTTCCTGCAGTAGAGAAGCCTAAGAGAGGTCAGTCTGCAGTGGAGCTCAGTCTAGTCTAGAGAACGCAGTTAATAGTTCAGCAGTGGAGCACGAGGCTCCTGCTTGCTAGATTCAGGGAGCCCAGATAGAGCTTAAGGTGTGCCGGTGCCGTAAGATCAGTGAAGCGCGGCAAGCTGCCGTTAGTGTGTATAGCCTAGTGAGGGCCCGAGTAGGCCGAAGGCGAGTGGCGAGTTAGTACATAAGGGGCAGAGGAGCTTAACCAGCTCACCCCGAAGCATTTACCGGACACAGGATCCGAGCTTACCGGTATCTCTATGACCCAGTAAGGCATAACCGGAATCCCTGGAGAACTACAAGTCCCAGGATCGCTAAGATGCTGATATGTAACAGAGCCAGGAGACGCTTAGGCCCCGCATACTGGGAGCGTGAACTCCAAGAGAAGGCCCTACCACAAGTTCAGCCAGCGCAGGACAGAGACAAAGTTAGGCCTAGCTCCAGGCAGGTCAGAAACTTACTACGCAGAGGCAAGAAACAGGCCCTACACCCGCTCATTGGGGAGGATCCTGATATGCACCCTTCACCCTACAGTGCTCCGGGATGTGCCTGAATTTCCACCAGTAAAAGGTACTGAAGTGACTACCGTGTCCGTTCCCGTTCTTGCTCTGACCCAGCTGGGTCTCGCCTGTCCTGCATTCCCCCTGCATACGCTGCCCTGAGACCTAGCTCCACCTGTGGGGAGCTATACCATCGAGCTGCCTTATCACCGGCCTCAGTGGACTGCTGCAGCGCTGGTGCTTGTCACCAGATACCACAGGTGGCGTCATGAACTCTTATAAAATTAACAATTATCCACCCTTTTAAAGAGAGACCCCAGGGTACGGGCCAGGGAGCCGACCACCGCGACATCCCCAAGGCCAGGCAAATGCCCGGGTACCGAGTCATCCCCATCCCCAGGGCTAGTCACATCCTCCTCCACCTCCTCTGCTGACCTCATCGACTGTTTGACTGTGGGTTGACAGTAAGTGGGATCTCCAACCTCGTCATCATCACCCTGTGTGTTATCACACCCGTCGCCCTCAGAGCCAACCTCTTCCTGCCCTGACCGAAAAGTCAAGTTGTCGCTCCAATCAGGTATTTGAGTCTCATCATCGTCTTCATCATTGTCTCCACCAACAGGAGTTACAGTTTGGGAACAAGGGTCTACATTATGCTCAGAACCTTCTTCATCTGGTCCTGGATCCAACTTATAAAGATTCTGGGCATCGGATCAGATCATTTCCTCATCTGGATTAACAGAAGCTCTGGAGCAGACCTCCGTTTCCCAGGCTATAGTATGAGTAAACAGCTGGGCAGACTCAGCCATCTGTGTTACCCCATACTCAGATGGGCAGCTGGAGACTTGGGAGCTGTGAGGAAGCAAGTGCGATTGGGGTGACACCTCTGAGGACTGGAGTATTTGTGATGTTGAAATTGAGGTGATGGAGAGCCCACTTGAAGGAGCACTTGATATCCGTTGAAGCATCTGCTGTTTTTGTGCCTCATCTAGAATTTGTAGCGATGGGCGTGTCCGTAAGAATGGGATCGTATCACATTGTCCACGAAAAGAAGTCGACATCTTAGTTTGGCTGGAAGATGGTCTTTCTTCTGCAGATGTTACTCCCCCCCCCACCGTGGGGGGCCTCGACCCACCGGCGGACAGGCACCAGTATTGGGATAGGGGGGCTGGCCGTCAGGGTCCACCGCGGCTCTGGCACAAACCCGGCGACACAGAGGTGGCACAGGCAGGAACGGACTGGCCGTGTCGGCTTCTCACTTTTTGGATTTTAGAAGGGCATGACATGCCTATATCTGTGTCTCCCCCTCCTTTTACTCCTCTACCTCTTTTCTTTTCGCATGACTATATGTACTTGTCACTTTTCCATGTGTTAGTTGTGTCTTCTGAGCAGTTTGTCAGCTTTTGGACACCTTTGAAGGTGTTTTCTATGTGTTTCTATGTGTTTTTGTTTGCCTGCCATTGGTTTTAACGGTGTTCGAAGGTGTTCGACGAACAGTTCGGCGAACACACGGGTGTTCGACGAACCGAACCGAACTCGAACACTACGGGGGTGGCTCAACACTAATTATCACGCACTTCTCTACCCTTAACGAAGCCAACCTGAACGTTGCTAACAATTGAGGGTAAGTAGTGGGAGAGCCATGATACAATTATATTAGAGAATATGGTGACATCTACACTAATTAATGAAATTGGATGAACATTAGGGCAGGCATTTAGTTCTTTTCCAGGCTTTGGTAAAACTGTTATGTGAGCATCAAGTGATTGGGGGGCAAAGTGGAGTCTTCTGAGATATTATTGAACACTAATGGTAACAACAGAGGTGCAAACATGTTATAAAATCTATTATTGAATCCATCTGGCCCAGGGCTCTTCCCGATAGGACAGGCCATTAAATCATTCCCTACCTGTTGTTTAGTGAAAGCTTTGTCTAGTATCTCCTGCTCAGGGGTCTGTAAGGAAGGAACGGCAGTGTCCATAATATATTTGTCAATTTTTGTTTCAAGAAAATTAGGTGGCATGTGGTGGTATTTTCCATGAATATTATGTAGTGAGCTATAACAGCAATGAAATGCGTCAGCTATGTCAGTGGGGTTATGAATTTATAGCAGTCGTGCTCCTTTTGTTTTGGATACATACAGCTCTGGCAAAAATTAAGAGACCACTGCAAAATTTTCAGTTTCTCTGATTTTTCTCTTTATAGGTATATTATAGAGTAAAATGTACATCGTTGTTTTAGTCTATAAACTACTGACAACATGTCTCCGAAATTGAAAGCGAAAAATGTTGAATTTATTTGCAGCAAATGATAGAGCGTCAAAATACTAAAAAAGAAACAAGTGTTTTCAGACCTCAAATTACTCATGTTTTAAATGTGAAATCAATATTTGGTGGACTAACCATGATTTTTAATCACAGCTTTCATTCGTCTTGCCATGCTTTCCACCAGTCTTTCCATGCTTTCCAATAGAAAACTGTTCAGTGGTCTCTTAATTTTTGCCGGAGCCGTATGTCCTTTGCATCCGTGGATGTAACTTCCTTGTCAATGAGAGACCACATTTATCTGTGAATTCATACGAGTACCTTCACATGCGATCTTGATATTTTGTATACGTTTGATCTATTAAAGATCTTCGCTCCCTTCTTTTTTTTCAATCAGATCATTTTTATTTAACAAAAGAAAGAAAGACCAACATTTTGTTTTTGTCATATAAACTTTGTGACAAAAATAAAAAGAAAGAAAAAACAGTAAACAATACAAGAACCGGTTTACAATGATATAAACCCTAATATCGCTCTATACTACAATGTTTTGGAATAGTAATTTTACATTTGTACATGAATATCTGAATACTTCCTGACGGTTTTTTTTTCCCTATTGGGACGTCAAAAGAAAAAGAATATCTCTAAGAAGGGGCAATTGTGTGGACTGAGACAATTATTATTTGCTGACACCTTAGGTATAAGGATATAAATTCCTGGTTTTCTGCAGGGATATGTACAAATGGTCCAGTATAGTATTTCTGAAGCAATACCTGGGGTAATTAACCATTGCTCCCATATGTGTATGGATTTCTTGAGAGCGTTCCTTTAATATAAGCTCCACTTTCCAAGCATAGAGTGTTATTTATCCTGGATCTTAGTTCTGTTATCGTTAGGGGAGAATTGTCTATCCAATGTAGTGCCAACAACTTTCTGGCTTGGAATAATATTCTTGAGCTAGCTATTGCCATATGGGAGTCTGGATCTACGTCTTCTCCCAGGAGTCCTAGGATACAGATTTTAGGTTCCAACTGAAGTTGTATCCCAGATACAGATAGTACAAGAGCGATTGGTACGTTCCATTAGTCGCCAATATTTACACATTCCCACGTCATATGCATCAGGTGGGCGTCCTTTTGACCACATCTAGGACATGTGTCATCCGTTTGTATTTCAATTTTAAATAAAATACTTGGGGATCTATATACCCTATGAATGAGAAGAATTCGGGACAATCTTTGTGACTCTGACAATGAAAGTTTCGGTGTCAAATCCAGTATTTCCCCCATTGCTCCTCAGATAAGGGACCCAACCCACATCCTCCTCCCATTTTGTCTTAACTATCAAAGGATATTTATCCAAATGTAGGGCCAGTAACTGCCTATAAATAAGGGATATTAGACCTTTTGTATCCATCGATGTAGTAATGGTATCTATTGGGTGATGTCAATCAGTATGGCGTTTATTCTAGTTGTGTACTATATGCAAGATGTATTTGCAGATATTGATAAAACACCCTATGCGGGAGGTTAAAATCTGCCTTTATTTGTTCAAACATCTTGAATAATCCATCCCTCAAGAGTTCTGACACCAAACATATACCCATATCCTTCCACTCACTAACATTTTTTAGTTTATGTAGCTCTGGTAAGTTATAGTTGTGCCATAAAGGAGTATAATTTGTGTACTTTCCAATTCCCAGAATATTTTTACCCCTATCCCACGCCTTATATATTAACTTTAATGTACGACATTTTAAGTCATTTTCTCGAGGAGGCTCCATATCTAGTACCGAGAATGGAAGCTTCCACTTCCTTCCATAAGTAGGTGCCCTGAAATTACACAATATTTGCGAGTACCCCATCCATGAAACTACTTTAGCTCCCTTCTAGCGTTAAGCAGGTCTACGTATACCTGGAGGGAAGCAGATTGTTTATGTTGTTTGTCAAGTAGATCAATCCGCTCAAGCAAATGAGACTTTAGCTGTTCTCTCCTTTTTTTAACCTTTATCTATGTTATATTATTATCCCTCTGAGGACGCATGTGAGTGCTTCCCATTTAAATGGTAAGGCAGTTTCATCATGCTCATATATGTGAAGCAGTCTATAGTCTCAAGAAGGTCTGAGCACAGAGTGAATCTTTCAGCAGATTATCATTTAGGTTCCAACATGTGAAGCCTTGGTGGAGTGCGGCATAGTCAGATTACAATATACAGGAGCAAGACTTCAAAACATTAATAATCTTGGCATCCCAGAAAAATGCTATCTATTAGTAATCTGAGGTACAGTATATGATCACCTCTAAAGTGTGACTCCTGAAGAAATAGAAAATGTACGTGCTGTTTATGCCTACGATAAAACA
This sequence comes from Phyllobates terribilis, assembly GCF_046119375.1. Taxonomy (NCBI): domain Eukaryota; kingdom Metazoa; phylum Chordata; class Amphibia; order Anura; family Dendrobatidae; genus Phyllobates; species Phyllobates terribilis. The sequence continues at coordinate 6,478,714 of NW_027362821.1, forward strand.
CTTGAGCTCCTTTCTCTGGAACATTAAGTCCTCTGACATTTAATGAACAAGTTTTGAGTTGTGCCATATTATATGAAAAAAAGGGGGAATGGAAGAGAGAAAGATTAAAAGAGGAAGTATAGACTGTAGATAGTAACGTCAACCTCTCAGTATCTAAGAAGTATAGATTATGAATATATCAAAACAGTAGGAAATTGCGAAACAAGCAGATCCCAATGCAAGTCCCTAACTGGGGGTTGTCTTTACAGGTGTAAGTGAAACCTTCAGCCCTAGGGTTCCTATTAGGTGGAACCATGGAATATATAGCGAGTAAAGTAATACAGCCTGATATTACAGAAATATAATGTGAACTCAACTTAAATGCCGTACTAACATATGAACTGAGACATTCTATATAGTGGAAGAGTGGCACCTAAAACTCTCTTTAGATATATCTAATTATATGCAGAAAGAAATAAGTATCTGCAAACTGTCTCTCTTCAGGGAAGACAAGATTCATTTCAGGAGCTCATATGATTGGCAGGTTCCTTTCCCATCGGGCTGCATCACCATCAAGTTCCTGATCCATTGAACGTCTTCTGTGACGTGCTGGACCTCTCTGTGGCAATGGTGGAGCAGGTGGCCAGTCAGATATATGGAATGTCCAGGGCATCACAGAAAAGCCTCATGTTGCTTGGATCTTTGAAAATATACAGCTGGAATGGGTACCCCCAGGAGTACATCAGGCCATTTTCCCGGATGGCATCAAGTAGTGGTTTCAATACCCTTCTTTTAGCAAGTGTCATTCAGGATAGATATGTGAGCAATTATATGTGTTTTCCATTTAAATCACCAGGATCCAACTCCTCGGCTTTCCTCACAATGGCCTCTTTTACATTGAAAAAATGTATGTGACAGATAATGTCCCTTGGATGCTCAAGATCTGGGCCATGATTGCCTATTGTGCGGTGCGCCTTTTAAATCTCCACCTCCTTATCAATAGGATCACCAAGAATATTATTGAATAATGATCGCAGTGTTGGCATAATCACTTGTGCATTGATGCTTTAAGGTATACCCCTTATCCAGATATTATTGTGATTTTCTTGATCATCAACCATATTAAACAGATAGTTTATTTACTGGCTGTGACGATCCAGTGTTAGTTTCTGAGCATTATGATGGCCTCCAACTTGGATGACATTATCCTCTAATCTCTGTACCTTGTCAGTAAGCTGTGACAGGACAGACGTGAGGGGACGTATTTCAGTATTGTATGTGGTCTCCAGCCTCTGAATATATTACTCCATATCTTCTTTAGTAGGGATAGGTGAGGCGCCCAGCTGCGCTTGGTACCACAGATCCTAGAGGGGTGCATTAGGGGATTTCTCCACAAGAGGCCCTTATAAGCATTCACACACCTCCACCTTCCACCTCAGACCACCAGAGGGAGCCTGTTAGGGATATATAAAGGGAAGGTGGAGCCAGGCAGCTCAGTGAGTGATTCAGCAGTTCCTGCTCAGACACAGAAGGAGTCAGTGCAGTCAAGCCAGAGCCTAGCAGTTCCTGCAGAAAGAGTTCAGTACAGTCTCTAGAGTGAGTCCAGACTAGAACTCACAGAGCTCAGGATAGAGAGTGTTACGGGTCCGGGTGGTGGAACCTCTGTGCCGCGGTGCAAGGAGGGACCCAGAGGAGCGTAACTAAGTATCAACTCAGACCGACCCTGGTCAGACGGCGGCTAACGACTCCGTGACCAGGGAGGGACCGAGCAGAGGGACCAGGTGCTACTCTGGGGACGACCTTGTAAGAGAGCAGGTGGCTCCCACGGGTCAGATGGCTGGGACTGACCGGTATAGCGGATGGACACAGCAAGCAGGCAGAAGTCTCTGGGTTAGCAGACAGGTGGTCACGGCAAGTGACAGCGGGAGCCTCCAGGTAGGCTATCAGGTGGTCATGGCAAGTGACGGCTAAGCCTCCAGGTAGGCTAACGGGTAACAGGCAGGTAACAGACGAGTGCTCCCAAGTGAGCGGGCTAGCAGGCACGGCAGGTAGCAGGCAGGTAACTGGCTGGTGCTTCCTGGTAAGCAGGTGGACTTGCCCATAGACAGACTGGCGGATGACCGGAAGACAGACTGTCGGGCTGGAGAGTAGTCAGACTGGAACAGTAGTCAGGCTGGCAACTGGACCTGAGGGCTGAAGCAGAAGTAAGTACACTGTGCAACAACTATTGCTCGGGCACCTCCATTTTGGAGGAGGTGCCTTATATATGGGAGGTCCTCCGGCTATTGGCCGGGGACTCCTTAGGACGGCGCGCGCGGCCCCTTTAAGAGAGAGGGAGCGCGCGCGCGCCCTAAGCACAGTGCCTAGGAAGGAGCGCGCGCCGGCAGTAGCAGGGAGAGGAGCGCTGGAGGACGCCGCGCGGGGAGCGAGGAGGTGAAAGGGACGGCGTCTCTGTCTGGCAGGGGGCAGAGACGCCAATGCTACAGAGAGCTAGGAGTGTGCGGCGAAGAAGAGCAGCGTCCCGGCTGCAGTGTGTGTGTAGCCTAGTGAGGGCCCGAGCGGGGCCGAAGGCGAGTGGAAATTGAGTAACATAGGGGGCAGAGGAGCTTAACCAGCTCACCCCGAAGTATATACCGGACACCGGGTCCGAGTCTACGTGGATCTTCATGACCAGTAGAAAACGACTTTAACCCCTGGCGAACTACTTGTCCCAGGATCACCAAAAGCTGATACGTACCAGGGTCAGGAATCACGGAGACCCCAAAGAATAGGGAGAGTGATCTCCAACAGAAGGCCCTACCACAATGTCGGCAGGTGCAGAACAGAGACAAAGTTAGGCCTAGCTCCAGGCAGGTCAGAAACTTACAATGCAAAGGCAAGAAACAGGAGGCCCTACACCAGCTCACTGGGGAGAATCCGTTAGTGCACCCTTCACCCTACAGTGCTCCGGGATGTGCCTGAATTCCACCAGGAAAAGGTACTGAAGTGACAATCGTGTCTGTCCCTGTTCTTGCTCTGACCCGGCGGGTCCCGTTTGTCCTGCATCCTTGCATCCCCGCTGCCCTGAGGCCTAGCTCCGCCTGTGGGGAGCTATACCACCCGAGCTGCCTTACCACCGGCCTCAGCGGCCTGCAGCAGCGCTGGTGAATCTCACCAGACACCACAGGTGGCTTTACAAACTATCCCATAAACTTTATTCCCCTTTTTACTGACCGCCCTGGGTCACGGAACGGGCCAGCCACCGTGATATCCCTCAAAAGCAGCCACAAGACCCGGCTGCCGAGTACCCCACGACCCTGGGGGCGAGTCATAGACACAATATGATATACAAATAAGTTATGTTGTTCCCCATATCAGAATAACCTGTGGATAGGGGGTAAATGTCCCTGTGAAGCAAGCACTGCTTAGTATGTGGGCTTTGGTGAGAGTACAGGAAGATTGGTGGTGTTTTCTTGTGAGGCCTACATTAAGAGAGAAGTTGGTGCAGGACTTACAGGCTGGAGCTGTCTGACATCATGAGGGTTAAGACTGCTTCTTTTTCCATGCTGAGGTGAGGCAGTAATAGCTCCAGAGAAGGATGATGAGACCTTCCATAAGAAACGCTGCATACCAGACATGCTGACAGAGGTGGAGGACTTCAGATTAACCTCTGATCTTTCTTTCCCATATCGAAAGTCATGTTTGAGGCTGTAAATTGCTTATAATTCCCCCAAGAACACGGTCTGAAGAGAGTGCTTTCAATGTGTGCATTCTCTTGGTGCTATGTCTGTGTGCATTCTCTTGGTGCTATGTCCAGGCCATGTCCTTCCTGTTGATGTACAATACGTCTGAAGGCGGCGTTGATTGGCAGCAGGATTGTGTGATGTAACAATCTTGTGTGATGTAACAGCCTTACGGAAACGCAAGTTGTGACACCAATGGAACGGCGCCAGAACAGTAAGTGCGTATGAGTGTTTTTATTTTAACAAGGCCAAACATGAGGAATGAGAAGGAGTTGTCCTAGTAGTGGACAACCCCTTTACGAAGATACAATTTTCGGTTAAAAATGTAAAAGGCTTCTCCCCTGTGTGACTTCTATGAAGTTTGTTAAGAGTTGATTTCCGTGTAAAACATTTCCCACATTAAGAACATGAAAATGGCTTCTCGTCTGTGTGAGTTCTCTGGTGACTAAGAAGTGATGATTTCTTCACAAAACATTTCCCACATTCTGAACAGGAAAAAGATTTCTCCCCTGTGTGAGTTCTCTGGTGGTTAACCAAATCTGATTTATCTTTAAAACATTTCCCACATTCTGAACAGGAAAAAGGCTTCTCCACTGTGTGAATTCTCTGGTGCCTAACAAAATATGATTTCTGGATGAAACATTTCCCACATTCTGAACAGGAAAAAGGCTTCTCCCCTGTGTGAATTCTCTTGTGCGTAACAAAACCTGATTTCCAGCTAAAACATTTCCCACATTCTGAACAGCAAAAAGGCTTCTCCCCTGTATGAGTTCTCTTGTGCTTAACCAAACCTGATTTCCGGCTAAAACATTTTCCACATTCTGAACAGGAAAAAGGCTTCTCCCCTGTGTGAGTTCTCTGGTGTATAACCAAATCTGATTTCCAGCTAAAACATTTCCCACATTCTGAACAGGAAAAATGCTTCTCTCCTGTGTGAATTCTCTGGTGCTTAACCAAATCGGATTTCCAGTTAAAACATTTTCCACATTCTGAACAGGAAAAAGGCTTCTCCCCTGTGTGAATTCTCTGGTGCTTAACCAAATCTGATTTCCAGCTAAAACATTTTCCACATTCTGAACAGGAAAAAGGCTTCTCCCCTGTGTGAGTTCTCTTGTGCTCAACCAAATGTGATTTCCAGTTAAAACATTTTCCACATTCTGAACAGGAAAAAGGCTTCTTCCCTGTGTGAATTCTCTGATGCTCAACCAAATCTGATTTCAAGCTAAAACATTTTTCACATTCTGAACATGAAAATGGCTTCTCCTCTGTGTGACTTCTCTGGTGATTAACAAGATCTGATTTCTGGTTAAACAATTTCCCACATTTGAAACAAAAAAATCTATTCTCTGCTGTGTGAATGCTTTGATGTTTAAGAAAAGACTTTTCAAGGGAAAAACTAATTCCATATTCAGAATGTGAAAATGGCTTCTTTGCTTTAGGAGCAGTTTGTTTTTTAATGCTTATTTTGTGACTTTGATTTTCCTTAGTAGTCGGTAATGAATCAGAAGACAGGACCTGTTTCATAGGATCAGATGACAGATCTTTGCTGTGAAGGGATGATGGTATATCTGGAGTAATGACATTCACTTCAGTTGTATCTTGTTTGATCTCAAGATCATCTGATTTAAAAATTGAAGATGTCAGCTGTCTCTCTGATCTCCTGGTACAGTCATCTGCCAAGAATAAAACAAATTATTATTTATGAATAACATATCCTTAAAATTTATATTGTTGAATATTTCTACTTAAACTCTACGTAAAAATGCACTTTATGTAAAAGTATCATTATTTACCAAGAAAACATCACAGAAAAAATCAGCCTTACCAACACCAAATCAGATAGCAAATGCATTAGCATTTTAGTGTTGGTTGGGTGTACTGGGGTGTCTGTCCATGTGGGGTGCACTTATATAGTGCTGGGCAGCCTTCCTGATCTAATAGTATGGGCATCATCACTATTCTAAGCCAGACACTGCATCACACCTACCTGTGTGACTGGCGTCCTATGCAAGCTTCATCTGTGTTCATCTTTAATACTAGGCAACCACCCCCTCCATGAATTGGTACGATTATTGGTGTTGGTAAGGCTGTATCTTTTTCTGTGATTTTTTTTAATTTTGCCCTATGTTAGCCATCATTATTCACCAAGACAATAACAGTTCACAGTCTAATAGAAAACCTCATAGGATGAACCAGTGGAGCGTGGTGTCCAACTGTTTGTTAATTCTGCCTCCCAAATATAGAATAAAAAGCCATCAAACAATGTTATGTAGGCGAAAATAATATCAATAAAAACTTCTACTCATCCCACAAAAAACAAGTCCCCACTCAGGTTCATCATCTGTCAATGGAAAACCAGAGGTTTCCACATTATTAGATTCTCAAAGGCTTTTGAAAAGCAACATGGCTTCCATAAACCAATCCAGCAATATCCACTCTCCCAAAGTCAGATCTCCCCCTCGCTTCTGAGCCTTGCAGTGCGCCCAAAGCACATTGTGCATCCATGTATTTGACATTACTATAGTGAGAAGAACCCACTTAATTTACGGTGTGTGTCTCCTGGAGCACAATCTGAGCACTATGTGTTGGGTAATGAAATTATATATTTGTAATTTTCACTCTCCATCATCCTGCGTGCTAATTTCCGGAAAGTGCCTGTGGAGTCAAAATAGTCACTACACCTATAGATTATTTCACCGAGGGTTATAATTTCCAAAATGGAGTCACTTTATGGGGATTTCTACTGCTCTGGTTTTCGGCATTTTGGTCACATTAGGGCTTCTGTAAATGGTGGGTCCCATCTCCTCTGGGATCTGCTCCTGTGACGTCTGCTTCCCTCACCATCTTATTCATCCTGCAGGCGACGCTGGTGATGGAGGAGACGATAGAACCAGAAGCTCTGGGCGGCCCAGGCTCTGTCCAGCCACTAAGATTAGGGTTGCTGGGACCTGTAGTACCATCCAGTCTGGCAGTATGGGTGTGTGTGTTGTCCAGCTGGAGTAATCTGCTCCCTGCTTCAGCCAACTGGAAAGCACCACACCCTACTAAAGCTGGAAGCATATTGCCGGAAGCTGCCAGATACAGCCTTGTTCTCCTCTGGATCAGTCCTCTGTGCTCCGCTCCCGGCTTGTGTATTTGATTCCTGTTGTGACCTCGGCCCGTTTACTGTCTACTCTTGTGTGATTTTGTATTTTCTCTGACCTCCTGGTTCTGACCCGGCTATCTGACTATTGTTCTTCCCATCTCACACCACAGAACATTAGGTAACACTGTGGCCCAAGCTTAGGGGGGTCTCTGTCTAAGTCCAAATCCATGTAGAGGGGTTAAAGGATGATGAGCAAGGCAAACCCTGGGATCTGGAAAATGCAGCAGAAAGCGCTAATCCTGTTTGTGGTGACCATCTTTTGAGCTGCCAGGTGACCATGAACAGTGTCCCCAATGCATTGTGTCTGCACACCATCCCAGCAAAATCTGCATTCAAATAGCTAAATGGCGCTCCTTCCCTTCTTAACCTGCCATGTGCCCAGACAGCAGTGTACAATTGCATACAGGGTATTGTCGGATTCAAGAGAAGATGGAATATTATTTGTAAGGTCCATTTGTTTCCTATTATCCTTTGTGAAGAATTCCAACACTTATCACCACATAAAGTGACACACGTCAGATTTGAAAAATGTCAGAGATAGGTGCTGGGAAAGGAAGTTGTTTCTGCGTTCTCTGGAGTCATGACAAACCATTAGTATGGATAAAAATGTAGGTTTATTGGCTACGCTTTTCAGAGACCACCGACTCCTTCCTCAGGACAACCGTACATAACCTCTTTAACGGGTTTAGTGGTTTAATAACATAGCGGGTTTGGGGGAGCAGATGAAGCTCTCCATTTTTCAGCTCTTTGTGGTTGTTTTTTTCTTTCCATTTTTGGAGCATCCTTCAGTTAAGGGTAAAAAAAAAAAACCAAAAGCATCCAGTCAACGCCCAGAAAATAAATACCCCGATACCACAAACCATTCAGCAGTTTTGCAGACATTCTGTAAAATCAAAGTAAAATTTCCCGCAATCTCTCAATTTGTGTTTAAAAAAAAAAATAGAAAAAATATCTTCACAAAACTCAGTTTTGCTTCTCTCCACGGAAATCTTTAGTAAAAGGCGAAAGATTTTTACGTTCTGAAGAGAAGCCAGAGTATTTTTCTATAGATTTGAAAAATGGGCCCAGATAGGAACACAAAACTGGCTGCAGGAAGGGGTTAAATCAGAGTATTTTGGGCACTAAGTACTATAGTAAAAACTGTGACTATAGACAATAACACATCTACTGAAATGACCAATCTCAACAGTCTTCATCAGTAAGTAGTGAGTAACTAGTGGTGAAACCTCTCTAGGGTAATTAGAGTATGGGGCTCGGTGGCTCTTGGCAATCTAAACTATCATAAGGGACAATATTTTCTGTCAGATGAGTTTCAAGAAATATTAGACATTCAAAGAGAATTTTTTATAATAGTGCAGAGATGAGGTGTCTTAAATTTATCTTAGAGAGATATCATGTCACAGGTGAAATGTTTGCTTTTGTTTAGTTTATCACAATCCTGTTTGAAGTTAGTCGGTTTTAAAAGAAACTGAAAAGTCAGGATAAAAGGGAAACTCTTGTTATTGTACAGAAATTCACACTTGGCCTTACTGCACATTTAATGTTGTAGATCATAAATGTGAAGTTTGGCCAGAAAGACTGGACCTGGTCTTGTAGGGACCATATGAGCACATTCAGCAGCACAGAAGGGAGAGAAGGTAGATTCATCCAATAAGATATCAGGGTTCTAGGAAGCCAACACCATCATTACCCTCCGCTTTCTCTTACAGGCCCATCAGAATATTATTCTTCATGTGATTTTCTGGCTTTGTGATTTACAGATCTGGGCAGGTAACGTCTCCTAATCACAGGGAGTAGGTGGATCCTCCAGGTTGTAAGTTCTATGGAAAAGGGTTTCAATGCCCAAAATCATTTGAACAGTTTTAGGTGGAAGAGAATATTGTGTTCTAGAGGCAAAATGGTGATCACACGATTGTGATACGGCCGGACTACACAACCGATAAAGCAGCCACAGCCGATGACTGAGAAGAATCTGTAACTTCTGTGCATTTAGTGGTTACTACTCACCTGGGTAGTCATATGTAGAATTCTCCTCTTTACACCGCTCATCACCCCTCACATATGTCTCTGTAGTATTAATATGGGTCAGATCTTCACCCTGAAACAAATATTGTAAGTCACAGACAGATGGAGAAGTCACCTCTATGATCAACTCTAATCCTGCTATCTCCACCGTTCTCATTACACAAATATAAAACATATAATACTGGTGGATAAAACAAGACTGAACACAAGACCTTCACAGCCGTCTACACATCATAGGGGAGATCTCATGACACCTTCTCTCCATCTACCTGATGATTCTGAGGAACATTGGGATCTTCTTGTTTGCAGTCCTGTAGAAGAAGAGGACGGGGACATCTCTCTGGTGTTGTCCTCTTACTGGATAGATCTGGAAGAAACACATACAGGGACTGAATTCATTCTTTACATACAGATAATTATGGGCCGTGTGTATTTAGTCCTGTCTATTACCTGGTGATGTGAGGGGATGGGGAACCTCAATCATGACGTCTTTATACAAATCTTTGTGTCCTTCTAAATACTCCCACTCCTCCATGGAAAAATAGACAGTGACATCCTGACATCTTATAGGAACCTGACACATACAAGGACAGTCATCCCCCCGATCCTTTCATAGTGTTACTGTATAATGTCCCAGCATCCCCAGCAGTGTCACCTCTCCAGTCAGCAGCTCAATCATCTTGTAGTTGAGTTCTAGGATCTTCTGGTCATTGATGTCCTCATGTATCAGGGGGTGAGGTGGAGGCCCTGTGATTGGGCTCAGGGGTCTTTCCCATCCCTCAGACACATGGACCTGACAGCGCTCACTAGAGGTCTTCTTCACTAATATGTAATCCTGGTTATGGAAAGACATATAAATAAATCTCACTCCAGACATTTCCAGAGTCCTCACCTCTCCAGTTCTGTCCATCTGTTATTTCCATAGATAAGAATGATGTAATGTGACGTCATCAGAATCTCTCACCTCTCCAGTAAGCCGGAAGAGGATCTCTAGGGTGAGGTGTAATATCCTCTCCACCATTTTGTCTCTGTCCATATCCATTTTTGATGGGTCCATAAGGAAAAGTCTCTTAAATAGAAGATCTTCACTGAGAGGATCCGATATTGTAGAGACCTGAATGAGAAGATGATGAGCCGATGTAACAACATAAAAATCCTGTGTAATAATACAATTACTGGAGATAAGGGGAAACCTATGAGGACATATATTATTTTACAGTATTTAGTTTTCTTCTTTACATCTACTAATAAAACCTATATATTTTAGGCCACAGACAACAAGCAGTTTCTTCCTTGGAGTCTGTAGCTGAACACGTTTCTCAAAGACTCATCTTCCATAAAGTTAATTCTCGTCTCATTTACCGACACTGCAATAGGCATTAGCAATACTGCAGGAGATATTCATTACAAGTGACATGAGAAATAACTACAGTACAGACCAAAAGTTTGGACACACCTTCTCATTTAAGGATTTTTCTGTATTTTCATGACTATGAAAATTGTACATTCATACTGAAGGCATCAAAACTATGAATTAACACATGTGGAATTATATACTTAACAAAAAAGTGTGAAACAACTGAAAATATGTCTTATATTCTAGGTTCTTCAAAGTAGCCACCTTTTGCTTTGATGACTGCTTTGCACACTCTTGGCATTCTCTTGATGAGCTTCAAGAGGTAGTCACCGGAAATGGTTTTCACTTCACAGGTGTGCCCTGTCAGGTTTAATAAGTGGGATTTCTTGCCTTATAAATGGGGTTCGGACCATCAGTTGTGTTGTGCAGAAGTCTGGTGGAAACACAGCTGATAGTCCTACTGAATAGACTGTTAGAATTTGTATTATGGCAAGAAAAAAGCAGCTAAGTAAAGAAAAACGAGTGGCCATCATTACTTTAAGAAATGAAGGTCAGTCAGTGCGAAAAATTGGGAAAACTTTGAAAGTGTCCCCAAGTGCAGTTGCAAAAACCATCAAGCGCTACAAAGAAACTGGCTCACATGAGGACCGCCCCAGGAAAGGAAGACCAAGAGTCACCTCTGCTTCTGAGGATAAGTTTATCCGAGTCACCAGCCTCAGAAATCGCAGGTTAACAGCAGCTCAGATTAGAGACCAGGTCAATGCCACACACAGCTCTAGCAGCAGACACATCTCTACAACAACTGTTAAGAGGAGACTTTGTGCAGAAGGCCTTCATGGTAAAATAGCTGCTAGGAAAACATTGCTAAGGACAGGCAACAAGCAGAAGAGACTTGTTTGGGCTAAAGAACACAAGGAATGGACATTAGACCAGTGGAAATCTGTGCTTTGGTCTGATGAGTCCAAATTTGAGATCTTTGGTTCCAACCACCGTGTCTTTGTGCGACGCAGAAAAGGTGAACGGATGGACTCTACATGCTTGGTTCCCACCGTGAAGCATGGAGGAGGAGGTGTGATGGTGTGGGGGTGCTTTGCTGGTGACACTGTTGGGGATTTATTCAAAATTGAAGGCATACTGAACCAGCATGGCTACCGCAGCATCTTGCAGCGGCATGCTATTCCATGCGGTTTGCGTTTAGTTGGACCATCATTTATTTTTCAACAGGACAATGACCCCAAACACACCTCCAGGCTGTGTAAGGGCTATTTGACCAATAAGGAGAGTGATTGGGTGCTACGCCAGATGACCTGGCCTCCACAGTCACCAGACCTGAACCCAATCGAGATGGCTTGGGGTGAGCTGGACCGCAGAGTGAAGGCAAAAGGGCCAACAAGTGCTAAGCATCTCTGGGAACTCCTTCAAGATTGTTGGAAGACCATTTCCGGTGACTACCTCTTGAAGCTCATCAAGAGAATGCCAAGAGTGTGCAAAGCAGTCATCAAAGCAAAAGGTGGCTACTTTGAAGAACCTAGAATATAAGACATATTTTCAATTGTTTCACACTTTTTTGTTAAGGATATAATTCCACATGTGTTAATTCATAGTTTTGATGCCTTCAGTGTGAATGTACAATTTTCATAGCCATGAAAATACAGAAAAATTTTTAAATGAGGTGTGTCCAAACTTTTGGTCTGTACTGTACTTCATGAGGAGGACGACGACTCCTTAATCTTCTACTGCGGCTCTTGAAACATATTTGGCCAGAGTCCATCACCACCCATCTATATGACTGTTTCCAGTCTTCCCCGGACTGTAATCTTCTATCAAGTTAGATCTCATGTCTTAACAGAAAAAAGCCCTCTATCCTGTGTGAGTTCTCTTGTGCTCAACCAAATCTGTTTTCCGGCTAAAACATTTCCCACATTCTGAACAGGAAAAAGGCTTCTCCCCTGTGTGAGTTCTCTGATATTTGATTAAACTTGATTTCTCTGTAAAACATTTTCCACATTCTGAACAAGAAAATGGCTTCTCCTCTGTGTGACTTCTCTGGTGATTAACAAGATTTGATTTCTGGTTAAAAAATTTCCCACACTTGAAACAAAAAAAAAATCTATTCTTCGCTGTGTGAATGCTTTGATATTTAAGAAAAAAGTTTTCGAGGGAAAAACTATTTCCATATTCAGAATGTGAAAATGGCTTCTTTGCTTTAGGAGCAGTTTGTTTTTTAATGCTTATTTTGTGACCTTGATTTTCCTTAGTAGTCGGTAACGAATCAGAAGACAGGACCTGTTTCATAGGATCAGATGACAGGTCTTTGCTGTGAAGGGATGATGGGATATCTGGAGTAATGGCATTCACTTCAATTGTATCCTGTGGGATCTCAAGATCATCTGATTTAAAAATTGAAGATGTCAGCTGTCCCTCTGATCTCCCGGTACAGTCATCTGCCAAGAATAAAACCAATTATTATTTATGAATAACATATCCTTAAAATTTATATTGTTGAATATTTTTACTTAAACTCTCCGTAAAAATTTACTTTATGTAAAAGTATCATTATTTACCAAGAAAACATCACAGAAAAAATCAGCCTTACCAACACCAAATCAGATAACAAATGCATTAGCATTTTAGTGTTGGTTGGGTGTACTGGGGTGTCTGTCCATGTGGGGTGCACTTATATAGTGCTGGGCAGCCTTCCTGATGTAATAGTATGGGCATCATCACTATTCTAAGTCAGACACTGTGCATCACACCTACCTGTGTGACTGGCGTCCTATGCAAGCTTCATCTGTGTGCATCTTTAATACTAGGCAACCACCCCCTCCATGAATTGGTATGATTGTGAGTGGTTGCTCCATCAGTATTTTGCACCTGCGCTGCCCCCACCTTTATCATGGGGGTCTGCGGCATCCTGCTAGTGCATTTGTTATATGATTTGGTGCTGGTAAGGCTGTATCTTTTTCTGTGTTTTTTTTTATTTTGCCCTATGTTAGCCGTCATTATTCACCAAGACAATAACAGTTCACAGTCTAATAGAAAACCTCATAGGATGGAGCAGTAGAGCGTGGTGTTCAATTGTTTGTTAATTCTGCCTCCCTAATATGGAATAAAAAGCCACCAAACAATGTTATGTAGGCGAAAATAATACCAATAAAAACTTCTACTCCTCTCACAAAAAACAAGTCCCCACTCAGGTCCATCATCTGTCAATGGAAAACCAGAGGTTTCCACATTATTAGTGGCTCAAAGGCTCTTGAAAGGTTACATGGCTTCCATAAACCAATCCAGCAATATCCACTCTCCCAAAGTCAGATCTCCCCCTCGCTTCTGAGCCTTGCAGTGCGCCTAAACCACATTTAGCCTCCATGTATATGACATTACTATAGTGAGAAGAACCCACTTAATTTATGGTGTGTGTTTCCTGGAGCACAATCTGGGCACTATGTGTTGGGTAATAAAATTATATATTTGTAATTTTCACTCTCCATCATCCTGCGTGCTAATTTCCAGAAAGTGCCTGTGGAGTCAAAATAGTCACTACTCCTATAGATTATTTCACTGAGGGTTATAATTTCCAAAATGGAGTCACTTTATGAGGATTTCTACTGCTCTGGCTTTCTGCAATTTTGTCATATTAGGGCTTCTGCAAATGGTGGGTCCCATCTCCTCTGGGATCTGCTCCTGCAACGTCTGCTTCTCTCACCAGGAGCCGCCTTATTCATCCTGCAGGCGGCGCTGGTGATGGAGGAGACGTCAGAACCAGAAGCTCTGGGCGGCGCAGGCTCTGTCCAGCCAGTAAGATTAGGGTTGCTGGGACCTGTAGTACCATCCAGTCTGGCAGTATGAGTGTGTGTGCTGTCCAGCTGAAGTAATCTGCTCCTTGCTTCAGCCATTTGGAAAGCACCGCACCCTACTAAAGCTGGAAGCATATTGCTGGAAGCAGCCAGATCCAGCCTTGTTCTCCTCTGGTTCAGTCCTCTGTGCTCAGCTCCCGGCTTCTGTATTTGTTTCCTGTTGTGACCTCGGCCCATTTACTGACTACTTTTGTGTGATTTTGTATTTTCTCTGACCCCCTGGTTCTGACCCGGCTATCTGACTATTCTTCTTGCCATCTCACACCACAGAACATTAGGTAACACTGTGGCCCAAGCCTGGGGGTCTCTGTCTAAGTCCAGATCCATATAGAGGGGTTAAAGGGTGATGAGCAAGGCAAACCCTGGGATCTGGAAAATGGAGTAGATGACGCATAGCCTGTTTGTGGTAGCCATCTTTTGAGCTGCCAGGTGACAACAAACAGTGTCCCCAATACATTGTGTCTGCACACTATCCCAGCAACATCTGCATTCAAATAGCTAAATGTCGCTCCTTCCCTTCTTAACCTGCCATGTGCCAGACAGTAGTGTACAGCTGTATATAGGGTATTGTCAGATTCAAGAGAAGTTAGAAAATAATCTGTAAGGTTCATTTGTTTCCTATTATCCTTTGTGAAGAATTCCAAAGTTATCACCATATAAAGTGACACAGATAAGATTTGAAAAATGGGCCCAGATAGGAACACAAAACTGGCTGCAGGAAGGGGTTAAATCAGAGTATTTTGGGCACTAACTACTATAGTCAAAACTGTGAGTATAGACAATAACACATCTACTGAAATGATCAAACTCAACAGTCTCCATCAGTAAGTAGTGAGTAACTAGTGGTGAAACCTCTCTGGGGTAATTGGAGTATGGGGCTCGGTGGATCTTGGCAATCTAAACTATCGTAAGGGACAATATTTTCTGTCAGATGAGTTTCAGGAAGAAATATTAGACGTTCAAAGAGAACTTTTTATAATACTGCAGAGCTGAGGTGTCTTAAGTTTAGCTTAGAGAGATATCATGTCACAGGTGTAATGTTTTTATTGTTTAGTTTATCACAATCTGGTTTGAAGTTAGTCGGTTTTAAACGAAATTGAAAAGTCAAGATAAAGGGAAACTCTGCTGTTATTGTACAGAAATTCACACTTGGCCTCACTGCACATTTAATGTTGTAGATCATAAAAGTGAAGTTTGGCCAGAAAGACTGGACCTGGTCTTGTAGGGACCATATGAGCACATTCAGCAGCACAGAAGGGAGAGAAGGTAGATTCATCCAATAAGATATCAGGGTTCTAGGAAGCCAACACCATCATTACCCTCCGCTTTCTCTTACAGTCCCATCATTATATTTTTTTAAGTGAATTTCTGACTTTGTGATTTACAGATCTGGGCAGGTAACGTCTCCTAATCACAGGGAGTAGGTGGATCCTCCAGGTTGTAAGTTCTATGGAAAAGGGTTTCAATGCCCAAAATCATTTGAACAGTTTTGGGTGGAAGAGAATGTTGTGGTCTAGAGGCAAAATGGTGATGACACGATTGTGATACAGCTGGACTACACCACCGATAAAGCAGCCACAGCCGGTGACTGAGAAGAATCTGTAACTTCTCTGCATTTAGTGGTTACTACTCACCTGGGTAGTCATATGTAGGAATCTCCTCTTTACACCGCTCATCACCCCTTACATATGTCTCTGTAGTATTAATATGGGTCAGATCTTCACCCTGAAACAAATATTGTAAAAGTCACAAACAGATGAGAAGTCACATCTATGATCAGCTCTAATCCTGTTATCTCCACCGTTCTCATTACACAAGTATAAAACATATAATACTGGTGGATAAAACAAGACTGAGCACAAGATCTTCACAGCTGTCTACACATCATAGGGGAGATCTCATGACACCTTCTCTCCATCTACCTGATGATCCTGAGGAACATTGGGATCTTCTTCTTTACAGTCCAGTGGAAGAAGAGGACGGGGACATCTCTCTGGTGTTGTCCTCTTACTGGATAGATCTGGAGGAAGCACATACAGGGACTGAATTCATTCTTTACATACAGATAATTATAGGCCGTGTGTATTTAGTCCTGTGTATTACCTGGTGATGTGAGGGGCTGGAGAACCTCCATCATGACGTCTTTGTACAAATCTTTGTGTCCTTCTAAATACTCCCACTCCTCCATGGAGAAATAGACAGCGACATCCTGACATCTTACAGGAACCTGACACATACAATGATACAGTCATCCCCCCAATCCTTTCATAGCATTACTGTATAATGTCCCAGCATTCCCAGCAGTGTCACCTCTCCAGTCAGCAGCTCAATCATCTTGTAGGTGAGATCTAGGATCTTCTGGTCATTGATGTCCTCATGTATGAAGGGGTGAGATGGAGGCCCTGTGATTGGGCTCAGGGGTCTTTCCCATCCCTCAGACACATGGACCTGACAGCGCCACTAATATGTAATCCTGGTTATGGAAAGACATATAAATAAATCTCACTCCAGACATTTCCAGAGTCCTCACCTCTCCAGTTCTGTCCATCTGTTATTTCCATAGATAAGAATGATGTAATGTGACGTCATCAGAATCTCTCACCTCTCCAGAAAGACGGAAGAGGATCTCTAGGGTGAGGTTTAATATCCTCTCTGTCATCTTGTCTCTGTCCATATCCATCTTTGATGGGTCCATAAGGAAAATTCTCTTAAATAGAAGATCTTCACTGAGAGGATCTGATATTGTGTAATAATACAATTACTGGAGATAATAAGGGAAACATTTGAGGAGATTTATTATTTTACAGTATTTAGATTTCTTCTTTACATCTACTAATAAAACCTATATATTTTAGGCCACAGACAACAAGCAGTTTGTTCCTCGGAGTCTGTAGCTGAACACGTTTCTCATAGACTCATCTTCCATAACGCTAATTCTCGTCTCATTTACCGACACTGCAATCGGCATTAGCAATACTGCAGGAGATATTCATTATACGTGACATGAGAAATAACTACTTCAGGAGGAGGACAGCATCTTCCTCTTTTACTGCGGCTCTACAAACATATTTAGCCAGAGTTCTTCACTGACTACATCTCCACCGGCCGTCTATATGAATGTTTCCCGTCTTCCCTGGACTGTAATCTTCTATCACGTTAGTTCTCATGTCTGATTCACACACAGAAGTTTGAGGCTTTGATATATGGTAAGGTTTTTAATATTAAAGAGTAGGACTATCCCGAATGGGTTCATTTTACCATGGTGGGATAGCTTTTATGCTATTTTTGATCAAAAACAGTGTTACTAAGAACCCTATTTTATTTAAATGCACGTTTGGTTTTTATTTATTTACAGCAGGGTTTATGATCATTTTTCTTCTTATAGTTTTTTTCTGATTGATGGCCATAGTACACATGCATTTATGTGCTGCATGGATACCAACTTAAACCAAGCTCAAATTCTGTGTTTTTTTCATGGGCACCATAGTGGCCCTGTGGGCTGCTGCTATGGATGATACACCCCTAACTATCCAACTATCATATGGTAAAAATCTCATAGGTCCTGGATTTATTAGTATCTGCACGAAGAATGGGGCTAAGTGAGTATTTATTAAAGGGAATCCACTCCACCGACTACCCCACGGCCAGCAAGCATCAGAATCTTCACTGAATAAAAAGCCATTTCTTAGCAAACAGACCTCTAAAATGAGGCATACAGGTATGTATAGATTCACATTTCTATCACCTGTATGCCAATATGAGAGGTCAGATAAGTCCCAGGGGGTGACAGATTCCCTTTCATCAGTCGTGGGGTAATCATAAAACCAGATATGTATCAAGGTATTCTAAGGTGGTTAATGGTTGCGTAGTCAATGGGAGGCATGTGTCACAGAGATGGCTGGTCTCTGTGATGTAACCCGGAGTGTTTCTCTAGGACACATAAGCACTAAGAGGATAGTTTGGTGCACCTGGGAGCCGGGTTACGGGTAGCTAGGAGAGAATGAGCGGGTCCAGCTACCCACATACCTCACCTCTGGGTGTGGTTAACAGCCTATAAAATGGAGGCTGTTGTTTGGCACATGGTCTGTGTGTTTGGAGGGAGAAGGCCTCCTGTGTATGTTTGTCTTCAAACCAAGCCAGGACACTGGACGCTACCCCAGCTTGTGTGCCACACAGGCCTGGCTGAGCAGAGACCTGCTAAGGACATTTACTTTGTTTGCCTGATCTAAAGGCGATTTGCTTTTCTGTTTGGCTTCTGGGTTTATGAAGCAAGCAGCATCAACAGGAGACCAACACGCTGTAGTTACAGCAGATCCAGCAGTACTAGCAGAAACAACGTCAGCAGATGCAGCTTCTGGCAACCGCCATCCAGGAGAGGATGAGCGCTCCAACCCCAGGTCCGACTGATGATTCCCAAGTCCGGAAGGCGGCATGACGGGCTTTGCAGAAAATGACCCTGGGGGGATGACGTTGAGACCTTCCTGATGGTGTTTCAAAGGGTCACCGAGAGGGAGAAATTTCCACAAGAGCAGAGGTACTGTCGCCATACTTGACTTGGAGAGCCCCAGAAGTACGCGCAGTAGGCATACTATGATTTATCTTTGCAGGGCACCCTATTTAGCTTTGCATAGTACGCCCTATTTAGCTCTGCATAGGACGCCCAAAAGGCGTACTATGATTTAGCTTTGCAGGATGCCAAAGAGTATGACAAGCTAAAAAGTGAGATTCTCGCACGCTTGGGGTTGACAATGACTATCAGGGCACAGCGGGTTCGTATCACCAGAACAAAACCACCTCTGTCCCAAATGTTTGACCTGCGGCACCTGGTCCAGAAGTGGCTGCAGCCAGAGTCCTCAATGCCTGAGCAGATGGTAGAGTGGGTGGTGATGGACCGGTTTGTGCACTCCCTGCCGAGGCCCATACAGCCTTGGGTTGCCCAGGGTGATCCCCGGTATGCGGATGAACTGGTCGGACTGATCGAGAGATACCAGGGGTTTGAAGGTTCCTTGGGAAGGCAGCCCACTACATACTGGAGTTCCCAACAGGGGGTGGAGGCCCAAAAGGTGGTGGGACTTCCAAGGTCCAAATGGACGAGGGAGGTGGTGCCCAAGGTCCATACAGGTGATGTTGTTTGCTGGAGATGCCACGGCCCAGGCCATATAGCCGCTCGTTGTCCCCTGACCCTTGAGCCGATGGACAGCAGCATAGGACAACGTAGTTCATATTATGCTTATCCGGCCTGCATTGTGAACTGTCCACCCAGCGAGGGGCCACAAGCATGTCACGTGAAGGTGAACGATGGGAGGTAACGGCACTGCTAGACTCCGGGAGCCTGGTGATCCTTATGAGGGCCACCCTTCCTCTCCAAATTATCCCGGGGAAAAAAGTCGGCGTTCAGTGCATTCATGGTGATGCTAAAGACTACCATAAGGGCCAGAGTGGACATTGAAATGGCCCACGGTACAGAGTCCAACGAGGTCGGCGTTGTTCAGGACTTGTTGCACCCTATAATTATAGGCTGGGACTTTTGCTTGCTTTGGGATCTGTGGGGGAAGGGTTCTGGGTTCGCTGGCTCAGATAAGAAAAAAATTAACCCTAATGAAGTATCACCACACCCAGAGTCAGACAGGTTTCCTTTTTGTGTACTTGTGGGGGATGAGGAGGTAGTGCCCCCTGAGTCTGCCATTCCAGAGTTAGGGGTGACCAGCGAGAATTTTGCGTTTGCCCAACATAGGGACCTAACTCTGAAGGAAGCCTTTAATAATGTCACTATTATAAATGGAGTTGCACAGGAGTCGGGGGCTGACACAAGGTTTCCCCATTTTATGATGAGTAAGGAGTTGTTGTACCAGGTCAAGAAAGTGAGGGAGGAGAGTGTGGAGCAGTTAATACAGCCGGGCCCCTTTAGACGGAAGGTGTTGGACATGGCCCATTCACATGTCTTGGGGGGACATCTGGGAGTGGAAAAAACGCAGGAACGGATCGTGCATAGGTTCTATTGGTGAACATTGAACATAATTTAAAAAAACATCACAGTAAAAGATAATACCTTACCAACACCAGGTCAGATTGCCAATGCACTGCAGGATGCAGCAAGCCTGCATGATAAAGGCAGGGCCAGCACATGTGCAAAATACTGATGCAGACAGCCACTCACTAACCTACCAAATTCATAGAGGGGGTGGCTGTGTAGTATTATACATGCACACCGATAGTCTGCATAGGGCGGACGCCAGTCACACAGATATGTGTGAAGCACAGTGCAAAAAAATGTGCAAAAAAGATGAAAAATAGTGTATAAGATAAATACACCACATGATAAATACCCCACCAGGCCTCTTTAGTGTTGGCTGGGTGAATTGGGGCATATGTCTTGTGGGCTTGCATGTATATAGTGCTTGGCAGCCCGTCTGATCTAATAGTATGGGTGTCATCAATAGGCTGCAAGCCAGACAATGTGCATCACACATATCTGTGTGACTGGCGCCCTATGCAGACCCCATCGGTGTGCATGTATAATACTACACAGCCACTCCCTCCATGAAATGGTAGTTTAGTGAGTGACTGTCTGCATCAGTATTTTGCACATGTGCTGGCCCCGCCTTTATCATTGAGGCTTGCTGCATCCTGCAGTGCATTGGTAATCTGACCTGGTGTTGGTAAGGCATTATCTTTTAGGCTATGTGCCCACGATGCAGAAATACTCCGGAGTTTTTCCTGAGCGTTTCTGCATCTCCCTGGCAGAAAAAAAGCATGCGGATTGTAAGCGTTCTTCACATGCATTTCCGCATGCGGGTTGTCAAGCGCTTTCCAAGCGATTTTAGCATCACTTGGAAAGTGCTTGACAACTTGGTCACACTATATAAATCCATGCAACCGGCATGGATTTATATAGGGTGACTGAAAGAATGGTAAAAAATAAATATATACTTACCTTCTGATGGCCCCCGGTGTCTTTATCCGATGCGTCCTGGTTTGCCGGCAGCTCGCAGTAGACTAAACGACCTGCCGACGTTAGCGGTCGCGTGACCCGTCACATGACTAATTGACGTCATGGCAGGTCCTTTTCAGACCATCGCGAGCTGACGGCAAGCTGAGACGCATCGCTAAGGACACCAGGGGCCATCAGAAGGCAAGTATAATGTATATTTTTTATTTTATTCATTTTTTTTTTTTTACAGGTTCTATTGTACCTGGGTCCGGAGGAGAGTCTCCTCTTCTCCAAACCCGGGTACCATCCGCACATTGAAACGCATGGATTCTGCATGTACAGATGCAGTGATGCGGATTCCATGAGTTCCAATGCAAGTCAATGGCGGCGAAAACACCGCGCTAACGCAAAATAATTGGTAGTGCTGCGGATTTTTCCGCAATGATAATCCGCAGCGGAAATTTCCGCAGCATGTGCACAGCACATGGGATTATCATTGGAGAACATGGCAGACCTTCTACCAAGCGTTTTTTAAGCATTTCTGCAGCGGAATTGCCGTGGCGGAAACGCTTAAAAAACGGATAGTGGGCATACAGCCTTACTGTGATGTTTTATGTTCACCATTTTTAATGTTTAGTGTTAGGACTGACAAGTATGAGGACCCTTGACGTTTGGGTTGCGAGCTTGTGTATTTTGGCCAAAATATCGAGCAATAGCTCATGTGGTGTATTTATCTTCTACACTATTTTTCATCTTTTTGCACATTTTTTTGCTGCAGGATGCGGCCAGGCCTCCTGAGTGTTGGCTGGGTGAATTGGGGCGTCTGTCTTGTGGGGGTGCACGTATATAGTGCGGGGCAGCCCGTCTGATCTAATAGTATGGGAGTCATCAACAAGCTGCAAGCCAGAAACTGGGCATCGCACATATCTGTGTGACTGGCGGCCTATGCAGACTCCATCGGTGTGCATGTATAATACTACACAGCCACCCCCTCCATGAATTGGTAGGTTAGTGAGTGGCTGTCTGCATCAGTATTTTTCACATGTGCTGGCCTTGCCTTTATCATGGAGGCTTGCTGTATCTGGTGTTGATAAGGCATTATCTTTTACAAAGGTTCTATTGGCCCGGATGTCACCGGGAAATATTTAAGTATTGCAGGTCTTGCACTATGTGCCAGTTAACTGCCCCCACCTCTCACTTTTGAAGTCCCCTCGTGCCATTGCCCATTATTGAAGTGCCGTTCGAGAGAATTGCTATGGACTTGGTCAGTCCCCTGGTTGAATCTGCTCGTGGGCATCAATTTATATTGGTTATCCTGCACTATGCCACATGCTATCCAGAAGTGATTCCACTGAGAAACTCCTCCGCAAAGAATATATCCCGTGAGTTGGTCCACGTTTTTTCCCCAACAGGCTTACCAAAGGGACATAGAGGGAATTTCCTGGTCGGTGACTATGAGTAAGGTGATGAGGGAGTTATGCAAAGCCCTCCAAATCTCCCAACTGAGGACTTCAGTATACCATCCTCAGACAGATAGCTTAGTCGAAAAGTTTAACAAGACTCTGAAGAGTATACTGAGGAAGGACATAGAAAGGGACAGTAGAGACTGGGACTGTCTCCTACCGTATCTGTTGTTCTCCAACCGAAAGGTTTCACAGGCCTCTACAGGGTTCTCGCCATTCGAACTTCTGTATGGCCGACATTTGCGGGGTCTTCTGGATGTCACAAAGGAAATCTGGGAAGCCGAATTCACTCCCCACAGGATTGTCATCGAGCACGCTGCTCTGATGCAGGAGAGGATTGTGAAGGTGATGCCCATCGTAAAAGAACATCTCCTCCAGGCACAAGAAGGTTATGCTAAAGTCTACAACCGGTCAGCCAGAGTGAGGCAATTCAATCCGGGAGACCGGAGTCCTCATGCTAATTCCTATGGTGGAAAGTAAGTTCTTGGCCAAGTGGCAAGGGCCGTATAAGATGGTGGTAAAAGTGGGTGATGTGAACTACAAGGTCATCAACCGGGACGACGTAAGCCGTACCAGATATACCACATCAACCTCATCAAGCCGTGGCAAGACAAAGAGGCTGTGGAAGCTCCATGCTTGCTGGGCAAGCTAGAAGGTGACGTTGGAGGAGTCGCAATAGCGGAAACGCTAATGAAGGCCAAGAAACAGCAGTGTCGGGAGTTGATGCAGAAGAACAGGGATCTGTTCTCGGAATTGTCGGGCTGCACAAGGGTCATAGAACACAAGGTTCTGACGGAGCCACATGTGCGGGTGAACTTGAAGCCCTATCTGATACCTGAGGCCCGACGAGAGTTGATATGCAAAGCGGTAGCTTGCATGCTGAAGCTCAGTGTCATTGACGAATCCAAGAGCAGTTGGTCGAGCCTGATCGTCTAGGTCCCAAATCCCAATGGTGAGTGGAGATTCTGCAACGACTATCTGAAGTTGAATGAGGTTTCCAAATTTGATGCATATCCAATGCCACGCGTCGTCGAGCTGATCAAGAGGCTTCGGCCAGCAAGGCACATAACCACCTTGGATCTGACGAAGGGATATTGGCAGATACCCATGGCACAGATAGCCAAAGAGAAGACTGCGTTTTCTACGTATGCCTGGATGCCGTTTGGACTGCAGGGGGCCCCTGCAAAATTCCAGAGAGCTATGGATTGCATCCTTGCATCCCATAAGAAATATGCCACAACATACCTGGACAATACTATCCTCAGTCCAGACTGGGAGAGTCATCTGGAAAAGATTCAGGCTGTGTTTGATGCTCTGAGGAAGGTGGGGTTTTCAATAAACTCGAAGAAATGTGGCATGGGGAAATAAGAAGCCAAGTAATTCGGATATGTAGTGGGTAGAGTCGAGCTAAACCCCCAAAATACTAAAGTAGAAGCAATCCAAAATTGGCTGAGACCAGGGTCGATAAAGCAAGTCAGAGCCATCCTGGGAATCGTGGGATACTACAGGAAATTCATCCCAAACTTCGCCATGATGGCCGCACCCCTGACTGACCTCCTTAAAGGGACAAAATCAGCCAAGGCCAAGTGGACTGCAGAGGCGGAGACATCCTTTCAAAAGATGAAACTGGCTCTGTGTAGGCAACCGGTCCTGGTTGCCCCGGACTTCAAGAAAGAGTTTATACTACAGACAGATGCCTCAGATGTCGGGTTAGCAGCAGTCCTTTCCCAGGAGATACACGGGGAGGAGCACCCTGTCCTCTACCTGAGTAGAAAGCTGTCCTCCTGCAAGAAAAATTATTCGGTCATAGAGAAGGAATGCTTGGCTATAAAGTGTGCGGTGGACACCTTATCGTACTATCTGTTAGGTCGAAAATTTAGATTATTATCCGACTATGCTCCACTCAGATGGATGAGGGAAAAAAGAGAAAAAATGCCAGAGTCACCCTCGGGTTTTTAGCCCTACAGGACTCCTACTTCCCTGTAGAACATAGAGCAGGGAAGCTACATAGTAATGCCGATGCTCTCTCGGGAATCCCCTGTCTGGTAATAAAAGGTGTCAAGCCCACGGCTTTAGGCAGAGGGGGGGGGTATGTAAGGTGGCTAATGGTCGCATAGTAAATGGGAGGTATGTGTCACAGAGATGGCTGGTCTCTGTGATGTAACCCGGAGTGTTTCTCTAGGACAGATAAGCACTAAGAGGATCGTTTGGTGCACCTGGGAGCCGGGTTACAGGTAGCTAGGAGAGAATGGGCGGGTCCAGCTACCCACATACCTCACCTCTGGGTGTGGTTAACAGCCTATAAAATGAAGTCAGTTGTTTGGCACATGGTCTGTGTGTTTGGAGGTAGAAGGCCTACTGTGTATGTTTGTCTTCAGACCAAGCCAGGACACTGGACGCTACCCCAGCTTGTGTGCCACACAGGCCTGGCTGAGCAGAGACCTGCTAAGGACATTTACTTTGTTTGCCTGATCTAAAGGCGATTTGCTTTTCTGTTTGGCTTCTGGGTTTATGAAGTAATAAACGCACATGAACTTTTAAAGGAACATGCCTCCTGGTTTCCTCCCATTGTGCCCTAGTGAGTAAAACCCCTACAATATGTATAAAGGAAAGGGTATGGTACTCAGAGAATGTTTCAATAATCCGCCTCAACGCATTTTCCCAACAGGTTCATTAGGAGGCTTGATAGAGGGATGATAATTCATGATGTTCAGCATAGTGTGCCTAATAGCCAGGTGTCCATGTTTAAATATCCCACTTCATCGAAAACCCCTCCCAGACTAGGAGACCCATTCCCATTCCTAGAGGTGAATTGTCACAGGATATACAGAATAGAGTCTGTCTACAATAATATACTGCGCCTACGCTACTTCTCATGAGCTAGAGGTTCGATAATGTCCATCACCTAGTGTGCATGTCCGGAAGTGACGTTCTTTATGCTGAAACACCAGATAGGTACGAGTTGCGCGGCGGCAATCAGTTTGTGACTGCGCATGCCCGTAGTTATCATTCCATCTAGGATCATTGTCCACAAATGCGCATGCCCACATGTCTCTGGAGAGCATATGGTATTGCATTGCATTCCACCAACAGAAAAATCCTCTCTGAGATCAATATCATGGGAGACTAAAAATAAGTATTGCACATCCCCCCATCATGCAATCGGCATGTGGATCTACTTTATCACTACAAAATATATGGGATGGTGGCCCACAGTATACTCCTAAATGGTCATATTTGACCCCTATTGCATAATTAGAGATACACAAGGATCACCACACTTGTTAGTTACTTAATAGTATAAGTGGGATATAACTGATAAGAAATAATTCTGATATAGAAGCTCAGATCTCTTGATGAAGTAAAACAATATGTGAACCTCGTTCACAGGGAACTGAGTAGCAATGAGTAGAGTATAAAATCCTAAAATGTAATCCGGAATGGGTCTGTATTCATACAAAACAGGCATAGGAAATTTGCTCAGTTACTTAGGGCCTTGTGAATCCAGTCTGGAAATCCACTCACTTTCCTTTTTGAGGATACATCTATTGAGATCACCACCTCTCACATTGGGTTTAACCACCTCAATGATACAAAAGGAGAAGTCTCTTGTTTCACCTCAATGTGCACTGTTCATATGTCTCACTAATGGGGTGTCCCGATGTCACGCCAGGTGTGAGTGCAACACAGAGTCACGCCAGGTGTAAGTGCAACACAGAGGAGAAAGGGAAAGGGAGCCCAGACACTAGGGAAAAGGGGGAAGAGGTGACCTCCTAATCTGGACTAGCATCATCCAGTCTCCCCCTAACGTCCCTATACAGCCTCCGCAGCTGTTGCCCATCACATGCCTCGCCCAACTATCCCTGGCATAAGGTTATAGCTGGGGGTGGAAGGAGATGAGCGCTAGTCAACCTCCGCTAGCACTCTAAAGACAAAAGGGGAAGACAACACAGGGGAATTACAACTTCGCTTTAGAAGAAACTCCAACAGGGCACACGGCCTAAAGACTCCAAAGAGAACGTGATGCTGCTTCAGCCAAGTTCCAAGTAGAAATGAGTATACCCGGCGACGTCAACATAGACACACCAGGTATATATACACCCAGACTAAATGGAGGTAGAATCTGGGTCCTAAACACAGCCTCCCATCTAGGCAGCTGCCTGCATTGCCAAACGTGGAGATCTCCTGCAAACCCCTGCAGGGCAACTGTCACCTCTGACACACCCGTGGCACCCAACCATGGCGTATTTTGCCCAAATGCCCCCTCCACACTCCTCTAAGACGGCCTCTTGGTCGTGCATACATAATCTAGGGGGCAGGTGCATGTGGCCACATATACAAGTCCTGAGGTTTTACAGTTGGAATAATCCCTCTGGAAAAAGGTTTCACCTGTAGAGGAACTCAAGAAAGATTTACATGGTCTCATCCAATTACATGTACAACTTTCTACACATCTAAAGAAACCACAGATTCATCTATCTAGCCATGTCCCCTTGGGTGCAGTTTTTTCAGAAACTATGCGCTAAACGGTCCCTAATTGACCAACCCTTTCTGAAAGTTATTGTGGGAGTAGATCACACAGAACCCTCAGGTCCAGGTCGGCCACAAGTACATCCTAGTGTTTTCTGAGGATATTAAAGATATGGTCACTCTGATTGTCACAAATTCCTATTACTTGTGTTATCCCATATTTTTCTTGGTGTCTTGGTTAGGTATGGAGGAGTGTCTGTCTCTCCTGTTTTTCTGCAAACAATCATGCGGAATCCAAAATGTACTGTGGGTACCTTTTTCCCTGAATCTGGTGTTTATGTCTATTGCCTGTATATTAAGATCTGTGACAGAGCAGTTTCTTCTCAACTGTAAACATTGGCCCTTGGATATTGTTTTTTTTTTTTTTTTTAAGTAGGATGCGGTGGTGGCTATGCCACTTTAATAGTTTATGGTAGATGAGTGTCCCTAGGGTCCAAACAAGGGCTGTGGAGTCAGTGCCCATTTTGGTGGAGTTGGAGTCGGTATAAAATTGACCCACTCCGGCGCCTAAAATATGTAATAAATTGGGTACAGTAGTTCAATGCAGTTTGTGAGGAATATTTTTTCATAAGAATTTGGGAAAGTTATGAAATGTCCTATAAATGTCTTTCCTATTCCTGATCTAAGGGTCTAGACTTTTAGCTGAGAAAAATTTGTCCTACTGTAAATTTATCACTTAAACATGAGCCATGTATGAGGGAGTCGGAGTCGTGAAGTCGGAGACAGTGTCATGGAAATTTAGGAGTAGGAGTCGAAGGTTTGGCTTACCGACTCCACAGCCCTGGCTCCCATCCCGTACTTTCTTGATTGGTACATCAAGGAAAGGCAACTGGTAATAATTAAACTCTGATATAAATCTAAGGCCCACTCTATGGATATTGAGTTCCAAATTCAAGAAACTGTTCACTCGTCCCTGACCGGATGATAAAAATGTTGTCAATATATCTATATCATGCCCCAATATATGGATGCCACCACTTATAATCATCCCTGAGTATGTTGGTTTCCTCCCACCAGACCAGGAATAGATTAGCAGATGAGGGGGTACAGGGGCTCCCCATCGCAGTAACCCTGAGATCGGGTAAGTACTTCCTGTCAAAAAGAAAGACGTTATGAGTAAGAATGAATTTTAGAAGATTGTCCATGAAGTCATTATGTCTTCTACACTCTACTGATCTCGATTTCTATAAACATCTTACTCCTCTGATATAATCCTCATGCGATATATTACTGTACAAAGCCTCGATATCTGGTAAGGCCTGCTCCCCTACATGCATGTATACATGCTCAAGGGTCTACATGTAGGGGAGCAGGCAGAGGAAAAACCAAGTGCAGCGGGATTATTCCACTGCAGGACCTCAGGCGGTACTGTGGGAACATTATACTGTGTGAGGGCATCATCCATACTGCATAAGGGGCATAATGGGGGGCATTACACTGTGGGGGCATCATACATCCTGCATAAGGGGCATAATGGGGGCAGTACACTGTGTGGGGCATCATACATACTACATAAGGGGCATAATGGGGGGCATTACACTGTGGGGGGGCATCATACATCCTGCATAAGGGGCATAATGGGGCATTACACTGTGTTGGGGCATCAAACATCCTGGATAAGGGGCATAATGGGGGCATTACACTGTGTGGGGGCATCATACATCCTGCATAAGGGGCATAATGGGGGCATTACACTGTGTGGGGGCATCATACATCCTGCATAAGGGGCATAACACTGTGTGGGGGCATCATACATCCTGCATAAGGGGCATAATGGGGGCATTACACTGTGTGGGGGCATCATACATCCTGCATAAGGGGCATAATGGGGGCATTACACTGTGTGGGGGCATCATACATCCTGCATAAGGGGCATAATGGGGGCATTACACTGTCTGGGGGCATCATACATCCTGGATAAGGGGCATAATGGGGGCATCATACATCCTGGATAAGGGGCATAGGGGCATAATGGGGGCATTACACTGTGTGGGGGCATAATACACCCTGCATAATGGGGGCATTACACTGGGGGGCATCATACATCCTGCATAAGGGGCATAATGGGGGCATTACACTGTGTAGTGGCATCATACATACTGCATAAGGGGCATAATGGGGGCATTACACTGTGTGGAGGCATCATACATACTGCATAAGGGGCATAATGGGGGCATTACACTGTGTGGAGGCATCATACATCCTGCATAAGGGGCATAATGGGGGCATTACACTGTGGGGGGCATCATACATACTGCATAAGGGGCATCATACATCCAGCATAAGGGGCATAATGGAGGCATTACATTGTGGGGGCCATCATACATCCTACATAAGGGGCATAATGGGGGACATTACACTGTGTGGGGGGCATCATACATACTGCATAAGAAGCATAATGGGGGCATCATACATACTGTACAAGGGGCATAATGGGGGCATTACACTGTGGGGGGCATCATACATCCTGCATAAGGGGCATAATGGGGGCATTACACTGTGTGGGGGCATCATACATCCTGGATAAGGGGCATAATGGGGGCATTACACTGTGTGGGGGCATCATACATCCTGGATAAGGGGCATAATGGGGGCATTACACTGTGTGGGGGCATCATACATCCTGGATAAGGGGCATAATGGGGGCATTACACTGTGTGGGGGCATCATACATCCTGGATAAGGGGCATAATGGGGGCATTACACTGTGTGGGGGCATCATACATCCTGGATAAGGGGCATAATGGGGGCATTACACTGTGTGGGGGCATCATACATACTGCATAAGGGGCATAATGGGGGCATCATACACCCTGCATAAGGGGCATAATGGGGGCATTACACTGTGGGGGGCATCATACATCCTGCATAAGGGGCATAATGGGGGCATTACACATCCTGGATAAGGGGCATAATGGGGGCATTACACTGTTTGGGGGCATCATACATACTGCATAAGGGGCATAACGGGGGCATCATACATCCTGCATAAGGGGGGCATTACACTGTGTGGGGCATCACACATCCTGCATAAGGGGCATTACACTGTGTGGGGGCATCATACATCCTGCATAAGGGGCATAATGGGGGCATTACACTGTGTGGGCATCATACATCCTGCATAAGGGGCATTACACTGTGTGGGCATCATACATACTGCATAAGGGGCATAATGGGGGCATTACACTGTGTGGGGCATCATACATACTGTATAAGGGGCATAATGGGGGCATTACACTGTGTGGGGGCATCATACATCCTGTATAAGGGGCATAATGGGGGCATTACACTGTGTGGGGCATCATACATCCTGCATAAGGAGCATAATGGGGGCATTACACTGTGTGGGGGCATCATACATCCTGTATAAGGGGCATAATGGGGGCATTACACTGTGGGGGGGCATCATACATCCTGCATAAGGGGCATAATGGGGGCATTACACTGTGTGGGGCATCACACATCCTGCATAAGGGGCATTACACTGTGTGGGGGCATCATACATCCTACATAAGGGGCATAATGGGGGCCATTACACTGTGGGGGGGCATCATACATACTGCATAAGAAGCATAATGGGGGCATTACACTGTGGGGGGGGCATCATACATACTGTATAAGGGGCATAATGGGGGCATTACACTGTGGGGGGCATCATACATCCTGCATAAGGGGCATAATGGGGGCATTACACTGTGGGGGGCATCATACATCCTGCATAAGGGGCATAATGGGGGCATTACACTGTGTGGGGGCATCATACATCCTGCATAATGGGGCATTACACTGTGTGGGGGCATCATACATCCTGTATAAGGGGCATAATGGGGGCATTACACTGGGGGGGCATCATACATCCTGCATAAGGGGCATAATGGTGGGCATCATACATACTGCATAAGGAGCATAATGGGGGCATTACACTGTGGGGGGCATCAAACATCTTGCATAAGGGGCATAATGGGGGCATTACACTGTGTGGGGGCATCATACATCCTGCATAAGGGGCATAATGGGGGCATTACACTGTGGGGGGCATCATACATTCTGCATAAGGGGCATAATGGGGGCCATTACACTGTGGGGGGGGCATCATACATACTGCATAAGAAGCATAATGGGGGCATTACACTGTGGGGGGGGGCATCATACATACTGTATAAGGGGCATAATGGGGGCATTACACTGTGGGGGGCATCATACATCCTGCATAAGGGGCATAATGGGGGCATTACACTGTGGGGGGCATCATACATCCTGCATAAGGGGCATAATGGGGGCATTACACTGTGTGGGGGCATCATACATCCTGCATAATGGGGGCATTACACTGTGTGGGGGCATCATACATCCTGTATAAGGGGCATAATGGGGGCATTACACTGGGGGGGCATCATACATCCTGCATAAGGGGCATAATGGTGGGCATCATACATACTGCATAAGGAGCATAATGGGGGCATTACACTGTGGGGGGCATCATACATACTGCATAAGGGGCATAATGGGGCATTACACTGTGGGGGGCATCATACATCCTGCATAAGGGGCATAATGGGGGCATTACACTGTGTGGGGGCATCATACATCCTGCATAAGGGGCATAATGGGGGCATTACACTGTGGGGGGCATCATACATTCTGCATAAGGGGCATAATGGGGGCATTACACTGTGTGGGGGCATCATACATCCTGCATAAGGGGCATAATGGGGGCATTACACTGTGTGGGGCATCATACATCCTGCATAAGGGGTATAATGGGGGCATTACACTGTGGGGGCAGTAAAGGGGTCCTGTACTATGAGAACAATACGTTTCCTCCCTTCCTGTCTCCATAGTTGGGTCGTATGTATCTATTACAGGAAACAGAACAGAAACCTTATGATTCTTATAAAGGGGCAACACAAGACCCCAAAAGAGTCTTCGTGCTGAAGGGGTTAATGCCCCCTGCGCCCAGTAATGGCGTCTCCACATACCTCCACCTGCAGAGCCGCCACCACATATATGGCTGCTCTGTGCGCACAGGAGCTGTGATGAGGTCACAGGAGGGGAGGAGTCAGGGGTCACATGATCAGGGGCCTCAGTGGATGCAGGACTCTGCTGTGCTGGTTGTCATGGTGCTGGATGAGCTGAAGTTTATGTGTGGGGTCAGGAGGGGTTTACAGTGTGGATGTAGCAGAGCCGCGTGTGTACGAGGTGTACGGAGCAGAGCCGTGTGTGTACGAGGTGTACGGAGCAGAGCCGCGCGTGTACGAGGTGTACGGAGCAGAGCCGTGTGTGTACGAGGTGTACGGAGCAGAGCCGCGCGTGTACGAGGTGTACGGAGCGGAGCCGCCTGTGTACGAGGTGTACGGAGTGGAGCCGCCTGTGTACGAGGTGTACGGAGCGGAGCCGCCTGTGTACGAGGTGTACGGAGCGGAGCCGTGTGTATACGAGGTGTACGGAGCGGAGCCGCGTGTGTACGAGGTGTACGGAGCAGAGCCGTGCGTGTACGAGGTGTACGGAGCAGAGCCGTGCGTGTACGAGGTGTACGGAGCAGAGCCGTGCGTGTACGAGGTGTACGGAGCAGAGCCGTGCGTGTACGAGGCGTACGGAGCAGAGCCGTGTGTGTACGAGGCGTACGGAGCAGAGCCGTGTGTGTACGAGGTGTACGGAGCAGAGCCGTGTGTACGAGGTGTACGGAGCGGAGCCGCGTGTGTACTATGTGTACGGAGCAGAGCCGCGTGTGTACGAGGTGTACGGAGTGGAGCCGTGCGTGTACGAGGTGTACGGAGCAGAGCCGCGTGTGTACGAGGTGTACGGAGCGGAGCCGCATGTGTACGAGGTGTACGGAGCAGAGCCGCGTGTGTACGAGGTGTACGGAGCAGAGCCGCGTGTGTACGAGGTGTACGGAGCGGAGCCGCATGTGTACGAGGTGTACGGAGCGGAGCCGGGCGTGTACGAGGCGCGCGGAGCGGAGCCGGGCGTGTACGAGGCGCGCGGAGCCGCGTGTGTACGAGGCGTACGGAGCGGAGCCGCGCGTGTACGAGGCGTGCGGAGCTGAGCCGCGCGTGTACGAGGCGTGCGGAGCGGAGCCGGGCGTGTACGAGGCGTGCGGAGCCGGCGTGTACGAGGCGTGCGGAGCGGAGCCGGGCGTGTACGAGGCGTGCGGAGCCGGGCGTGTACGAGGCGTGCGGAGTGGAGCCGCGCGTGTACGAGTCGTGCGGAGTGGAGCCGCGCGTGTACGAGTCGTGCGGAGTGGAGCCGCGCGTGTACGAGGCGTACGGAGCGGAGCCGCGCGTGTACGAGGCGTACGGAGCGGAGCCGCGCGTGTACGAGGCGTACGGAGCGGAGCCGCGCGTGTACGAGGCGTACGGAGCGGAGCCGCGCGTGTACGGAGCGGAGCCGCGCGTGTACGAGGCGTACGGAGCGGAGCCGCGCGTGTACGAGTCGTACGGAGCAGAGCCGCGCGTGTGCGAGGCGTGCGGAGCTGAGCCGCGCGTGTACGAGGCGTGCGGAGCGGAGCCGGGCGTGTACGAGGCGTGCGGAGCCGGCGTGTACGAGGCGTGCGGAGCGGAGCCGGGCGTGTACGAGGCGTGCGGAGCCGGGCGTGTACGAGGCGTGCGGAGTGGAGCCGCGCGTGTACGAGTCGTGCGGAGTGGAGCCGCGCGTGTACGAGTCGTGCGGAGTGGAGCCGCGCGTGTACGAGGCGTACGGAGCGGAGCCGCGCGTGTACGAGGCGTACGGAGCGGAGCCGCGCGTGTACGAGGCGTACGGAGCGGAGCCGCGCGTGTACGAGGCGTACGGAGCGGAGCCGCGCGTGTACGGAGCGGAGCCGCGCGTGTACGAGGCGTACGGAGCGGAGCCGCGTGTGTACTATGTGTACGGAGCAGAGCCGCGCGTGTACGGAGCGGAGCAGCGCGTGTACGAGGTGTACGGAGCGGAGCCGCGCGTGTACGAGGTGTACGGAGCGGAGCCGCGCGTGTACGAGGCGTACGGAGCGGAGCCGGGCGTGTAAGAGGCGCGCGGAGCGGAGCCGGGCGTGTACGAGGCGCGCGGAGCCGCGTGTGTACGAGGCGTGCGGAGCGGAGCCGTGCGTGTACGAGGCGTGCGGAGCTGAGCCGCGCGTGTACGAGGCGTGCGGAGCGGAGCCGGGCGTGTACGAGGCGTGCGGAGCGGAGCCGGCGTTTACGAGGCGTGCGGAGCAGAGCCGGGCGTGTACGAGGCGTGCGGAGCTGAGCCGGGCGTGTACGAGGCTTGCGGAGCGGAGCCGCGCGTGTACGAGGCGTACGGAGCGGAGCCGCGCGTGTACGAGTCGTACGGAGCAGAGCCGCGCGTGTGCGAGGCGTACGGAGCAGAGCCGCGCGTGTGCGAGGCGTACGGAGCAGAGCCGCGCGTGTACGAGGCGTACGGAGCAGAGCCGCGCGTGTACGAGGCGTACGGAGCAGAGCCGCGCGTGTACGAGGCGTACGGAGCAGAGCAGCGCGTGTACGAGGCGTACGGAGCAGAGCCGCGCGTGTACGAGGCGTACGGAGCGGAGCCGGGCGTGTACGAGGCGTGCGGAGCGGAGCTGAGCCGGGCGTGTACGAGGCGTGCGGAGCGGAGCTGAGCCGGGCGTGTACGAGACGTGCGGAGCTGAGCCGGGCGTGTACGAGGCGTACGGAGCAGAGCCGTGTGTGTACGAGGTGTACGGAGCAGAGCCGCGTGTGTACGAGGCGTGCGGAGCGGAGCGGTTTGTGTACGAGGCGTGCGAAGCGGAGCCACGCGTGTACAAGGCGTGCGGAGCGGAGCCGTGTGTGTACGAGGTGTACGGAGCGGATGCTGCCCCTCTCCAGGAGCGATCACAGCAGCACGGCATGAGACATTCTTGTACTACACAGACTGTCCTGACAGAACACAGCTCGTCAGGGCATAGCCCCGACCTCCAGCGACAGCCGGACAGTCCCATTGGATCGGGGACGGTTGGGAGGTTTCTGTATATAAGTTGTGTGTGATAATTGTAGAATTATTAATGTCTTAACATAAAAGGATGTACCTGAGTGTTTGTGCCGGGGTCCACATGCATGGAGGGGTTGAGGCGGTGCTGGCTGTATTATGCAGACGGCATCTGCCTGTAACAGTAGTAACCAGAAACTACTAGAAACTCTGCACCAAAATGAACCAAATCCTTATTCTGGGAACTTTTCCTTGTACGTAACACCCCCGGATCCGGTACAAGCCGGGCAGATGTTCTCATTCATGTCATTTTCTACTTAAGGTTCTGCGGTTTTCTGGCCAACTATAAAAAAGAAAAAGCGTAAAACAATATTTGTTACTGCTGCATTGACACAAGTACAATAATATGTACACTGTGTTCCAAATTATTATGCAAATAATATTTTCTCAGATTTTCCCAAATTACCTATATGAATTGCAGTCATTGTAATTTTCCAGTCAAATAACTATTAGGGTATGTGCACACGATGCAGAAATGCTCAGGATTTTTTCCTGAGCATTTCTGCATCTCCCTGGCAGGAAAAACCACATGCGGATTGTACATGCGGATTGTACATGCGGTTCCCTGCCAGGGACATGCGGAAATGAAGCGGTCTTCACTTTCATTTCCGCATGCGGGTTGACAAGCGCTTCCTAAGCGATTTTAGCATCACTTGGAAAGTGCTTGTCAACTTCACACTATATAAATCGATGCAGCCGGCATGGATTTATATAGTGTGTGAATGTCAAAAAAATAAATATATACTTTACCCTCTGATGGCCCCCAGTGTCCTGCTTCGCTCAATCCCGGCTGCCGGCAGTGAAGACTGAAGGACCTGCCGACGTCAGCGTCACGTGACCCGTCACATGACTCTGACGTCAGCGAAGGTCCTTCTTCATTCAACCGCGATGTGCCGGGAACCAAGCAGGAGCGCTGCGCGGGCCGTCAGAAGGTAAGTATATATATATTTTTTATTTTATTCTTTTTTTTTTAATGGTACCTGTGTCTGGATGAGAGTCCTCTCATCCACACCCGGGTACCATCCGCGCATTAGACCGCATGGAATGCGCATCAACATATACAGTGATGCGGATTCCATGCGGTCTAATGCAAGTCAATGGCGGCAAAAGAGCAGCGTTTCCGCAAAATTAATTGACATGCTGCGGATTTTTGAGCGCAGCGTTTAAGCTGCGGAAAAATCCTCATCATGGGCACAGCACATGCGGATTTCAATTGGGGAACATTGCTGCCCTTCTACCATGCGTTTTTAATGCGTTTCCGCAGATGCAAAACCGCCGCGGAAACGCATTAAAAACGCATCGTGTGAACTCAGCCTTAGAGTACAATTGAAAGGTTTTTGTACAAACTGCCTATGACAACAGTATATTTTAAAAAAAATAAATCACTCAAACTGCACTCAAAATGCATGTTCCAAATTATTATGCACAGCAGAGTTTTCAACCTTTTCATTTTAATAAAGAACAAAAAAATGGTCATTTTTGAAATTATAAGCATTAGCAGCTTATTAGAAACTGAAATCAAACAGTTTTCAACTCAAACTTTATTCTAGGTGATGTTACATTTGCACATAGGACCCCTTGTTCGAAAGGAGCTTCTGAACTCTCTCGTCCATTGAATTTGTCAGGTTTTGGATGGTTTCTGCTTCAATTGTTTTGCATGAGGACAGAATACCCTCCCAGAGCTGTTGCTTAGATGTGAACTGCCTCCCGCCATCATAGACACTCCTTTTGATGATGCTCCAGAGGTTCTCAATGGGGTTGAGGTCAGGGGAGCATGGGGGCCACACCATAAGTTTGTCCCTTTTTATGCCCATAGCAGCCAGAGATGCAGATGTGTTATGTGCAGCATGAGACGGGGCATTATCATGCATGAAAATGATCTTGCTGCGGAATGCACAGTTCTTCTTGAACCATGGAAGGAAGTGCTGTTTGAGAAACTCCACATACATTATGGAGTTCATCTTTACCCCTTCAGGGATCCTAAAGGGGCCGACAATCTCTCTCCCCATGATTCCAGCCCAAAACATTACTCCACCTCCTCCTTGTTAGCGCCGTAGCTGTATTTGCATGGGGTGTCCATCAACCAGCCATCCTCCACTCCATCCATCTGGACCATCGAGATCATTTCATGCATGATAATGCCCCGTCTCATGCTGCACATAACACATCTGCATCTCTGGCTGATATGGGCATAAAAGGGGACAAACTTATGGTGTGGCCCCCATGCTCCCCTGACCTCAACCCCATTGAGAACCTCTGGAGCATCATCAAAAGGAGTGTCTATGATGGCGGGAGGCAGTTCACATCTAAGCAACAGCTCTGGGAGGGTATTCTGTCCTCATGCAAAACAATTGAAGCAGAAACCATCCAAAACCTGACAAATTCAATGGACGAGAGAGTTCAGAAGCTCCTTTCGAACATGCGGTCCTATGTGCAAATGTAACATCACCTAGAATAAAGTTTTGAATTGAAAACTGTTTGATTTCAGTTTGTAATAACCTGCTAATGCTTATAATTTCAAAAATGACCATTTTTTTGTTCTTTATTAAAATGAAAAGGTTGAAAACTCTGCTGTGCATAATAATTTGGAACATGCATTTTGAGTGCAGTTTGAGTTTTTCATTTTTTTTTAAATATACTGTTATCATAGGCAGTTTGTACAAAAACCTTTCAATTGTACTCTAATAGTTATTTGACTGGAAAATTACAATGACTGCAATTCATATAGGTAATTTGGGAAAATCTGAGAAAATATTATTTGCATAATAATTTGGAACACAGTGTAAATCTATAAATCTATTACACGTCGGGTCAATGCTGTAAAGGACAGTAAAGTGCCATGGTTGTGGTTTTTGGGTCACTCTGCTTCCCTCCCAAAAATGCAATCAGAAACTTGTAACTACTGATCGCTCCACAAGAACAAGCCGACAACTCCATCAATGGGATCATTTTATAAAATTAGGTCTTCGCAAGATGAAAATGGGATCACAAACCAAATTTTTTTTAAAATGTTCATAAAAAAACCCAAACAAACAAAAATAATAACCTTACTTTGATTTTTTCCCCATTTTTCAATACTTTATGTGCTAAATTGAATGTTGTCATTCCAAATAACAACTAGTCCCACAAAACACAAGCCCTCTATGTGAATGAAAAAACAAAGTTATTATTTTTGGGAAAAAGGGGAAGAAAAAAAAAATTTGGTCTTGTCAGAATAATGTAATTGCTATATATATATTTTTTTAAAATTGAATATTTTTAACCCAAAATTGTGATCTGTTATAATATTATCATTCTTCATGCGAGATTAATCATTAGTCTGTAGATAAATCCAAACATCTGGGAGATGTAGAACAATATATCTCTGATTCTCTTCTGCCAGGATAAGCGCCTCCTTTCTGTCCTTTCTGTGATTGAGAAAACGCTTGAAAGATTCAGAAAGTCCGATGAGTTTTTGGAGCTTATTGTAAAGGGCCTTAATGACGACCTGGGAAAGAAACCACCAGAAACAAAGGATCCAACCAGGTAAGTTCTAATTATCCCGTCTGATAAAATGATCAGCTTTATTTCCATGGGATTGTTCTGTAGAAGAGATGGGACCTGCAGCATTTTGATCCTGAACTTCACTATGTATAGATGTAGCAAAGCTTCATGTG
Source organism: Phyllobates terribilis (assembly GCF_046119375.1). Taxonomy (NCBI): domain Eukaryota; kingdom Metazoa; phylum Chordata; class Amphibia; order Anura; family Dendrobatidae; genus Phyllobates; species Phyllobates terribilis. Next base: position 6,517,356 of record NW_027362821.1, read on the forward strand.
ACAATTCACACACCGCATGGATAAACTGTCTCAGAAGGTTAGCTCTCAGAACAGAATTAACATCACTTATAGTGGAACTAAACTTACAATGTTTTTCAGAATTGTGAAAATTCTGGCACTTTGCAAAGCACTTCATTAGTTTCTTTGGCGTCATATCCATGAAATGATCATATTAAAGTGGCCTCCAGACCCTGCTTTTCCCCAGTGCAGGAGCGTGGCTGGGGTCCTAAGAGATCAGGAGCCCCAGCCCCAAAGTACATGTTTCCCCATATAACCTCCCTGCCACTTAAAAGAGGATTTATACATATATAATTACAGTATACCACTGTTACTAATCTAAAATACACTATACAAAGACCAATATTCCCAAAATTACTACTATACAAGGCCAAAATGATCCTGCTACACAATGTCCTGTACCATCACCACCACACAGTGAGTCCATATATGAAAGAAAACCCCGCAGGGTAAAAGACCATCAAAGGAGTCCAGGGAGAATAAAATCTATCATATCTATTCAGCAATAGAAAAATAGGATGATGGGGGAAGGGACACAACACATATGTGATTGTTAGACATGTAAGCCAAAAAAAGCAAGGCACGCAAGGAAGAGGCCATTCCAGGTATAATGGCTGTCTATAGTATCATCATGGGTATACTAAAATATCCCAAAATAGACACCGCATATATTCCACTGGGGGCAACAGTCATCATATGCAGGTGCATCTCACTAAATTAGAATATCATCAAAAAGTTAATTTATTTCAGTTGTTCAATACAAAAAGTGAAACTCATATATTATATAGAGTCATTACAGACAGAGAGATCTATTTCTAGTGTTTATTTCTGTTAATGTTGACGATTATGGCTTACAGCCAATGAAAACACAAAAGTCATTATCTCAGTAAATTAGAATAATTAACAAAAAACACCTACAACGGCTTCCTAAGTGTTTAAAAATGTCCCATAGTCTGTTTCAGTAGGCTCCACAATCATGGGGAAGACTGCTGACTTGACAAATGCCAAGAAGGCAGTCATTGACACCATCCACAAGGTCCCAGAGTTCCAATTTTCCTTTGGAAATCAAGGTCTCAGAGTCTGGAGGAAGAGTGGAGAGGCCACAATCCAAGCTGCTTGAGGTCTAGTGTGAAGTTTCCACAATCAGTGATGGTTTGGGGAGCCATGTCATCTGCTGGTGTAGGTCCACTGTGTTTTATCAACACCAAAGTCAGCGCAGCCGTCTACCAGGAAATTTTACTGCACTTCATGCTTCCCTCTGCCGACAAGCTTTTTGGAGATGGAAATTTCATTCTCCAGCAGGACTTGGCACCTGTCCACACTGCCAAAAGTACCAATACCTGGTTTAAAAACAACAGTATCCCTCTGCTTAATTGGTCAGCAAACTGACATGACCTTAACCCCATAGAGAATCTATTATAGAGAATCTATGGGGTATTGTCAAGAGGAAGATAAGAGACACCAAACCCAACAAAGAAGACGATCTGAAGGCTGTTATCAAAGCCACCTGGGCTTCCATAACACCTCAGCAGTGCCACAGGCTGATCGCCTCCATGCCACGCCGCATTGATGCAGAAATTGATGCAAAAGGAGCCTGACCAAGTATTGAGGGCATTTACTGAACATATCTTTCAGGAGGACAACATTTCGGATTTTAAAAACATTTTTCAAGCTGATGTTATAAAGTATTTTAATTTACTGAGATAATGACTTTTGTGATTTCTTTGGCTGTAAGCCATAATCAGTGGCGTACCGCCAATGGTGGCAGGCCACACCACTGCTATGGGGCCCGTGAGCCTCGGGGGAGCGAGGAGGATAGGTGAGTATTGGGGGGGTGGGAGGTTGCGGTGGCGGAGGAGCCTAGGATCTAGGACTTCAGTAGGAGGAAAATTAGAAAAACGAAGTAAAGGCTGGAAAGTTGTGAGATCGGCTCTTCTGTGACACAGACAAATATTTATTTTTTTGGTGGGGGGGTCCAATGAGAGCTTCTGCTATGGAGCCTCATGATTTCTATGTGCGCCCCTGGCCATAATCATCAACATTAACAGAAATAAACACGTGAAATAGATCACTTTGATTGTAATGACTTTATATAATATATGAGTTTCATTTTCAGCATTGAAGAACTAAAATAAATAAACTTTTTGATAATATTCTAATTTAGTGAGATGCACCTGTATATATAAGGGGTGTGGGTGCCATCATACTGTAAGGGGCTATGGGAGTCATCATGCTATATATAAGGGGCAGTGGGGCCATCATATTATATAAAATGGGGAGTGGGTGCCAGAATACAGTTTATAAGGGGCTGTGGGGCCATCATACAGTATAAAGGGAGCTGTAGGGGCCATAATATAGTGTACAAGTGGGTGTGGGGGCCATCATACAGTATATATTGGGCTGCGGGGGCCATCATATAGTACTGTATATATGGGGCTGTGAGGGCCATTATACAGGATATAGGGAGTTGTAGGGACCATCATGCCAGTTATAAGGAGTTGTAGAGACCATCATACAGTGCATAGGGAGCTGTGGGGACCATCATACAGTGCATAGGGAGCTGTGGAGACCATCATACAGTGCATAGGGAGCTGTGGGGACCATTATGCAGTGCATAGGGAGATGTCGGGACCATCATACAGGGCATAGGGAGATGTGGGGACCATTATGCAGTGCGTAGTGAGCTGTGGGGACCATTATGCAGTGCATAGGGAGCTGTGGGGACCATTATGCAGTGCATAGGGAGTTGTGGGGACCATCATACAGAGCGTAGGGAGCTGTGGGGACTATCATACAGTACATAAGGAGCTGTGGGGACCATCATACAGTGTATAAGGAGCCGTGGGGACCATCATACAGTGTATAAGGAGCCGTGGGGACCATCATACCGTGCATAAGGAGCTGCGGGGACCAACATACAGTACGTAGAGAGCTGTGGGGACCATCAGACAATGCATTGGGAGCTGTGGAGACCATCATACAGTGCCTAAGGAGCTGTGGGGACCATCATACAGTGCATAGGGAGATGTGGGGACCATCATACAGGGCAAAGGGAGCTGTGGGGACCATTATGCAGTGCATAGGGAGCTGTGGGGACCATCATACCGAGCGTAGGGAGCTGCGGGGACCATCATACAGTACATAAGGAGCCGTGGGGACCATCATACAGTGTATAAGGAGCCGTGGGGACCATCATTCAGTGCATAAGGAGCAGCAGGGACCATCATACAGTGCATAGAGAGCTATTAGGACCATCATACAATGCATAGGGAGCTGTGGAGACCATCATACAATGCATAAGGAGCTGTGAAGACCATCATACAGTGCATAGGGCACTGTGGGGACCATCATACAGAGCGTAGGGAGCTGTGGGGACCATCATACAGTGCATAGGGAGCTGTGGGGACCATCATACAGAGGCATAGGGAGCTGTGGGGACCATCATACAGTGCATAGGGAGCTGTGGGGACCATCATACAGTGCATAGGGAGCTGTGGGGACCATCATTCTGAGCGTAAGGAGCTGTGGGGACCATGATACAGTGCATATGGAACTGTGGGTACCATCATACAGGGCATAGGGAGCTGTGGGGACCATTATGCAGTGCATACGGAGCTGTGGGGACCATCATACAGTGCATAGGGAGCTATGGGGACCATCATGCAGTGTATAGGGATCTGTGGGGACCATCATACAGTGCATAGGGAGCTGTGGGGCCATCATACAGTGTGTAGTGAGCTGTGGGACTATCATACAATATACAGGGTGCTATGGGGGCACTCAGGACATTATTTTTTTAAATGGGTGCATCATCAGAAATTTCTTCTTTCACCACCCCAAAATCATCGTCCATAGACTTGAAGAAGAACTTTGTAGTTGGGTGTAGTTTGATTGTGGCTTTAAGGGGGCATTATTACTTAAAGGGGATACTCAACGGTATTTGTTGCTTGGAGGGAACACTTCAGATATTGAAACTTTCATAAGAGCATATCTGGCATTATTACTTGCTAGGTAGCACAGTGGGGTCTTTACTACTTTCTATGGGACGCTATTATTTTTATAGGTCCCCTCTATCTGGCACACAGTCTTTGTAGCATTAATTGGTGGAGGGTAATCATAGTAATGACGTAATTTTTGAAGTATTGAGGTTCCTATTCCACGTCGGAGGAGCAGGCAGCATGGGGAGGTTGTGCAGGGTGGGAATAGATGGGGACGGTGCTGGAAATGTGAGAAGTCAGATGGTCTTTGTGCTCGGTGTGTTTTTTATGTAGAGGCAATGGTCATATCATAATACTATGTACTCACTGTGTAGTGTTGATGGTAGAGGGCATTGTGTAGCGGGATTATTATTGCCTTGTATAGAAGTAATTTTGGTAATATTGGTCTTTCAGTTGTGTATTTTAGGTTAGCAACAATGGTGTACTGTAATTATATATGTATAGGTCCTCTTTTCAGTGGCGGGGAGGTTGTATGGGGAAACACCTACTTTGGGGCTTTGGCCCCTGATCTTTAAGGACCCTAGCAACGTCCCGGCATACAAGGGATATCGGGGGGCACAAAGTGTTCTGGCCGTTTCCTTTACAGTATGAAGCATTTTCCACACAGTATCCTTCCTCTGTAATATACTCCAGGACTGGTGAGGCGCACTGTCGCTCCCTATTTCGCCATAACTCGGCCTCAGCACTGCAGTGCTGATCAGCAGGTCTGCTTACTTGTTCTTCGGTTTCGCGCACTATGTCTTCCACTACTGGCGCCCTTGAACCCTTGCACTCGTGACTCCCACTACTACATCATATTCAGTGCTGCTTTGGGTTCCGTAACTCGGCGTCCAATCCAAGGACCCTTCTCTGTAAGGCCACTCTGTCTCATGGGTCCAAAAAAGTCGGGCGCACTTCATGGAGCAGCATTTTAGCATGCGGACCACCGTTCCAATCTAAAGGGGATGAAGGTTCCTGTAGATTGGAGCTTGTTTTCATTGGACAACCCCTTTAATTTTTCACACCCTGTTTCTGCATTTCAGTCTATTTTTTGGTAAATATTCGATGACCTGGTGTAATTTGTGATGTGTTGTTGTTCACCTGAGGTTGTATTGACCTGATTTTATAACTTCTAAGGACCAGACTTTTTTTTAATATATTCTGAATAGAACACAATAGAATTGTATGGAAAACATTATTGTGTTCTTCACAATTCAAGGCAACGTGTCCTTATGAGATCTTTTTCTTGAAGGTATATGGCCCTCAGGTTCTTTATCACCATGCAATCTGAAGAGCCAACTTAGACTAAGAGTGGCCACCACTGGGCATACACCACGGTGCAGCAAGGGCTAGCAATCTGTCCCTCCAATTGTGTGGGTACTTATTGCTTAGGGAATGTCAGTCCAATTCTTCTTTTTAAGAGGGTTCACTGTCTGTGCATCTCTGTGCCCGAAGAATATTAACCTGGTGTTACTGTATTACTGCTGTTCCAAGTGGCAAGCACATGGTTCTCTTAGAGACTGGGGCTTGTTTAAACCCAAGTAGACTTGAATTGGAAAGGCCACTGGTCTGGACCAGGACTCTGGTTGTGTACAGTGATGGCGGCATGCACGGTTTCTATGTACGTGTCTGTGTGTAGTCAGAAAAGCATTTCAGTGGTGGCCTAATAACTGCAAGGACCGACGGAGGTGTTGGACAAAGGCAAACGAGTGGCTGCAGAACGGTTGGTAAATGTGGCCACTTCATGGGAATATTGGCCACTGATGACTGAGGCCTCCCTCCTGGTTTGGTCGTGGAGCCCCCCGGCCACTTGTTGATCATCTTTCCTGTTTTTCACTGTTGCACAAGCCCCTGTGTCTCCTGTATTCTGCGGCTGCGTCCCGTTCTTCAGTCTTCTTTCTGTAGCATGGTGTGTACGACGTCCTGGATACAATGTTACTGCTCCATCACAGACTGAACACCAGAACAATTGTCATGGAATTTGGTACCAGAGTTCTCTCTGTGTATGGAGCCCCCATATTTTGTGATTACTCTTATCATTCTCACTGTGTAAGGTGAAATCCAGGAAAAAAAAACACACAAAACAATATATATATATAATTCATTTTTTATTGAAATAGCAATAAGCAACATTGTAATGAAAATATTACTGGTCCTTTAAGAAATTAAACTATGGTCACAGTCACTCTCAGATTGGCCCCGGTGGAGACCACAAAACGAGCTGCGGTCATTGGGGACCACCTGAGAGTCATTGGAACCCAAAGATCCAGAAGAAGGCAAAGAAACCCCCCCAAAAGAATTCTGATTCAGGGGGGAAAAAAAATCCTTCCTGACCCCATTTCTGGCGATTGGATATTTCCCTGGATCTCGTGTATCCTGCTGCATATTGCTGTATATAACATAGGCTTACGTCATGTGAACAATGGCCAAATAGCTGGTGGCTGAGAACTCGTCCTGTATGATAAAATCTGCGATGGAGGTTCCTAATACGGCTTCCAACGAAGATGTGACATCATCCAAATGTGTATAAGAACTAGCGAGTGATAAAGGAGACAATGGCTGGTAGGTAATAAGTCATTACCTGTCTGCCAATATCTTCTTCTGGAAGACTTCAAGATATCATGTATTATATATTACATATTATTCTGAAAGAGCACCATGTAATACCACATGTGTCCTGGAGAGGCCACTACGTCCAGCAAAACACAGCTGATTGCTGGGGGTGTTCACTGCCGGACCCCCGACTATCAACTGATCGCCTGCAAGTCCTCATTTGGGGACAGGAGTTGTTCACACTTGGCATATTTTGTGATTCATGAGGGGGGGACAGTAGCCGGATATAGACTTTTTCTATAAAGTCAGATTAAAGGGGTTTTCAGGAATGTTTTTATGTAATATATAGGAGGTTCCCAGTGGTGGAGAAAACACACAGAGCTTTACTTTCTCCTGCTGCTCCAGCTCTGGATCTTCAGCGCTTCCTGTGCTCTATTGTGACAGGCTGCAGGGGTGATGGCTCAACTTCAGCACACATCATTGCTGCAGCCAATCACTGAGCTTAGAAGCTCTGTCAGTGTGGCCCACTGAGCCAAGTGATTGGCTGCAGAGCTGCAGTCATGATGTCACCCTTGAAGCCAGTGACTAAAGATCAGCGGCAGCGGTGAAGTGCTAGAGCTGGAGCAGGAGGTAGTAAAGCTTCATCTCTTCTACTTAAGTGACGATTTATAGGATTTATATTTAAGTGATGAAAAAAAAATTCAGAAATTTGTAAAAATAATAATAAAAATAATTTGCTTGTGTCGCCACTTTCCGAGATCTGAAAGCCGCGGCGTTTTCATGTTTCGGGAATGGGGCGGCGTGAGGGCTCGTTTTTTGCACCACAAACTGATGGTTATATTGATATCATTTTGGGGTATATACAATGTTTTGATTGTCTGTTATTATATATTTTTTCTTGTTGCAACGACTGAAAATCTGTAATTCTGGCATTTTATGTAATGTTCTAGTTACGCCGTTTACTAAATGAATTAATTTATTTTATATTTTGATGGATCTGACTTTTACAAACGCAGCGATACCAAATATGTGTATTTTTTAAATGTTTTATATTTCTTAATTTTTAATGGGGGGAAAACTGGGATGATTTGAACTTTTATACTTTTTTCATTTTTTTTTACTTTTCATTGTATTTGTTCGTCTCTTTAGGGGGCTTGAACCTGCAATCATCTGATTGGTTGTGCTATATACAGCATTGCTATATATAGCAGAAATCACGGTCTCCTATGAACACTAGCAACAGGCTGGCTGTCACAGGAATCCAGTGATGACAGACACAGGGATCTTCAGTGATCAAGTCACGGGTGCGTCAATGAAGAGATGGAATGGTGCACCCCCTGCTGGCGCACATTAAATGCCGCTGTCACAGACTGATAGCAAGATTTAATAGGCTAACTGTCGTGGGCAGAGCTCCGCTCAACCTGTGACTGTTAGAGGCATATGATTGCTGAATAACACAGCCATCATCTGCCGAGAAAGATGCAGACTCGGCGTGTGAGCCTGCAAGAAATGCAGGGAGCAGAATTATGACGGATATAGTCCTTCATAAGTTAAGATGCATTTCTTAGTTAAAGAGTGACCGTCATTAACTGTATTTTCTAGACTATATGACGCACTTTTTAACAACAAAAAATCTTGCTCAGTATTGTGTGCGTCCTATAGACCAGAAGCAGCGTCCTATCAAGTATGCTTATCATGTGTCTGGCACCTGCCGGAGCAGATTTCAGCTGATCGTGGGGGCGCCAGGTGTCAGACCCTCCGATCTCATACTGATCAGCTATCTTACAGATAGGTCATCAATTCTTAAGTCCCAAATAACCCTTTAAGGGGACTGGGAATAAAATCACCACCAAGGCACCAACAGAATAATAAATATGTCCTTGTATAAACTGTTGGTTCATTATAAGCTCATTGTCTACACAATGCAGAAATGAATGATTTATACAGGGGCATCTTTATAAACTCATTACACAGTGGTATTTCACAATGATGGTGGTTTAGGGGCCTGAAATGAAGTGATGGGTTACCTTTAATACATCCATGAACATTCACACACATACACACTCACCTCAACACACACATACATACACACACAGACACAAATACACACTCACCTCTATACACATGCAATAAATACACGTGCACACACCCCTTCAGTGCTGCAGTGCTCGGTAGACAAACACACAGACCAGGGACACACAAACCATCACACAGTCACCCCATTATTGATGGGGTCACAGACACACACATCTTCAGTGCTGGGGTCACAGACACACATCCCTTTGGTGCTGAGGTCACACAAACAGACACAGACACACACCTTCAGTGCTGGAGCCACACACACAGCCCTTCAGTGCTGCATTTCAGGGGACATGTACACGTGTGCCAAACACACGTGCACACACCCCTTCAGTGTTGCAGTGATGAGGAAACAAGCACACACCCCATTAGTGCAGGGACACGCAAACCATCACACAGCCTCCCCGTTATTGATGGGGCCATTTAGACACACATCTTTATTGCCGGGGTCACAGACACACATCCCTTTGGTGCTGAGGTCACACAAACAGACACAGACACACACCTTCAGTGCTGGAGCCACACACACAGCCCTTCAGTGCTGCATTTCAGGGGACATGTACACGTGTACCAAACACGAGAGCACAAACCCCTTCAGTGCTGCAGTGTTGAGGACACAAACACACACCCCATTAGTGCAGGGACACGCAAACCATCACACAGCCTCCCCGATATTGAAGGGGCCATAGAGACACACATCTTTACTGCTGGGGTCACAGACACACATCCCTTTGGTGCTGAGGTCACACAAACAGACACAGACACACACCTTCAGTGCTGGGGCCACACACACAGTCCTTCAGTGCTGCATTTCAGGGGAAATGTACACTTGTGCCAAACACACGTGCACACACCCCTTCAGTGCTGCTGTGTTGAGGACACAAACACACACCCCATTAGTGCAGGGACACACAAACCATCACACATCCACCCCTTTTATTGATGGGGCCATAGAGACACAGCCCTTCATTGCTGGGGTTACAGACACACATCCCATTGGTGCTGAGGTCACACAAACAGACACAGATGCACACCTTCAGTGCTGAGGCCACACACACAGCCCTTCAGTGCTGCATTTCAGGGGACATGTACATGTGTACCAAACACACGTGTACACACCCCTTCAGTGTTGCAGTGTTGAGGACACAAACACACACCCCATTAGTTTTGGGACATGCAAACCATCACACAGCCTCCCCGATATTGATGGGGCCATAGAGACACATATCTTTACTGCTGGGGTCACAGACACACATCCCTTTGGTGCTGAGGTCACACAAACAGACACAGACACACCTTCAGTGCTGGGGCCACACACACAGCCCTTCAGCGCTGCATTTCATGAGACATGTACACTTGTGCCAAACACACGTACACACACCCCTTCAGTGCCGCAGTGTTGAGGACACAAACACCCACCCCATTAGTGCAGGGACACACAAACCATCACACAACCACCCCTTTATTGATGGGGCCATAGAGACACACCCCTTCATTGCTGGGGTCACAGACACACATCCCTTTGGTGCTGAGGTCACACAAACAGACACACACCTTCAGTGCTGGGTTCACACACACACCCCTTCAGTGCTGCATTTCAGGGGACATGTACACGTGTGCCAAACACACGTGCACACACCCCTTCAGTGCTGCAGTGTTGAGGACACAAACACCCACCCCATTAGTGCAGGGACACACAAACCATCACACAACCACCCCTTTTATTGATGGGGCCATAGAGACACACCCCTTCATTGCTGGGGTCACAGACACACATCCCTTTGGTGCTGAGGTCACACAAACAGACACAGACACACACCTTCAGTGCTGGGGCCACACACACAGCCCTTCAGTGCTGCATTTCAGGGGACATCTACACGTGTGCCAAACACACGTTCACACACCCCTTCTGTGCTGCAGTGTTGAGGAAAAAAGCACACACCCCATTAGTGCAGGGACACGCAAACCATCACACATCCACCCCTTTATTGATGGGGTCACAGAGACACCCCTTCATTTCTGGGATCACAGACACACATCCCTTTGGTGCTGAGGTCACACAAACAGACACAGACACACACCTTCAGTGCTGGAGCCACACACACAGCCCTTCAGTGCTGCATTTCAGGGGACATGTACACGTGTGCCAAATACACGTGCACACACCCCTTCAGTGTTGCACAGTGTGCAGTGATGAGGAAACAAGCACACACCCCATTAGTGCAGGGACACGCAAACCATCACACAGCCTCCCCGTTATTGATGGGGCCATAGAGGCACACATCTTTATTGCCAGGGTCACAGACACACATCCCTTTGGTGCTGAGGTCACACAAACAGACACACACCTTCAGTGCTGGGACCACACACACAGCCCTTCAGTGCTGCATTTCAGGGGACATGTACACTTGTGCCAAACACACGTGCACAGACCCCTTCAGTGCTGCAGTGTTGAGGACACAAACACACACCCCATTAGTGTAGGGACACACAAACCATCACACAACCACCCCTTTATTGATGGGGCCATAGAGACACAGCCCTTCATTGCTGGGGTCACAGACACACATCCCTTTGGTGCTGAGGTCACACAAACAGACACAGACACTCACCTTCAGTGCTGGAGCCACACACACAGCCCTTCAGTGCTGCATTTCAGGGGACATGTACACGTGTGCCAAACATGAGAGCACAAACCCCTTCAGTGCTGCAGTGTTGAGGACACAAACACACACCCCATTAGTGCAGGGACACGCAAACCATCACACAGCCTCCCTGATTTTGATGGGGCCATAGAGACACACATCTTTACTGCTGGGGTCACAGACACACATCCCTTTGGTGCTGAGGTCACACAAACAGACACAGACACACACCTTCAGTGCTGGGGCCACACACACAGCCCTTCAGTGCTGCATTTCAGGAGAAATGTACACTTGTGCCAAACACACGTGCACACACCCCTTCAGTGCTGCAGTGTTGAGGACACAAACACACACCCCATTAGTGCAGGGACACGCAAACCATCACACATCCACCCCTCTATTGATGTGGGCACAGAGAATCCCTTTCATTTCTGGGGTCACAGACACACATCCCTTTGGTGCTGAGGTCACACAAACAGACAGACACACACTTTCAGTGCTGGGGCCACACACACAGCCCTTCAGTGCTACATTTCTGGAGACATGTACACGTGTGCCAAACACACGTGCACACACCCCTTCAGTGCTGCAGTGTTGAGGACACAAACACACACCCCATTAGTGCAGGGACACACAAACCATCACACAGCCACCCCTTTATTGATGGGGCCATAGAGACACAACCCTTCATTTCTGGGGTCACAGACACACATCCCTTTGGTGCTGAGGTCACACAAACAGACACAGACACACGCCTTCAGTGCTGGAGCCACACACACAGCCCTTCAGTGCTGCATTTCAGGGGAAATGTACATGTGTGCCAAACACACGTGCACACACCCCTTCAGTGTTGCAGTGATGAGGAAACAAGCACACACCCCATTAGTGCAGGGACACGCAGACCATCAGACAGCCTCCCCGTTATTGATGGGGCCATAGAGACACACATCTTTATTGCTGGGGTCACAGACACACATACCTTTGGTGCTGAGGTCACACAAACAGACACCGACACACACCTTCAGTGCTGGGGCCACACACACAGCCCTTCAGCGCTGCATTTCATGAGACATGTACACTTGTGCCAAACACACGTGCACACACCCCTTCAGTGCTGCAGTGTTGAGGACACAAACACCCACCCCATTAGTGCAGGGACACACAAACCATCACACAACCACCCCTTTTATTGATGGGGCCATAGAGACGCACCCCTTCATTGCTGGGGTCGCAGACACACATCCCTTTAGTGCTGAGGTCACACAAACAGACACAGACACACACCTTCAGTGCTGGAGCCACACACACAGCCCTTCAGTGCTGCATCTCAGGGGACATGTACACGTGTGCCAAATACACGTGCACACACCCCTTCAGTGTTGCAGTGATGAGGAAACAAGCACACACCCCATTAGTGCAGGGACACGCAAACCATCACACAACCTCCCCGTTATTGATGGGGCCATAGAGACACACATCTTCATTGCCGGGGTCACAGACACACATCCCTTTGGTGCTGAGGTCACACAAACAGACACACACCTTCAGTGCTGGGGCCACACACACAGCCCTTCAGTGCTGCATTTCAGGGGACATGTACACTTGTGCCAAACACACGTGCACAGACCCCTTCAGTGCTGCAGTGTTGAGGACACAAACACACACCCCATTAGTGTAGGGACACACAAACCATCACACAACCACCCCTTTATTGATGGGGCCATAGAGACACAGCCCTTCATTGCTGGGGTCACAGACACACATCCCTTTGGTGCTGAGGTCACACAAACAGACACAGACACTCACCTTCAGTGCTGGGGCCACACACACAGCCCTTCAGTGCTGCATTTCAGGGGACATGTACACGTGTGCTAAACACGAGAGCACAAACCCCTTCAGTGCTGCAGTGTTGAGGACACAAACACACACCCCATTAGTGCAGGGACACGCAAACCATCACACAGCCTCCCCGATATTGATGGGGCCATAGAGACACACATCTTTACTGCTGGGGTCACAGACACACATCCCTTTGGTGCTGAGGTCACACAAACAGACACAGACACACACCTTCAGTGCTGGGGCCACACACACAGCCCTTCAGTGCTGCATTTCAGGGGAAATGTACACTTGTGCCAAACACACGTGCACACACCCCTTCAGTGCTGCAGTGTTGAGGACACAAACACACACCCCATTAGTGCAGGGACACACAAACCATCACACAACCACCCCTTTTATTGATGGGGCCATAGAGACACACCCCTTCATTGCTGGGGTCACAGACACACATCCCTTTGGTGCTGAGGTCACACAAACAGACACAGACACACACCTTCAGTGCTGGGGCCACACACACAGCCCTTCAGTGCTGCATTTCAGGGGACATGTACACGTGTGCCAAACACACGTTCACACACCCCTTCTGTGCTGCAGTGTTGAGGAAACAAGCACACACCCCATTAGTGCAGGGACACACAAACCATCACACATCCACCCCTTTATTGATGGGGTCACAGAGACACCCCTTCATTTCTGGGATCACAGACACACATCTCTTTGGTGCTGAGGTCACACAAACAGACACACACCTTCAGTGCTGGAGCCACACACACAGCCCTTCAGTGCTGCATCTCAGGGGACATGTACACGTGTGCCAAATACACGTGCACACACCCCTTCAGTGTTGCAGTGATGAGGAAACAAGCACACACCCCATTAGTGCAGGGACACGTAAACCATCACACAGCCTCCCCGTTATTGATGGGTCCATAGAGACACACATCTTTATTGCCGGGGTCACAGACACACATCCCTTTGGTGCTGAGGTCACACAAACAGACACACACCTTCAGTGCTGGGGCCACACACACAGCCCTTCAGTGCTGCATTTCAGGGGACATGTACACTTGTGCCAAACACACGTGCACAGACCCCTTCAGTGCTGCAGTGTTGAGGACATAAACACACACCCCATTAGTGTAGGGACACACAAACCATCACACAACCACCCCTTTATTGATGGGGCCATAGAGACACAGCCCTTCATTGCTGGGGTCACAGACACACATCCCTTTGGTGCTGAGGTCACACAAACAGACACAGACACTCACCTTCAGTGCTGGGGCCACACACACAGCCCTTCAGTGCTGCATTTCAGGGGACATGTACACGTGTGCCAAACACGAGAGCACAAACCCCTTCAGTGCTGCAGTGTTGAGGACACAAACACACACCCCATTAGTGCAGGGACACGCAAACCATCACACAGCCTCCCCGATATTGATGGGGCCATAGAGACACACATCTTTACTGCTGGGGTCACAGACACACATCCCTTTGGTGCTGAGGTCACACAAACAGACACAGACACACACCTTCAGTGCTGGGGCCACACACACAGCCCTTCAGTGCTGCATTTCAGGGGAAATGTACACTTGTGCCAAACACACGTGCACACACCCCTTCAGTGCTGCAGTGTTGAGGACACAAACACACACCCCATTAGTGCAGGGACACACAAACCATCACACAACCACCCCTTTTATTGATGGGGCCATAGAGACACACCCCTTCATTGCTGGGGTCACAGACACACATCCCTTTGGTGCTGAGGTCACACAAACAGACACAGACACACACCTTCAGTGCTGGGGCCACACACACAGCCCTTCAGTGCTGCATTTCAGGGGACATGTACACGTGTGCCAAACACACGTTCACACACCCCTTCTGTGCTGCAGTGTTGAGGAAACAAGCACACACCCCATTAGTGCAGGGACACACAAACCATCACACATGCACCCCTTTATTGATGGGGTCACAGAGACACCCCTTCATTTCTGGGATCACAGACACACATCTCTTTGGTGCTGAGGTCACACAAACAGACACACACCTTCAGTGCTGGAGCCACACACACAGCCCTTCAGTGCTGCATCTCAGGGGACATGTACACGTGTGCCAAATACACGTGCACACACCCCTTCAGTGTTGCAGTGATGAGGAAACAAGCACACACCCCATTAGTGCAGGGACACGTAAACCATCACACAGCCTCCCCGTTATTGATGGGTCCATAGAGACACACATCTTTATTGCCGGGGTCACAGACACACATCCCTTTGGTGCTGAGGTCACACAAACAGACACACACCTTCAGTGCTGGGGCCACACACACAGCCCTTCAGTGCTGCATTTCAGGGGACATGTACACTTGTGCCAAACACACGTGCACAGACCCCTTCAGTGCTGCAGTGTTGAGGACACAAACACACACCCCATTAGTGTAGGGACACACAAACCATCACACAACCACCCCTTTATTGATGGGGCCATAGAGACACAGCCCTTCATTGCTGGGGTCACAGACACACATCCCTTTGGTGCTGAGGTCACACAAACAGACACAGACACTCACCTTCAGTGCTGGGGCCACACACACAGCCCTTCAGTGCTGCATTTCAGGGGACATGTACACGTGTGCCAAACACGAGAGCACAAACCCCTTCAGTGCTGCAGTGTTGAGGACACAAACACACACCCCATTAGTGCAGGGACACGCAAACCATCACACAGCCTCCCCGATATTGATGGGGCCATAGAGACACACATCTTTACTGCTGGGGTCACAGACACACATCCCTTTGGTGCTGAGGTCACACAAACAGACACAGACACACACCTTCAGTGCTGGGGCCACACACACAGCCCTTCAGTGCTGCATTTCAGGGGAAATGTACACTTGTGCCAAACACACGTGCACACACCCCTTCAGTGCTGCAGTGTTGAGGACACAAACACACACCCCATTAGTGCAGGGACACACAAACCATCACACAACCACCCCTTTTATTGATGGGGCCATAGAGACACACCCCTTCATTGCTGGGGTCACAGACACACATCCCTTTGGTGCTGAGGTCACACAAACAGACACAGACACACACCTTCAGTGCTGGGGCCACACACACAGCCCTTCAGTGCTGCATTTCAGGGGACATGTACACGTGTGCCAAACACACGTTCACACACCCCTTCTGTGCTGCAGTGTTGAGGAAACAAGCACACACCCCATTAGTGCAGGGACACACAAACCATCACACATCCACCCCTTTATTGATGGGGTCACAGAGACACCCCTTCATTTCTGGGATCACAGACACACATCTCTTTGGTGCTGAGGTCACACAAACAGACACACACCTTCAGTGCTGGAGCCACACACACAGCCCTTCAGTGCTGCATCTGAGGGGACATGTACACGTGTGCCAAATACACGTGCACACACCCCTTCAGTGTTGCAGTGATGAGGAAACAAGCACACACCCCATTAGTGCAGGGACACGTAAACCATCACACAGCCTCCCCGTTATTGATGGGGCCATAGAGACACACATCTTTATTGCCGGGGTCACAGACACACATCCCTTTGGTGCTGAGGTCACACAAACAGACACACACCTTCAGTGCTGGGGCCACACACACAGCCCTTCAGTGCTGCATTTCAGGGGACATGTACACTTGTGCCAAACACACGTGCACAGACCCCTTCAGTGCTGCAGTGTTGAGGACACAAACACACACCCCATTAGTGTAGGGACACACAAACCATCACACAACCACCCCTTTATTGATGGGGCCATAGAGACACAGCCCTTCATTGCTGGGGTCACAGACACACATCCCTTTGGTGCTGAGGTCACATAAACAGACACAGACACTCACCTTCAGTGCTGGGGCCACACACACAGCCCTTCAGTGCTGCATTTCAGGGGACATGTACACGTGTGCCAAACACACGTTCACACACCCCTTCTGTGCTGCAGTGTTGAGGAAACAAGCACACACCCCATTAGTGCACCCCATTAGTGCAGGGACACGCAAACCATCACACATCCACCCCTTTATTGATGGGGTCACAGAGACACCCCTTCATTTCTGGGATCACAGACACACATCTCTTTGGTGCTGAGGTCACACAAACAGACACAGACACACACCTTCAGTGCTGGAGCTACACACACAGCCCTTCAGTGCTGCATTTCAGGGGACATGTAAACGTGTGCCAAACACACGTGCACACACCCCTTCAGTGTTGCAGTGATGAGGAAACAGGCACACACCCCATTAGTGCAGGGACACGCAAACCATCACACAGCCTCCCCGTAATTGATGGGGCTATAGAGACACACATCTTTATTGCTGGGGTCACAGACACACATCCCTTTGGTGCTGAGGTCACACAAACAGACAGAGACACACACCTTCAGTGCTGGGGCCACACTCACAGCCCTTCAGCGCTGCATTTCATGAAACATATACACTTGTGCCAAACACACGTGCACACACCCCTTCAGTGCTGCAGTGTTGAGGAAACAAGGACACACCCCATTAGTGCAGGGACACGCAAACCATCACACATCCACCCCTTTATTGATGGGGTCACAGAGACACCCCTTCATTGCTGGGATCACAGACACACATCCCTTTGGTGCTTAGGTCACACAAACTGACACAGACACACACTTTCAGTGCTGGGGCCACACACACAGCCCTTCAGTGTTGCATTTCTGGAGACATGTACATGTGTGCCAAACACACGTGCACACACCTCTTCAGTGCTGCAGTGTTGAGGACACAAACACACACCCCATTAGTGCAGGGACACGCAAACCATCACACATCCACCCCTTTATTGATGGGGTCACAGAGACACCCCTTCATTTCTGGGGTCACAGACACACATCCCTTTGGTGCTGAGGTCACACAAACAGACACAGACACACACTTTCAGTGCTGGGGCTACACACACAGCCCTTCAGTGTTGCATTTCTGGAGACATGTACATGTGTGACAAGCACACGTGCACACACCCCTTCAGTGCTGCAGTGTTGAGGACACAAACACACACCCCATTAGTGCAGGGACACACAAACCATCACACAGCCACCCCTTTATTGATGGGGCCATAGAGACTCAGCCCTTCATTGCTGGGGTCACAGACACACATCCCTTTGATGCTGAGGTCACACAAACAGACACAGACACACACCTTCAGTGCTGGAGCCACACACACAGCCCTTCAGTGCTGCATTTCAGAGGATATGTACATGTGTGCCAAACACACGTGCACACACCCCTTCAGTGCTGCAGTGTTTAGGAAACAAGCACACACCCCATTAGTGCAGGGACACGCAAACCATCACATAGCCACCCCTTTATTGATGGGGTCACAGAGACACCCCTTCATTTCTGGGATCACAGACAGATATCCCTTTGGTGCTGAGGTCACACAAACAGACACAGACACACACTTTCAGTGCTGGGGCCACACACACAGCCCTTCAGTGCTGCATTTCTGGAGACATGTACATGTGTGCCAAACACACGTGCACACACCCCTTCAGTGCTGCAGTGTTGAGGACACAAACACACACCCCATTAGTGCAGGGACACACAAACCATCACACTGCCACCCCTTTATTGATGGGGCCATATAGACACAGCCCTTCATTGCTGGGGTCACAGACACACATCCCTTTGGTGCTGAGGTCACACAAACAGACACAGACACACACCTTCAGTGCTGGAGCCACACACACAGCCCTTCAGTGCTGCATTTCAGGGGACATGTACACGTGTGCCAAACACACGTGCACACACCCCTTCAGTGTTGCAGTGATGAGGAAACAAGCACACACTCCATAAGTGCAGGGACACGCAAACCATCACACAGCCTCCCCGTTATTGATGGGGCCATAGAGACACACATCTTTATTGCCGGGGTCACAGACACACATCCCTTTGGTGCTGAGGTCACACAAACAGACACAGACACACACCTTCAGTGCTGGGGCCACACACATAGCCCTTCAGTGCTGCATTTCAGGGGACATGTACACTTGTGCCAAACACACGTGCAAACACCCCTTCAGTGCTGCAGTGTTGAGGACACAAACACACACCCCATTAGTGCAGGGACACACAAACCATCACACAACCACCCCTTTTATTGTTGGGGCCATAGAGACACACCCCTTCATTGCTGGGGTCACAGACACACATCCCTTTGGTGCTGAGGTCACACAAACAGACACAGACACACACCTTCAGTGCTGGGGCCACACACACAGCCCTTCAGTGCTGCATTTCAGGGGACATGTACACGTGTGCCAAACACACGTTCACACACCCCTTCTGTGCTGCAGTGTTGAGGAAACAAGCACACACCCCATTAGTGCAGGGACACACAAACCATCACACATCCACCCCTTTATTGATGGGGTCACAGAGACACCCCTTCATTTCTGGGATCACAGACACACATCTCTTTGGTGCTGAGGTCACACAAACAGACACACACCTTCAGTGCTGGAGCCACACACACAGCCCTTCAGTGCTGCATCTGAGGGGACATGTACACGTGTGCCAAATACACGTGCACACACCCCTTCAGTGTTGCAGTGATGAGGAAACAAGCACACACCCCATTAGTGCAGGGACACGTAAACCATCACACAGCCTCCCCGTTATTGATGGGGCCATAGAGACACACATCTTTATTGCCGGGGTCACAGACACACATCCCTTTGGTGCTGAGGTCACACAAACAGACACACACCTTCAGTGCTGGGGCCACACACACAGCCCTTCAGTGCTGCATTTCAGGGGACATGTACACTTGTGCCAAACACACGTGCACAGACCCCTTCAGTGCTGCAGTGTTGAGGACACAAACACACACCCCATTAGTGTAGGGACACACAAACCATCACACAACCACCCCTTTATTGATGGGGCCATAGAGACACAGCCCTTCATTGCTGGGGTCACAGACACACATCCCTTTGGTGCTGAGGTCACACAAACAGACACAGACACTCACCTTCAGTGCTGGGGCCACACACACAGCCCTTCAGTGCTGCATTTCAGGGGACATGTACACGTGTGCCAAACACGAGAGCACAAACCCCTTCAGTGCTGCAGTGTTGAGGACACAAACACACACCCCATTAGTGCAGGGACACGCAAACCATCACACAGCCTCCCCGATATTGATGGGGCCATAGAGACACACATCTTTACTGCTCGGGTCACAGACACACATCCCTTTGGTGCTGAGGTCACACAAACAGACACAGACACACACCTTCAGTGCTGGGGCCACACACACAGCCCTTCAGTGCTGCATTTCAGGGGAAATGTACACTTGTGCCAAACACACGTGCACAAACCCCTTCAGTGCTGCAGTGTTGAGGACACAAACACACACCCCATTAGTGCAGGGACACACAAACCATCACACAACCACCCCTTTTATTGATGGGGCCATAGAGACACACCCCTTCATTGCTGGGGTCACAGACACACATCCCTTTGGTGCTGAGGTCACACAAACAGACACAGACACACACCTTCAGTGCTGGGGCCACACACACAGCCCTTCAGTGCTGCATTTCAGGGGACATGTACACGTGTGCCAAACACACGTTCACACACCCCTTCTGTGCTGCAGTGTTGAGGAAACAAGCACACACCCCATTAGTGCACCCCATTAGTGCAGGGACACGCAAACCATCACACAGCCTCCCCGTAATTGATGGGGCCATAGAGACACACATCTTTATTGCTGGGGTCACAGACACACATCCCTTTGGTGCTGAGGTCACACAAACAGACAGAGACACACACCTTCAGTGCTGGGGCCACACTCACAGCCCTTCAGCGCTGCATTTCATAAGACATGTACACTTGTGCCAAACACACGTGCACACACCCCTTCAGTGCTGCAGTGTTGAGGACACAAACACCCACCCCATTAGTGCAGGGACACACAAACCATCACACAACCATCCCTTTTATTGATGGGGCCATAGAGAAACACCCCTTCATTGCTGGGGTCACAGACACACATCCCTTTGGTGCTGAGGTCACACAAACAGACACAGACACACACCTTCAGTGCTGGAGCCACACACACAGCCCTTCAGTGCTGCATTTCAGAGGATATGTACATGTGTGCCAAACACACGTGCACACACCCCTTCAGTGCTGCAGTGTTTAGGAAACAAGCACACACCCCATTAGTGCAGGGACACGCAAACCATCACACAGCCACCCCTTTATTGATGGGGTCACAGAGACACCCCTTCATTTCTGGGATCACAGACAGATATCCCTTTGGTGCTGAGGTCACACAAACAGACACAGACACACACTTTCAGTGCTGGGGCCACACACACAGCCCTTCAGTGCTGCATTTCTGGAGACATGTACATGTGTGCCAAACACACGTGCACACACCCCTTCAGTGCTGCAGTGTTGAGGACACAAACACACACCCCATTAGTGCAGGGACACACAAACCATCACACTGCCACCCCTTTATTGATGGGGCCATATAGACACAGCCCTTCATTGCTGGGGTCACAGACACACATCCCTTTGGTGCTGAGGTCACACAAATAGACACAGACACACACCTTCAGTGCTGGAGCCACACACACAGCCCTTCAGTGCTGCATTTCAGGGGACATGTACACGTGTGCCAAACACACGTGCACACACCCCTTCAGTGTTGCAGTGATGAGGAAACAAGCACACACTCCATAAGTGCAGGGACACGCAAACCATCACACAGCCTCCCCGTTATTGATGGGGCCATAGAGACACACATCTTTATTGCCGGGATCACAGACACACATCCCTTTGGTGCTGAGGTCACACAAACAGACACAGACACACACCTTCAGTGCTGGGGCCACACACATAGCCCTTCAGTGCTGCATTTCAGGGGACATGTACACTTGTGCCAAACACACGTGCAAACACCCCTTCAGTGCTGCAGTGTTGAGGACACAAACACACACCCCATTAGTGCAGGGACACACAAACCATCACACAACCACCCCTTTTATTGATGGGGCCATAGAGACACACCCCTTCATTGCTGGGGTCACAGACACACATCCCTTTGGTGCTGAGGTCACACAAACAGACACAGACACACACCTTCAGTGCTGGGGCCACACACACAGCCCTTCAGTGCTGCATTTCTGGAGACATGTACACGTGTGCCAAACACACGTGCACACACCCCTTCAGTGCTGCAGTGTTGAGGAAACAAGCACACACCCCATTAGTGCAGGGACACGCAAACCATCACACAGCCACCCCGTTATTGATGGGGTCACAGACACACACATCTTCAGTGCTGGGGTCACAGGCACACATCCCTTTGGTGCTGAGGTCACACAAACAGACACAGACACACACCTTCAGTTCTGGGGCCACACACACAGCCCTTCAGTGCTGCATTTCAGGGGACATGTACACGTGTGCCAAACACACGTGCACACACCCCTTCAGTGCTGCAGTGTTGAGGACACAAACACACACCCCATTAGTGCAGGGACACGCAAACCGTCACACATCCACCCCTTTATTGATGGGGTCACAGAGACACCCCTTCATTTCTGGGGTCACAGACACACATCCCTTTGGTGCTGAGTTCACACAAACAGACACAGACACACACTTTCAGTGCTGGGGCTACACACACAGCCCTTCAGTGTTGCATTTCTGGAGACATGTACATGTGTGACAAGCACACGTGCACACACCCCTTCAGTGCTGCAGTGTTGAGGACACAAACACACACCCCATTAGTGCAGGGACACACAAACCATCACACATCCACCCCTTTATTGATGGGGCCATAGAGACTCAGCCCTTCATTGCTGGGGTCACAGACACACATCCCTTTGATGCTGAGGTCACACAAACAGACACAGACACACACCTTCAGTGCTGGAGCCACACACACAGCCCTTCAGTGCTGCATTTCAGAGGATATGTACATGTGTGCCAAACACACGTGCACACACCCCTTCAGTGCTGCAGTGTTTAGGAAACAAGCACACACCCCATTAGTGCAGGGACACGCAAACCATCACACAGCCACCCCTTTATTGATGGGGTCACAGAGACACCCCTTCATTTCTGGGATCACAGACAGATATCCCTTTGGTGCTGAGGTCACACAAACAGACACAGACACACACTTTCAGTGCTGGGGCCACACACACAGCCCTTCAGTGCTGCATTTCTGGAGACATGTACATGTGTGCCAAACACACGTGCACACACCCCTTCAGTGCTGCTTCAGTGCTGCAGTGTTGAGGACACAAACACACACCCCATTAGTGCAGGGACACACAAACCATCACACTGCCACCCCTTTATTGGTGGGGTCACAGGCACACATCCCTTTATTGGTGGGGTCACAGACACACATCCCTTTATTGGTGGGGTCACAGACACACATGCTTTTAGTGCTGGGGTCACAGACACACTTCACTTTAGATCTGGGGTCACACAAACCTTCAATGCTGTGCCTACACACACACTCACATGCACGCACACCTACCTTCTTGCTGAATCCCAAAAAGTCTTCTCAGTTGATAATTGCCGGACATATGATAGTTACTCCACAAATCTCAGAACAGCCTTGAGGAAGGTCAGGAAGAAAGAAAACAATGCAGCTAATAATCATCTGGAAATATCATGGGGATGAGGACACAGACCATACAGCACACACTGCAGATCTCTTCCTGATCCTACTCTGCTGTTTGTGCTGTGACACAATGCTGTGCAGCCAGTCCTCCTCCCTTTCCGATGTGACCCGATCCCCAGCGTTCAGTGATGAGCTACTTACCTGGACTGGTCCTCTTCAAGCTGTGACACAAGATGGCTCAGGAATAGAACTTTGTACATTCTGTAGCAGTTATGATGTCATGTGAGGTCTATGATGTCATGTTCTCGGTGCTGTCATGTGCTTTGTGATGTCATCATAACGGACACTGCTGTTTTATGTATCAAGTTTACACTTCAGGAAATAAATTACTAAACAAAAAAGTCACAGACTGCAAATATCCCACAGCCCCATGTTATAATTCATGACAGCTATTTAAATGAACCTTTATTTTAATCCATATAACCTTCTGCTATATGAAAAAAAACCTCGAGACATCAACTGGAATTTAAATTGTCGTGCATGCAGCATGTAAGAGCATGTTCACACATGGCCACTAACCAGAAAAAAACTAAGACTGAAATACAATACTCAAACACCCTGCAGTAAATAAATAAATCGCAATAATGCATGAAAATAATAAAGCGTACTTAGTTAACATAATTTTGATCTAAATAATGCGAAAGCCATCCCGCCTCGTAACGGTGACCTTTATGGGACAGTCCTAACTCTAATATTTAAAACTTTACCGTTATTTGTGTATTGTGTTTCTGTCTTTGTCTTCTACTGCTATGTGAGTTACAGGAAAACACTGGACTAAAATCACTGACTGCGGTGGATTCCCCAATAAAATGTACATTTTATTTCCTTAAATAACATTTTCCTATACACACCTTACCTAATAATCGTGACATTTTGTGGAGCGTGCCAAATATTACCCTCCATTTAAAGTCTGCCAGCTGTGTTTTGTTGAACCTATTCACACTTGGTCGCAGACCAATACCACACTACAAGACCAGTGCCTAAAACCGTGATTTATACAGCTGACATGTGCCCCCAACAGCCGCGGGTGGAATCGCGATCCACTTGCGGCTGTTAACATGTTAAATGCTGCCGTCTGTAGCGTCGGCGTCCCTGCCTCCTGCTAGGCAGGGACGCCGTTCCCCTCACCTCTCCGCTCCGTGCCCGGCAGCTTCCTCCCGCTTTGCTGGCAGCGCGCGCTGCTTCCCGGCCTCTGTGTTTAGGGCACGCGCGCTCTCCCTCTCTTAAAGGGGCCGCGCGCACCGTCCTAAGGAGTCCCCGGCCAATGGCCGGAGGACCTCACCATGTATAAGGCACCTCCTCCAAAATGGAGGTGCCCGAGCAATGTTGTTGCAAAGCCTTTCAACTCTGCTTCAGCCCTCAGGTCCCGTTGCCAGATACCTGCCAGTTACCTGCCAGATCTCTGCTTGATACCTACCTGATTCCTGTCTATCTGCTTGCATTCCTGCGGTCCGACAGTCTGCCTTCCAACACCTGTCAGTCTGTCTATGGATCTGCCCGCCCGCTCACCTGGGAGCGCTCACCTGCTACCTGCCTGCTAGCCTACCTGGAGGCTCTGTCGTCACTTGCCGTGACCACCTGCCTGTCCAGAGACTCTTGCCCGCTCACCTGGGAGCGCTCACCTGCTACCTGCCTGCTAGCCTACCTGGAGGCTCTGCCGTCACTTGCCGTGACCACCTGCCTGTCCAGAGACTCCTGCCCGCTCACCTGGGAGCGCTCACCTGCTACCTGCCTGCTAGCCTACCTGGAGGCTCTGCCGTCACTTGCCGTGACCACCTGCCTGTCCAGAAACTCCTGCCCGCTCACCTGGGAGCGCTCACCTGCTACCTGCCTGCTAGCGTACCTGGAGGCTCTGCCGTCACTTGCCGTGACCACCTGCCTGTCCAGAGACTCTTGCCCGCTCACCTGGGAGCGCTCACCTGCTACCTGCCTGCTAGCCTATCTAGAGACTCTTATCCTGCTGTTATTTGCCGTGACCACCTGCCTGTCTAGAGACTCTTACCCTGCTGTCATTTGCCGTGACCATCCGCCTGTCAAGAGACTGTCCCCGTCACTTGCCGTGACCTCCTGCCCTTCTACCCAGAGACTGTCCCTGTCACTTGCCGTGACTACTTGCCCGCCTTCCCTGGGAGCCACCCGCTTCCTTACAAGGACTGCCCCTTTGTATAGTTGCTCTGAGGTTCCACCTCCCAGACCCGTTACACTGTCAATCTCTGACAGCGGCATTTAACAGCGCCGCCCCGGAAGCGCGTCACTTACCCCGCCCACCTGTGACCCTGTCACGTAATCGCGGGTCACTGATGGGTGGGCATGACAACCCTGGGTCTGCAGCAGACCCCAGTGATTGTCATGTACTGACTCTATGAGCGCCACCTAGTGGTCGGCGCTCATAGCACAGGAGCATTTCTGCTACATAGAGCTGATCTGCTCATCCCCTGTATGTAGCAGAGGTGATTGGACAGTTGCTGCTTCTAGCCTCCTAATGAGACTATAGAAGCAAGCAAAAAGTGTAAAAAAAAAAATGTTTTTAAAAATATAAAAAAAAATTAAAAATATATAAAAGTTTAAATCACCCCCCTTTCGCCCCATTCAGAATAAAATTCTAAAAATAGCACCCACATGCACATATTTGGTATTGCCGTGCTCAGAATCGCCCGATCTATCAATATAAAAAAAGAATTAATCCGATCGGTAAACGGCGTAACGAGAAAAAAATTCTAAACGCCAGAATTACGTTTTTTGGTCGCCGCAACATTGCAATAAAATGCAATAACTGGCGATCAAAACATCGGATCTACCCCAAAATGGTATCAATAAAAACTTCAGCTTGGCGTGCAAAAAATAAACCCGGCCCCAGATCCCGAAAAATGGAGACGCTACGGGTCTTGTAAAATGGCGCCATTTTATTTTTTAATTATGGCACTTTGCAAAGCACTTCATTAGTTTCTTTGGCATCATATCCGTAAAATGATCATATTAAAGTGGCCTCCAGACCCTGCTTTTCCCCAGTGCAGGAGCGTTGCTGGGGTCCTAAGAGATCAGGGACCCCAGCCCCAAAGTACATGTTTCCCCATATAACCTCCCTGTCACTTAAAAGAGGATTTATACATATATAATTACAGTATACCACTGTTACTAATCTAAAATACACTATACAAAGACCAATATTCCCAAAATTACTACTATACAAGGCCAAAATGATCCTGCTACACAATGTCCTCTACCATCACCACCACACAGTGAGTCCATATATGAAAGAAAACCCCGCAGGGTAAAAGACCATCAAAGGCGTCCAGGGAGTATAAAATCTATCATATTTATTCAGCAATAGAAAAATAGGATGATGGGGGAAGGGACACAACACATATGTGATTGTTAGACATGTAAGCGAAAAAAAGCAAGGCACGCAAGGAAGGGAACATTCCAGGTATATGTTATGTTCTGCTACCAGAGCTAAGGAAATAGAGGAGATCTGTCCCTACGATAGAACTCAGCTTAATCCCTACGATGTAACAGGGAACCTGATCCTGCGATCAGACCTGCTAAAGTCCTAAGCTAGTCTGTACGGAGACCTATAGTTGTGGGGGAGGAATCCCTACAAGTACTAAGGACTGGGAGGAATATGGGACACCTCCTAACAGAAATAGTAGCAGACAGACGAACAAACAAAATATATAGAACATAGAGGTCAGTAGACCAAGCAAACTAACAGAGCAAGACACAGAGCACAGGCTAGCTAGAAAGTAGATATACAATGAAGTCCAGCAAAGCCAGAAGGGCGGAGCAGGATTAAATAGGCCAACAAGGTCATGTGACCAGCAAAGGAAAAAAAAAACTAAGAGCAAGGTTCTAACAGTACCCCCCCTTCTAAGAGGATCCTCCGGATCCCCTAGGACCAGGCTTATCAGGAAATCTCCTGTGAAACGCTCTGATAAGTCTGGACGCGGAAACATCATCCGACCTCACCCAAGAGTTATCCTCGGGACCGAAACCTTTCCAGGCCACAAGATACTGCAAACTACCTCTATACCGTCTAGAGTTAAGGATGCGAGAAATTTCATATTCCCCGTCCTCCACCACCGGAGGAACAGAGGCAGAGGCGTCACAATCCGATACAACAGCTTTTTTCAACAGAGAGACATGAAATACCGGATTAATTCTCCAGGAGGTAGGAACCTCCAACCTAACAGCAGATTGGTTGACAACCTGAAGCACCTTAAAGGGCCCTACAAACTTGGGACCCAATTTCTTTGAAGGAATCCTCAACCGCAGATTCCTAGAGGACAACCAAACCATGTCACCAACAGCGAACAAAACCTCCTGTCGTTTCCTATCAAAGTAGTCTTTAGATTTTCTGTTGGCCTCCTGAAGATTACCACGCACATCCGTCCAAACTCTCTCCAAATCACCGGAAAAATTCTCCTCCTCAGGCACGGCAGATCCCAACTTGGAGAACGACTCAAATGACGGATGTCTCCCAGAACAACAAAAAAAAGGCGAACAACCAGCAGAAGAAGATGTATGATTGTTCAGAGCAAATTCAGCAAGTGGCAGAAACTCAGACCACCCCTCTTGATTGTCTGCCACAAAACAATGCAAGAACTGCTCAACATCCTGGTTTTTCCTTTCTGTCTGGCCATTAGATTCAGGATGATATCCGGACGAGAACGACAAATGAACTCCCAACCTATCACAAAAGGCACGCCAAAAACGAGCCACGAACTGAGGACCCCTATCAGAAACAATGTCAGTAGGAACGCCATGAAGTCTGACAATTTCCTTGACAAAGGCCTTAGCGAGAGTTTTAGCGCAGGGCAGTTTGACGAAAGGAACCAAGTGACACATCTTGCTAAAACGGTCCACGACCACCCAGATGACAGTAAAACCCTCAGAGGGAGGAAGGTCAGTTATAAAGTCCATAGCCAAATGTGTCCAAGGAGCACTGGGAACCTCCAAAGGACAAAGCAACCCCACAGCAGGAGTATGTGAGGACTTAGATCTAGCACATATAGTACATTGACGCACCCACTTAATGACTTCCTTCTGCCATCCAGGCCACCAAAAACTGCGACCCACCAGTCTCTTGGTCTCAGAGATTCCGGGATGACCTGCCAACCGAGATTCGTGACACTCAACAAACAAATCTCTCCTAAAGGTCCCAGGCACAAACAACCTCCCATGAGGAGTATTAGAAGGGGCATTCTCCTGTGCTTTAAGAATCTCATTTTCCAAAACGGAGTCCAAAGCAGCTATCACAACACCTTCTTGTAAAATGTTCTCCTCTTTCTCAGCACCGACTATGGGAGAAAAACTGCGAGACAAGGCATCCGCCTTAACATTCTTAGTACCAGGGATGTAAGTAACGGAGAAATTAAACCGCGAGAAAAACAGTGCCCACCTAGCCTGACGGGCATTCAGGCGCTTGGCAGCATCAAGATATATCAGATTTTTATGATCCGTAAGAACCTGAACGGGAAATTCCGCACCTTCCAAGAAGTGGCGCCAGTGTTCAAATGCGAGTTTAATAGCCAATAATTCCCGATTACCAATATCGTAATTCAGTTCAGTCTCCGAAAATTTTTTTGAAAAAAAGGCACAGGGATGTAATCCATCCCCGTTATCCTGAGACAATACTGCGCCAACCCCCACAGAGGAAGCATCAACCTCAACCAAAAACGGCCTAGTAACATCAGGCTGCATAAGGATGGGAGCAGAGGTGAACTTCTCCTTGAGATACACAAAAGCTTCAATGGCCTCAGAAGACCACTGAACCGCATCAGCACCTTTCCTGGTGAGATCAGTCAGAGGTTTGACAATACTAGAAATTTTTTTTATGAATTTTCTATAGTAATTGGCGAAACCCAAAAACCTCTGTATCGATTTCAAACCAATAGGCCTAGGCCATACCTGCACAGCCTGAACCTTAACCGGATCCATCTCAAAACCTTTGCTGGAGATAATGTAGCCCAAAAAACTAATTCTCTGTACAGCGAACTCACATTTCTCCAGCTTAGCAAAAAGCGAATTGTCCATTAATAACTGTAATACCTCACGCACGCTCCGCCAATGAGACTCCAGATCCGGCGAATAAATCAAAATGTCATCCAAATACACAACCACATTTTTACCGATCAAAGGTCTAAGGATGTCATTAATCAGATTCTGAAAAAATGCAGGAGCATTAGTAAGACCAAAAGGCATAACCAGATTCTCAAAATGACCCACAGGAATGTTAAAAGCAGTCTTCCATTCGTCACCCTCCTTCATGCGCAACAGATTGTATGCCCCCTTAAGGTCAATTTTAGAGAACCACTTGGCCCCCATTAACTGGTTAAACAGATCAGGAATCAATGGCAGTGGGTAAGGATTGCGTACAGTAATTTTGTTAATCTCACGAAAATCCAGACAAGGACGTAAACCGCCGTCCTTTTTTTTTTACAAAAAAAAATCCAACCGCCACAGGAGACTTAGAGGGCCTAATGTGACCGGCGGCCAAACTTGTCTGTATGTATTCCTCCAAAGCCTTCCTCTCAGGAATAGTAAGGTTAAATAAACGACTTTTAGGAAGAGTCGCTCCAGGGACAAATTCAATAGAACAATCATAGTCTCTATGGGGAGGCAAAACCTGCGATTCCTTCTCAGAAAAAACTCTCCAAAAATCCTGAATAGTAACAGGCAATTCTCCCCTATCCAAAGCTGCAATACGCCCATTACAACACTTGTCATAACATTTATGGCTCCAGGATTTAATTTCACTGGTAGACCAATCCAGTACAGGATTGTGAAATTTTAACCAGGGCAATCCCAATATTACTGGAGAAGGCAAGTTATTCAACACTACCAAATCCAATTTCTCATGGTGAACACCATTAATAGTGAGAGGAAATTCACAGACCTTGAGAGTAATATTCTTCAAAGGGGAACCATCCACAGAAACCACAGCAATGGGGGATGATAAAGGTTCAGGTTTTAAATTGAGTCTTTCCACGAATCCCCCATCAATAACATTCAGAGTAGACCCACAATCGACAAACACCCGAAATTCCATTAATTTTTCCTGAGCAATCGTGGAAGCAGCTAAAAATACACCCTTGGAATTTAAACAGGCAATACGGGCATGACTGACCATTTTTTTTTCTTTCTTCATACGAAGCTCACAGCCTTTAATCAAATGACCAGATTTTCCGCAATAGAAACACAAGCCTTCAAAAAAATCGACGGTCTTTTTCTTGAGAGCGAGGTGCCACCGATCCAATCTCCATCGGTTCACCACTGTTAGTACATACATTCTCATAACCAGAAACTGACATAGCAGAGGATTTGCTCTCATTAACCCTTGCACGCAGTCTTCTATCCACCCGTATAGCTAATTGCATAGCCTGTTGCAAATCTTCAGGTGTAGGATAAGCAATTAGCAGGTCTTTAACCCTTTTACTGAGCCCAGCAAGAAATAGACTTTTCAGAGCAGAATCGATCCACCCTGTTTGAGTAGACCAACGACGGAAATGAGTACAATATTTTTCCACATTACCTGATCCTTGTTTTAAACGTCTCAACTCAGTCTCAGCTGATGCGACACGGTCAGGATCATCATATAATAGTCCCAAAGCAGAAAAAAAACTATCCACTGATCTGAAGCATGTATCACTAGGTTGCAAAGAAAAGGCCCACTCCTGAGGCTCTTTGCGCAAAAGTGACATTATGAACCCTACGCGCTGGGATTCATCCCCAGAGGACTTAGGTCTCAAATGAAAATACAATAAGCAAGCATTTTTGAATGAAAAAAATTCTCGGTGTTCACCAAAAAATAAATCCGGCAAACATACCTTAGGCTCCAAGAAATGTGCTCCAGGACAGTTACTCACGTGCTGACGGAGCTCGGCCACCTCCAGAGAGAGTCCCTGCAGGCGATGAACCAAATCCTGAACCGACACCGTGATGGAACAGAAAAATCTTTCCTTAGAGAATTTGCTGGCTGGACTTACTGTTATGTTCTGCTACCAGAGCTAAGGAAAGAGAGGAGATCTGTCCCTACGATAGAACTCAGCTTAATCCCTACGATGTAACAGGGAACCTGATCCTGCGATCAGACCTGCTAAAGTCCTAAGCTAGTCTGTACGGAGACCTATAGTTGTGGGGGAGGAATCCCTACAAGTACTAAGGACTGGGAGGAATATGGGACACCTCCTAACAGAAATAGTAGCAGACAGACGAACAAACAAAATATATAGAACATAGAGGTCAGTAGACCAAGCAAACTAACAGAGCAAGACACAGAGCACAGGCTAGCTAGAAAGTAGATATACAATGAAGTCCAGCAAAGCCAGAAGGGCGGAGCAGGATTAAATAGGCCAACAAGGTCATGTGACCAGCAAAGGAAAAAAAAAACTAAGAGCAAGGTTCTAACAGTATAATGGCTGTGTATAGTATCATCATGGGTATACTAAAATATCCCAAAATAGACACCGCATATATTCCACTGGGGGCAACAGTCATCATATGCAGGTGCATCTCACTAAATTAGAATATCATCAAAAAGTTAATTTATTTGAGTTCTTCAATACAAAAAGTGAAACTCATATATTATATAGAGTCATTACAGACAGAGAGATCTATTTCAAGTGTTTATTTCTGTTAATGTTGACGATTATGGCTTACAGCCAGTGAAAATATCTCAGTAAATTAGAATAATTAACAAAAAGCACCTGCAACGGCTTCCTAAGTTTTTAAAAATGTCCCATAGTCTGTTTCAGTAGGCTCCACAATCATGGGGAAGACTACTGACTTTACAAATGCCAAGAAGGCAGTCATTGACACCATCCGCAAGGTCCCAGAGTTCCAATTTTCCTTTGGAAATCAAGGTCCCAGAGTCTGGAGGAAGAGTGCAGAGGCACATAATCCAAGCTGCTTGAGGTCTAGTGTGAAGTTTCCACAATCAGTGATGGTTTGGAGAGCCATGTCATCTGCTGGTGGAGGTCCACTGTGTTTTATCAAGACCAAAGTCAGCGCAGCCATCTACCAGGACATTTTACAGCACTTCATGCTTCCCTCTGCCGGCAAGCTTTTTGGAGATGGAAATTTCATTCTCCAGCAGGACTTGGCCCCTGTCCACACTGCTAAAAGTACCAATACCTGGTTTAAAGACAACAGCATCACTCTGCTTAATTGGCCAGCGAATTCACCTCAACTTAACCCCATAGAGAAACTATGGGGTATTGTCAAGAGGAAGATGAGACACCGGACCCAACAATGCTGTCGAGCTGAAGGCTGCTATCAAAGCCACCTGGGCTTCCATAACACCTCAGCAGTGCCACAGGCTGATCGCCTCCATGCCACATTGCCGCACTGTGCAGTAATTGATGCAAAAGGAGCCTGACCAAGTATTGAGTGCATTTACTGAACATACATTTCAGTAGGCCAACATTTCGGATTTTAAAAACATTTTTCAAGCTGATGTTATAAAGTATTTTAATTTACTGAGATAATGACTTTTGTGATTTCATTGGCTGTAAGCCATAATCAGTGGCGTAC
Organism: Phyllobates terribilis; assembly: GCF_046119375.1. Taxonomy (NCBI): domain Eukaryota; kingdom Metazoa; phylum Chordata; class Amphibia; order Anura; family Dendrobatidae; genus Phyllobates; species Phyllobates terribilis. The sequence goes on from NW_027362821.1 coordinate 6,550,736, forward strand.
CGCCAATGGTGGCAGGCCACACCACTGCTATGGGGCCCGTGAGCCTCGGGGGAGCGAGGAGGATAGGTGAGTATTGGGGGGGTGGGAGGTTGCGACGGCGGAGGAGCGGGCACACGCAGTAGCGGCTGCTGTAGCTACCACGTGTGCCTGCTGCTAAAGGGACATGAATATTCCCTCTTCTCCACTTCCATGGGCGTGGAGAAGAGGGAATATTCATTCTCTTTACTAGCGGGCACGGAGGAGCGCTGAGCCGTGGCTCCTGCTTACAGTGCCCGCTACCAAAGAGAATGCATATTCACGCTTGTCAACGCTCATAGTCCCGGCGTGGAGAGGAGTGAATATGCTGGCAGCAGCAGCAGCTCACCTCGGCAACTGAGAGCGCGCGCTGCTCAGATACCAACATGAGCTGCTGGCAGACAGAACACAGCAGCTCTGGAGCAGAGGTGAGGAAGGAAGGTGAGTATAAGTGTTTATTTTTTGTGTGTGCAGTGATGGGGCCATACATACCAGGATTGGGGGGTGAGGAGGCCATACATACCAGGATTGGGGGATGAGGGGGCTATGCATACCAGGATTGGGGGATGAGGGGGCCATGCATACCAGGATTGGGGGGATGAGGCCACACATACCATTCCTGACCCCATTTCTGGTGATTGGATATTTCCCTGGATCTCGTGTATCCTGCTGCATATTGCTGTATATAACATAGGTTTACTTTATGTGAACAATGGCCAAATAGCTGTTGGCTGAGAACTCGTCCTGTATAATAATATCTGCGATGGAGGTTCCTAAAAGGCTTCCAACGAAGATGTGAAATCATCTAAATGTGTATAAGAGCTAGCGAGTGATAATGGAGACAATGGCTGGTAGGTAATAAGTCATTACCTGTCTGCCAATATCTTCTTCTGGAAGACTTCAAGATATCATGTATTACATATTACATATTATTCTGAAAGAGCACCATGTAATACCACATGTGTCCTGGAGAGGCCGCTACGTCCAGCAAAACACGGCTGATTGCTGAGGGTGTTCACTGCCAGACCCCCGACTATCAACTGATCGCCTGCAAGTCCTCATTTGGGGACAGGAGTTGTTCACACTTGGCATATTTTGTGATTCATGAGGGGAGGACAGTAGCCAGATATAGACTTTTTCTATAAAGTCAGATTAAAGGGGTTTTCAGGAATGTTTTTATGTAATATATAGGAGGGTCCCAGTGGTAGAGAAAACACACAGAGCTTTACTTTCTCCTGCTGCTCCAGCTCTGGATCTTCAGCGCTTCCTGTGTTCTATTGTGACAGGCTGCAGGGGTGATTGCTCAACTTCAGCACACTTCATTGCTGCAGCCAATCACTGAGCTTAGAAGCTCTGTCAGCATGGCCCACTGAGCCAAGTGATTGGCTGCAGAGCTGCAGTCATGATGTCACCCTTGAAGCCAGTGACTAAAGATCAGCGGCAGCGGTGAAGTGCTGGAGCTGGAGCAGGAGGTAGTAAAGCTTCATCTGTTCTACTTAAGTGACGATTTATAGGATTTATATTTAAGTGATGAAAAAAAATTCTGAAATTTGTAAAAAAAATAATAAAAATAATTTGCTTGTGTCGCCACTTTCCGAGATCTGAAAGCCGCGGCGTTTTCATGTTTCGGGAATGGGGCTGCGTGAGGGCTGGTTTTTTGCACCACAAACTGATGGTTATATTGATATCATTTTGGGGTATATACAATGTTTTGATTGTCTGTTATTATATATTTTTTTCTTGTTGCAACGGCTGAAAATCTGTAATTCTGGCATTTTATTTAATGTTCTAGTTACGCCGTTTACTAAATGGATTAATTTATTTTATATTTTGATGGATCTGACTTGTACAAACGCAGCGATACCAAATATGTGTATTTTTTAAATGTTTTATATTTCTTAATTTTTAATGGGGGGAAAACTGGGATGATTTGAACTTTTATACTTTTTTCATTTTTTTTTTACTTTTCACTGTATTTGTTCGTCTCTTTAGGGGGCTTGAACCTGCGATCATCTGATTGGTTGTGCTATATACAGCATTGCTATATATAGCAGAAATCACGGTCTCCTATGAACACTAGCAACAGGCTGGCTGTCACAGGAATCCAGTGATGACAGACACAGGGATCTTCAGTGATCAAGTCACGGGTGCGCCAATGAAGAGATGGAATGGTGCACCCCCTGCTGGCGCACATTAAATGCCGCTGTCACACACTGATAGCAAGATTTAATAGGCTAACTGTCGTGGGCAGAGCTCCGCTCAACCTGCTACTGTTAGAGGCATATGATTGCTGAATAACACAGCCATCATCTGCCGAGAAAGATGCAGACTCTGCGTGTGAGCCTGCAAGAAATGCGGGGAGCAGAATTATGACGGATATAGTCCTTCATAAGTTAAGATGCATTTCTTAGATAAAGAGTGACCGTCATTAACTGTATTTTCTAGACTATATGACGCACTTTTTAACAACAAAAAATCTTGCTCAGTATTGTGTGCGTCCTATAGACCAGAAGCAGCGTCCTATCAAGTATGCTTATCATGTGTCTGGCACCTGCCGGAGCAGATTTCAGCTGATCGTGGGGGTGCCAGGTGTCAGACCCTCCGATCTCATACTGATGAGCTATCTTACAGATAGGTCATCAATTCTTAAGTCCCAAATAACCCTTTAAGGGGACTGGGAATGAAATCACCACCAAGGCTCCAACAGAATAATAAATATGTCCTTGTATAAACTGTTGGTTCATTATAAGCTCATTGTCTACACAATGCAGAAATGAATGATTTATACAGGGGCATCTTTATAAACTCATTACACAGTGGTATTTCACAATGGTGGTGGTTTAGGGGCCTGAAATGAAGTGATGGGTTACCTTTAATACATCCATGAACATTCACACACATTCACCTCAACACACACATACATACACACACAGACACACACACACACACAAACTCACACACACACAAACTCACACATACACACACACACATACACACACACACAAACTCACACATACACACACACACACATACACACACACACATACACACTCACCTCAACACACATACATACACACACAGACACAAATACACACTCACCTCTATACAAATACAATAAACACACGTGCACACACCCCTTCAGTGCTGCAGTGCTCGGTACACAAACACACAGACCGTTAGTCCAGGGACACACAAACCATCACACAGCCACCCCTTTATTGAAGGGGTCACAGAGACACACCTCTTCAATTCTGGGGTCACAGACACACATTCCTTTGGTGCTGAGGTCATACAAACAGACACAGACACACACCTTCAGTGCTGGAGCCACACACACAGCCCTTCAGTGCTGCATTTCAGGGGACATGTACACGTGTGCCAAACACACGTGCACACACCCCTTCAGTGTTGCAGTGATGAGGAAACAAGCACACACCCCATTAGTGCAGGGACACGCAAACCATCACACAGCCTCCCCTTTATTGATGGGGCCATAGACACACATCTTTATTGCTGGGGTCACAGACACACATCCCTTTGGTGCTGAGGTCACACAAACAGACACAGACACACACCTTCAGTGCTGGGGCCACACACACAGCCCTTCAGTACTGCATTTCAGGGGACATGTACACGTGTGCCAAACACGCGAGCATAAACCCCTTCAGTGCTGCAGTGTTGAGGAAACAAGCACACACCCCATTAGTGCAGGGACACGCAAACCATCACTCAGCTACCCCTTTATTGATGGGGCCATAGAGACACAGCCCTTCATTGCTGGGGTCACAGACACACATCCCTTTGGTGCTGAGGTCACACAAACAGACACAGACACACACCTTCAGTGCTGAGGCCACACACACAGCCCTTCAGTGCTGCATTTCAGGGGACATGAACACGTGTACCAAACACACGTGTACACACCCCTTCAGTGTTGCAGTGTTGAGGACACAAACACACACCCCATTAGTGCAGGGACACGCAAACCATCACACAGCCTCCCCGATATTGATGGGGCCATAGAGACACACATCTTTACTGCTGGGGTCACAGACACACATCCCTTTGGTGCTGAGGTCACACAAACAGACACAGACACACACCTTCAGTGCTGGGGCCACACACACAGCCCTTCAGCGCTGCATTTCATGAGACATGTACACTTGTGCCAAACACACGTACACACACCCCTTCAGTGCTGCAGTGTTGAGGACACAAACACCCACCTCATTAGTGCAGGGACACACAAACCATCACACAACCACCCCTTTATTGATGGGGCCATAGAGACACACCCCTTCATTGCTGGGGTCACAGACACACATCCCTTTGGTGCTGAGGTCACACAAACAGACACACTCCTTCAGTGCTGGGGCCACACACACACCCCTTCAGTGCTGCATTTCAGGGGACATGTACACGTGTGCCAAACACACGTGCACACACCCCTTCAGTGCTGCAGTGTTGAGGACACAAACACACACCCCATTAGTGCAGGGACACGCAAACCATCACACATCCACCCCTTTATTGATGGGGTCACATAGACACCCCTTCATTTCTGGGGTCACAGACACACATCCCTTTGGTGCTGAGGTCACACAAACAGACACAGACACACGCCTTCAGTGCTGGAGCCACACACACAGCACTTCAGTGCTGCATTTCAGGGGACATGTACACGTGTGCCAAACACACGTTCACACACCCCTTCTGTGCTGCAGTGTTGAGGAAATAAGCACACACCCCATTAGTGCAGGGACACACAAACCATCACACAGCCACCCCTTTATTGATGGGGCCATAGAGACACAGCCCTTCATTGCTGGGGTCACAGACACACATCCCTTTGGTGCTGAGGTCACACAAACAGACACAGACACACACCTTCAGTGCTGGAGCCACACACACAGCCCTTCAGTGCTGCATTTCATGGGACATGTACACGTGTGCCAAATACACATGCACACACCCCTTCAGTGTTGCAGTGATGAGGAAACAAGCACACACCCCATTAGTGCAGGGACACGCAAACCATCACACAGCCTCCCCGTTATTGATGGGGCCATAGAGACACACATCTTTATTGCCGGGGTCACAGACGCACATCCCTTTGGTGCTGAGGACACACAAACAGACACAGACACACACCTTCAGTGCTGGGGCCACACACACAGCCCTTCAGTGCTGCATTTCAGGGGACATGTAGACGTGTGCCAAACACACATGCACACACCCCTTCAGTGTTGCAGTGATGAGGAAACAAGCACACACCCCATTAGTGCAGGGACACGCAAACCATCACACAGCCTCCCCGTAATTGATGGGGCCATAGAGACACACATCTTTATTGCTGGGGTCACAGACACACATCCCTTTGGTGCTGAGGTCACACAAACAGACACAGACACACACCTTCAGTGCTGGGGCCACACACACAGCACTTCAGCGCTGCATTTCATGAGACATGTACACTTGTGCCAAACACACGTGCACACACCCCTTCAGTGCTGCAGTGTTGAGGACACAAACACCCACCCCATTAGTGCAGGGACACACAAACCATCACACAACCATCCCTTTTATTGATGGGGCCATAGAGACACACCCCTTCATTGCTGGGGTCACAGACACACATCCCTTTGGTGCTGAGGTCACACAAACAGACACAGACACACACCTTCAGTGCTGGGGCCACACACACAGCCCTTCAGTGCTGCATTTCAGGGGACATGTACACTTGTGCCAAACACACGTGCACACACCCCTTCAGTGCTGCAGTGTTGAGGACACAAACACACACCCCATTAGTGCAGGGACACACAAACCATCACACAGCCACCCCTTTATTGATGGGGCCATAGAGACACAGCCCTTCATTGCTGGGGTCACAGACACACATCCCTTTGGTGCTGAGGTCACACAAACAGACACAGACACACACCTTCAGTGCTGGGGCCACACACACAGCCCTTCAGTGCTGCATTTCAGGGGACATGTACACGTGTGCCAAATACACGTTCACACACCTCTTCTGTGCTGCTGTATTGAGGAAGCAAGCACACACCCCATTAGTGCAGGGACACGCAAACCATCACACATCCACCCCTTTATTGATGGGGTCACAGAGACACCCCTTCATTTCTGGGATCACAGACACACATCCCTTTGGTGCTGAGGTCACACAAACAGACACAGACACACACCTTCAGTGCTGGGGCCACACACACAGCCCTTCAACGCTGCATTTCATGAGACATGTACACTTGTGCCAAACACACGTGCACACACCCTTCAGTGCTGCAGTGTTGAGGACACAAACACACACCCCATTAGTGCAGGGACACACAAACCATCACACAACCATCCCTTTTATTGATGGGGCCATAGAGACACACCCCTTCATTGCTGGGGTCACAGACACACATCCCTTTGGTGCTGAGGTCACACAAACAGACACAGACACACACCTTCAGTGCTGGGGCCACACACACAGCCCTTCAGTGCTGCATTTCATGGGACATGTACACGTGTGCCAAACACACGTTCACACACCCCTTCTGTGCTGCAGTGTTGAGGAAACAAGCACACACCCCATTAGTGCAGGGACACGCAAACCATCACACATCCACCCCTTTATTGATGGGGTCACAGAGACACCCCTTCATTTCTGGGATCACAGACACACATCCCTTTGGTGCTGAGACCACACACACAGCCCTTCAGTGTTGCATTTCTGGAGACATGTACATGTGTGCCAAACACACGTGCACACACCCCTTCAGTGCTGCAGTATTGAGGACACAAACACACACCCCATTAGTGCAGGGACACACAAACCATCACACAACCATCCCTTTTATTGATGGGGCCATAGAGACACACCCCTTCATTGCTGGGGTCACAGACACACATCCCTTTGGTGCTGAGGTCACACAAACAGACACAGACACACACCTTCAGTGCTGGGGCCACACACACAGCCCTTCAAAGCTGCATTTCATGAGACATGTACACTTGTGCCAAACACACGTGCACACACCCTTCAGTGCTGCAGTGTTGAGGACACAAACACACACCCCATTAGTGCAGGGACACACAAACCATCACACAACCATCCCTTTTATTGATGGGGCCATAGAGACACACCCCTTCATTGCTGGGGTCACAGACACACATCCCTTTGGTGCTGAGGTCACACAAACAGACACAGACACACACCTTCAGTGCTGGGGCCACACACACAGCCCTTCAGTGCTGCATTTCATGGGACATGTACACGTGTGCCAAACACACGTTCACACACCCCTTCTGTGCTGCAGTGTTGAGGAAACAAGCACACACCCCATTAGTGCAGGGACACGCAAACCATCACACATCCACCCCTTTATTGATGGGGTCACAGAGACACCCCTTCATTTCTGGGATCACAGACACACATCCTTTGGTGCTGAGGCCACACACACAGCCCTTCAGTGTTGCATTTCTGGAGACATGTACATGTGTGCCAAACACACGTGCACACACCCCTTCAGTGCTGCAGTGTTGAGGACACAAACACACACCCCTTTAGTGCAGGGACACACAAACCATCACACAACCATCCCTTTTATTGATGGGGCCATAGAGACACACCCCTTCATTGCTGGGGTCACAGACACACATCCCTTTGGTGCTGAGGTCACACAAACAGACACAGACACACACCTTCATTGCTGGGGCCACACACACAGCACTTCAGTGCTGCATTTCATGGGACATGTACACGTGTGCCAAACACACGTTCACACACCCCTTCTGTGCTGCAGTGTTGAGGAAACAAGCACACACCCCATTAGTGCAGGGACACGCAAACCATCACACATCCACCCCTTTATTGATGGGGTCACAGAGACACCCCTTCATTTCTGGGATCACAGACACACATCCCTTTGGTGCTGAGGTCACACAAACAGACACAGACACACACCTTCAGTGCTGGGGCCACACACACAGCCCTTCAACGCTGCATTTCATGAGACATGTACTCTTGTGCCAAACACACGTGCACACACCCTTCAGTGCTGCAGTGTTGAGGACACAAACACACACCCCATTAGTGCAGGGACACACAAACCATCACACAACCATCCCTTTTATTGATGGGGCCATAGAGACACACCCCTTCATTGCTGGGTCACAGACACACATCCCTTTGGTGCTGAGGTCACACAAACAGACACAGACACACACCTTCAGTGCTGGGGCCACACACACAGCCCTTCAGTGCTGCATTTCATGGGACATGTACACGTGTGCCAAACACACGTTCACACACCCCTTCTGTGCTGCAGTGTTGAGAAAACAAGCACACACCCCATTAGTGCAGGGACACGCAAACCATCACACATCCATCCCTTTATTGATGGGGTCACAGAGACACCCCTTCATTTCTGGGATCACAGACACACATCCCTTTGGTGCTGAGACCACACACACAGCCCTTCAGTGTTGCATTTCTGGAGACATGTACATGTGTGCCAAACACACGTGCACACACCCCTTCAGTGCTGCAGTGTTGAGGACACAAACACACACCCCATTAGTGCAGGGACACACAAACCATCACAAATCCACCCCTTTATTGATGGGGCTATAGAGACACAGCCCTTCATTGCTGGGGTCACAGACACACATCCCTTTGGTGCTGAGGTCACACAAACAGACACAGACACACACCTTCAGTGCTGGAGCCACACACAGCCCTTCAGTGCTGCATTTCAGGGGACATGTACACGTGTGCCAAACACACGTGCACACACCCCTTCAGTGCTGCAGTGTTGAGGACACAAACACACACCCCATTAGTGCAGGGACACGCAAACCATCACACATCCACCCCTTTATTGATGGGGTCACAGAGACACCCCTTCATTTCTGGGGTCACAGACACACATCCCTTTGGTGTTGAGGTCACACAAACAGACACAGACACACACTTTCAGTGCTGGGGCTACACACAAAGCCCTTCGGTGTAAAAAAAAAAATGTTTTTAAAAATATTAAAAAAAATTAAAAATATATAAAAGTTTAAATCACCCCCCTTTCGCCCCATTCCAAATAAAATTCTGAAAATACCACCCACATACACAGAATCGCCCGATCTATCAATATAAAAAAATAATTAATCCAATCGGTAAACGGCGTAACGAGAAAAAAATTCTAAACGCCAGAATTACGTTTTTTGGTCGCCGCAACATTGCAACAAAATGGTATCAATAAAAACTTCAGCTCGGCGTGCAAAAAATGAACCCGGCCCCAGATCCCGAAAAATCGAGACGCTACGGGTCTTGTAAAATGGCGCCATTTTATTTTTTAATTATGGCACTTTGCAAAGCACTTCATTAGTTTCTTTGGCGTCATATCCGTAAAATGATGATATTAAAGTGGCCTCCAGACCCTGCTTTTCCCCAGTGCAGGAGCGTTGCTGGGGTCCTAAGAGATCAGGAACCCCAGCCCCAAAGTACATGTTTCCCCATATAACCTCCCTGCCACTTAAAAGAGGATTTATACATATATAATTACAGTATACCACTGTTACTAATCTAAAATACACTATACAAAGACCAATATTCCCAAAATTACTACTATACAAGGCCAAAATGATCCTGCTACACAATGTCCTCTACCATCACCACCACACAGTGAGTCCATATATGAAGGAAAACCCCGCAGGGTAAAAGACCATCAAAGGAGTCCAGGGAGTATAAAATCTATCATATTTATTCAGCAATAGAAAAATAGGATGATGGGGGAAGGGACACGACACATATGTGATTGTTAGACATGTAAGCGAAAAAAAGCAAGGCACGCAAGGAAGGGGCCATTCCAGGTATAATGGCTGTCTATAGTATCATCATGGGTATACTAAAATATCCCAAAATAGACACCGCATATATTCCACTGGGGGCAACAGTCATCATATGCAGGTGCATCTCACTAAATTAGAATATCATCAAAAAGTTAATTTATTTGAGTTCTTCAATACAAAAAGTGAAACTCGTATATTATATAGAGTCATTACAGACAGAGAGATCTATTTCAAGTGTTTATTTCTGTTAATGTTGACGATTATGGCTTACAGCCAATGAAAACACTAAAGTCAATATCTCAGTAAATTAGAATAATTAACAAAAAGCACCTGCAACGGCTTCCTAAGTTTTTAAAAAGTCCCATAGTCTGTTTCAGTAGGCTCCACAATCATGGGGAAGACTGCTGACTTTACAAATGCCAAGAAGGCAGTCATTGACACCATCCACAAGGTCCCAGAGTTCCAATTTTCCTTTGGAAATCAAGGTCCCAGAGTCTGGAGGAAGAGTGGAGAGGCCACAGTCCAAGCTGCTTGAGGTCTAGTGAGAAGTTTCCACTATCAGTGATGGTTTGGGGAGCCATGTCATCTGCTGGTGTAGGTCCACTGTGTTTTATCAAGACCAAAGTCAGTGCAGCCGTCTACCAGGACATTTTACAGCACTTCATGCTTCCCTCTGCTGGCAAGCTTTTTGGAGATGGAAATTTCATTCTCCAGCAGGACTTGGCCCCTGTCCACACTGCTAAAAGTACCAATACCTGGTTTAAAGACAACAGCATCACTCTGCTTAATTGGCCAGCAAATTCACCTGAACTTAACCCCATAGAGAAACTATGGGGTATTGTCAAGAGGAAGATGAGACACCAGACCCAACAATGTTGTCGAGCTGAAGGCTGCTATCAAAGCCACCTGGGCTCCCATAACACCTCAGCAGGGCCACAGGCTGATCCCTCCATGCCACATTGCCGCATTGATGCAGTAATTGATGCAAAAGGAGCCCCGACCAAGTATTGAGGGCATTTACTGAACATACATTTCAGTAGGCCAACATTTCGGATTTTAAAAACATTTTTCAAGCTGATGTTATGAAGTATTTTAATTTACTGAGATAATGACTTTTGTGATTTCATTGGCTGTAAGCCATAATCAGTGGCGTACCGCCAATGGTGGCCGGCCACACCACTGCTATGGGGCCCGTGAGCCTCGGGGGAGCGAGGAGGATAGGTGAGTATTGGGTGGGTGGGAGGGTGCGGCGGCGGAGGAGCGGGCACACGCAGTAGCGGCTGCTGTAGCTACCACGTGTGCCCACTGCTAAAGGGACATGAATATTCCCTCTTCTCCACTTCCATGGGCGTGGAGAAGAGGGAATATTCATTCTCTTTAGTAGCGGGCACGGAGGAGCGCTGAGCCGTGGCTCCTGCTTACAGTGCCCGCTACCAAAGAGAATGCATATTCACGCTTGTCAACGCTCATAGTCCCGGCGTGGAGAGGAGTGAATATGCCGGCAGCAGCAGCAGCTCACCTAGGCAACTGAGAGCGCGCGCTGCTCAGCTACCAACATGAGCTGCTGGCAGACAGAACACAGCAGCTCTGGAGCGGAGGTGAGGAAGGAAGGTGAGTATAAGTGTTTATTTTTTGTGTGTGCAGTGATGGGGCCACACATACCAGGATTGGGGGGTGAGGAGGCCATACATACCAGGATTGGGGGATGAGGGGGCTATGCATACCAGGATTGGGGGATGAGGGGGCCACACATACCAGGATTGGGGGATGAGGGGGCCACACATACCAGGATTGGGGGATGAGGGGGCTATGCATACCAGGATTGGGGGGATGAGGAGGCCACACATACCATTCCTGACCCCATTTCTGGTGATCGGATATTTCCCTGGATCTCGTGTATCCTGCTGCATATTGCTGTATATAACATAGGCTTACGTCATGTGAACAATGGCCAAATAGCTGTTGGCTGAGAACTCGTCCTGTATGATAAAATCTGCGATGGAGGTTCCTAATACGGCTTCCAACGAAGATGTGAAATCATCTAAATGTGTATAAGAACTATCGAGTGATAAAGGAGACAATGGCTGGTAGGTAATAAGTCATTACCTGTCTGCCAATATCTTCTTCTGGAAGACTTCAAGATATCATGTATTACATATTACATATTATTGTGAAAGAGCACCGTGTAATACCACATGTGTCCTGGAGAGGCCACTACGTCCAGCAAAACACAGCTGATTGCTGAGGGTGTTCACTGCCGGACCCCCGACTATCAACTGATCGCCTGCAAGTCCTCATTTGGGGACAGGAGCTGTTCACACTTGGCATATTTTGTGATTCATGAGGGGAGGACAGTAGCCGGATATAGACTTTTTCTATAAAGTCAGATTAAAGGGGTTTTCAGGAATGTTTTTATGTAATATATAGGAGGTTCCCAGTGGTAGAGAAAACACACAGAGCTTTACTTTCTCCTGCTGCTCCAGCTCTGGATCTTCAGCGCTTCCTGTGCTCTATTGTGACAGGCTGCAGGGGTGATGGCTCAACTTCAGCACACATCATTGCTGCAGCCAATCACTGAGCTTAGAAGCTCTGTCAGCGTGGCCACTGAGCCAAGTGATTGGCTGCAGAGCTGCAGTCATGATGTCACCCTTGAAGCCAGTGACTAAAGATCAGCGGCAGCGGTGAAGTGCTGGAGCTGGAGCAGGAGGTAGTAAAGCTTCATCTGTTCTACTTAAGTGACGATTTATAGGATTTATATTTAAGTGATGAAAAAAAATTCTGAAATTTGTAAAAAAAATAATAAAAATAATTTGCTTGTGTCGCCACTTTCCGAGATCTGAAAGCCGCGGCGTTTTCATTTTTCAGGAATGGGGCTGCGTAAGTTCTGTTTTTTGCACCACAAACTGATGGTTATATTGATATCATTTTGGGGTATATACAATGTTTTGATTGTCTGTTATTATTTATTTTTTTCTTGTTGCAACGACTGAAAATCTGTAATTCTGGCATTTTATGTAATTTTCTAGTTACGCCGTTTACTAAATGGATTCATTTATTTTATATTTTGATGGATCTGACTTTTACAAACGCAGCGATACCAAATATGTGTATTTTTTAAAATGTTTTATATTTCTTAATTTTTAATGGGGGGAAAACTGGGATGATTTGAACTTTTATACTTTTTTCATTTTTTTTTTTTACTTTTCACTGTATTTGTTAGTCTCTTTAGGGGGCTTGAACCTGCAATCATCTGATTGCTTGTGCTATATACAGCATTGCTATATATAGCAGAAATCACGGTCTCCTATGAACACTTGCAACAGGCTGGCTGTCACAGGAATACAGTGATGACAGACAGTGTGCAGTGATGGGGCCACACATACCAGGATTGGGGGGTGAGGAGGCCCCACATACCAGGATTGGGGGATGAGGGGGCCATGCATACCAGGATTGGGGGTTGAGGGGTCCACACACACCAGGGAATTGGGGGATGAGAAGGCCACACATACCAGGATTGGGGGATGAGGAGGCCACACATTCCAGGATTGGGGGATGAGGAGGCCACACATACCGGGATTGGGGGATGAGGCCACACATACCAAGATTGGGGGATGAGGAGGCCACACATACCAGGATTGGGGGATGAGGGGGCCACGCATACCAGGATTGGGGGATGAGGGGTGCCATATGTACCAGGATTGGGGGATGAGGGGTGCCATACATACCAGGATTGGTGATGAGGGGTGCCATACATACCAGGATTGGTGATGAGGGGTGCCATGCATACCAGGATTGGTGATGAGGGGTGCCATACATACCAGGATGGTGAAATTTTCCAGTAGCTGCTGCATTTCCCACCCTAGGCTTATACTCAACTCAATACATTTTCCCATTTTTTTTGTGGTAAAATTAGGGGCCTCGGCTTATACTCGGGTCGTCTTATTTAAAACATACGGTATTTTAAAATCAGTGAGTACGTGGTGCCCATAATACTGCCGGACTGTGTGGTGCATTATACTATATGGGGGCTGCATTTTGCCCTTTGGGGTGTGAAATATACTGTATGGAGGACTATGGTGAGTGCATTGTATTCTATCGAGGACCATCAGAAGTTCATTATACTATATGGAGAATTATGGGGGGTGCATTATACTATATGGAGGATTTTGGAGGGTGCATTATACTATATGGAGGATTATGGGTGGCATATTATACTATATGGAAGTCTATGTGGGGCCATTATGATATTTTGAGGGCTATGTGGGGGGCCGTTATACTGTATGAAAGCAATTATACGGTGTGAAGGTTTGTGTGGGGTCCATCATACTGTTTGGAGGGCTGTGTGGGGCCATTATACTGTTTGGAGGGCTAGTGTGGGCCATTATACTGTTTGGAGGGCTAGTGTGGGCCATTATACTATATGTAGGCCCATTATACTGTATGGAGGGCTGTGTGGGAGTCACAGTTGGGGGAATCATACTGTGTTAGGGTCACCATACTTTGCCTTGGGAGTTGAAGTGGGGTACAATAAGGTCATTATACTGTTCATGTAGAGGCTAATGTGGAGGAATGCACCATAGGGGTATCATACTGTGTTTGGGGGGCACTTTTATTGGCATCATACTTCATGGGGGCAATGGTGGGGGGGTCCAATTAGAGCTTCTGCTATGGGGCCTCATGATTTCTATGTGCGCCCCTGGCCATAATCATCAACATTAACAGAAATAAACACTTGAAATAGATCACTTTGATTGTAATGACTTTATATAATATATGAGTTTCATTTTCAGCATTGAAGAACTAAAATAAATAAACTTTTAGATGATATTCTAATTTAGTGAGATGCACGTGTATATATAAGGGGTGTGGGTGCCATCATACTATAAGGGGCTACGGGAGTCATCATGCTATATATAAGGGGCAGTGGGGCCATCATATTATATAAAATGGGGAGTGGGTGCCAGAATACAGTTTATAAGGGGCTGTGGGGCCATCATACAGTATAAAGGGAGCTGTAGGAGCCATAATATAGTGTACAAGTGGGTATGGGGGACATCATACAGTATATATTGGGCTGCGGGGGCCATCATACAGTACTGTATATATGGGGCTGTGAGGGCCATTATACAGGATATAAGGAGTTGTAGGGACCATCATGCCAGTTATAAGGAGTTGTAGAGAACATCATACAGTGCATAGGGAGCTGTGGAGACCATCATACAGTGCATAGGGAGCTGTGGGGACCATCAGACAATGCTTAGGGAGCTGTGGGGACCATTATGCAGTGCATAGGGAGCTGTGGGGACCATTATGCAGTGCATAGGGAGCTGTGGGGACCATTATGCAGTGCATAGGTAGTTGTGGGGACCATCATACAGTGCATAAGGATATGTGGGGACCATCATACAGGGCATAGGGAGGTGTGGGGACCATTATGCAGTGCGTAGGGAGCTGTGGGGACCATTATGCAGTGCATAGGGATTTGTGGGGACCATCATACAGTGCATAGGGAGTTGTGGGGACTATCATACAGTACATAAGGAGCTGTGGGGACCATTATTCAGTGCATAGGGAGTTGTGGGGACCATCATACAGTGCATAGGGAGTTGTGGGGACTATCATACAGTACATAAGGAGCTGTGGGGACCATCATACCGTGTATAAGGAGCTGAGGGGACCATCATACAGTGTATAAGGAGCCGTGGGGACTATCATACAGAGCGTAGAGAGCTGTGGGGACCATCATACAGTGCATAGGGAGATGTGGGGACCATCATACAGGGCATAGGGAGCTGTGGGGACCATTATGCAGTGTATAGGGAGCTGTGGGGACCATCATACCGAGCGTAGGGAGCTGCGGGGACTATCATACAGTGCATAAGGAGCCGTGGGGACCGTCATACAATGTATAAGGAGCCGTGGGGACCATCATTCAGTGCATAAGGTGCTGCGGGGACCTTCATACAGTGCGTAGAGAGCTATGAGGACCATCATACAATGCATAGGGAGCTGTGAAGACCATCATACAGTGCACAGGGCACTGTGGGGACCATCATACAGAGCGTAGGGAGCTGTGGGGACCATCATACAGAGCATAGGGAGCTGTGGGGACCATCATACAGAGCATAGGGAGCTGTGGGGACCATCATACAGTGTCTAGGGAGCTGTGGGGACCCTCATACAGTATCTAAGGAGCTGTGGGGACCATCATACAGTGTGTAGGGAGCTGTGGGGACCATTATACAGTGCATAGGGAGCTGTGGGTTCCATCATACGGAGCGTAGAGAGCTGTGGGTTCCATCATACAGAGCGTAGATAGCTGTGGGGACCATCATACAGTGCATAGGGAGCTGTGGGTTCCATCATACATGGCATAGGGAGCTATGGGGACCATCATATAGAGCATAGAGAGCTGTGGGGACCATTATGCAATGCATAGTGAGCTGTGGGGACCATCATACAGTGCATGGGGGAGCTGTGGGGATCATCATACAGTGTCTAGGGAGCTGTGGGGACCCTCATACAGTATCTAAGGAGCTGTGGGGACAATCATACAGTGTGTATGAAGCTGTGGGGACCATCATATAGTGTCTAGGGAGCTGTGGGGACCATCGTACAGTATCTAAGGAGCTGTGGGGACCATCATACAGTGTGTAGGGAGCTGTGGGGACCATCATACAGTGCATAGGGAGCTGTGGGGACCATCATACAGTGTGTAGTGAGCTGTGGGACTATCATACCATATACAGGGTGCTATGGGGGCACTCAGGACATTATTTCTTTTAAATGGGAGCATCATCAGAAATTTCTTCTTTCACCACCCCAAAATCATCTTCCATAGACTTGAAGAAGAACATTTGTAGTTGGGTGTAGTTTGATTGTGGCTTTAAGGGGGCATTATTACTTAAAGGGGATTCTCAACGGTATTTGTTGCTTGGAGGGAACACTTCAGATATTGAAACTTTCATAAGAGCATATCTGGCATTATTACTTGCTAGGTAGCACAGTGGGGTCTTTACTACTTTCTATGGGACGCTATTATTTTGATAGGTCCCCTCTATCTGGCACACAGTCTTTGTAGCATTAATTGGTGGAGGGTAATCATAGTAATGACATAATTTTTGAAGTATTGAGGTTCCTATTCCACGTCGGAGGAGCAGGCAGCATGGGGAGGTTGTGCAGGGTGGGAATAGATGGGGACGGTGCTGGAAATGTGAGAAGTCAGATGGTCTTTGTACAGTGTGTTTTTTATGTAGAGGCAATGGTCATATCATAATACTATGTACTCACTGTGTAGTGTTGATGGTAGAGGGCATTGTGTAGCGGGATTATTATTGCCTTGTATAGAAGTAATTTTGGGAATATTGGTATTTCAGTTGTGTATTTTAGGTTAGCAACAATGGTGTACTGTAATTATATATGTATAGGTCCTCTTTTAAGTGGCGGGGAGGTTGTATGGGGAAACACCTACTTTGGGGCTTTGGCCCCTGATCTTTTAGGACCCTAGCAACGTCCCGGCATACAAGGGATATCGGGCACAAAGTGTTCTGGCCGTTTCCTTTGCAGTATGAAGCATTTTCCACACAGTATCCTTCCTCTGTAATATACTCCAGGACTGGTGAGGCGCACTGTCGCTCCCTATTTCTCCATAACTCGGCCTCGGCACTGCAGTGCTGATCAGCAGGTCTCCTTACTTGTTCTTCGGTTTCGCGCACTATGTCTTCCACTACTGGCGCCCTTGAACCCTTGCACTCGTGACTCCCACTAGTACATCATATTCAGTGCTGCTTTGGGGTCCGTAACTCGGCGTCCAATCCAAGGACCCTTCTCTGTAAGGCCACTCTGTCTCATCGGTCCAAAAAAGTCGGGCGCACTTCATGGCCGCCTCATATAGAATGAATGGAGCAGCATTTTAGCATGCGGACCACCGTTCCAATCTAAAGGGGATGACGGTTCCTGTAGATTGGAGCTTGTTTTCATTGGACAACCCCTTTAATTTTTCACACACTGTTTCTGCATTTAAGTCTATTTTTTGGTAAATATTCGATGACCTGGTGTAATTTGTGATGTGTTGTTGTTCACCTGAGGTTGTATTGACTTCATTTTATAACTTCTAAGGACCAGACTGTTTTTAATATATCCTGAATAGAACACAATAGAATTGTATGGAAAACATTATTGTGTTCTTCACAATTCAAGGCGACGTGTCCTTATGAGATCTTTTTCTTGAAGGTATATGGCCCTCAGGTTCTTTATCACCATGCAATCTGAAGAGCCAGCTTAGACTAAGAGTGGCCACCACTGGGCATACACCATGGTGCAGCAAGGGCTAGCAATCTGTCCCTCCAATTGTGTGGGTACTTATTGCTTAGGGAATGTCAGTCCAATTCTTCCTTTTAAGACGGTTCACTGTCTGTGCATCTCTGTGCCCGAAGAATATTAACCTGGTGTTACTGTATTACTGCTGTTCCAAGTGGCAAGCACATGGTTCTCTTAGAGACAGGACCCTTGTTTAAACCCAAGTAGACTTGAATTGGAAAGGCCACTGGTCTGGACCAGGACTCTGATTGTGGACGGTGATGGCGGCATGCACGGTTTCTATGGACGTGTCTGTGTGTAGTCAGAAGAGAATTTCAGTGGTGGCCTAATAGCTGCAAGGACCGACGGAGGTGTTGGACAAAGGTAAACGAGTGGCTGCAGAACGGTTGGTAAATGTGGCCACTTCATGGGAATATTGGCCACTGATGACTGAGGCCTCCCTCCTGGTTTGGTCCTGGAGCCCCCCGGCCACTTGTTGATCATCTTTCCTGTTTTTTACTGTTACACAAGACCCTGTGTCTCCTGTATTCTGCGGCTGCGTCCCGTTCTTCAGTCTTCTTTCTGTAGCATGGTGTGTACGACGTCCTGGATACAATGTTACTGCTCCATCACAGACTGAACCCCAGAACAATTGTCATGGAATTTGGTACCAGAGTTCTCTCTGTGTATGGAGCCCCCATATTTTGTGATTACTCTTATCATTCTCACTGTGTAAGGTGAAATCCAGGAAAAAAAACACACAAAACAATATATATATATAATTAATTTTTTATTGAAATAGCAATAAGCAACATTGTAATGAAAATATTACTGGTCCTTTAAGAAATTAAACTATGGTCACAGTCACTCTCAGATTGGCCCCGGTGGAGACCACAAAATGAGCTGCGGTCATTGGGGACCACCTGAGAGTCATTGGGACCCAAAGATCCAGAAGAAGGCAAAGAAACCCCCCCAAAAGAATTCTGATTCAGGGGGGAAAAAAATTCCTTCCTGACCCCATTTCTGGCGATCGGATATTTCCCTGGATCTCGTGTATCCTGCTGCATATTGCTGTATATAACATAGGCTTGCGTCATGTGAACAATGGCCAAATAGCTGTTGGCTGAGAACTCGTCCTGTATGATAAAATCTGCGATGGAGGTTCCTAATACGGCTTCCAACGAAGATGTGACATCATCCAAATGTGTATAAGAACTAGCGAGTGATAAAGGAGACAATGGCTGGTAGGTAATAAGTCATTACCTGTCTGCCAATATCTTCTTCTGGAAGACTTCAAGATATCATGTATTACATATTACATATTATTTTGAAAGAGCACCATGTAATACCACATGTGTCCTGGAGAGGCCGCTACGTCCAGCAAAACACAGCTGATTGCTGAGGGGGTTCACTGCCGGACCCCCGACTATCAACTGATCGCCTGCAAGTCCTCATTTGGGGACAGGAGTTGTTCACACTTGGCATATTTTGTGATTCATGAGGGGAGGACAGTAGCCGGATATAGACTTTTTCTATAAAGTCAGATTAAAGGGGTTTTCAGGGATGTTTTTATGTAATATATAGGAGGTTCCCAGTGGTAGAGAAAACACACAGAGCTTTACTTTCTCCTGCTGCTCCAGCTCTGGATCTCCAGCGCTTCCTGTGCTCTATTGTGACAGGCTGCAGGGGTGATGGCTCAACTTCAGCACACATCATTGCTGCAGCCAATCACTGAGCTTAGAAGCTCTGTCAGCATGGCCCACTGAGCCAAGTGATTGGCTGCAGAGCTGCAGTCATGATGTCACCCTTGAAGCCAGTGACTAAAGATCAGCAGCAGCGGTGAAGTGCTGGAACTGGAGCAGGAGGTAGTAAAGCTTCATCTCTTCTACTTAAGTGACGATTTATAGGATTTATATTTAAGTAATGAAAAAAAAATTCAGAAATTTGTAAAAAAAATAATAAAATAATTTGCTTGTGTCGCCACTTTCCGAGATTCGAAAGCCGCGGTGTTTTCATGTTTCGGGAATGGGGCTGCGTGAGGGCTCGTTTTTTGCACCACAAACTGATGGTTATATTGATATCATTTTGGGGTATATACAATGTTTTGATTGTCTGTTATTATATATTTTTTTCTTGTTGCAACGACTGAAAATCTGTAATTCTGGCATTTTATGTAATGTTCTAGTTGCGCCGTTTACTAAATGGATTAATTTATTTTATATTTTGATGGATCTGACTTTTACAAACGCAGCGATACCAAATATGTGTATTTTTTAAATGTTTTATATTTCTTAATTTTTAATGGGGGGAAAACTGGGATGATTTCAACTTTTATACTTTTTTCATTTTTTTTTTTTACTTTTCACTGTATTTGTTCGTCTCTTTAGGGGGCTTGAACCTGCAATCACCTGATTGCTTGTGCTATATACAGCATTGCTATATATAGCAGAAATCACGGTCTCCTATGAACACTAGCAACAGGCTGGCTGTCACAGGAATACAGTGATGACAGACAGTGTGCAGTGATGGGGCCACACATACCAGGATTGGGGGGTGAGGAGGCCCCACATACCAGGATTGGGGGATGAGGGGGTCATGCATACCAGGATTGGGGGATGAGGGGGTCCATGCATACCAGGATTGGGGGATGAGGGGAGCCATATGTACCAGGATTGGGGGATGAGGGGTGCCATACATACCAGGATTGGTGATGAGGGAGCCATACATACCAGGATGGTGAAATTTTCCAGTAGCTGCTGCATTTCCCACCCTAGGCTTATACTCAATACGTTTTCCCAGTTTTTTTGTGGTACAATTAGGGGCCTCGGCTTATACTCAGGTCGTCTTATATAAAACATACAGTATTTTAAAATCAGTGAGTACGTGGTGCCCATAATATTGCAGGAGTGTGGGGTGCATTATACTATATGGGGGCTGCATTTTACCCTTTGGGGTGTGAAATATACTGTATGGAGGACTATGGGGAGTGCATTATATTCTATCGAGGACCATGGGAAGTTCATTATACTATATGGAGGATTATGGGGGGTGCATTATACTATATGGAGGACTTTGGAGGGTGCATTATACTATATGGAGGATTATGGGTGGCATATTATAATATATGGAAGTCTATGTGGGGCCATTATGATATTTTGAGGGCTATGTGGGGGGCCGTTATACTGTATGAAAGCAATTATACGGTGTGAAGGTTTGTGTGGGGTCCATCATACTGTTTGGAGGGCTGTGTGGGGCCATTATACTGTTTGGAGGGCTAGTGTAGGCCATTATACTGTATGTAGGCCCATTATACTGTATGGAGGGCTGTCTGGGAGTCACAGTTGGGGGAATCATACTGTGTTAGGGTCACCATACTTTGCCTTGGGAGTTGAAGTGGGGTACAATGAGGTCAATATACTGTTCATGTAGAGGCTAATGTGGAGGAATGCACCATGGGGGTATCATACTGTGTTTGGGGGGCACTTTTATTGCCATCATACTTCATGGGGGCAATGAAAGAGGGATCTAGGACTTCAGTAGGAGGAAAATTAGAAAAACGAAGTAAAGGCTGGAAAGTTGTGAGATCGGCTCTTCTGTGACACAGACAAATACTTATTTATTTTTTTGGTGGGGGGGTCCAATTAGAACTTCTGCTATGGGGCCTCATGATTTCTATGTGCGCCCCTGGCCATAATCATCAACATTAACAGAAATAAACACTTGAAATAGATCACTTTGATTGTAATGACTTTATAGAATATATGAGTTTCATTTTCTGCATTGAAGAACTAAAATAAATAAACTTTTTGATGATATTCTAATTCAGTGAGATGCACCTGTATATATAAGGGGTGTGGGTGCCATCATATTATAAGGGGCTATGGGAGTCATCATGCTATATATGAGGGGCAGTGGGACCATCATATTATATAAAATGGGGAGTGGGTGCCAGAATACAGTTTATAAGGGGCTGTGGGGCCATCATACAGTATAAAGGGAGCTGTAGGGGCCATAATATAGTGTACAAGTGGGTGTGGGAGCCATCATACAGTATATATTGGGCTGCGGGGGCCATCATACAGTACTGTATATATGGGGCTGTGAGGGCCATTATACAGGATATAGGGAGTTGTAGGGACCATCATGCCAGTTATAAGGAGTTGTAGAGACCATCATACAGTGCATAGGGAGCTGTGGGGACCATCATACAGTGCATAGGGAGCTGTGGAGACCACCATACAGTGCATAGGGAGCTGTGGGGACCATCATACAGTGCATAGTGAGCTGTCGGGACCATTATGCAGTGCATAGGGAGCTGTGGGGACCATCAGACAATGCATAGGGAGCTGTCGGGACCATTATGCAGTGCATAGGGAGCTGTGGGGACCATTATGCAGTGCATAGGGAGATGTGGGGACCATCATACAGGGCATAGGGGGCTGTGGGGACCATTATGCAGTGCGTAGGGAGTGGTGGGGACCATTATGCAGTGCATAGGGAGCTGTGGGGACTATCATACAGAGCGCAGGGAGCTGTGGGGACTATCATACAGAGCGCAGGGAGCTGTGGAGACTATCATACAGTACATAAGGAGCTGTGGGGACCATCATAAGTGCATAAGGAGCCGTGGGGACCATCATACAGTGTATAAGGAGCCGTGGGGACCATCATACAGTGTATAAGGAGCTGCGGGGACCATCATACAGTGCGTAGAGAGCTGTGGGAACCATCAGACAATGCATACGGAGCTGTGGAGACCATCATACAGTGCCTAAGGAGCTGTGGGGACCATCTTACAGTGCATAGGGAGCTGTTGGGACCATCAGACAATGCATAGGGAGCTGTGGGGACCATTATGCAGTGTATAGGGAGCTGTGGAGACCATTATGCAGTGCATAGGGAGCTGCGGGGACCATCATACTGTACATAAGGATCCGTGGGGACCATCATACAGTGTATAGGGAGCCGTGGAGACCAATATGCTGTGCATAGGGAGCTGTGGGGACCATTATGCAGTGCATAGGGAGCTGTGGGGACCATCAGACAATGTATAGGGGATGTGGGGACCATGATACAGGGCATAGGGAGCTGTGGGGACCATTATGCAGTGCGTAGGGAGCTGTGGGAACCATTATGCAGTGCATACGGAGCTGTGGGGACCATTATGCAGTGCGTAGGGAGCTGTGGGGACCATTATGCAGTGCATAGGGAGTTGTGGGGACCATCATACAGTGTATAAGGAGCCGTGGGGACCATCATACAGTGCATAAGGAGCTGTGGAGACCATCATACAGTGCATAAGGAGCTGCAGGGACCATCATACAGTGCGTAGAGAGCTGTGGGGACCATCAGACAATGCATAGGGAGATGTGGGGACCATCATACAGTGCCTAAGGAGCTGTGGGGACCATCATACAGTGCATAGGGAGATGTGGGGACCATCATACAGGGCATAGGGAGCCGTGGGGACCATTATGCAGTGCATAGGGAGCTGTGGGGACCATCATACCGAGCGTAGGGAGCTGCGGGGACCATCATTCAGTACATAAGGAGCCATGGGGACCATCATACAGTGTATAAGGAGCCGTGGGGACCATCATTCAGTGCATAAGGAGCTGCAGGGACCATCATACAGTGCGTAGAGAGCTATGAGGACCATCATACAATGCATAGGGAGCTGTGGAGACCATCATACAATGCATAGGGTGCTGTGAAGACCATCATACAGTGCATAGGGCACTGTGGGGACCATCATGCAGAGCGTAGGATGCTATGGGGACCATCATACCGAGCATAGGGAGCTGTGGGGCCCATCATACAGAGCACAGGGAGCTGTGGGGACCATCATACAGAGCATAGAGAGCTGTGGGGACCATCATACAGTGTCTAGGGAGCTGTGGGTACCCTCATACAGTATCTAAGGAGCTGTGGGGACCATCATACAGTGCATAGTGAGCTGTGGGGACCATCATACAGAGCGTAGATAGCTGTGGGGACCATCATACAGTGCATAGGGAGCTGTGGGTTCCATCATGCAGAGCGTAGATAGCTGTGGGGACCATCATACAGTGCATAGGGAGCTGTGGGTTCCATCATACAGAGCATAGGGAGCTGTGGGGACCATCATACAGAGCATAGAGAGCTGTAGGGACCATTATGCAATGCATAGGGAGCTGTGGGGACCATCATACAGTGCATGGGGGAGCTGTGGGGATTATCATACAGTGTCTAGGGAGCTGTGGGGACCCTCATACAGTATCTAAGGAGCTGTGGGGACAATCATACAGTGTGTAGGAAGCTGTGGGACCATCATACAGTGTCTAGGGAGCTGTGGGGACCATCGTACAGTATCTAAGTAGCTGTGGGGACCATCAAACAGTGTGTAGGGAGCTGTGGGGACCATCATACAGTGTATAGGGAGCTGTGGGGACCATCATACAGATTACGGAGCTGTGGGGACCATGATACCAGTGCATATGGAGCTGTGTGTACCATCATACAGTGCATAGGGAGCTGTGGGGACCATCATACAGTGCATAGGGAGCTGTGGGGACTATCATACAGAGCGTAGGGAGCTGTGGGGACCATGATACAGTGCATATGGAACTGTGGGTACCATCATACAGGGCATAGGGAGCTGTGGGGACCATGATACAGTGCATATGGAACTGTGGGTACCATCATACAGGGCATAGGGAGCTGTGGGGACCATTATGCAGTGCATACGGAGCTGTGGGGACCATCATACAGGGTATAGGGAGCTAAGGGGATCATCATACAGTGCGTAGGGAGCTGTGGGGATCATCATACAGTGCGTAGGGAGCTGTGGGGACCATCATACAGTGTCTAGGGAGCTGTGGGGACCATCATGCAGTGTATAGGGATCTGTCGGGACCATCATACAGTGTCTAGGAAGCTGTGGGGACCATCATGCAGTGTATAGGGATCTGTGGGGACCATCATACAGTGTGTAGTGAGCTGTGGGACTATCATACAATATACAGGGTGCTATGGGGGCACTCAGGACATTATTTCTTTCTATTATCTGTGGCAACCATCATACAGTGCATAGGGAGCTGTGGGGACCATTATGCAGTGTATAGTCAGCTGTGGAGACCATTATGCAGTGCATAGGGAGCTGCGGGGACCATCATACAGTACATAAGGATCCGTGGGGACCATTATACAGTGTATAGGGCGCTGTGTAGACCATTATGCTGTGCATAGGGAGCTGTGGGGACCATCAGATAATGCATAGGGAGCTGTGGGGACCATCAGACAATGCATAGGGAGATGTGGGGACCATCATACAGGGCATAGGGAGCTGTGGGGACTATCATACAGTACATAAGGATCTGTGGGGACCTTCATACATTGTATAAGGAGCCGTGGGGACCATCATACAGTGCATAAAGAGTCGTGGGGACCATTATACAGTGCATAAGGAGCTGCAGGGACCATCATACAGTGCGTAGAGAGCTGTGGGGACCATCATACAGTGCATAAGGAGCTGCGGGGACCATCATACAGTGCGTAGAGAGCTGTGGGGACCATCAGACAATGCATAGGGAGATGTGGGGACCATCATACAGGGCATAGGGAGCTGTGGGGACCATTATGCAGTGCATAGGGAGCTCTGGGGACCATCATACCGAGCGTAGGGAGCTGCGGGGACCATCATACAGTACATAAGGATCCGTGGGGACCATCATACAGTGTATAGGGAGCTGTGGAGACCATTATGCTGTGCATAGGGAGCTGTGGGGACCATTATGCAGTGCATAGGGAGCTGTGGGGACCATCAGACAATGCATAGGGAGATGTGGGGACCATCATACAGGGCATAGGGAGCTGTGGGGACCATTATGCAGTGCGTAGGGAGCTGTGGGGACCATTATGCAGTGCGTAGGGAGCTGTGGGGACCATCATACAGTGTGTAGGGAGCTGTGGGGACCATTATGCAGTGCATAGGGAGTGGTGGGGACCATCATACAGAGCGTAGGGAGCTGTGGGGACTATCATACAGTACATAAGGATCTGTGGGGACCTTCATACAGTCTATAAGGAGCCGTGGGGACCATCATACAGTGCATAAAGAGCCGTGGGGACCATCATACAGTGCATAAGGAGCTGCAGGGACCATCATACAGTGCGTAGAGAGCTGTGGGAACCATCAGACAATGCATAGGGAGCTGTGGGGACCATTATGCAGTGCATAGGGAGCTGTGGGGACCATCATACCGAGCGTAGGGAGCTGCGGGGACCATCATACAGTACATAAGGAGCCGTGGGGACCATCATACAGTACATAAGGAGCCATGGGGACCATCATACAGTGTATAAGGAGCCGTGAGGACCATCATTCAGTGCATAAAGAGCTGCGGGGACCATCAAACAGTGCGTAGAGAGCTATGATGACCATCATACAATGCATAGGGAGCTGTGGAGACCATCATACAATGCATAGGGAGCTGTGAAGACAATCATACAGTGCATAGGGCACTGTGGGGACCATCATGCAGAGCGTAAGATGCTGTGGGGACCATCATACAGAGCATAGGGAGCCGTGGAGTCCATCATACAATGCATAGGGAGCTGTGAAGACCATCATACAGTGCATAGGGCACTGTGGGGACCAT
Source organism: Phyllobates terribilis (assembly GCF_046119375.1). NCBI lineage: Eukaryota > Metazoa > Chordata > Amphibia > Anura > Dendrobatidae > Phyllobates > Phyllobates terribilis. Next base: position 6,577,537 of record NW_027362821.1, read on the forward strand.
CATGCAGAGCGTAAGATGCTGTGGGGACCATCATACAGAGCATAGTGAGCTGTGGGGACCATCATACAGAGCATAGGGAGCTGTGGGGACCATCATACAGAGCATAGGGAGCTGTGGGGACCATCATACAGTGTCTAGGGAGCTGTGGGGACCCTCATACAGTATCTAAGGAGCTGTGGGGACCATCATACAGTGTGTAGGGAGCTGTGGGGACCATCATACAGTGTATAGGGAGCTGTGGGGACCATCATACAGAGCATAGGGAGCTGTGGGGACCATCATACAGTGTCTAGGGAGCTGTGGGGACCCTCATACAGTATCTAAGGAGCTGTGGGGACCATCATACAGTGCATAGTGAGCTGTGGGGACCATCATACAGAGCGTAGATAGCTGTGGGGACTATCATACAGTGCATAGGGAGCTGTGGGTTCCATCATGCAGAGCGTAGATAGCTGTGGGGACCATCATACAGTGCATAAGGAGCTGTGGGTTCCATCATACAGAGCATAGGGAGCTGTGGGGACCATCATACAGAGCATAGAGAGCTGTAGGGACCATTATGCAATGCATAGGGAGCTGTGGGGACCATCATACAGTGCATGGGGGAGCTGTGGGGATCATCATACAGTGTCTAGGGAGCTGTGGGGACCCTCATACAGTATCTAAGGAGCTGTGGGGACAATCATACAGTGTGTAGGAAGCTATGGGGACCATCATACAGTGTCTAGGGAGCTGTGGGGACCATCTTACAGTATCTAAGTAGCTGTGGGGACCATCATACAGTGTGTAGGGAGCTGTGGGGACCATCATACAGTGTATAGGGAGCTGTGGGGACCATCATACAGAGCGTACGGAGCTGTGGGGACCATGATACCAGTGCATATGGAACTGTGGGTACCATCATACAGGGCATAGGGAGCTGTGGGGACCATTATGCAGTGCATACGGAGCTGTGGGGACCATCATACAGGGTATAGGGAGCTATGAGGATCATCATACAGTGCGTAGGGAGCTGTGGGGATCATCATACAGTGCGTAGGGAGCTGTGAGGACCATCATACAGTGTCTAGGGGGCTGTGGGGACCATCATGCAGTGTATAGGGATCTGTGGGGACCATCATATAGTGTCTACGGAGCTGTGGGGACCATCATGCAGAGCGTAGATAGCTGTGGGGACCATCATACAGTGCATAGGGAGCTGTGGGTTCCATCATACAGAGCATAGGGAGCTGTGGGGACCATCATACAGAGCATAGAGAGCTGTAGGGACCATTATGCAATGCATAGGGAGCTGTGGGGACCATCATACAGTGCATGGGGGAGCTGTGGGGATCATCATACAGTGTCTAGGGAGCTGTGGGGACCCTCATACAGTATCTAAGGAGCTGTGGGGACAATCATACAGTGTGTAGGAAGCTATGGGGACCATCATACAGTGTCTAGGGAGCTGTGGGGACCATCTTACAGTATCTAAGTAGCTGTGGGGACCATCATACAGTGTGTAGGGAGCTGTGGGGACCATCATACAGTGTATAGGGAGCTGTGGGGACCATCATACAGAGCGTACGGAGCTGTGGGGACCATGATACCAGTGCATATGGAACTGTGGGTACCATCATACAGGGCATAGGGAGCTGTGGGGACCATTATGCAGTGCATACGGAGCTGTGGGGACCATCATACAGGGTATAGGGAGCTATGAGGATCATCATACAGTGCGTAGGGAGCTGTGGGGATCATCATACAGTGCGTAGGGAGCTGTGAGGACCATCATACAGTGTCTAGGGGGCTGTGGGGACCATCATGCAGTGTATAGGGATCTGTGGGGACCATCATACAGTGTCTACGGAGCTGTGGGGACCATCATGCAGTGTGTAGTGAGCTGTGGGGACCATCATACAGTGCATAGGGAGCTGTGGAGACCATCATACAGTGCATAGGGAGCTGTGGGACTATCATACAATATACAGAGTGCTATGGGGGCACTCAGGACATTATTTCTTTTAAATGGGTGCATCATCAGAAATTTCTTCTTTCACCACCCCGAAATCATCGTCCATAGACTTGAAGAAGAACTTTGTAGTTGGGTGTAGTTTCATTGTGGCTTTAGGGGGCATTATTACTTAAAGGGGATTCTCAACGGTATTTGTTGCTTGGAGGGAACACTTCAGATATTGAAACTTTCATAAGAGCATATCTGGCATTATTACTTGCTAGGTAGCACAGTGGGGTCTTTACCACTTTCTATGGGACGCTATTATTTTTATAGGTCCCCTCTATCTGGCACACAGTCTTTGTAGCATTAATTGGTGGAGGGTAATCATAGTAATGACATAATTTTTGAAGTATTGAGGTTCCTATTCCACGTGGGAAGAGCAGGCAGCATGGGGAGGTTGTGCAGGGTGGGAATAGATGGGGACGGTGCTGGAAATGTGAGAAGTCAGATGGTCTTTGTACAGTGTGTTTTTTATGTAGAGGCAATGGTCATATCATAATACTATGTACTCACTGTGTAGTGTTGATGGTAGAGGGCATTGTGTAGCGGGATTATTATTGCCTTGTATAGAAGTAATTTTGGGAATATTGGTCTTTCAGTTGTGTATTTTAGGTTAGCAACAATGGTGTACTGTAATTATATATGTATAGGTCCTCTTTTAAGTGGCGGGGAGGTTGTATGGGGAAACACCTACTTTGGGGCTTTGGCCCCTGATCTTTTAGGACCCTAGCAACGTCCCGGCATACAAGGGATATCGGGGGGCACAAAGTGTTCTGGAGGTTTCCTTTACAGTATGAAGCATTTTGCACACAGTATCCTTCCTCTGTAATATACTCCAGGACTGGTGGGGCGCACTGTTGCTCCCTATTTCGCCATAACTCGGCCTCAGCACTGCAGTGCTGATCAGCAGGTCTGCTTACTTGTTCTTCGGTTTCGCGCACTATGTCTTCCACTACTGGCGCCCTTGAACCCTTGCACTCGTGACTCCCACTACTACATCATATTCAGTGCTGCTTTGGGGTCCGTAACTCGGCGTCCAATCCAAGGACCCTTCTCTGTAAGGCCTCTCTGTCTCATCGGTCCAAAAAAGTCGGGCGCACTTCATGGCCGCCTCATATAGAATGAATGGAGCAGCATTTTAGCATGCGGACCACCGTTCCAATCTAAAGGGGATGAAGGTTCCTGTAGATTGGAGCTTGTTTTCATTGGACAACCCCTTTAATTTTTCACACCCTGTTTCTGCATTTAAGTCTATTTTTTGGTAAATATTCGGTGACCTGGTGTAATTTGTGATGTGTTGTTGTTCACCTGAGGTTGTATTGACCTCATTTTATAACTTCTAAGGACCAGACTTTTTTTTAATATATCCTGAATAGAACACAATAGAATTGTATGGAAAACATTATTGTGTTCTTCACAATTAAAGGCGACGTGTCCTTATGAGATCTTTTTCTTGAAGGTATATGGCCCTCAGGTTCTTTATCACCATGCAATCTGAAGAGACAACTTAGACTAAGAGTGGCCACCACTGGGCATACACCATGGTGCAGCAAAGGCTAGCAATCTGTCCCTCCAATTGTGTGGGTACTTATTGCTTAGGGAATGTCAGTCCAATTCTTCTTTTTAAGAGGGTTCACTGTCTGTGCATCTCTGTGCCCGAAGAATATTAACCTGGTGTTACTGTATTACTGCTGTTCCAAGTGGCAAGCACATGGTTCTCTTAGAGACAGTACCTTGTTTAAACCCAAGTAGACTTGAATTGGAAAGGCCACTGGTCTGGACCAGGACTCTGGTTGTGGACGGTGATGGCGGCATGCACGGTTTCTATGGACGTGTCTGTGTGTAGTCAGAAAAGAATTTCAGAGGTGGCCTAATAACTGCAAGGAGCGACGGAGGTGTTGGAGAAAGGTAAACGAGTGGCTGCAGAACGGTTGGTAAATGTGGCCACTTCATGGGAATATTGGCCACTGATGACTGAGGCCTCCCTCCTGGTTTGGTCCTGGAGCCCCCCGGCCACTTGTTGATCATCTCTCCTGTTTTTTACTGTTACACAAGCCCCTGTGTCTCCTGTATTCTGCGGCTGCGTCCCGTTCTTCAGTCTTCTTTCTGTAGCATGGTGTGTACGACGTCCTGGATACAATGTTACTGCTCCATCACAGACTGAACCCCAGAACAATTGTCATGGAATTTGGTACCAGAGTTCTCTCTGTGTATGGAGCCCCCATATTTTGTGATTACTCTCAACATTCTCACTGTGTAAGGTGAAATCCAGGAGAAAAAAAACACACAAAACAATATATATATATATATAATTAATTTTTTTATTGAAATAGCAATAAGCAACATTGTAATGAAAATATTACTGGTCCTTTAAGAAATTAAACTATGGTCACAGTCACTCTCAGATTGGCCCCGGTGGAGACCACAAAACGAGCTGCGGTCATTGGGGACCACCTGAGAGTCATTGGGACCCAAAGATCCAGAAGAAGGCAAAGAAACCCCCCCAAAAGAATTCTGATTCAGGGGGGAAAAAAATTCCTTCCTGACCCCTTTTCTGGCGATCGGATATTTCCCTGGATCTGGTGTATCCTGCTGCATATTGCTGTATATAACATAGGCTTACGTCATGTGAACAATGGCCAAATAGCTGTTGGCTGAGAACTCGTCCTGTATGATAAAATCTGCGATGGAGGTTCCTAATACGGCTTCCAACGAAGATGAGACATCATCCAAATGTGTATAAGAACTAGCGAGTGATAAAGAGACAATGGCTGGTAGGTAATAAGTCATTACCTGTCTGCCAATATCTTCTTCTGGAAGACTTCAAGATATCATGTATTACATATTACATATTATTCTGAAAGAGCACCATGTAATACCACATGTGTCCTGGAGAGGCCGCTACGTCCAGCAAAACACAGCTGATTGCTGAGGGTGGTCACTGCCGGACCCCCGACTATCAACTGATCGCCTGCAAGTCCTCATTTGGGGACAGGAGTTGTTCACACTTGGCATATTTTGTGATTCATGAGGGGAGGACAGTAGCCGGATATAGACTTTTTCTATAAAGTCAGATTAAAGGGGTTTTCAGGAATGTTTTTATGTAATATATAGGAGGGTCCCAGTGGTAGAGAAAACACACAGAGCTTTACTTTCTCCTGCTGCTCCAGCTCTGGATCTTCAGCGCTTCCTGTGCTCTATTGTGACTGGCTGCAGGGGTGATGGCTCAACTTCAGCACACATCATTGCTGCAGCCAATCACTGAGCTTAGAAGCTCTGTCAGCGTGGCCACTGAGCCAAGTGATTGGCTGCAGAGCTGCAGTCATGATGTCACCCTTGAAGCCTGTGACTAAAGATCAGCGGCAGCGGTGAAGTGCTGGAGCTGGAGCAGGAGGTAGTAAAGCTTCATCTCTTCTACTTAAGTGACGATTTATAGGATTTATATTTAAGTGATGAAAAATAATTTGCTTGTGTCGCCACTTTCCGAGATCTGAAAGCCGCGGCGTTTTCATGTTTCGGGAATGGGGCTGCGTGAGGGCTAGTTTTTTGCACCACAAACTGATGGTTATATTGATATCATTTTGGGGTATATACAATGTTTTGATTATCTGTTGTTATAATATTTTTTCTTGTTGCAACAAATGTAGATGTGTAATTCTGGCATTTTATGTAATGTTCTAGTTACGCCGTTTACTAAATGGATTAATTTATTTTATATTTTGATGGATCTGACTTTTACAAACGCAGCGATACCAAATATGTGTATTGTTTAAATGTTTTATATTTCTTAATTTTTAATGGGGGGAAAACTGGGATGATTTGAACTTTTATACTTTTTTCATTTTTTTGTTACTTTTCACTGTATTTGTTCGTCTCTTTAGGGGGCTTGAACCTGCGATCATCTGATTGCTTGTGCTATATACAGCATTGCTATATATAGCAGAAATCACGGTCTCCTATGAACACTAGCAACAGGCTGCTGTCACAGGAATCCAGTGATGACAGACACAGGGATCTTCAGTGATCAAGTCACGGGTGCGCCAATGAAGAGATGGAATGGTGCACCCCCTGCTGGCGCACATTAAATGCCGCTGTCACAGACTGATAGCAAGATTTAATAGGCTAACTGTCGTGGGCAGAGCTCCGCTCAACCTGCGACTGTTAGAGGCATATGATTGCTGAATAACACAGCCATCATCTGCCGAGAAAGATGCAGACTCGGCGTGTGAGCCTGCAAGAAATGCGGGGAGCAGAATTATGACGGATATAGTCCTTCATAAGTTAAGATGCATTTCTTGGTTAAAGAGTGACCGTCATTAACTGTGTTTTCTAGACTATATGACGCACTTTTTAACAACAAAAAATCTTGCTCAGTATTGTGTGCGTCCTATAGACCAGAAGCAGCGTCCTATCAAGTATGCTTATCATGTGTCTGGCACCTGCCGGAGCAGATTTCAGCTGATCGTGGGGGTGCCAGGTGTCAGACCCTCCGAACTCATACTGATCAGCTATCTTACAGATAGGTCATCAATTCTTAAGTCTCAAATAACCCTTTAAGGGGACTAGAAATGAAATCACCACCAAGGCACCAACAGAATAATAAATATGTCCTTGTATAAACTGTTGGTTCATTATAAGCTCATTGTCTACACAATGTAGAAATGAATGATTTATACAGGGGCATCTTTATAAACTCATTACACAGTGGTATTTCACAATGGTGGTGGTTTAGGGGCCTGAAATGAAGTGATGGGTTACCTTTAATACATACATGAACATTCACACACATACACACTCACCTCAACACACACATACATACACACACAAACACACAGACACAAATACACACTCACCTCTATACACATACAATAAACACACGTGCACACACCCCTTCAATGCTGCAGTGCTCGGTAGACAAACACAAAGACCAGGGACACACAAACCATCACACAGCCACCCCGTTATTGATGGGGTCACAGACACACACATCTTCAGTGCTGGGGTCACAGACACACATCCCTTTGGTGCTGAGGTCACACAAACAGACACAGACACACACCTTCAGTGCTGGGGCCACACACACAGCCCTTCAGTGCTGCATTTCAGGGGACATGTACACGTGTGCCAAACACACGTGCACACACCCCTTCAGTGTTGCAGTGATGAGGAAACAGGCACACACCCCATTAGTGCAGGGACACGCAAACCATCACACAGCCTCCCCGTTTTTGATGGGGCCATAGAGACACACATCTTTATTGCTGGGGTCACAGACACACATCCCTTTGGTGCTGAGGTCACACAAACAGACACAGACACACACCTTCAGTGCTGGAGCCACACACACAGCCCTTCATTGCTGCATTTCAGGGAACAAGTACACGTGTGCCAAACACACGTGCACACACCCCTTCAGTGTTGCAGTGATGAGGAAACAAGCACACACCCCATTAGTGCAAGGACACGCAAACCATCACACAGCCTCCCCGTTATTGATGGGGCCATAGAGACACACATCTTTATTGCTGGGGTCACAGACACACATCCCTTTGGTGCTGAGGTCACACAAACTGACACAGACACACACTTTCAGTGCTGGGGCCACACACACAGCCCTTCAGTGCTGCATTTCAGGGGACTTATACACGTGTGCCAAACACACGTGCACACACCCCTTCAGTGCTGCAGTGTTGAGGACACAAACACACACCCCATTAGTGCAGGGACACACAAACCATCACACAACCACCCCTTTATTGATGGGGCCATAGAGACACAGCCCTTCATTGCTGGGGTCACAGACACACATCCCTTTGGTGCTGAGGTCACACAAACAGACACAGACACTCACCTTCAGTGCTGGAGCCACACACACAGCCCTTCAGTGCTGCATTTCAGGGAACATGTACACGTGTGCCAAACACGAGAGCACAAACCCCTTCAGTGCTGCAGTGTTGAGGACACAAACACACACCCCATTAGTGCAGGGATACGCAAACCATCACACAGCCTCCCCGATATTGATGGGGCTATAGAGACACACATCTTTACTGTTGGGGTCACAGACACACATCCCTTTGGTGCTGAGGTCACACGAACAGACACAGACACACACCTTCAGTGCTGGGGCCACACACACAGCCCTTTAGTGCTGCAGTGGTGAGGACACAAACACACACCCCATTAGTGCAGGGACACACAAACCATCACACAACCACCCCTTTTATTGATGGGGCCATAGAGACACACCCCTTCATTGCTGGGGTCACAGACACACATCCCTTTGGTGCTGAGGTCACACAAACAGACACAGACACACACCTTCAGTGCTGGAGCCACACAAACAGCCCTTCAGTGCTGCATTTCAGGGGACATGTAGACGTGTGCCAAACACACGTGCACACACCCCTTCAGTGTTGCAGTGATGAGCAAACAAGCACACACCCCATTAGTGCAGGGACACGCAAACCATCACACAGCCTCCCCGTAATTGATGGGGCCATAGAGACACACATCTTTATTGCTGGGGTCACAGACACACATCCCTTTGGTGCTGAGGTCACACAAACAGACACAGACACACACCTTCAGTGCTGGGTCCACACACACAGCCCTTTAGCGCTGCATTTCATGAGACATGTACACTTGTGCCAAACACACGTGCACACACCCCTTCAGTGCTGCAGTGTTGAGGACACAAACACCCACCCCATTAGTGCAGGGACACACAAACCATCACACAACCATCCCTTTTATTGATGGGGCCATAGAGACACACCCCTTCATTGCTGGGGTCACAGACACACATCCCTTTGGTGCTGAGGTCACACAAACAGACACAGACACACACCTTCAGTGCTGGGGCCACACACACAGCTCTTCAGTGCTGCATTTCATGGGACATGTACACGTGTGCCAAACACACGTTCACACACCCCTTCTGTGCTGCAGTGTTGAGGAAACAAGCACACACCCCATTAGTGCAGGGACACGCAAACCATCACACATCCACCCCTTTATTGATGGGGTCACAGAGACACTCCTTCATTTCTGGGATCACAGACACACATCCCTTTGGTGCTGAGGTCACACAAACAGACACACACCTTCAGTGCTGGGGCCACACACACAGCCCTTCAGCGCTGCATTCCATGAGACATGTACACTTGTGCCAAACACACGTGCACACACCCCTTCAGTGCTGCAGTGTTGAGGACACAAACACCCACCCCATTAGTGCAGGGACACACAAACTATCACACAACCATCCCTTTTATTGATGGGGCCATAGAGACACACCCCTTCATTGCTGGGGTCACAGACACGAGGAAACAAGCACACACTCCATTAGTGCAGGGACACGCAAACCATCACACAGCCTCCCCGTAATTGATGGGGCCATAGAGACACACATCTTTATTGCTGGGGTCACAGACACACATCCCTTTGGTGCTGAGGTCACACAAACAGACACAGACACACACCTTCAGTGCTGGGGCCACACACACAGCCCTTCAGCGCTGCATTTCATGAGACATGTACACTTGTGCCAAACACACGTACAGACACCCCTTCAGTGCTGCAGTGTTGAGGACACAAACACCCACCCCATTAGTGCAGGGACACACAAACCATCACACAACCATCCCTTTTATTGATGGGGCCATAGAGACACACCCCTTCATTGCTGAGGTCACAGACACACATCCCTTTGGTGCTGAGGTCACACAAACAGACACAGACACACACCTTCAGTGCTGGAGCCACACAAACAGCCCTTCAGTGCTGCATTTCAGGGGACATGTAGACGTGTGCCAAACACACGTGCACACACCCCTTCAGTGTTGCAGTGATGAGGAAACAAGCACACACCCCATTAGTGCAGGGACACGCAAACCATCACACAGCCTCCCCGTAATTGATGGGGCCATAGAGACACACATCTTTATTGCTGGGGTCACAGACACACATCCCTTTGGTGCTGAGGTCACACAAACAGACACAGACACACACCTTCAGTGCTGGGGCCACACACACAGCCCTTCAGTGCTGCATTTCATGGGACATGTACACGTGTGCCAAACACACGTTCACACACCCCTTCTGTGCTGCAGTGTTGAGGAAACAAACACCCACCCCATTAGTGCAGGGACACACAAACCATCACACAACCATCCCTTTTATTGATGGGGCCATAGAGACACACCCCTTCATTGCTGGGGTCACAGACACACATCCCTTTGGTGCTGAGGTCACACAAACAGACACAGACACACACCTTCAGTGCTGGAGCCACACAAACAGCCCTTCAGTGCTGCATTTCAGGGGACATGTAGACGTGTGCCAAACACACGTGCACACACCCCTTCAGTGTTGCAGTGATGAGGAAACAAGCACACACCCCATTAGTGCAGGGACACGCAAACCATCACACAGCCACCCCGTAATTGATGGGGCCATAGAGACACACATCTTTATTGCTGGGGTCACAGACACACATCCCTTTGGTGCTGAGGTCACACAAACAGACACAGACACACACCTTCAGTGCTGGGGCCACACACACAGCCCTTCAGCGCTGCATTTCATGAGGCATGTACACTTGTGCCAAACACACGTGCACACACCCCTTCAGTGCTGCAGTGTTGAGGACACAAACACCCACCCCATTAGTGCAGGGACACACAAACCATCACACAACCATCCCTTTTATTGATGGGGCCATAGAGACACACCCCTTCATTGCTGGGGTCACAGACACACATCCCTTTGGTGCTGAGGTCACACAAACAGACACAGACACACACCTTCAGTGCTGGGGCCACACACACAGCCCTTCAGTGCTGCATTTCATGGGACATGTACACGTGTGCCAAACACACGTTCACACACCCCTTCTGTGGTGCAGTGTTGAGGAAACAAGCACACACCCCATTAGTGCAGGGACACGCAAACCATCACACATCCACCCCTTGATTGATGGGGTCACAGAGACACCCCTTCATTTCTGGGATCACAGACACACATCCCTTTGGTGCTGAGGTCACACAAACAGACACAGACACACACCTTCAGTGCTGGGGCCACACACACAGCCCTTCAGTGCTGCATTTCAGGGGATATGTACACGTGTGCCAAACACACTTGCACACACCCCTTCAGTGTTGCAGTGATGAGGAAACAAGCACACACCCCATTAGTGCAGGGACACGCAAACCATCACACAGCCTCCCCGTAATTGATGGGGCCATAGAGACACACATCTTTATTGCTGGGGTCACAGACACACATCCCTTTGGTGCTGAGGTCACACAAACAGACACAGACACACACCTTCAGTGCTGGGGCCACACACACAGCCCTTCAGTGCTGCGTTTCATGGGACATGTACACGTGTGCCAAACACACGTTCACACACCCCTTCTGTGCTGCAGTGTTGAGGAAACAAGCACACACCCCATTAGTGCAGGGACACGCAAACCATCACACATCCACCCCTTTATTGATGGGGTCACAGAGACACTCCTTCATTTCTGGGATCACAGACACACATCCCTTTGGTGCTGAGGTCACACAAACAGACACACACCTTCACTGCTGGGGCCACACACACAGCCCTTTAGCGCTGCATTCCATGAGACATGTACACTTGTGCCAAACACACGTGCACACACCCCTTCAGTGCTGCAGTGTTGACACAAACACCCACCCCATTAGTGCAGGGACACACAAACTATCACACAACCATCCCTTTTATTGATGGGGCCATAGAGACACAGCCCTTCATTGCTGGGGTCACAGACACACATCCCTTTGGTGCTGAGGTCACACAAACAGACACAGACACTCACCTTCAGTGCTGGAGCCACACACACAGCCCTTCAGTGCTGCATTTCAGGGAACATGTACACGTGTGCCAAACACGAGAGCACAAACCCCTTCAGTGCTGCAGTGTTGAGGACACAAACACACACCCCATTAGTGCAGGGACACGCAAACCATCACACAGCCTCCCCGATATTGATGGGGCTATAGAGACACACATCTTTACTGTTGGGGTCACAGACACACATCCCTTTGGTGCTGAGGTCACACGAACAGACACAGACACACACCTTCAGTGCTGGGGCCACACACACAGCCCTTCAGTGCTGCAGTGGTGAGGACACAAACACACACCCCATTAGTGCAGGGACACACAAACCATCACACAACCACCCCTTTTATTGATGGGGCCATAGAGACACACCCCTTCATTGCTGGGGTCACAGACACACATCCCTTTGGTGCTGAGGTCACACAAACAGACACAGACACACACCTTCAGTGCTGGAGCCACACAAACAGCCCTTCAGTGCTGCATTTCAGGGGACATGTAGACGTGTGCCAAACACACGTGCACACACCCCTTCAGTGTTGCAGTGATGAGCAAACAAGCACACACCCCATTAGTGCAGGGACACGCAAACCATCACACAGCCTCCCCGTAATTGATGGGGCCATAGAGACACACATCTTTATTGCTGGGGTCACAGACACACATCCCTTTGGTGCTGAGGTCACACAAACAGACACAGACACACACCTTCAGTGCTGGGTCCACACACACAGCCCTTCAGCGCTGCATTTCATGAGACATGTACACTTGTGCCAAACACACGTGCACACACCCCTTCAGTGCTGCAGTGTTGAGGACACAAACACCCACCCCATTAGTGCAGGGACACACAAACCATCACACAACCATCCCTTTTATTGATGGGGCCATAGAGACACACCCCTTCATTGCTGGGGTCACAGACACACATCCCTTTGGTGCTGAGGTCACACAAACAGACACAGACACACACCTTCAGTGCTGGGGCCACACACACAGCTCTTCAGTGCTGCATTTCATGGGACATGTACACGTGTGCCAAACACACGTTCACACACCCCTTCTGTGTTGCAGTGATGAGGAAACAAGCACACACCCCATTAGTGCAGGGACACGCAAACCATCACACAGCCTCCCCGTAATTGATGGGGCCATAGAGACACACATCTTTATTGCTGGGGTCACAGACACACATCCCTTTGGTGCTGAGGTCACACAAACAGACACAGACACACACCTTCAGTGCTGGGGCCACACACACAGCCCTTCAGTGCTGCATTTCATGGGACATGTACACGTGTGCCAAACACACGTTCACACACCCCTTCTGTGCTGCAGTGTTGAGGAAACAAACACCCACCCCATTAGTGCAGGGACACACAAACCATCACACAACCATCCCTTTTATTGATGGGGCCATAGAGACACACCCCTTCATTGCTGGGGTCACAGACACACATCCCTTTGGTGCTGAGGTCACACAAACAGACACAGACACACACCTTCAGTGCTGGAGCCACACAAACAGCCCTTCAGTGCTGCATTTCAGGGGACATGTAGACGTGTGCCAAACACACGTGCACACACCCCTTCAGTGTTGCAGTGATGAGGAAACAAGCACACACCCCATTAGTGCAGGGACACGCAAACCATCACACAGCCTCCCCGTAATTGATGGGGCCATAGAGACACACATCTTTATTGCTGGGGTCACAGACACACATCCCTTTGGTGCTGAGGTCACACAAACAGACACAGACACACACCTTCAGTGCTGGGGCCACACAGCCCTTCAGCGCTGCATTTCATGAGACATGTACACTTGTGCCAAACACACGTGCACACACCCCTTCAGTGCTGCAGTGTTGAGGACACAAACACCCACCCCATTAGTGCAGGGACACACAAACCATCACACAACCATCCCTTTTATTGATGGGGCCATAGAGACACACCCCTTCATTGCTGGGGTCACAGACACACATCCCTTTGGTGCTGAGGTCACACAAACAGACACAGACACACACCTTCAGTGCTGGGGCCACACACACAGCCCTTCAGTGCTGCATTTCATGGGACATGTACACGTGTGCCAAACACACGTTCACACACCCCTTCTGTGGTGCAGTGTTGAGGAAACAAGCACACACCCCATTAGTGCAGGGACACGCAAACCATCACACATCCACCCCTTGATTGATGGGGTCTCAGAGACACCCCTTCATTTCTGGGATCACAGACACACATCCCTTTGGTGCTGAGGTCACACAAACAGAGACAGACACACACCTTCAGTGCTGGGGCCACACACACAGCCCGTCAGCGCTGCATTTCATGAGACATGTACACTTGTGCCAAACACACGTGCACACACCCCTTCAGTGCTGCAGTGTTGAGGACACAAACACCCACCCCATTAGTGCAGGGACACACAAACCATCACACAACCATCCCTTTTATTGATGGGGCCATAGAGACACACCCCTTCATTGCTGGGGTCACAGACACACATCCCTTTGGTGCTGAGGTCACACAAACAGACACAGACACACACCTTCAGTGCTGGGGCCACACACACAGCCCTTCAGTGCTGCATTTCAGGGGATATGTACACGTGTGCCAAACACACTTGCACACACCCCTTCAGTGTTGCAGTGATGAGGAAACAAGCACACACCCCATTAGTGCAGGGACACGCAAACCATCACACAGCCTCCCCGTAATTGATGGGGCCATAGAGACACACATCTTTATTGCTGGGGTCACAGACACACATCCCTTTGGTGCTGAGGTCACACAAACAGACACAGACACACACCTTCAGTGCTGGGGCCACACACACAGCCCTTCAGCGCTGCATTTCATGAGACATGTACACTTGTGCCAAACACACGTGCACACACCCCTTCAGTGCTGCAGTGTTGAGGACACAAACACCCACCCCATTAGTGCAGGGACACATAAACCATCACACAACCATCCCTTTTATTGATGGGGCCATAGAGACACACCCCTTCATTGCTGGGGTCACAGACACACATCCCTTTGGTGCTGAGGTCACACAAACAGACACAGACACACACCTTCAGTGCTGGGGCCACACACACAGCCCTTCAGTGCTGCATTTCATGGGAAATGTACACGTGTGCCAAACACACGTTCACACACCCCTTCTGTGGTGCAGTGTTGAGGAAACAAGCACACACCCCATTAGTGCAGGGACACGCAAACCATCACACATCCACCCCTTGATTGATGGGGTCACAGAGACACCCCTTCATTTCTGGGATCACAGACACACATCCCTTTGGTGCTGAGGTCACACAAACAGAGACAGACACACATCTTCAGTGCTGGGGCCACACACACAGCCCGTCAGCGCTGCATTTCATGAGACATGTACACTTGTGCCAAACACACGTGCACACACCCCTTCAGTGCTGCAGTGTTGAGGACACAAACACCCACCCCATTAGTGCAGGGACACACAAACCATCACACAACCATCCCTTTTATTGATGGGGCCATAGAGACACACCCCTTCATTGCTGGGGTCACAGACACACATCCCTTTGGTGCTGAGGTCACACAAACAGACACAGACACACACCTTCAGTGCTGGGGCCACACACACAGCCCTTCAGTGCTGCATTTCAGGGGATATGTACACGTGTGCCAAACACACTTGCACACACCCCTTCAGTGTTGCAGTGATGAGGAAACAAGCACACACCCCATTAGTGCAGGGACACGCAAACCATCACACAGCCTCCGCGTAATTGATGGGGCTATAGAGACACACATCTTTATTGCTGGGGTCACAGACACACATCCCTTTGGTGCTGAGGTCACACAAACAGACACAGACACACACCTTCAGTGCTGGGGCCACACACACAGCCCTTCAGCGCTGCATTTCATGAGACATGTACACTTGTGCCAAACACACGTGCACACACCCCTTCAGTGCTGCAGTGTTGAGGACACAAACACCCACCCCATTAGTGCAGGGACACACAAACCATCACACAACCATCCCTTTTATTGATGGGGCCATAGAGACACACCCCTTCATTGCTGGGGTCACAGACACACATCCCTTTGGTGCTGAGGTCACACAAACAGACACAGACACACACCTTCAGTGCTGGGGCCACACACACAGCCCTTCAGTGCTGCATTTCATGGGACATGTACACTTGTGCCAAACACACGTGCACACACCCCTTCAGTGCTGCAGTGTTGAGGACACAAACACCCACCCCATTAGTGCAGGGACACACAAACCATCACACAACCATCCCTTTTATTGATGGGGCCATAGAGACACACCCCTTCATTGCTGGGGTCACAGACACACATCCCTTTGGTGCTGAGGTCACACAAACAGACACAGACACACACCTTCAGTGCTGGAGCCACACACACAGCCCTTCAGTGATGCATTTCAGGGGACATGTAGACGTGTGCCAAACACACGTGCACACACCCCTTCAGTGTTGCAGTGATGAGGACACAAACACACACCCCATTAGTGCAGGGACACACAAACCGTCACACAACCACCCCTTTTATTGATGGGGCCATAGAGACACACCCCTTCATTGCTGGGTTCACAGACACACATCCCTTTGGTGCTGAGGTCACACAAACAGACACACACCTTCAGTGCTGGACCCACACACACAGCCCTTCAGTGCTGCATTTCAGGGGACATGTACACGTGTGCCAAACACACGTGCTCACACCCCTTCAGTGTTGCAGTGATGAGGAAACAAGCACACACCCCATTAGTGCAGGGACACGCAAACCATCACACAGCTTCCCCGTTATTGATGGGGCCATATAGACACACATCTTTATTGCTGGGGTCACAGACACACATCCCTTTTGTGCTGAGGTCACACAAACAGACACAGACACACACCTTCAGTGCTGGAGCCACACACACAGCCCTTCAGTGCTGCATTTCAGAGGATATGTACACGTGTGCCAAACACACGTGCACACACCCCTTCAGTGCTGCAGTGTTTAGGAAACAAGCACACACCCCATTAGTGCAGGGACACGCAAACCATTACACAGCCACCCCGTTATTGATGGGGTCACAGAGACACCCCTTCATTTCTGGGATCACAGACAGACATCCCTTTGGTGCTGAGGTCACACAAATAGACACAGACACACACTTTCAGTGCTGGGGCCACACACACAGCCCTTCAGTGCTACATTTCTGGAGACATGTACATGTGTGCCAAACACACGTGCACACACCCCTTCAGTGCTGCAGTGTTGAGGACACAAACACACACCCCATTAGTGCAGGGACACACAAACCATCACACAGCCACCCCTTTATTGGTGGGGTCACAGGCACACATCCCTTTATTGGTGGGGTCACAGACACACATCCCTTTATTGGTGGGGTCACAGACACACATCCCTTTATTGGTGGGGTCACAGACACACATCCCTGTAGTGCTGGGGTCACAGACACACTTCCCTTTAGATCTGGGGTCACACAAACCTTCAATGCTGTGCCTACACACACACTCACATGCACGCACACCTACCTTCTTGCTGAATCCCAAAAAGTCTTCTCAGTTGATAATTGCCGGACGTATGATAGTTACTCCACAGATCTCAGAACAGCCTTGAGGAAGGTCAGGAAGAAAGAAAACAATGCAGCTAATAATCATCTGGAAATATCATGGGGATGAGGACACAGTCCATACAGCACACACTGCAGATCTCTTCCTGATCTTGCTCTGCTGTTTGTGCTGTGACACAATGCTGTGCAGCCAGTCCTCCTCCCTTTCCGAAGTGACCCGATCCCCAGCGTTCAGTGATGAGCTACTTACCTGGACTGGTCCTCTTCAAGCTGTGACACAAGATGGCTCAGGAATAGAACTTTGTACATTCTGTAGCAGTTATGATGTCATGTGAGGTCTATGATGTCATGTTCTCGGTGCTGTCATGTGCTTTGTGATGTCATCATAACGGACACTGCTGTTTTATGTATCAAGTTTACACTTCAGGAAATAAATTACTAAACAAAAAAGTCACAGACTGCAAATATCCCACAGCCCCATGTTATAATTCATGACAGCTATTTAAATGAACCTTTATTTTAATCCATATAACCTACTGCTATATGAAAAAAACCTCGAGACATGAACTGGAATTTAAATTGTCGTGCATGCAGCATGTAAGAGCATGTTCACACATGGCCACTAACCAGAAAAAAACTAAGACAGAAATACAATACTCAAACACCCTGCAGTAAATAAATAAATCGCAATAGTGCATGAAAATAATAAAGCGTACTTAGTTAACATAATTTTGATCGAAATAATGCGAAAGCCATCCCGCCTCGTAACGGTGACCCTTATGGGACAGTCCTAACTCTAATATTTAAAACTTTACCGTTATTTGTGTATTGTGTTTCTGTCTTTGTCTTCTACTGCTATGTGAGTTACAGGAAAACACTGGACTAAAATCACTGACTGCGGTGGAATCCCCAATAAAATGTACATTTTATTTCCTTAAATAACATTTTCCTATACACACCTTACCTAATAATCGTGACATTTTGTGGAGCGTGCCAAATATTACCCCCCATTTAAAGTCTGCCAGCTGTGTTTTGTTGAACCTATTCACACTTGGTCGCAGACCAATACCACACTACAAGACCAGTGCCTAAAACCGTGATTTATACAGCTGACATGTGCCCCCAACAGCCGCGGGTGGAATCGCGATCCACTTGCGGCTGTTAACATGTTAAATGCTGCTGTCTGTAGCGTCGGCGTCCCTGCCTCCTGCTAGGCTGGGACGCCGTTCCCCTCATCTCTCCGGTCCGTGCCCGGTAGCTTCCTCCCGCTCTGCTGGTAGCGCGCGCTGCTTCCCGGCCTCTGCGCTTAGGGCACGCGCGCGCTCTCCCTCTCTTAAAGGGGCCGCGCGCACCGTCCTAAGGAGTCCCCGGCCAATGGCCGGAGGACCTCACCATATATAAGGCACCTCCTCCAAAATGGAGGTGCCCGAGCAATGTTGTTGCAAAGCCTTTCAACTCTGCTTCAGCCCTCAGGTCCCGTTACCAGATACCTGCCAGTTACCTGCCAGATCTCTGCTTGATACCTACCTGATTCCTGTCTATCTGCTTGCATTCCTGCGGTCCGACAGTCTGCCTTCCAACACATGTCAGTCTGTCTATGGATCTGCCCGCCCGCTCACCTGGGAGCGCTCACCTGCTACCTGCCTGCTAGCCTACCTGGAGGCTCTACCGTCACTTGCCGTGACCACCTGCCTGTCCAGAGACTCCTGCCCGCTCACCTGGGAGCGCTCACCTGCTACCTGCCTGCTAGCCTACCTGGAGGCTCTGCCGTCACTTGCCGTGACCACCTGCCTGTCCAGAGACTCCTGCCCGCTCACCTGGGAATGCTCACCTGCTACCTGCCTGCTAGCCTACCTGGAGGCTCTGCCGTCACTTGCCGTGACCACCTGCCTGTCCAGAGACTCCTGCCCGCTCACCTGGGAGCGCTCACCTGCTACCTGCCTGCTAGCCTACCTGGAGGCTCTGCCGTCACTTGCCGTGACCACCTCCCTGTCCAGAGACTCCTGCCCGCTCACCTGGGAGCGCTCACCTGCTACCTGCCTGCTAGCCTACCTGGAGGCTCTGCCGTCACTTGCCGTGACCACCTGCCTGTCCAGAGACTCTTGCCCGCTCACCTGGAAGCACTCACCTGCTACCTGCCTGCTAGCCTATCTGGAGGCTCTGCCGTCACTTGCCGTGACCACCTGCCTGTCCAGAGACTCCTGCCCGCTCACCTGGGATCGCTCACCTGCTACCTGCCTGCTAGCCTATCTAGAGACTCTTATCCTGCTGTCACTTGCCGTGACCACCTGCCTGTCTAGAGACTCTTACCCTGCTGTCACTTGCCGTGACCATCCGCCTGTCAAGAGACTGTCCCCGTCACTTGCCATGACCTCCTGCCCTTCTACCCAGAGACTGTCCCTGTCACTTGCCATGACTACCTGCCCGCCTTCCCTGGGAGCCACCCGCTTCCTTACAAGGACTGCCCCTTTGTATAGTTGCTCTGAGGTTCCACCTCCCAGACCCGTTACACTGTCAATCTCTGACAGCGGCATTTAACAGCGCCGCGCCGGAAGCGCGTCACTTACCCCGCCCATCTGTGACCCCGTCACGTAATCGCGGGTCACTGATGGGTGGGCATGACAACCCTGGGTCTGCAGCAGACCTCAGTGATTGTCATGTACTGACTCTATGAGCGCCACCTAGTGGTCGGCGCTCATAGCACAGGAGCATTTCTGCTACATAGAGCTGATCTGCTCATCCCCTGTATGTAGCAGAGGTGATTGGACAGTTGCTGCTTCTAGCCTCCTAATGAGACTATAGAAGCAAGCAAAAAGTGTAAAAAAAAAAAAATGTTTTTAAAAATATAAAAAAAAATTAAAAATATACAAAAGTTTAAATCACCCCCCTTTCGCCCCATTCCAAATAAAATTCTAAAAATACCACCCACATACACATATTTGCTATTGCCGTGCTCAGAATCGCCCGATCTATCAATATAAAAAATTATTAATCCAATCGGTAAACGGCGTAACGAGAAAAAAAATTCTAAACGCCAGAATTACGTTTTTTGGTCACCGCAATATTGCAATAAAATGCAATAACGGGCGATCAAAACATCGGATCTACCCCAAAATGGTATCAATAAAAACTTCAGCTCAGCGTGCAAAAAATAAACCCGGCCCCAGATCCCGAAAAATGGAGACGCTATGGGTCTTGTAAAATGGTTCCATTTTATTTTTGAATTATGGCACTTTGCAAAGCACTTCATTAGTTTCTTTGGCGTCATATCCATAAAATGATGATATTAAAGTGGCCTCCAGACCCTGCTTTTCCCCAGTGCAAGAGCGTTGCTGGGGTCCTAAGAGATCAGGGACCCCAGCCCCAAAGTACATGTTTCCCCATATAACCTCCCTGCCACTTAAAAGAGGATTTATACATATATAATTGCAGTATACCACTGTTACTAATCTAAAATACACTATACAAAGACCAATATTCCCAAAATTACTACTATACAAGGCCAAAATGATCCTGCTACACAATGTCCTCTACCATCACCACCACACAGCGAGTCCATATATGAAAGAAAACCCCGCAGGGTAAAAGACCATCAAAGGAGTCCAGGGAGTATAAAATCTATCATATCTATTCAGCAATAGAAGAATAGGGTGATGGGGGAAGGGACACAACACATATGTGATTGTTAGACATGTAAGCCAAAAAAAGCAAGGCACGCAAGGAAGGGGCCATTCCAGGTATAATGGCTGTCTATAGTATCATCATGGGTATACTAAAATATCCCAAAATAGACACCGCATATATTCCACTGGGGGCAACAGTCATCATATGCAGGTGCATCTCACTAAATTAGAATATCATCAAAAAGTTAATTTATTTGAGTTCTTCAATACAAAAAGTGAAACTCATATATTATATAGAGTCATTACAGACAGAGAGATCTATTATATAGAGTCATTACAGAGAGAGAGATCTATTTCAAGTGTTTATTTCTGTTAATGTTGACGATTATGGCTTACAGCCAATGAAAACACTAAAGTCAATATCTCAGTAAATTAGAATAATTAACAAAAAGCACCTGCAACGGCTTCCTAAGTTTTTAAAAATGTCCCATAGTCTGTTTCAGTAGGCTCCACAATCATGGGGAAGACTGCTGACTTTACAAATGCCAAGAAGGCAGTCATTGACACCATCCACAAGGTCCCAGAGTTCCAATTTTCCTTTGGAAATCAAGGTCCCAGAGTCTGGAGGAAGAGTGGAGAGGCCACAGTCCAAGCTGCTGGAGGTCTAGTGTGAAGTTTCCACTATCAGTGATGGTTTGGGGAGCCATGTCATCTGCTGGTGTAGGTCCACTGTGTTTTATCAAGACCAAAGTCAGCGCAGCCGTCTACCAGGACATTTTACAGCACTTCATGCTTCACTCTGCTGGCAAGCTTTTTGGAGATGGAAATTTCATTCTCCAGCAGGACTTGGCACCTGTCCACACTGCTAAAAGTACCAATACCTGGTTTAAAAACAACAGTATGACTCTGCTTAATTGGCCAGCAAATTTACCTGAACTTAACCCCATAGAGAAACTATTATAGAGAATCTATGGGGTATTGTCAAGAGGAAGATGAGACACCAGACCCACCAATGCAGACGAGCTGAAGGCTGCTATCAAAGCAACCTGGGCTTCCATAACACCTCAGCAGTGCCACAGGCTGATCGCCTCCATGCCACGCCGCACTATGCAGTAATTGATGCAAAAGGAGCCTGACCAAGTATTGAGTGCATTTACTGAACATACATTTCAGTAGGCCAACATTTCGGATTTTAAAAACATTTTTCAAGCTGATGTTATAAAGTATTTTAATTTACTGAGATAATGACTTTTGTGATTTCATTGGCTGTAAGCCATAATCAGTGGCGTACCGCCAATGGTGGCAGGCCACACCACTGCTATGGTGCCCGTGAGCCTCGGGGGAGCGAGGAGGATAGGTGAGTATTGGGGGGGTGGGAGGTTGCGGCGGAGGAGGAGCGGGCACATGCAGTAGCAGCTGCTGTAGCTACCACGTGTGCCTGCTGCTAAAGGGACATGAATATTCCCTCTTCTCCACTTCCATGGGCGTGGAGAAGAGGGAATATTCATTCTCTTTAGTAGCGGGCACGGAGCAGCGCTGAGCCGTGGCTCCTGCTTACAGTGCCCGCTACTAAAGAGAATGCATATTCACGCTTGTCAACGCTCATAGTCCCGGCGTGGAGAGAAGTGAATATGCCGGCAGCAGTAGCAGCTCACCTAGGCAACTGAGAGCGCGCGCTGCTCAGATACCAACATGAGCTGCTGGCAGACAGAACACAGCAGCTCTGGAGCAGAGGTGAGGAAGGAAGGTGAGTATAAGTGTTTATTTTTTGTGTGTGCAGTGATGGGGCCACACATACCAGGATTGGGGGGTGAGGAGGACATACATACCAAGATTGGGGGATGAGGGGGCTATGCATACCAGGATTGGGGGATGAGGGGGCCATGCATACCAGGATTGGGGGGATGAGGAGGCCACACATACCATTCCTGACCCCATTTCTGGCGATCGGATATTTCCCTGGATCTCTTGTATCCTGCTGCATATTGCTGTATATAACATAGGTTTACTTTATGTGAACAATGGCCAAATAGCTGTTGGCTGAGAACTCATCCTATATGATAAAATCTGCGATGGAGGTTCCTAATACGGCTTCCAACGAAGATGTGACATCATCCAAATGTGTATAAGAACTAGCGAGTGATAAAGGAGACAATGGCTGGTAGGTAATAAGTCATTACCTGTCTGCCAATATCTTCTTCTGGAAGACTTCAAGATATCATGTATTACATATTACATATTATTCTGAAAGAGCACCGTGTAATACCACATGTGTCCTGGAGAGGCCACTACGTCCAGCAAAACACAGCTGATTGCTGAGGGTGTTCACTGCCAGACCCCCGACTATCAACTGATCGCCTGCAAGTCCTCATTTGGGGACAGGAGTTGTTCACACTTGGCATATTTTGTGATTCATGAGGGGAGGACAGTAGCCGGATATAGACTTTTTCTATAAAGTCAGATTAAAGGGGTTTTCAGGAATGTTTTTATGTAATATATAGGAGGGTCCCAGTGGTAGAGAAAACACACAGAGCGTACTCAACTCATTACTTTTTCCCAGTTTTTTTGTGGTAAAATTAGGGGCCTCGGCTTATACTCGGGTCGTCTTATTTAAAACATACAGTATTTTAAAATCAGTGAGTACGTGGTGCCCATAATACTGCAGGACTGTGTGGTGCATTATACTATATGGGGGCTGCATTTTGCCCTTTGGGATGTGAAATATACTGTATGGAGGACTATGGTGAGTGCATTATATTCTATCGAGGACCATGGGAAGTTCATTATACTATATGGAGGATTATGGGGGATGCATTATAGTATATGGAGGATTATGGGGTGTGCATTATACTATATGGAGGATTTTGGAGGGTGCATTATACTATATGGAGGATTATGGGTGGCATATTATACTATATGGAAGTCTATGTGGGGCCATTATGATATTTTGAGGGCTATGTGGGGGGCCGTCATACTGTATGAAAGCAATTATACGGTGTGAAGGTTTGTGTGGGGTCGATCATACTGTTTGGAGGGCTGTGTGGGGCCATTATACTGTTTGGAGGGCTAGTGTGGGCCATTATACTGTATGTAGGCCCATTATACTGTATGGAGGGCTGTGTGGGAGTCACAGTTGGGGGAATCATACTGTATTAGGGTCACCATACTTTGCCTTGGGAGTTGAAGTGGGGTACAATAAGGTCATTATACTGTTCATGTAGAGGCTAATGTGGAGGAATGCACCATGGGGGTATCATACTGTGTTTGGGGGGCACTTTTATTGGCATCATACTTCATGGGGGCAATGAAAGAGGGATCTAGGACTTCAATAGGAGGAAAATTAGAAAAGCGAAGTAAAGGCTGGAAAGTTGTGAGATCGGCTCTTCTGTGACACAGACAAATATTTCTTTATTTTTTTTGGTGTGGGGGGGTCCAATTAGAGCTTCTGCTATGGGGCCTCATGATTTCTATGTGCGCCCCTGGCCATAATCATCAACATTAACAGAAATAAACACTTGAAATAGATCACTTTGATTGTAATGACTTTATATAATATAGGAGTTTCATTTTCAGCATTGAAGAACTAAAATAAATAAACTTTTTGATGATATTCTAATTTAGTGAGATGCACCTGTATATATATAATGGGTGTGGGTGCCATCATACTATAAGGGGCTATGGGAGTCATCATGCTATATATAAGGGGCAGTGGGGCCATCATATTATATAAAATGGGGAGTGGGTGCCAGAATACAGTTTATAAGGGGCTGTGGGGCCATCATACAGTATAAAGGGAGCTGTAGGGGCCATAATATAGTGTACAAGTGGGTATGGGGGCCATCATACAGTATATATTGGGCTGCGGGGGCCATCATACAGTACTGTATATATGAGGCTGTGAGGGCCATTATACAGGATATAGGGAGTTGTAGGGACCATCATGCCAGTTATAAGGAGTTGTAGAGACCATCATACAGTGCATAGGGAGCTGTGGGGACCATCAGACAATGCATAGGGAGCTGTGGAGACCATCATACAGTGCATAGGGAGCTGTGGGGACCATCATACAGTGTATAGGGAGCTGTGGGGACCATCATACAGTGCATAGGGATATGTGGGGACCATCAGACAATGCATAGGGAGCTGTGGGGACCATTATGCAGTGCGTAGGGAGCTGTGGGGACCATTATGCAGTGCGTAGGGAGCTGTGGGGACCATTATGCAGTGCATAGGGAGTTGTGGGGACCATCATACAGTGCATAGGGAGTTGTGGGGACTATCATACAGTACATAAGGAGCTGTGGGGACCATCATACCGTGTATAAGGAGCTGAGGGGACCATCATACAGTGTATAAGGAGCCGTGGGGACTATCATACAGAGCGTAGAGAGCTGTGGGGACCATCATACAGTGCATAGGGAGATGTGGGGACCATCATACAGGGCATAGGGAGCTGTGGGGACCATTATGCAGTGTATAGGGAGCTGTGGGGACCATCATACCGAGCGTAGGGAGCTACGGGGACCATCATACAGTACATAAGGAGCCGTGGGGACCGTCATACAGTGTATAAGGAGCCGTGGGGACCATCATTCAGTGCATAAGGAGCTGCGGGGACCTTCATACAGTGCGTAGAGAGCTATGAGGACCATCATACAATGCATAGGGAGCTGTGGAGACCATCATACAATGCATTGGGAGCTGTGAAGACCATCATACAGTGCATAGGGCACTGTGGGGACCATCATACAGAGCGTAGGGAGCTGTGGGGACCATCATACAGACCATAGGGAGCTGTGGGGACCATCATACAGAGCATAGGGAGCTGTGGGGACCATCATACAGTGTCTAGGGAGCTGTGGGGACCCTCATACAGTATCTAAGGAGCTGTGGGGACCATCATACAGTGTGTAGGGAGCTGTGGGGACCATCATACAGTGCATAGTGAGCTGTGGGTTCCATCATACGGAGCGTAGAGAGCTGTGGGTTCCATCATACAGAGCGTAGATAGCTGTGGGGACCATCATACAGTGCATAGGGAGCTGTGGGTTCCATCATACATGGCATAGGGAGCTATGGGGACCATCATACAGAGCATAGAGAGCTGTGGGGACCATTATGCAATGCATAGTGAGCTGTGGGGACCATCATACAGTGCATGGGGGAGCTGTGGGGATCATCATACAGTGTCTAGGGAGCTGTGGGGACCCTCATCCAGTATCTAAGGAGCTGTGGGGACAATCATACAGTGTGTATGAAGCTGTGGGGACCATCATATAGTGTCTAGGGAGCTGTGGGGACCATCGTACAGTATCTAAGGAGCTGTGGGGACCATCATACAGTGTGTAGGGAGCTGTGGGGACCATCATACAGAGCGTAGGGAGCTGTGGGGACCATGTTACCAGTGCATATGGAGCTGTGGGTACCATCATACAGTGCATAGGGAGCTGTGGGGACCATCATACAGTGCATAGGGAGCTGTGGGGACCATCACACAGAGCGTAGGGAGATGTGGGGACCATGATACAGTGCATATGGAACTGTCAGTACCATCATACAGGGCATAGGGAGTTGTGGGGACCATTATGCAGTGCATACGGAGCTGTGGGGACCATCATACAGGGTATAGGGAGCTATGGGGATCATCATACAGTGCGTAGGGAGCTGTGGGGACCATCATACAGTGTCTAGGGAGCTGTGGGGACCATCATGCAGTGTATAGGGAGCTGTGGGGACCATCATACAGTGTGTAGTGAGCTGTGGGACTATCATACAATATACAGGGTGCTATGGGGGCACTCAGGACATTATTTCTTTTAAATGGGTGCATCATCAGAAATTTCTTCTTTCACCACCCCAAAATCATCTTCCATAGACTTGAAGAAGAACTTTGTAGTTGGGTGTAGTTTGATTGTGGCTTTAAGGTGGCATTATTACTTAAAGGGGATTCTCAACGGTATTTGTTGCTTGGAGGGAACACTTCAGATATTGAAACTTTCATAAGAGCATATCTGGCATTATTACTTGCTAGGTAGCACAGTGGGGTCTTTACTACTTTCTATGGGACGCTATTATTTTGATAGGTCCCCTCTATCTGGCACACAGTCTTTGTAGCATTAATTGGTGGAGGGTAATCATAGTAATGACATAATTTTTGAAGTATTGAGGTTCCTATTCCACGTCGGAGGAGCAGGCAGCATGGGGAGGTTGTGCCGGGTGGGAATAGATGGGGATGGTGCTGGAAATGTGAGAAGTCAGATGGTCTTTGTACAGGGTGTTTTTTATGTAGAGGCAATGGTCATATCATAATACTATGTACTCACTGTGTAGTGTTGATGGTAGAGGGCATTATTATTGCCTTGTATAGAAGTAATTTGGGGAATATTGGTCTTTCAGTTGTGTATTTTAGGTTAGCAACAATGGTGTACTGTAATTATATATGTATAGGTCCTCTTTTAAGTGGCGGGGAGGTTGTATGGGGAAACACCTACTTTGGGGCTTTGGCCCCTGATCTTTTAGGACCCTAGCATCGTCCCGGCATACAAGGGATATCGGGGGGCACAAAGTGTTCTGGACGTTTCCTTTACAGTATGAAGCATTTTCCACACAGTATCCTTCCTCTGTAATATACTCCAGGACTGGTGAGGCGCACTGTCGCTCCCTATTTTGCCATAACTCGGCATCAGCACTGCAGTGCTGATCAGCAGGTCTGCTTACTTGTTCTTCGGTTTCGCGCACTATGTCTTCCACTACTGGCGCCCTTGAACCCTTGCACTCGTGACTCCCACTAGTACATCATATTCAGTGCTGCTTTGGGGTCCGTAACTCGGCGTCCAATCCAATGACCCTTCTCTGTAAGGCCACTCTGTCTCATCAGTCCAAAAAAGTCAGGCGCACTTCATGGCCTCCTCATATAGAATGAATGGAGCAGCATTTTAGCATGCGGACCACCGTTCCAATCTAAAGGGGATGAAGGTTCCTGTAGATGGGAGCTTGTTTTCATTGGACAACCCCTTTAATTTTTCACACACTGTTTCTGCATTTCAGTCTATTTTTTGGTAAATATTCGTTGACCTGGTGTAATTTCTCATCCATCCTCCCAGTGGATGGCCATGGAACAATGAGGTGGAATAAGATTCTACAGGTGAACAACTGGCTACGTCGATGGTGCCGTCAACAAGGATTTGGATTTCTGGATCACGGAATGAATTACCTATACGATGGACTACTTGCTAGAGATGGGGTGCACCTTACGAAGACTGGAAAACATGTATTTGGAAGTCGCCTTGCTACACTCATCAGAAGAGCTTTAAACTAGAACAATGTGGGAAGGGAAGCAAAAGGCCAGAAAAAGCCATACAGCTGACAAATACTATTGAGATCTCTGCTACTGGAAGTGGAAAGGAAGAACAAAGACAAAACAATTTAAATAATAAAAATATGGGAGGAAGAGAAACCAATCACAAACTAAAATGTTTTTATACAAATGCACAAAGCATGGGCAACAAACAAGGAGAATTGGAACTACTAATGCAGGAAAAGGAATATGATGTCATTGGAATCACTGAAACTTGGTGGGACGATACACATGATTGGAATAAAAGGCTAAAAGGATACAACTTATTTGCAAGAAACAGACTTGATAAACGAGGAGGAGGTGTTGCATTGTATGTTAGAAAAGCGTATATCTGCACAGAGATTGAAGCTTCAGAGACTGGGAGTTCTGTGGAAACTGTTTGGGTAAGAATACAAGGAGAGAACAACGGAAAGGACACCATTGTAGGCATTTACTACAGGCCACCTGGGCAAGCTGAAGATATGGATGAACTCTTTATGTATCAAATGACCAAGTTCTCCAAAAAATATGACGTAGTGGTCATGGGAGATTTCAACTATCCAGACATTTGTTGGGAATCTCTCTCAAGTAAAACTAACAGGTCAAGCAAATTCTTATCCTCTCTTGCTGACAACTTTATCTTCCAAAAGGTAGGGGAGAAAACAAGGGGATCTGCTACTTTGGATCTAATCCTTATAAACAGGGAGGAAATGGTTGAGGAGGTAAAGGTGGCTGGGACCCTAGGAGGCAGCGATCATGCTATTATAGAATTTTGGATAACTAGAGGAGGAAGACATGTGAAGACTCAGACTTCAAGGTTAGATTTTAGAAAGGCAGATTTTAAGAGACTCAGAAAGAGAATAGGAGGGATCCAATGGCTGGATGTCCTTAAGGACAAAAATGTCCAGGAAGGATGGGAAATTTTTAAAAATGAGATTCTCATAGCACAATCGTTAACAATCCCGAAAAGTAGGAAGAATGGGAAGCATTTAAGGAAACCAGGATGGATGAACACAGAACTTAAACACATGCTAAAAAGAAAGAAAGAAATGTTTATTAAATGGAAAGAGGGAGGCATATCTAAAGAAGATTATAATGCAGTCTGCAGATCCTGCAGGGCACGTATCAGGTTAGCTAAAGCTGACAATGAATTAAGGCTTGCAAGAGATGTCAAAAGCAATAAAAAAGGATTTTGGGGGTATGTCAAAAGTAAAAGAATAGTCAAAGATGCTATAGGATTTTTACAGGATGAAAATGGAGAAATGGTAAGAGAGGATGTTGAGAAGGCCGAACTTTTTAATTCCTATTTTGCATCTGTTTTCTCTCAGAAAGAAAATGTAACATCAACTGATCTTCACTGTCCTTTTAAAGGAATAGAGGAATCCAAGTTATCTGTAAACAGAAAGATTGTGAGGGAATATTTAGCTAACATAAATGAGTTCAAGTCTCCAGGTCCAGATGAATTACACCCCAGAGTACTGAAGGAGATCGTAGAAGAAATTTTAGAACCACTCTCCATAATCTTTGAAAATTCTTGGAGAACAGGAGAAGTCCCAGAAGACTGGAGAAGAGCAAATGTTGTTCCTATCTTCAAAAAGGGGAAGAAGGTGGACCCAGGGAACTATAGGCCGGTGAGTCTGACTTCTATACCAGGAAAGATATTTGAACAAATTATTAAACAACATGTATGTAAGTACATGGATAAGAATGAAGTGATTAACCAGAGTCAGCATGGGTTTGTAACTAACAAGTCATGTCAGACTAACTTAATTTCCTTCTATGACAGAATCACTGACTGGGTGGATCAGGGAAATGCTGTAGATATAGTATATCTTGACTTCAGCAAAGCATTTGACAAAGTATCTCACACCATCCTTATTGAAAAAATGACCAAGTATGCAATGGACCAGGCAACTGTTAGGTGGATTCATAACTGGCTTAGTGATCGGACTCAAAGGGTGGTTGTAAATGGCTTCACATCCAGCTGGATGAATGTCTCAAGTGGGGTACCACAGGGCTCCGTCCTGGGACCTGTATTGTTCAACATCTTTATCAATGATTTAGATGAAGGAATTGAGGGTAAACTGATTAAATTTGCTGATGACACAAAGCTAGGAGGGATAGCTAATACTAGAGAAGAGAGAGAGAGGATTCAAAAAGACCTAAATAAACTGGAGCAGTGGGCAGCAACCAACAGAATGGTTTTTAACAGGGAAAAATGCAAAGTACTACATCTGGGCAATAAAAATGAAAAAAGCATATACAGAATGGGAGGAATAGAGCTAAGCAACAGTACATGTGAAAAAGACTTAGGTATACTAATAGATCATAGACTGAACATGAGTCAACAGTGTGATGCAGCAGCAAAAAAGGCAAATACAATTCTGGGATGTATTAACAGAAGCATACAGTCTAGATCACGTGAAGTCATTATCGGTCTTTACTCCTCTTTGGTCAGACCTCATCTGGAATACTGTGTACAGTTTTGGGCACCACATTTTAAAAAAGACATAGACAAACTGGAGCAAGTTCAGAGAAGAGCGACCAGAATGGTGACTGGTCTGCAAACCATGTCCTATGAGGAATGGTTGCAGGATTTGGGAATGTTTAGCTTGCAAAAAAGAAGACTGAGAGGAGACTTAATAGCTGTCTACAAATATGTCAAGGGCTGTCACATTGTAGAAGGATCATCTTTATTCTCATTTGCACACGGAAAGACTAGAAGCAATGGGATGAAACTAAATGGGAGGAGACACAGATTAGATATTAGAAAAAACTTTTTGACAGTTAGGGTGATTAATGAGTGGAACAGGCTGCCACGAGAGGTGGTGAGTTCCCCTTCAATGGACGTCTTCAAACAGAGGCTGGACAGACATCTGTCTGAGATGATCTAGTGAATCCTGCTTTGAGCAGGGGGTTGGACCAGATGACCCAGGAGGTCCCTTCCAACTCTACCATTCTATGATTCTATGATTCTATGATTCTATGAATTTGTGATGTGTTGTTCTTCACCTGAGGTTGTATTGACCTCATTTTATAACTTCTAAGGACCAGACTTTTTTTTAATATATCCTGAATAGAACACAATAGAATTGTATGGAAAACATTATTGTGTTCTTCACAATTCAAGGCAACGTGTCCTTATGAGATCTTTTTCTTGAAGGTATATGGCCCTCAGGTTCTTTATCACCATGCAATCTGAAGAGCCAACTTAGACTAAGAGTGGCCACCACTGGGCATACACCATGGTGCAGCAAGGGCTAGCAATCTGTCCCTCCAATTGTGTGGGTACGTATTGCTTAGGGAATGTCAGTCCAATTCTTCTTTTTAAGAGGGTTCACTGTCTGTGCATCTCTGTGCCCGAAGAATATTAACCTGGTGTTACTGTATTACTGCTGTTCCAAGTGGCAAGCACATGGTTCTCTTAGAGACAGTGCCCTTGTTTAAACCCAAGTAGACTTGAATTGGAAAGGCCACTGGTCTGGACCAGGACTCTGGTTGTGGACGGTGATGGCGGCATGCACGGTTTCTATGTACGTGTCTGTGTATAGTCAGAAAAGAATTTCAGCGGTGGCCTAATAACTGCAAGGACCGACGGAGGTGCTGGACAAAGGTAAACGAGTGGCTGCAGAACGGTTGGTAAATGTGGCCACTTCATGGGAATATTGGCCAGTGATGACTGAGGCCTCCCTCCTGGTTTGGTCCTGGAGCCCCCCGGCCACTTGTTGAACATCTTTCCTGTTTTTTACTGTTACACAAGACCCTGTGTCTCCTGTATTCTGCGGCTGCGTCCCGTTCTTCAGTCTTCTTTCTGTAGCATGGTGTGTACGACGTCCTGGATACAATGTTACTGCTCCATCACAGACTGAACCCCAGAACAATTGTCATGGAATTTGGTACCAGAGTTCTCTCTGTGTATGGAGCCCCCATATTTTGTGATTACTCTTATCATTCTCACTGTATAAGGTGAAATCCAGGAAAAAAACACACAAAACAATATATATATATAATAAATTTTTTT